>NW_024466389.1:2887500-3512500 GCF_017591425.1 Ochotona curzoniae
GATTCTGGACACAGACTAACTTCACATTGATATGAGAGTCAGGATTTTTAATCGGTTTTGAAAATTGTGATTGAACAAAAGCGAGTTTCGCTCCCTCCCTCGGAAATCTCGCCCAGAGCCGTGGTTTCAGACACCACCAGGTGCTGATCACGGCCGCTCTCTGCTTACAACTTCTCTGTGCTCAGAACAGATGAGGGATCGTAGAAAGGTGTGTTATAAGCAATGATGCATGGAAGTTGGCGTTGTGGTACAACAGGTTAAGCTGCTGCCTACCATGCTGGCCCTCCCATGAGCACAGGTTCAAGTCCCAGTGGTTCCACTTCTCATCAGGCTCCCGGCTAGCACACATGGGAAAGCAGTGGAAGATGACTTAAGGACTTCTGGCCCTGGGTGTTGCAGCCATCTGAAGTGAATCAGTCAATGGAAGAGTCTCTCTTTTTCTCTCTGTACCTCTGCTTTTCAAATAAACAGTCTTAAAAAAATAATTAAGCACAGATTTTCAATTTTTTTTTTTTGCATCAAAACAAGCTTATCTTTTACTGCCACATTTCCATGGACATTTAGAAGCTCCCACACGCGTCACATTCAGTCGTCTTTTCGGAGTCTCCTGTGGGGTATGTCACAGGCATTATTCAGAACTATTAGCAGGCCCAGATGGAATTTGGGATTCCCGCCCACTCTTAAATCTGCTCCCCCTCTAGGCTTGAAATGCGTCACCATCAACTCAGTTGCTGTGGCCAAAACCCCAAGAGCCAAACTTGGCCCCCAAACGTTCCTTCTCTCAAATTCAGTCTTTTAACAAACGCTGGCCGGTCTACTTTCATCATTGTTCGTCATCCACTGCAGACCCGCGCTTCCGCCTAATATGTGTTGCTCTTTTTCGTGGAGGAGGTGGTACTGGGACTTTGATTGGTGTATGTATCATCCATTGCTGCTTTGGGGCCACAATGTCAGCCTTGAGGAGTTGTGACAAAGATAACAGACTCTCCCAAACATAACATACTTATCAGCTGGCCCTCCATTGAAAATATCTGCTGACTCCTACTGTGGTGGGTGGGTAAGAGCCCCAAGGATATAAAGCCTCAATCTCCAGAGTGTGAAAAGTGTACCTTGTTGAAGGGAAAACAGCTTTGTGTGTGTGTGTGTGTGTGTGTGAGAGAGAGAGAGAGAGAGAGAGAGACAGAGAGAGAGAGAGAGAGCTGTGTAAAGATGGGGCTCAGAGGGGCCAGTGCCGTGGCTCAACAGGCTCCCCCTCTAAGTGCCGGGATCCCATATGGGTGCTGGTTCATGTCCCGGCTGCTGCTGCACTTCCCATCCAGCTCCCTGCTTGTGTCCCGGGAAAGCAGCAGGAGATGGTCCAAGTGCTTGGGCCTCTGCACCACTATGGGCAACTTGGAACAAGCTACTGGCTCCTGGCTTCAGATCAGCTCAACACCAGCTGTTGTGTCTTTCTGGGAGAGTGAACCAGAGGATGGAAGATCTTTCTCTCTGCAAATATGTCTTTCTAATAAAAACAAACAATTCTTTTTTAAAAAATTCTTTCATTTTGATAATCTTTACATAGTTGATTAGGGCACAAAGGGTCAAGGGCTACAGGAAAGTGGGTAAGACCATTGTTTCCACATTAATATAATCACTTTCCCCCCCCCCTGTTTCTGGGGTAAGGGGAGAAACAAAGGGAGAAGCCTTCGTGAATTGGTTCAGCCTAGTGTGCTCCTAACCTATGCCAAATGTATGCTGGTGGGTACCTTTCCCTGGCCTAGTCTGGGTGGCTCCCTATTGTGGTTCTTGTGCTCACCTGCAGGGACTGTGTCCCGACAGAGGAGTTTCCTAAGCTCCTCCATCAGAGTTTCTCCGATGGCAGATCTTGCGCATATTGGTGGGTCCATGAGCCAGCCTTACTTAGTCCATCTCCTGTCCTGGTAGTAACAGTGGCCTTTCCTGACTGGCCTTCAACCCATTTTGGTTCTTACTGATGGATGTTTCAGCCCAGCCAAGGCTTGTCTATACCCAGACATTGCTCACTCATGGCTCAGTAGGGGCAGAGACCTAGCCTAGTCCGTCCTACATCTACCCTGGTCCTCCAAAGCACCAGATGGTGCTGGAGTCTAACCTAGCCTAGTGTGTCCAGTCCCAGTTCATACTTGTGCCAAGGGAGACTGCAGCCATGTCCAGACCAGAACATAGCCCCCACTCCGGCCCCCTCACTCACCAGGGGGAACTCCAACCAAGCAAAGGTGTTCTTTCTCCAACTAGGTCTGTTCCCAGCCCTAGATTATGCATGTGCCAGTGGTTGCTCTGACCCAGTTGGCTTAGTCCCTCACCTATCTTGGCCTTTGCCTTCAATGCTGTGGCCTAGTATCCCTGGCTCATGCAGACCAGTTGATGTAAGAGCCTAGCTCAGCATGACCTGTGCTCCATCCTGATTTCTGTTCTTCCGTATGAGTTGAGGTTTGCTCGGCCCTGCCCGGTCCACCCCCTTCCAGTTGCAGCTCGGCCCACTCCACATCCTGTTTTAGGATGCACTTTCGGGTGCTGCTGCCTTGACCTGCCCAGACTGTTGTTGGTTTCTTTACCTCTAAGTGATGGCCAGTTCCATGATCACAGCTAGCTCAGCCTGTCACCACCCCAACTCTTGAGCTAACCAGTAGGACTTGTAGTTTCACAGTGCTGGGCTCACACTTCCCCCACAGAATCTACCCCCGAAGCTGGTTCTCTGTTGTGTTGGTTAGTGTCTTGACCCTGCCAAGTGTGACCCATCCCCTGTTCCACCACTCAGTCAGGCACTGGTCCCTATCCCTGCCAGACAGGCTCCCATCCATAGCTTTTGTGTGGACTGGTATGTTTCAATCAGAGATGCTCTATGCTAAAAGCCCATCTCAGGACTCCCATGTGGGCTGGTGAATCAGTCTGGCCCAAATAGATCTTATGGACTCTCCTCTCTGGCCACCAGGTCTCAGTTCCCCTTGCTTGCCAGCAAGTTCCGTGACCCTGTCGCGGGAAGTCACACAGCATTCATCCTTCACCTACACTCACAGTGGCCTTTCCATGGATGTCCTTACGCAGCAATCACATATCCTAAAAACCCAGAGCTTACTGCCAGGTGGCCAGGAGGCAGAGCCTGCCCAAAGCCTAGGACTTGGTCACTGTGTGGCGACAGTGCCCATGGGCCAAGTCCCGGGCATTGGGTCTGGCTTGGCTCGGGTGTTCTCTGCAAACAGGCTTCCCTCACTGTGGAGGACTGCTGTCATCCAAGCCTCCAAGGTTGAACCCCCCCAAAACAAACAACTCTTAAAAAAAAAAAATTGACCCAGCGAGATTTGAAGATGCTGACCTTGAAGACTAAAGTGGTGTGACACGAGCCAGCAAGTCCTGGTAGTGCACTAGAATTCACAAGTGGTGACGGCTGGCCTCTCCCAGTGTGTTGGGAAGGAGGCTGTCCTTGCCAACACTCTCAATTTGGCCTAGTGAGCTGTTATCTGATGCCTGGCCCCAGAATTGGTTGTTAACATATTTCTGCTGGTTTTATTTGCATCACTAAAATGACATGTTCTAGAAGCTCCAAGAAACTAGCATCCGTGATCGCAGCCATCATCAGAGCTTGGCTGGCATGGCTGTTTCCAGCTGGCCTTTCCACTTCGTCTCCTGTACATATCAGGTCTCTTCTCCCCATTGTGGCAGAGTGGCTTGTTTTGTTTTTTTTTTTGTTGTTTTTTTTTTGTTTTTTTAAGATTTATTTATTTGAAAGTCAGACATACAGAGAGGAGAAGAGATAGAGAGGAAGATCTTCCATCTGCTGATTCACTCCTCAAGTGGCCGCAATGGTCGGAGCTGAGCCAATCCAGAGCCAGGAGCCAGGAGCCAGGAGCTTCTTCTAGGTCTTCCACATGAACGCATGGTCCCAAGGTCTTGGGCCATCCTTGACTGCTTTCCCAGGCCACAGGCAGAGGGTTGGATGGGAAGCAGGGCTGCTGGGATTAGAACTGGAGTCCATATGGATCCCAGTGCGTGCAAGGTGAGGACTTAGGTGCTAGGCTACTGCAATACCCCTGTTTCCTTTACTTTTTAAAGATGTATTTATTTTTCTCAAAAGCAGAACAGCAGTGAGAGGAAGAGGGAATGAGGGAGGGAGAATTGGATGGTGAGAGAGAGAAAGAGAGAGAGAGAGAGGGAAAGAGAGGGAGAGAGATATTTTTCGTCCTCTGATCCATTCTGTAGGCACAACAGCCAGATCTTGACTACACTAAAGCTAGGAGTCAGAGACTTCTGCTGGATCCCCTACAGGAATTGTAGGGGCTCAAGTATCGGAACCATCTCCCACTGCTTTCCCAGGTGTGTTAGCAGGAAATTGCAGCAGAAGCAGAGTGGCTTAGACTTGGATTGACACTTGGTGATATGGGATGCTGGCATTGCAAGCAGCAGGTTGGGCTGCTGTGCTACAACACAAGCTCCACAGAGATCTTTTGGAAACATCAGTGAGACAGGAAGCAGTGCGGTGGCATAGCCCGCTAAGCCACTGCCTGTGAAGCTGCGATCCTGATCCCACACGAGCAGCAGTCGGAGTGCCAGCTGCTCCACTTCCAATCCAGCTTCTTGTTGGGAAGGCAGTGAAGGACGGCGCCAGGTTTGGCCCGGCCAGCCCTGGCTATTGTGTTGTGGACAATCAGGCAGTGAACCAGCAGATGGAAGCTCTTTCTCGCTTCCTCTGCCTCAAGCGTTCTCCCACATCACACATAACCGAATGGCGCATGTCTACCCCCTCTGGGCCTCAGGGAGGACTTCCCAGCCTCCTGGGGTTCACAGCAGCATCGTCAGCGCTCCAGCCCTTTTATCGTTATCCTGTGACTACCACCTCGCACCATCCAGCTGTTAGTCACCTGTTCTTCCCACCTCCCTGTGAGCGGCAAGGGCAGGGGCTTGATGTATTTGGCCCCAGCTGGGCCAGGGTCTGCGATGTCAGCGCCCCCACAAGTGTCATCCAGCAAATGCTCGTGGCACCAAGGTCCAAACTACATCATTGAGGAGGCAAATTGTTTTTTCTGCCTTGTTCTCAAAAGTCACTATGCATAATACATTCCTTGTTTACATTCCAAAGGTTTTTTCTTTTTTAAGATTTATTTATTTTCATTGGCGAGACAGAGAGGAAGATCTTCCTTCTCTTGATTCACTTTCCAAGTGGCTGCTACAGCTGGAGCTGAGCCGATCTGAAGCCAGGAACCAGGAACTTCTTCCGGGTCTCCCACGCGGGTGCAGGGTCCCAAGGCTTTGGGCCGTCCTCGACTGCTTTCCCAGGCTACAAGGAGGGAGCTGGATGGGAAGTGGAGCTGCCGGGATTAGAACCGGCGCCCATATGGGATCCCAGCACATGCAAGGTGAGGATTTAACGTTTAGGTTACTGCGCTGGACCCACCCAAGTTTTATAAAAACAGACTTAAGTATTTATTTGAAAGGAAGAGGGAGGGAGAGAGAGAGAGAAAGAGAGAGTCTTCCATTTGCTGGTCCACTTCCCCAATGACTGGGCCATACTGAAGCCCGAATTCCAACAAGGTGGTCCTTCGGCCACCTTCCACCTGATTTTTCCAGGCACAGTTGCATCAGAATGGAGTAGCTATCTCCGAATTGGCACGCACATGTGGCGCTGCTAATACGGGTTAGCCTGTCACACCACAGCCCCGGCCCCTGTTCAGAATTTTTTGGAACATGCAAAAATATGTGCACACACAGTGAGGCTACCATGTGCTTCCTGTGGGACGTGTGTATCATGGTCTGTCCTTCCCGTGCTCTCGGTGCGACAGTGAGGCTCAGGGCTTTTCCTCAGCAGCAGGCAGAGATCTGCCTCGGCATTTCCATGGCTGCACCATATCCTGCATGTTAACACTTTAAAAGAATAAGTTGCTTGTCATGTTTGAAAAATGGAAAGGCTGGGGCCAACGTGATAGCTCAATTGGTTTATCCTCCACCTATTAGCACCAGCATCCCATACGGGTACCAGTTTGTGTCCCAGCTGCTGCACTCACCTTCCAGCTCCCTGCTAGTGGTCTGGGAAAGCAGCATAGGATGGATCAAAGCTTTGCGACTGTGCCCATGTTGGAGACCTGTAAGAAGCTGGCTCCTGGCTTTGGGTAGGCTTAGTTCTGATCATTAGGGAGTGAACCAACAAAGAGAGTTCTTTGTCTCTCCATCCCTCCTCTCTGTAAATCTGCCTTTCCAACAAAAAGAAATAATAAACATGGACAATCTAATGATGCTGAGATGCCTCTCTGCCCACAGGCTTTGCATTCAGTGTGTGTGGCAGCTGTGCGCTCCCTCCTGGACACTCTCCAGCGAGTGGCCACGACCACAGCGCTGGTTTTCTGGCAGCTTTTCCTTTCTCGGGGTGTTCTCTTGGGGCCATGTTACCTCAACGACTGAGTAAGGGCTCCCGGGAGTCAACATAAACTGCAGCTGGACGTGCTAGGCAAAGGTCAACGTTGTGGCACAGTCAGTTCAAGGGCTGGCATTGGGCATGGCAGGTAATGTTACCACCTTCCATCCTGGCATCCCAATTGGGCACCAGTTCTAATCCCTGTAGTCCCATCTCCCTGCTGATATGTCTGGGAAGGCAGGAGAAGATGGTCCGAGTACTTGGACCCTTGCCCTGCACAAGGGAGATCTGAAGGAAGCTCCTGGTTTTAGCCCCGCCCGGACTTGGCTGCTGTGGCCCTCCGGGAGTGAGCCAGGAGATGGGAGATCATCGTCTCTCCCTCTCTCTCTGGAAGGAACTCTAACTTTCAAATAACATACGAGGAAGTCTTAAGGAGGGCCGATTTGAGTCCCAGCTCTCTGGTTCTGCTCCAGCTCCCTGTGAACGTGCCTGATGAACCTCGGTGCAAGTCCTGGGGTCCCTGCCATGCACGTGGGAGACCTGGGTGGGGTTCAGGGCCTACGGCTCTGGCTTGGTCTGGACCTGGCCGTAACAGCCATTTGGAGAGTGGGCAGTAAATGCAATCTCTCTCTCTCCCCTTCTCCTTATAGCTCTTTCCAATACATAAATCAACCTGCCATGAAAATATATAAATAAAAGGTGTTGAGGAAACATCACTAAGAATACAGGACTCCAGCTGCAGTCGCCAGTCCTCAGTGGTGGCCCGAGAACTGACTGCCAGCTGTCATCCTGAAGAAGGAGACAGCTCTGGGTAAATCAGCTGTCCTGGTGTGGTTCAGCTGCTCCCTGCAGGGGCCCTGCTGCTCCCACACGCCTTCTCTACAGACTGGGGGAGAGGGGACCGGGCCCCCTGCCTCTTGGGCTGCAGACAGTTGATTCTGGTCCGTCAAAGCTGTTCATTGCGGGGATCACGATGCTTTTTGCCCAAAGTGGATCTCCCACTTCGCCTGTACTGAAAACAGAAGGCATTTCTCTGGTCCTGAGTCCAAATTCAATAGAAACTGTCAGGCTGCAGTTCTAGAAGGCTCAAGAGGGCGTGGAACGACTCCAGTTATGAATAGAACATCCAGGGGGGAAAAAAAAACACCAAAAAAACAAAAACAACCACCTGGATTGCTTCTGAAAGTGTTGTGTGAAGGTGAGACACATTCCACCAAAGGCGTTCAGATATAACAACTCTGATAGGAGCCCCTGGGGAGCAGGTGCGCTCAGGTATGTCTTATGTAATAGCCGGACAATGTGGAAGAGTTTTATGATCCTAACCAGCGTTTAAACAACCTCTGTTTCAACCTTAAAAGCGAAGGATAATGTTCTGTTCTGGATGTTAATTGCTAAAAACAAAACGGAACCGAGATGCAGTGGCTGTTCCTTGTACCCCTTGCCCGCTAGAATCTGGCTACACTTCAGTGAAGCAAATATTGAACCAAGGAAACTACTGATTTGTTTCAAAATTTCAACAGATTCCCAGTTCATAAATCAATCCCTTACTCTTCCAACTATATTTCAAATGTGTTGAAATTTTGCCCTTTGTGGTCTAAATGTCTCATTCTACTTGTGGTACCTGACCAGCCTTTAACCTGTCTCTAGGAGCACACACCCCATGCCTGGCTGAGGTCACTGCCGAATGGATGTCTGGCTTTTTGCTAATTCATATTTTCTATGGACGTTTTGACAAGCCCCTTGTCTACATGAATTCCAAATGTTTTTGCATCAAAGTTAGCTAATTTTATTTATCTACTCATTTTAAATGTTAATTTTCTTTATTGGAAAGACAGATTAGATTTACAGAGAGGAGAAACAGAGGAAGGTTTTCTACCCGATGGTTTAATCTCCAACAGGCTGCAACGGCCAGAGCTGAGTCGATCTGAAGCCAGAAGCCAGGAGCCTCTTTAGGGTCCCAAGGCTTTGGGCTGTGCAGTACTACTTTCCCGGGTCACAAGCAGGGAGCTGGATGGGAAGTTGAGCAGCTGTGACACAATCTGACAGCCATACGGGATCCCGGTACTTGCAAGGTGAGGATCTAGCCGTTGAGCCATTGCATGGGGCCACTTCTTTAAAAAGAGAGATTAATTGACTGATTGATTGATTGACGGAAGACAGAGTGACACACAGAAAATTGTTCTACCTACTAGTTTGCTCCTCACACAACTGCCATAGCCGGGCTGGGCCAATCTCCCACTGCGGCAGGGACCCGGGGACCTGAACCATCATCTACTGCCATTGTAAAGAAGAGTGGGAAGCTGGCTCAGAAGCAAGCAGCCAGGACTCGAACTGGCACTCTGATGGGAGGCACCAGGGCTGCAGCGGTGGGCAGCGCCCCGTGTCCCAGCTTGGAATTTCGTCTTCCACGAGCCCTGCACATTCCGCATGGAAAAAGCAAGGGGCCTTGGGATTTCCTTGCATTCTTTCCTACAACTGCATGCGACCCAACTATTATCTCAAAAGAAAGAAGTTACCAAAGGAAGGGTAAGGGGAGAAACCACTTGGAAGTCAGACTTTCAGAGGTCACCTGCTGTCTCCTGATCCCAGTCTGAGCTTGGAGTCGGGAGCTCGGCCTCAGCAGTGCTGCAGCTTCTGACACGTACAGTTCACACTTCCTGGTCTCCCAATCCATCCACTGTAAACTTCAGTACTTCCAACAGAAGGAAACAAATTAAAAAAAGTTTTTTTTTTTTTTAATCAACTTATCAACACCAGGAGTAATAATGTTTATTTCTGGAAGTTGACCAGGAAAGGATTTTTCTTTCCCTTCTTTTCTTTCTTTCTTTCTTTCTTTCTTTCTTTCTTTCTTTCTTTCTTTCTTTCTTTCTTTCTTTCTTTCTTTCTTTCTTTCTTTCTTTCTTTCTTTCCTTCCTTCCTTCCTTCCTTCCTTCCTTCCTTCTTTCTTCTTTCTTTCTTTCTTTCTTTCTTTCTTTCTTTCTTTCTTTCTTTCTTTCCTTCTTTCTTTCTTTCTTTCTTTCTTTCTTTTTCTCTTTTTCTTTTTTTTTTACAAATACGTTTAGTATAATAATTTAACATTCTTACTGTTTACCTTATAGTCCAAGTTCAGCATGGTAACTTTAAAAAAAGATTTCTATTCTGTCTTTACTTCTGTCATTTTCTCTTTCAAGTAATTAAATTAATCTTAAAATATCTCATACCAGAAACAGGCTGGTGTTGAGGCACAGTAGATTAAGCTGCCAGCTGTGACGATGGCATCCCATACCGGAGCACCAGTTTGAGTGTTGGTGGCTCTGCTTCCGATGCAGCTCCCTGTCAAGGCACCTGGGAAAACAGTGAAGACGGGCGACCCGGACGGAGTTCTAGTCTCTTCCATCTTGACTGGGTCCCAGCCCAGCTGTTACAGCCATCTGGAGAGTGAACCAGTGGGTAAAAAAAGATTTCTTTCTCTCACTCTTTCCCTTTCCTTCTCCCTGTCTCTGTCACTCTGCATTTCAAATAAAATACATCTTTCAAAACTTATTATTTTGGATTTATTTGAAGGAAGGGAGGGAAGAGAGAGAAAAATAGATTCCATCTGCTGGTTCCCACCTCAGATGCCCCCCACAGTGGGGCGGTGAGTTGGGCCAAGCCAGGGCCTGGAGGTCAATCTGCAGTGGAGCTGGACTCTGCCTGACGCACAGACAGCTCCCACGCTGGCCTGGACGGACGGCTGCACCGGTCACCGGCCCGGTGTGACTCTCTTGAGGAACATGAAGGCCAACGAGGGCCAGGATTCTGAGGGATGTTCCAAGCGGGTCTTCCAGTAGGGCCACATCCTTGGTCTGAAATACTCACCTTATGAGTGGTCCGCAGTTTTCTGTACTTACTTAGGCACTGTGTGGTTAATGAAAATTAATACATTAAAAACTCTCCAACCTACTTTGAGAGAATAATAAAACCATGCTGTATTGGCATAAATAATTTTTATGAGAAATAATGAAATTTCCCAAAACCTCCAAAATTAGCATTTTAATAATGTTATATAATTTTGATATTCTCTGTAGTATTTGACTTAACTGAAAACAGCAGGCTGGGCCTGGTGCAGTAGTTCAATTGGTTAATCCTAACCTTGCAAGTGCCAGGATCTCATATGGGCACCAGTTAGTGTCCCAGCAGCTCCACTTCCCATCCAGCTCCCTGCTTGTGGCCTGGGAAAGCAGTTGAGGATGGCCCAAAGCCCTGGGACCATGCACCTACATGGAAGACTTGGAAGAGGTTCCTGACTCCTGGCTTCACACTGGCTCAGCTCTGTCCTTTGCAGCCACTTGGAGAGTGAACCAGCAAATAGAAGATTTTTCTCTCTCCTTCTCTGTGTAAATCTGCCTTTCCAAGAAGAGCAAATAAATAAATATTTAAAAAAGAAGATAGTGGTCCCAGTGTAATAGCCTAACGGCTAAAGTCCTCACCTTGTATGCAACATAATCCCATAAAGGTACCAGTTTGTATTCTGGCTGCCCCACTTCTCATCCAGCTCCCTGCTTGTGGCCTGGGAAAGCAGTTGAGGACAGCACAAAGCCTCGGGACCCTGCCACCTGCGTGGGAGACCTGGAGGAACCTCCTGGCTCTTAGCTTCGGAACGGCTCAGCTCTGACTGTTGCAGCCACGTGGGGAGTGAACCAGCAGATGGAGGATCTTTCTCCTTGTTTCCTCCTCTCTGTAAATCTCACTTTCCAATAAAAATAATGACATAGTTTTAAAAGAAGATAGTAGGCTAATGTGGTGCCAGCATCCCCAGTGGTTGCTGGTTCGTATCCCAGCTGCTCTACTTTTCTGCCGCAGTTCCTGGTGATGCGTCTGGGAAAGCAGTACAAGATGGCCCACATGCTTGGGTCCCTGCACCCACGCGGATGCCATCAGTGGATGGAAGCTCTCTCCCAACATTTATTCTTCTCTCTATAACTCAACTAAAAGTAAATAAATCTTCAAAACCAAAAAAGACAAAACAGACGGCTAAATCTGGTTTGTTCTTGCTTGCAGTCAGCTGTAGGCTCACGTCCTGCCTGGCCCCAGGAAGCCTGCACCATCTACACGTAGGGACCCCATAGGGTTGTGATGAAAACAGCCCTGACCTGGTGGGTCTGCAGGGAGAACAGCCCCTGCTGCACTGGGTGGACCAGGCCTGCCTGTCAGGCGATTCCCATGGCAACGGCGACGCTGTCTGGAGGCCCAGCAGACAGGCAGTCTCCTGCGTTCCCACCTTGCGCTGTCTGCTCAGCTGCCCCATAGGCTGTGTTCCCTTTAAGGAGCACGCTCAGCCTTATCCATCTTCTTCCTTCAGCATCGGACAGTGTCTGGTCCTCAGCCGGCATCAGATGTGACTTTTCATATGAACACATAGTTGAAATATAAAAGCAATATCGTGACAATGTTAAACGTCATTTCTGAGGTGTGTACCAGTGCTTTTGTGTGTTTTTTGGGAGGGGGCTGTAAAATGCAGTGTTTTACGCTTTTCATTACATATTACACGTGAGCACTGGAATTCTGAACACTTCTCAGTGACGGGAAAACTGCTTTTTTATAATTTTTTATAGTATTTGAGAAGCAGGATGACAGAGAGCGAGAGAATCTTGGACCTGCTGGCTCACTCCCCAAATGTTCCTAACCGCCAGGTCTGGGCCAGGCTGAAGCCAGGAGCCGGGAACCCATCCAGGTGACAGGGCTCAGGTTCCTGGGTCATCCTGTGCTGCTTTCATAGCCGCATCAGGAAGGCGCTGGCTCAGAGGGACAGCCGCATGGCCACTGGGCCAGGCAAGGTGGGCGCTGCAAGGTGCCAGCACAAGGCTGGCCCGTGCTCTGTGGGAGTGTAGCGGCAAGCATCCCACTGTGCGCTGTGACACCCTTTGCTGGCTGAGGAGCCAGCAGCATTGCAGGGATGCGTCCTTTCTTGGATCTAGTGTTTTTTTTTTTTTTTAAATTTCGTCTCATTTCCTCAGAGCAGTTTCCCAGAAGTAAGCTTACTGGGGTCAACAGATGCAGACGTTTTTACGGCTTTTCATACACGCTGTCAAATTGCTTTTCCAAAGGGTTATACTAATTCACACCGCCACCAGCACTTTCCAGAACGTCTCGCGTGGCAGGAATCGCTACCACAGGTGCTATTAACACGCTCATCGATAACGTACTGCACCCCGATTGTTCACGGCTGGCATTTTCCAGAGACTTCATAAAATGAGAAGTTTGTGCAAGAGCGAAACCCTTCTTCTGGGACATCCTTATTTCTGGAGACCGGAAAAGGAACACGTTGTTAGGGCTGGCCCCCGACTCCCGGCGACAGCCAGCCCGCACGCCCGGAGGGCGGCTTTCCCCGGGGGCTGGAGGCGGCAGGGCTGCGGCTCTCCCTCGCCCGTTCTGACTGAACTCGTGAGGCGTCAGCGCCCCGACGCCTGCACCGAGGGGCGCCCTCGTCCTGCAGCCCCGGCGCGCCCGAGGCTCCCCGCTACCCCGTCAGCGGCCTCCGCCTGCCTGGGACGGGCGTCTATGAGTCATCGCCAGCGCCGGTCACATGGGCGACGTGACCAAAATAAAGTTTCAGTATTTTAAGCCGCTGGAAAAGGGGACAGCCGAGAGCACCGGGGGGCGGGCGGACGGCCCCGGGGACGCGGCGGCGCGGGGCCGAGGGGGCGGGGCTGGCGGGCCCGGGGGCGGGGCGCCGCCGGCGGGGGCGGGGCCTAGCGGGACGCGCGCGCCCCTCCCCCCCGCGGCCGGCAGCGACGCCCGGACTCCCCGAGGCTGACGGGCTCCGGAGCTGCGGCGCCTCAGCCGGCCGTGGCCGCCCGGGGCGGCAAGGCTGCGGGATTCCGGAGGTCCCGTCTCGCCCGCCGCCGTCGCCGAGACCCCCACGGGCCGGCAGCGGCTTCCCCGGGAACGTCCTTCAGCCCCGGGAGCACGCGGGAAAAGCCCCCGCGCGCCAATGAGCGAGCGCCTTCCTCGTGACGGTCACGCTCGGGGGCGGGGCTTCCCTCCGTCGCGCCCGAGTTCCGGGAACCCCCTTTGATTGGCCTGGACGGCCTGGGAAACACTGTGGTGACGCCCAATGAGAACGCCACGTCTCGGCCTCGAGGAAATATTCCGCGTCGGCCCCGTGTTGATTGGACAGTTCTTTCGGGCCGTGGCCACTAGGAAGCTTTGTTTAGGTCTGGGAGGCGGGCTTTCCTGGGAGTGGGTGGGGAGGGGGCGTTGATCCTCGACCAATCCCTTCAGTCCTCTGGGTGGTGACCAGCCAATGGACCGGACGGATAGGACGCTCCTCCCGGAGAGTAGTGAGACCCCTGGTGCGCGGGGATTGGCGGCGGGCGCGGCGAGTGGCAGCCGCGCGGCCCAACGGGCGCCGTGCGTGGGCCGCGGGGCGGGGCCAGGGCGGGTGCGCGGCGGCGGCGGGGTGGCTGGGCCGGCGGCGGCGGCGGTACGAGGCGCGCGCTCGGGGTCCCGGTCGCGAGGAGGAGGAGGATGTGGCGCGCGGAGGGGAAATGGCTGCCGAAAACAAGCCGGAAGGTAAGAGCCGGAGCGCGAGGGGCCGGCGGGCGGCGCGGCGGGCGGCGGGACCCGGCCCCGCCGGACATCCCGGGCATCGGCGGCGCCGGGCGGGAGCGCGGGGGCGCGGTGGGCGGGCGGCCGGGCGCCCCGGCCGGGGAGGGGGCCGGCGGGGCCGGGGAGGGGGTCGGGGGCGCGGAGCGCGGAGCGCGGCCGAGTGCCGAGGTGACTCGCGGGGCCGGCGGAGCGCGGCGCCCCACACCCCACCCCCGGGGGCGGGCTGGGGCCGGAGGGGGCGGGGGGCGCGCGGGGCGCGGGGCGGGGGCCGGGCCCGGCGAGGAGCAGCAGCAGGAGGAGGAGGAGGAGGAGGAGCCGCGGCCGGCCGGCGCCTCCCCCACCCGGACCGGGCATCCCCGCCGCTCTCGGGCCCCCGGCGGCCCGGGGTGGGGGCCGCGGGGCGGAAAGTTTATCAGCCCCGGGGCCCCCCTGGCTCCGCGCCCCGCTGCTCCGGGCCGGTCCCCTTCGGGCGGCCGCGGCGGCGCTCTCAGCCCTCGCCCGGTGCCCTGCTCTCCGGCGGGCAGGCCCGACGTGCCGTTCCCCCGGCAGCGCCTCTCCCCGCCAGGGGGACCCCCGCGTGCTCGGCGTCCCCCGGCCTCGGGCCTCGCGCGACCCCTCCCCCTCGCCGCCCGGGCAGGGAAGGGGGCCTGCGCACGTCTCCGCCCCTCGCCGGCGTGCTCCTGCACCCGGTGCCCTTGCACCCTCGCAGCCGGGAGGGTGGGGTCCCCGTGCCTGTGGCAGGTCTCCACACTCCCTTGCCCTTTACCTTCCGTGACCCCGAGCCTCCCTTGGCATTGGGGTCGGCCCCAACCGTTGCTTCTCCGGGGCAGCTCCTGGGGCCTCCACACCCTCACTGATGACCCTTGTGGCCCAGACAAGGGGACTCGGGCGACCCGTGGGGGGTCGGAGGTGGGGAGGGCTGTGCTGCTCAGAACTCCTTTTGAAATAGGGGAGCGGACCGTTCTTCCTGATGCTGTAGAGTCTGCACACTTTCCTGGGTTGGGCTGAGCTCGTTACCTGAGCACCCTCCCGGATGCCCTCTTCTCGCTGAGGAGCCAGCTGGGCATCCCGGGGCCCCTTCCCCCACGTGCCTGTCCTCGCGACCGGCTCGCTCTCCTTGGAGTGGCGTGTCTGGGCCCGGGTGGGCGCCCCGGGAGGGTGCGGGGCAGGGCTGGAGCAGGACAGGGATGGATTGTTGCGGCCACTGGGCCTTTTCCTGGGAGGGGACAGCGCTGCCCAGGTGTCCCCAGCCCGTGGTTAGGTGAGCCTTGTGCCCTTGTGTTCTTGCTGCTCTGCTTACTGTGCTCTGTGCAGGGGGAGGGGGTGGGGGGCCGGGCTCTGGCCGTCCCACACTCAGGCGTCGGCACCTGCCCTGGAAATAAACTTCCCGATTCTTTTTTGAGAGAACTCTTTCCTCCTTCTGGCTGCTGGTTCCCAGTCAGCCATATTTAGTGAGCCTGTTACCTTGACTTTTTCTGATTTTCTCAGATTGTGTTAGTGTTGGCTGGGTGGGGAGAAGCCATATGCCTTCCCAGCCAGAGCGGGAGTGAGGCACCCAGGGCGCCCGCGTGCTATTTGGGAGGAGCTTGCCGGGGTGTTCCTTATTGTACTAGAACCTTCCCTTGGTCTGGGTGTTGTCTCATGGGATGGAGCTTGTGGCTGAGGCGAGGGGCAGACTTGGCTGCTGTCTGTTGCCTGCCCTTCTGGGTTCTTGGGGGAAGCAGCAGAGGTGGCCATGAAACGTGGGCATTTCTTGCCATGCTCACAAGCAGGTGTGTGTTACTGGAATCACGTGGCCCACAGATGTCTGGGAAGTTAGAGGCTGAGGTGACCGGCTCCCGCGTGTGTGACAGTGTGGACCTGGGTCCTGAGCGCTCACTCAGTGCGTCCCTGCCGATTCTCACTGCGCTTTGTCATCCGTCCTGTCATGATGGCCCCGGGCTGCTGCGTGTGGTGGGCTCCCTGTCGCACGCCCGCATGTGGGCATGCTGACCCGAGGGGCTCTTCTGCCCGAGGCTGCAGAGGGTGCAAGGTCTTCACTGCAGTGTGGGGTCACGAGCTTCGGAGTAGGTGAGAACAGTGCATCTCCCTGGCTGTGTTTGGGCTGCTTGAATCCTTGAGAGGGGACGTGTTGCTCTGGGGAAGGCCCCTTCCTCCTGAGGGGTGGGAGGCATTGTGGGTATCGTATCCCTGGGGCTCTGTGGCTGTAGCCAGCTGCTTTGCCTCTGTTGGTCTCCTTACGTTGGAAAGCTTAGCTTGGGTCTGGCTCCACGTGGACCCTTGGCCTCCCCAGCAGGCCCTCCTTGGTGCCCTGGCCTGGGGAACCGAGGGGCGGAGGTGGCCCTGGGAGGGTGGCTGAGCTCTGTCTGAGCTCCAGCACCTGCCTTTTTTGACTGAGTTTTCCAGTGGACGCTGTGCCCCTGGCCGGAAAGTGGAGCATTTGGCCTCCTTTTCTTTCTTTTGGGTCTGTCTGAATTTTCTTGCCAGTTTTATTCTCTCTGACTCTGTCGTCAGCTTGGTGGAGCTGTGCGTTTTAGGAGGAAGTGTGGCGAGCTCTGGAGAGATGAGGAGTTGTGTACCTGTGGTGTGCTGTTGGCGTTTACCCAGGAGTTATCTTGTTTCTTGTGTCTGCCGTGTGCCCTTTACCGCTCTGCCTTGTGGCATCTTCCTTGCTAAACAGGGTCCTGTGCGAGGCCCTTGGCAAGGAGGGGCTCTGGAGGTCAGCGGAGCATGTTTGGGGTGTTGTCCGCCTGGGGCCCCCCTCCAGTTGATGTCTTTGTGCCGTCTGGGTCCCCCGGCCCCTGGCTGCTGGAGTCAGCCTCGTGTTCGCACTGCTGCTTCGCAGGGGAGCAGCCAAGGCGGTGTTCTGGAGCATCCCTTGTTTAGCCCTTCCTGTTCCCACGCTGCCCTTTCTCAGCACACGTGGCTTTCTGGACTGGGTCAGGTGGCCATTTGTCTTCTAGAAAACCTTACTTCTGGGAAACTTCCGGTTTTTCCATATCCTCAGTGAGTGGATTCCAAATGTTGACACGGACAGAGCCGAACCGTCTCTGCTCAAGGTCGTGTGGAGTCAGCTTTGCGTTTTCAGGAAAGCAGGGCTACGTTTGGCCTTCGGGACGTCCTGCCTCTTGCCTCCATGTTGAGGTGCCGTGGGTGCAGGCTGTCCCCCAGGGGGCCCAGTTCTGAGAGGCAGGCAGGTGTCATCCTGCGTCTGTCTGAGGGTTTGGAGGTGGCCCCTCTTGGGCCCCGGCTGGCCCGCTTACTTTGTGCCGGGCCTGCTGTGCCGTTTCTGCAGTTCTGAGCAAACTTCTCGCCGTGTGCACTAGTGTCTCTTTCTGCTTACCCTCGTGGGGAGCAGACCAGACCCTGCTCTCCCTGTCCTCCTCCTGTGGCAGTTGCCTCTTGTTTGAGATCCTTGAAGATTGCCCGCTATCTGAGATCATTCGGGAGCGAGGAGCTGCAGGTGCCCGTGGCTCGGGTGCGGTGAACTTGGTGGTTTTTAGTGTGCGTGACGTTTCTGGATTGTGCTTGTCTTTTACATAGTCTTATAAGGCATTTTTTCCCCCGGGCTTTGGTTTTCTGAGTTGTAATCTTGCAGATACACACTGTGTGCTGTCCTGTTGCGCTTTCCCACCTCCTGGCAGGAGCAGGGGTGGTGAAGGGGGCGCGTGTGGGCTGGGGACGCTTTTTCCAACTCTGCGTCTGGGACGTGGGGTGTGTGTGAAGAAAAGTGAAGTCCCCCTTCTGAAGCTGCTTGTCCACTTGGTGTGTGTGCAGTCTGCACCGGCAGGGCCAGGCAGGTCCTTCTCTGCTTGTGATCGGGTTGGTTTGTGGCATCAGGTGGCAAGAAGTGCGCACTGCTAGAAAGTGTTACATTGAAATTGATTGCTTAAGTAAGTGTTGACCATTCTTGGGCTTGATATTTGATATAATTACCACTGCTTTTGTCTATTAATGTGACTTAATTTTTTTGTGCTTTGATGTCACTGTTAGCTTTTTTAAAAAAATAAGCCCATTTTTGGGTAAATAGCCTCAAACTTTTTTTTAATTGGGAGTTAGGTGCAGTGATGGCGATGCTAATGAAGTGGAATGCGTTTTCCTTCTTGCTTCTCTGTTCAATCTGCGTTCCCCTTTCACTGTATGTAAAGCCAGTTCTGCCCTTTGTCCCTTCTCTGCAGACCCTTGTGCGGCATTGTCATGGTATGTGCTTGGCAGTATTTGTTCAGGTGAATATGTGATTGAATATTCTTTGTGCTAACAGGTGGTGTGTGTTTTTTGTACATTTCCGTTTTATAGATTACTTTCCAAGTTGTGTTTTCCAGAGTCACTACTTTCCTTTCTGGGTTTCGGTCTTTGCTTTTTGTCCTTTCCCACAAGAGGAACATTCTGTAACTGCTCCTGTCCTTTTTATCGGACAGTGTAGTGTTTATAGAGGGACTGTAGCTGCTCCTTGGGTGCCCTGTAGCCCTGGCTGCTGTCCTTGGTCCCTCGTGGCAGGCAGGTGGGTGAGCCTACTGCCCTGGGCGAGCGCTGCTCGGGGTGTGCCACCCGAGAGCTTGTGGGTGAGACCTGGCACTCACTAGGCTCTGGGTCCCCACAGCTGGAGTTTGGAAGTTTGCGCTCTGTTTGGCTGGCTGCTCTCTGACTTGGGCCTCTCTTTGGCATAGAACTTGAATAGAATGTAGTCATTCACTGTGCTTTCCAGGTTCTAGTATAATCCTCCTTTTTCTTTGCCCTTTTTTTGAATTCCTAATCAGATTCAGAATATGGGTTGATTGTACGCTACCATGTTCTTCTATTTTGTGCTTTTCCCGTTTGTGGAATCCATCCGTCCTGTGCTTAAGCCATGTTATTGTTCCTGCGTCATTAGAGACATGTTACCACATGGATGCCTGCTCTCCCGTGGGGTGAGCATTTGTTACATCCTAAAATAAGTTTATTTCTGTGCATTTTGACAGTGGACAGAAGTTCCGGAACTTTAATGGTGGGTGCTGCTGTGGAGGTTGTGTCGTGTCTCCCTCAGGACCGCTCGCTTCGGGCTGGCCTCTTCGTGTAAAGATTCGTGCTGCTTCCTGAGCACCTTTTCCTTCTCAGTCTTTTACCCTGGGCTTCAAAGGAAATATTACGTGCCCCATTGCAAAGAGAGGTCTCAGGTTAGCCCCTTTCCCTGCTTTGTTAGAGAACTGTTTGTTTATTCTTAGCTGATGGGCACAGCTAAGATCAGAGGACAGAGTTTAAAATCATCCCCTTCACCCCACTGTTTGCTCATTCCTGATGTAGTTGTATATTCTCTTGTTCATACATTCTTTGCTCATTTGGAAATGTACAGTTTTGTTTTCTCCAAATTTGGCTTGATTTTTCAAGTCAGCAACAGATCCCTCACTGAGATTGTTAGCAGAGTAGCTTGGAGGGAGGTGCTGCTGGGGCCTGCCTACAGGTCGCCCGTGCCAAGGACACGCTGAGAAGTAGATGGCGCATTTCTCAGCTGCTGGCTCCTGGTTCTGTCAGTCTCACCTCTCACCTCACTCGCTCCTGCAGCCGCACTGTGCTTCCACCTCCTCCCCAGAAAGCCAGCTCTGATTGCCAGTAGCTTGTGCATATGGCACCTTCTGGGTGTGTTGTCTTAGGGCTAGGCTTGTGGAGTGCCTTGGGGCTTGGGGCGGTCGGTCAGGCGTCAGCCCAAGCAGCCTGGCCTCCGCTGCCTTTACCAGTCACTGTGTATGGTGGCTTAGCCTCCCTAGGCCTGGGCATCGTAGCTGACCGAGGAACTCGCAGGCGCTCCTGACGCTGGCTGGCTGGGCACCCTGACCCTGAGGCCTGCTGTCCAGAGTCTGGCACGGGACAAGCCAAACATTCTGCTTAGTCGTTACAGTATAAATTCAACAGGATATGTCTCTGTGTTAACAGCGTCACGGCTAGCTGCTCTTTCAACTAGCTGAAAGGGAAGATGAGGAGAAGGGAGGCAGGAAGGCCTTTTAGAACAGGTGTTGCTGGGAGCTGTTTCTGAAGGAACCTGAGTACAATAAAAAATGGAATGTTTTTAAATCCTTTTCTGAAAGGTGATATAAGGCTGTGCTGCATTGGTTTTCTGGGCAGTTGAATATCAGCTTGTGAGCAAGAATAGTAAGAAATTGGTAAAGAGTGTGAAATATGTGGAAAGGAAGAAAAAATGCTGCAGTGAAAAAGTTAGGATGATAAGTGACTTCAGGGTGATGACTGGAATTATAAATCGGTCTTCTTAGAAAACATGGTATGTGTGGACACGTGTGTGTATGTATGGACATGTGTGTGTATTGTATGAAGAATGCTGCTTGAAATGGGGTGTGGAGAAGACCATCGAGGCCTGAAATATTAAGTGTCTGTCGTCTTTTTGAATTGAAGTGGCTCCTTTTTTAGCGAAAGGAATGTAAACTTGGATGTAAGTTCGGCAGAATGGATCATTTGAAAAGGGAAGATTCGGGCTAGGACGTTTCATTGCGAATCCACAAGGGGGTAGCGATGTTCTATCAGAGACATTCATGGTAGCGTGTGAGATGATCCTGTTAACATTTTAGATTCACAGATAGGACTGGCACGTTTGCATTTCAGCTTACTAAGATCTTCCTTTAGAATGTTTATTGACAAATTGTTATTGCATAAATTAAAGAAAATCCCATTTGGAGTGAATGGCTGTTCTCGGTGCTGGCCTGGTGGGACGAGAGGACGGGCTTGCTCGGAGCTTGGAGGGATTGCTGACGGCTGTGCGTCCCTGGCATTTGGTGAGACTGGGATGATGACTCTAGGAGTCAGCTACCGCCGTGTCCTGAAAAAAGGGATCTTGATAAATTGTGTTTAAACTTCACCGAAGTTTGTATTACTGTTTGTATTTTCAGTTCTGCTAAGACATGAAAAATGTGAACAGTCCACAGCGGTAGCCGCTTTTAATAGCTGTAAATAAATCAAAATTTTATAATCTCTTTTTATTAGGTTATATTGCATCGTTAGATTAAAAAACTTTCTTCTTTCACATAAAAATTCAAGTAGCTTGCCTTTGGTCTTTGGGTTCCACTCCGTTATATTCAGAACGACTTAAAATCAGGTGTGCTGTGGCAGTGCCAGGTGGTTCTCGGGCAGGAATGCAATCCCTCCAGCCTGGCGGGCTTTCTCTTCTAGATGGTAAGCTGTGCCTAGGTCAGAGATGGACGGTTGGCATGGAGATTTGAGTCCTGCTGGCCATATCTTTTAAAAATATTACTTCTGGCAGTAAGAATATCAGCCAGTTTTGTGACTTGTGCTTGCCTGCACCGTGTGTGCTGTGTACTCTGCGTGTGCGGTCCAGGGAAGGGTTAGTGCACGGTCTTCCAGTCCCTCAGCCTGAGCAGCTGCATTACCTGTGCTCCGGGCCCTCCTGAGCTGCCTCCTGGCACACACACACACCTCAGCACATAGGTGGGCACCGAAGGGAGGGCAAGGTATCCTCACGCTGCCCAGCCTCGGCTGGCAGGGCTCAGCTCTGGTGGGAGTCTAGACTCAGCCTGGCATCTCAGGCTGTGTCATGAGTGCTGGGAGTTGTAGCTCCTTTGCTAGAAAGGAGCATGTCTTTTGTAACTTGGCTAAGTTGGAATATTCTTTCCTTTGAGAGGCTAAGCCTAGATATTAAATTATGTCATAGAGTTTTTTTTTTTAGGAGGGGACATTCATTTGCTCCTGAAATATTTTAGATGATTTCATTGTTGATGCTTGGATCTTTGATATACCTTTATTTTTATTACTGAGCTTTGTGTTGGAGTAAGGTTTCTGTGCACGGAAGTAGCTGTTGACAACACTTCCCAGGGGTCACCGTGGTTCCGTGCTGCCGAGAGCAGCTCCTGGAGAACGCTGCCTCGGTCGGAGGCTGTGCCTCTGCTCTCACACGGCTGCCAGGCCTCCTGGAGTTGGTGAATGGCAAAGTGTAAAAAGGTTCATTTTCTTTGCTTTCTTGAGGCTTTGCTGACGTTCTGGATATTTGATTTCCAAGAAACACTTAGAAATAAAGTGTGTGCTTTCTTTAAATTTTTTTAAAAAGATTTATTTAATTTCATTGTAGAGTCAGATAGAGAGGAGGAGAGATAGAGAGGAAGATCTTCCGTCTGATAATTCACTCCTCAAGTGACTGCAAAGGCCGGTGCTGTGCTGATCTGAAGCCAGGAGCCAGGAACCTCCTTCAGGTCTCTCACACGGGTGCAGGATTCCAAAGCATTGGGCTGTCCTTGACTGCCCTCCCAGGCCACAAGCAGGGAGCTGGGTGGGAAGTGGAGCTGCCAGGACTAGAACCGGTGCCCATATGGGATCCCGGTGTGTTCAAGGTGAGGACACTGGGACACTAGGCTATGGTGCCGGGCCCAATGTGTACATTTTTTTTTAAGCTTCAGTATTTTGGCGAGAGTAGTTGACTTGCACGGCAGCTGATTGGTGCCCTGTCTTGTTCTTCTTTTTTTTTTTTGAGGTTTTTTAAAATTAATTATTATTTAAAAAGATATTTTGACAACCTTTACATAGTTAATTAGGGTAAAAAGGTTCAAGGGCTACAGGAAAGTGGGTAAGACTATTATTTTTTCCATATTGTTTCCTTCATGTTTAAAGAGGGGTGTTACGGGAGAAAGCCCACCCAATTTCCCACCCTCCCCAGGTCCCGGATGTAGGGCATGCTCTGAGGTTCTTGCTCAAGTGGTTTTGATATTGCAACAGTTATGCATCGCTGCCAGTCTTGCCACTCCAAGCACTATGAGGTCCTTGAAGAATCCACTGATTGACTTAGTCCATCATGGAGTCTCTGTTTGCCCCATATTTCGCTGCCAAGCTATAGCTGAAATGGTTGGTTTCCCTGTTCTGTCTTCTCTCTTCTCTTGGTTAGGGTTCTGAGTCCAGCATTTGCCCTGACTTGTTCTTGATGACAGTTCATGGGCATCAGACAGTAGGCAGTCTGCTAGCCAGCCTCCTCCTCCAGGGAGACACACCCGCAGGAAGTGAGAGCGGGTGGGCCATGAGGAAGCGTTTGAGATTACTGGAGTTGATGATTAAGAAAGGAATATTTAGTGGTAGAGAGCCTTTGTACAAACTTTGTAATTTTCTTGTTTCTAAAAAAAGATTTATTTATTTTTATTTGAAAGGCAGATTTACAGAGAGGAGCTAGAGAAGGATCTTCCATCTGCTGGTTCACTGCCTAAATGGCCACAGTTGCTGGAGCTGAGCTGATCCAAACTTAGGAGCCAGGAGCCTCTTCCAGCTCTCCCACGTGGGTGGAGGGTCGATTCTCTGCTGCTTTCCCAGGCTGTGAGCAGGGAGCTGGATGGGAAGCTGGGCTGCTGGGATTAGAGCTGCTGCCCATATGGGATCCCCGTGCATCCAAGGTGAGGACTTGAGCCACTAGCCCATGTGCTTTAAAGAAAGCGTCATCATCGAAGTGGCTGTGGGGATTTGATTCTTCTCCAAACATTAATGAGTTAGCCTTATTTGAGAGCGAGCCAGCAAGAGAGAGATCTCACACCTGCAGGTTACTCTGCAAGTGCCTGCAGCAGCTCAGCCAGCTCACAGCTCAGTCCAGCTCTTCCCACCCTGGGGTGGCAGTCCTGTAACTCTTTTTAAAATAACAGCAGTATTGGGCCCAGCATAAATTGGCTATTCCTCGGCCTTGTAAGCACCGGGATCCCATATGGGTGCTGGTTGGTGTCCCGGCTGCTCCACCCCCCAATCTAGCTCCCTGCTTGTGGCCTAGGAGAACAGTCAAGGACAGCCCAAAGCCTTGGGACCCTGCCACCCACGTGGGAGACCCGAAGAAGCAGCTCCTGGTTTCAGATGGGCTCAGCTCTGGCAGTTGTAACCACTTTGGGAGTGAACCAGCCAGTAGAAGATCATTCTGTCTGTCTTCTATAATTCTGCCTTTTCAATAAAATAAATAAATATTTAAAAAGCTTTATTAAGATGTCATTCATAAATCATAACTCGATCTTTAAATATGTGTCATGGGGAGAGAGAATGTGGCCTAATGCTTGAGGTTTGCTTGCCCTGTTTTGGGATCTCTGAATTTAGCTGTCAGCTCAGGCCGTGGGGTGATTCAGGTGGGATGGGGTTGAGTTCTCCGCTGTTGGTGCTGGCCAGGCCCAGTCTCTACCGTTGCAGGCACTGGGGGCGTCAGCAAGTGGGGGCGTATGCTCTCTGTCTGCTCTCAAATACATAAACATTTCAAAAAACTTGCACAGGTTGCTGGTTTTTAGTGTGTTTGCACAACTGTGCAGCTACCAGCACTGTCTCGTTGAGAAGCATCACTGTGGGAGCACCTGGACCCGCCTGCGGCCTGTCCTCCCACCTCGGGCAGTTACTAGTTTACTTTGTCTGTGAATTTGTCTATTCTAAATCTTTCACATGGATGGCATCGTAGAGTTTTTGTCCTTGTGTGGCTGGCGTGATGTTTCCAGGTTCACCTGTTACCCCGTTCCTTCTCAGGGCAGACTTGTGGGGATGTGCCGTGGTTTGCTTAGTCCCCAGTCATTGGACATCTGAGTTCTTCTCTCAGGCTGTTGTGAGAAAATACTTCTGTGCACATGCGTGCACACCTTTTGTGTTATATTTTCAGTTCTAGGGAGGGCGTTGCCTGCCCCGTATGCTTACTTTTTAACTTACTCGGTTGGTTCTACTTTGAAAGGCAGAAGCAGGTACACACACGTGAGAGATCTCCCGTTCTCTGGTTAGCTCAGCGAGTGCTAACCTGGAGCTGGTGGTGTGGCGGCGGGGACCCACCGGCCTCCTGGGGTGCATTCAGGGACCTCAGGCAAGGTGGCTAGCTGGGGCTGCAGGTGCTCCAGCTTGGACACTGGCATCCAGCTCCCCATTCAGTTTTCCGAGGAGCTGTCAAGCCGTTTACCATAGTGGCTGCGCTCACACTGCCCTCCCTCCAGTTTCCCCACAGCCTGCTCGCACTTGTCACTGTCCTTCTCTGCTTACAGCCGCTCTTGTGGGTGGGAGGTGTGGAATGTCATTATGGCGTTGTTTGCGTTTCCCTAATTACTAATGATGGTGCACATCTGCTTGTGTGCTTATTGAATATTTGTATGTATGCTTTGGAGAAAGGTCTGCTCAAGTCCTTTCCCAGTTTTGATGGAGTTGGATTTTCATTTTTTGCAGTTTAAGAGGTTTTGATTGAAACGGCTGGATATCGTTTCCTTACCATGCACGATTTGCAAATATTCCATTCTCTGGCTGTCTTTCTCACTTTCTTGATTGTGACCTTGGAAGCACAGAAGTTTTAAATTTGGTAAAAATCCGTTTATCTTTCTGTTTATGTTGTACTCAGAAACCATTGCCTATTCCAGATCATGGAAATTTGCATGTGTGTTTTCTTAAAAGTAAGTTTTAGCTCTTGGGCCTGCGTCTCTGATATGTTGTGTCGGTTTTTATCCGTGGTGTGAGGGAGGCCTCCAGTTTCGTTCTTTCGCACGTGGGTATTGAGTTGTCCCAGTAGTGTCTGTCTGAAATCGCAGTTGTTGAAGACCGTTCTTTGCTCGTGGGGCTGTGTTGGCAGTCTTGTTGTTAGCTTGTTGTCTTCACACGTGCGGGTTAGCATACGCAAAGATATTTCAGGAAGTTTGTGGAAAATTGAGCTAAAATCACATTTTTGCTCAATGTTTTGAAATTTGTGCAGGGTTTTTCCTAATATATATTTTATGTGTACCATGAGATTTTTTTAAAAAGATTTATTTAGTTTTATTACAAAGATAAACAGAAAGGAGGACAGACAGAGAGGAAGATCTTCCGTCTGATGATTCACTCCCCAAGTGAGCGCAACGGCTGGTGCTGTGCTGATCGAAGCCAGGAGCCAGGAACCTCCTTCAGGTCTCCCACACGGGTGCAGGATTCCAAAGCATTGGGCTGTCCTTGACTGCCCTCCCAGGCCACAAGCAGGGAGCTGGGTGGGAAGTGGAGCTGCCAGGACTAGAACCGGCGCCCATATGGGATCCCGGTGTGTTCAAGGCGAGGACTTTAGCAGCTAGGCCATGGTGCCGGGCCCGATATTTTGTTTTTTTATACCAATATAAGCTCTCATTTTTAATTCCATGAATTGGTTGAAATATCCTTGTATGCCTGTTTTCTGCTAGTACCACACTGTGTTAGATATAATCTTGTGGTCATTTAAAAAAATTTATAATTTAAGAAAAATTTTTAAAAGAGCTACAGGAAGGGATTGTGCATGTGCTGGTTCATTCCCCAGGTGGCACAGTGGGCAGGCCTGAGCCGGGCGAAAGCCAGAAGCTTTGTCCACATGGCCTGCACTGGGGCCTGGGCTGCAGGCACCTGGGCCGTCTTCTGCTGTTTCCTCAGGCCCCAGCAGCGTGCTGATCAGAAGCAGGGCAGCAGAGACGTGGGCCAGCGTGCGTGGAAGGAGTGCTGACGCTGTAGGTGGCTGCTGTGTCGCTCTGCTGCGCTCACTCCTGCCGTGAGTTTTGGTATTGGAAGCTGTCATCTTTCAACTCTCTACTTATTTTCAACAATTGTTGTGGCTGTTGTGGGTCTCCTATATTCCCATATGAATGCTAGGAATCACTGTCAGTTTCTGGGGAAAGGCAGCTGGAATTAACTTCTATCTGTGATCTGTTTAAAACGGGAGGTAAATCTTGGGTCTGCTGTATGCTTAAGAACTCCTGGAGAAGTCATTCAAGTATCTTACCTCAAAAACACACTGTTTGAATTTGTTGGCTCTCTAGGCTGCCGTACTGATGTGTGGTTCACTGTGTGACTGGAACTGGGCCTTTCCAGGTTATAAGAGAACAAATGGCTTCTTGTACATGTTCCTTTGATGTGAAGGCTTGCTGATGCCTTTTATGTTTAGGAAAAAAATGTTGGTGTTCTTGTTAAGATGTATTCTGGTGAATAGAGAATTGGTAGATTATATATATGAATATTTAATGATTGAAAACATAGAATATGTTACCAAAGATTGTGACACTGAAATTTGTTTATATACATAGCATATAAAATGTATGTATATATAGTGGTGCTGTTGTGGGAGACCTCTGAAGACTTTTTGGTTCTTGTATTACTGGGGGAACCCTGTGAATGTTGGTTACCGTGCTGGTAAGTTAGTTCATTTATTTGACATGTAGGACCTGCCCCGTCCTCCCGGAGCTGCTGAGGGAAGGTGGCTTTGGTCTCGATGCCTTGGGAGTTAGAGCCAGGAGCTGTGCTGTAGGGTCCAGGGCCTGGACTCCAGGGGCTGGGGTGCCTGAGCGCCTGGAAGGCTGCTCTGCTTCACCAGAAAGCGGGAGGACAGTAGGAGTTATCTGGGGAAGAGTTGGGGAGGAAGGTTTGATGGTGAGGTTGGCTGCAGGGCGAGCTGTGTGGGGTGGTCTGGCTGTGTCTGGCTGCTGGCCGCTGCTGGGGAGTGACCACCGTCTCAGGTCTGGTCTGCGAGGCCCTGTCTGAGCAGGAGACTTGATCATTCTGAGCCTGCTTACTACTTGTATAGCCTTTTGATTTTGAGATGCTTCTATGACAACATAGAAAAGTCTAGGCTTTTGAGGGAATGTTTCCATACAATTCGTAAGTGAATTATTGCAGTGCTTTACTAAGAAATACAGAACTGGTAAATTGAGTCTTTTTCTGGGAAACTTGTTTAGTGTTTGAAGTTAGTATTTCCTTTGGTTTGTGCATACTTCAGGATCCTGTAGGGAACTAGAAGTAGGTAGGGAAGCAATGTGACCGCTGAATGGAAACAGTTGTGGTGGAGCACAGACGGCGCTGGGAGGGCCTGGGGAGGCTCCCTGAGGGAGGGGGCTTGATCCGGACTCACTGAACGCAGGCCTGGGTGCTGGAGGAGACGTGACAAGCGGAGAAAGTGCCAGGCAGTCCTGGGATTCCGGTGTGTGGGATCAGAAAACCCGGAAAAGTTGGCATCTACTTCTAGAGGCTGGGAAAATCAGACGGAAGCCTGAACTGTATCCTGTGCTCTGGGAAAGTTTGTTTTTTAGCTTTTTAAATTCTTAATTTTTTTTTTTTTCAGATAAAGGACTGGAATTGGTTGGATAAAATGAAATCTTCGAAGTGTTACGGAGGGCAGCTGCCTTTTGTTTCTGTAGGGTTGCAGCAGGCGCTCAGACTTTGTTGAGGTTTTAGATGTGTGGCCTGTACTTTGATGCTTCTTGCTCCGGGATGCTGGCGCACACGATCGGCACACTTGCAGACTTTCCACTGAAATGAGACTCATCCCGGAAGTTGTCTGGAACTGCTCTCCTTTCAGATGGAATTGAGTGCCCTTGCTGTGGGCACCCGGGCACTTTGTGGTTTTCCTGGTCACCCCACATTTTAATTTGTATCAGAGCTTGTCTGTTTCCCGCCTCGTCTCAGCGGGTCGTCGGGAGTGCCTGGGTTGGCTGGAGGAAGGCGTGTGTGAAGGACTGCTCAGCGTTGTGTGCGGCACTGAGCTGGCGATAGTTTTGTGTTTGTGTGACTGGTGGAAATGTGGCCCTTCAGAGACGAGCTCAGATTTTGAGCCTCAACAGCTGGAAGTTTGGCAAGGCCAAACTGAAATAGGGACTATTGCAGAGAGCCTCTGGGAAGACTGGGTTTAAGGTGTTTGCCCTGTTTTAGACAATATTAGTGTAACTTTAGAATATGCATTTATAGCATGAATTGGAAATGTGAGTCGGGGTTAGGGTGTCGTTGATATCACCCTGACATCTTTGCCTTTGTTACTTTGGCAGAGCGGAGCAGAATCCTGCTGAAGGACTCCACCTGCAGGGTGTGCTCTGGAGGGGCAGGTCCACACACAGACACAGCCCCCGGGGAGTGGCAGCCTGCTCTGACTCTGCCACCTGGCTCTGTCCACACTTGATGTCTCCTGCTGAAGGAAGGAGTGAAACTGTAGCAGTGAGATGACCGTGGGTGGAGAAAGAACTTGAGGGGAAAATGCAGAAAATGCTTGCATTTCTTTTTTCCATAAGATAACTTAATTATTTGAAAATGAGAGAGGGGGTAGAGAGAAAGAGAAATTCGTCCACTGGTTCTCTCAACAAATGGCTGCAGCAGCCTGGGCTGCGTCCGGCTGAAGCCAGGAGCCTGGAACTCCATCAGGGTCTCCTGTGTGGGTGGCAGGGGTCGAAGCACTTGGCCGTCCTTTGTTGCTGGGCTTCCTGACGCCCCAGGGTTGACACTTCAGTGTGAGTAGCAGGTGGGGCTGGGCAGGTGTTGTCACTCAGGAGCGTAAGCTCAAGTGCCAGTGCAGCCTGCCGTCCTGTATGGGCTCGAGTCACAGCATCCTGGCTGTCCCACTTCTGTTCCAGTTCCCTGCTGATGCACTGGGAAAGCAGTGGGTGGACTCTACACCCACATGGGTGCAGTTTGATGTTTCTCAGCCTGGCCTACCTCTGGCTTTTGTGGTTATTTGGGGAGTGAAACAGCTAGAATATGCTGCTTATTCTCTTTGCTAATCAAATAAATGAATAATTATTTAAAAGGGCCCAGCACAGTAACCAAACAGCTAAAGTCCTCGCCTTGCACGCACTGGGATCCCATATAGGCTCCAGTTCTAATCCCAGCAGCCCTGCTTCCCATCCAGCTCCCTGCTTGTGGCCTGGGAAAGCAGTCAAGGACGGCCCAAAGCCTTGGGACCCTGCACCCGCGTGGGAGACTTGGAAGAAGCTCCTGCTTCGTTTCAGCTCAGCTCCAGCCATTGTGGCCGCTTGGCGAGTGAATCATTGGATGAAAGATCTTCCTCTCTATCTCTCGTCCACTCTGTATATCTAATTTTCCAATGGAAAAAATAAAATAAATCTTAAAAATAAAAGAAAATAAGAAAATGAATGACTAGAAGGTAGTGGAGCAAGAAGGGATGCTGATTGTAGAAGGTTGAGAAGATGTTTCCAGTTTTGTTCCTCCAGAGAGTTGGAGTAGCCTGAACACCAAGGGAAGGTGTTGATTTTGTAGATTTGAGTGAATTGAGAGTCAGTGATTCCTCGGAGAATTTTGGTGCTATATGCAGAGTTTGGGTAGAAATGATGGCTGAAGCTGAGGAGGAAGTCATCAAAATGAGCAGCTGAAACACACACGTCGATCACATTGATGATGCCAGTGTTTCTGTGGGCACTGCTTTGGCCAGGCCTCTGCTTCAGGGCTCCTTGAGATGCCAGGGTGGGTGGTCACTGGGAGACTGAGCTGGCGTGGTGTCTGTGTCCAGGTCCTGTGGCCCTTGGGAAGATACACGGCCTTGTGGGCTTTGGGCTGAGGCCTCCTCTGCTCCATGCTGGCCGTCACCCAGAGGCCATCCCCAGTCCCTGCCCGCAGGAGCCTCTCCAGGTGGGCAGCTTGGGTCAGCAGAGTGAACAGCCCTTAGCTCTACCACATTGTTGAGCTGACAGCAGCCTGGGGAATGGAGTATGTGAAGATGTTGATGTTGGGGCATGGGCAGTCATGATGCTTGTCCATCGCAGTGGAGGGGGGCTAGTGGTGGAAGGTGACATCTCCAGGTGAACACCCTGGAGAATGCAGATGGAGCGTGTGACCTGGAGAGAGGCCGTTCCAGGTGAAGGTCAGGGAATCTCCTCTCAGGATGCCTTGGCGAGATGAATCCGCACACCCACGTACCCTGGCTGCTTGGCTGAAGCAGAGTGCCCTGCTCACCTGATGACCTGCGGTCCTTCCACAGGTGTTTCACTTAATGAAAGGGATGGGCAAACAAATGCTTATTACAGCGTCTTACTGTTTAACTTGAGGCGAACACCCAGAATTGAGCATCTCTTTGTTAACTTGGGTTGATTATGTAGTACGCAAGTTACTGAACTGGGCCATGTTTAATGCTATTTTTAGGACCCTCTGAGTAGAGTGATGTTACACCTTTCAGATCCTTGTGTCTAGTTTTATTTTATTTTTAAAAGTCTGTCTTTGTTGTGATTGTCTTTCTTTTGCTTCTCTCTGTGTGTCAGCTTTTAGCTGTCTTTCCTCGCTTCTGAATTGTTGCTTCTGATCTTGTCTGGGTTTGGCAGCCTGATAATTAAACTTGCTAAAACTGTGAGTAGTCTAATAGGAACCGAGCCGTGGGATGGGGGTGAGGTGGTGGGGCCCTTGTCCTGGTGAAGCACGTGAACTTTTGTGGTGGACTCCGTGAAGCCGCTGACCTTCAGGAGTGGGTCTGGCTTCCTTCTTGTTCAACTGTGTTCACAATGTGTGAGGTTCCCAGACAGCCTCGTTCCATTTAGAGGAGCTTACGCCTCAGCCTCATCGCTCTGCTGTGGGAAACTGTTTATTATTCTCTGCTTTGGTTTGGATGAAGTGTTAGTTTTTTGGGCAGGAGCAGGGACTGTGAGGTGGTGAGTAGACCGTGGAAGCAGGGAGGCTCCTGAGCCCGGCTCCACACCGAGACCTGTGCCACGTCCCTCTCGAGCCTGGGTACCAGATGACTGTTCCTTGCCGCCTTCCAGAGAAATTTGTTTAGTTGTTCTGTGCAAACTTTCACATTGTTTTTTTTTTTAAGTGCTCTAAAAATTATTAACGGTATCAGCAACTATAATTTAATATTTTACTTAGTTTCTTTGAGTGTGTCTAATTGATACATGTATTTTGGACATTAGAAGTGCTGTTTAGTTGTATTTTTGGACTGCTGTACATTGCTTCCTAGACAGATTATAATTTATGAAAATCCTAATGATGTGATTCTTATCTGGAAAGAATAATTTTCTTTTTCAAATTCTGAAATCACTTTCTGTTTTACAGGAATTCCTGGTAATAGTAAATCAGTCTGATTCCTTAGGCCATGCCTCAGGCTTGGACTGTTGTAATAGTTCCTGTGTAAGTGGCACAGGACTCGGGCTTTGTGGTCTGTTCTAGCCACTTGTTCACTGTTGAGCTCAGTTCTGAGTGTTGAACTCAATGTGAGAGCCCAGTTACCGTGGAGGTTACCGTTTCACTGTTGAGCTTAACCTGCCCCAGGAGTAGGAAGTCGGCTACCTACTAGACTTTTCCTTTTAACCCGAGTGTGTACTTTAATTTTGTCTGTGTATCCCATAGGAGTGTTGTAAGGGTTATTACAGCATAGTAGTAGCACTTAGGATATATTTTAAACTTCTTGAAAAGAGGTAATATGAGAGCTCAAAATATTTTTGTACAGTACTACATAATTTTCTTCCCATTAACCTTTTGTGGCTTAGGAAAAGGCTAAGGTAACTCATGTCTGGGTCTCTGCGTTGATTTTCACATCATTAACCTGATTTTATGGTGTATTCCCCACAGCCTGTCTTTTGACAGAGCCTACTTTCTTACTTAGGGGCTGTTCCCTAGCCAGAAAGCTCAGCGTGGGCTCTGTTGGTCTGACAGCTCCACCCCTGCACTGTCCCAGCTCTCATTTCTTACTGGATCTGATTTCTTGAATGACTGAGGGATGGGATCCCCTCTTGAAATCTTCCAGGACATCGCTGGCTGGATCAGGACTCCGTGTCATCACGTTCCCTGTTCAGTGATTTGTTCTCGTGTCCATGGCCAGAGCGCTGCACACAGTGTGCTGGTCAGAACGCCCAGGTGTTGGGGCCAGTCCGGGCTGTGTCAGCAGAGGGAGAGGGTGGTCCAAGCAGAAGGCCTATGGTCAGTCACAGAGCAGGAGACGGGCTGCTTGCTTTCCTGTGAGTGTCATTCATTCGTAAGTTCAGCAAACATTTTAGCTTCTGTTTTGCACTAGGCCTTGTGTTAAATTCTGCAGAGGCCGAGACTGATGATGCAGACATGCCTTCAAGGATGCTCTTTGGTGCAATCAGATTTTGAGTGTGTTAGAGAAATATTTATTAGAGAAGAGAAACTGCTAGATTGGCTTTGGCTGCTGAATGGTCTTGGGAAGCAGAGTGCCCAGAAAGCTTGCTAGCAGAAGACAGCTCCGACAGGAGTGCCTTTCTGAAGTTACGCAGCAGTTCACAGAGCGCGTTGGGCAGACTGCTTAGTGGCCCCAGACACGCCTCTTTCTGGGCATTTCCGTGGCAGTTGGCTGTGGCTTTGTGGCTCAGTTCTAGCCAGTGGAGCAAGAGACCAGGGCCACTTGCAGGCCAGGCCCCTGCACCTTGGGGTGTGGTTGTGCTGCCCCTTTCCTGCAGGGGGGTCCTCAGGATGGCTGGCTGCTTTTGGTATTCCAGCTGTTAGCAGGTTGTCCTAAGAGGTGCCCTTTGCCTCCTGCTAATCCGAACACCATGCCCAGAATGCAGCACGGATTGGGCAAAGTGCTAAGAATTTCAGACTCTGCTTTAGTTTTGGTTATCTATAAAGTCGTATGTAAGATCAATGAATTTCAAGACACAGTTTAAGTCTTGATAAAATGACAATTTTAGTGTATTTTAATTGGTACAGTGGTTTTTTGGCACTCACTGTGGCCTTTCTCTGTCATTGATTTAATATGCTATATGGATCCTCAGCTTTAAAAGTACTCGATGGAGACTTAAACATCCTCAGTTTTATTTCAAAGAACTGTAACTACCATTTTCATCAAGCTTCTCTGTTCTAAAGCCTGCAGTCCCAGCTTGTGAATGGCATTTTGTGTCATCATCTGGACTGTCAGCATGGATTGTGAAGCTGCCCCAGGCTCTCTGGAGAGAGAGAGAGTGAATGCAGCAGCGTCCAGGTACCATCTTAGTGACGGGGTCCAGGTGTCATCTTAGTGACGGGGTCCAGGTGTCATCTTAGTGACGGAGTCCAGGTGTCATCTTAGTGACGGGGTCCAGGTGTCATCTTAGTGACGGGGTCCAGGTGTCATCTTAGTGACGGGGTCCAGGTGTCATCTTAGTGACGGGGTCCAGGTGTCATCTTAGTGACGGGGTCCAGGTGTCATCTTAGTGACGGGGTCCAGGTGTCATCTTAGTGACGGGGTCCAGGTGCCATCTTAGTGACGGGGTCCAGGTGCCATCTTAGTGACGGGGTCCAGGTACCATCTTAGTGACGGGGTCCAGGTGTCATCTTAGTGACGGGGTCCAGGTGTCATCTTAGTGACGGGGTCCAGGTGTCATCTTAGTGACGGAGTCCAGGTGTCATCTTAGTGACGGGGTCCAGGTGTCATCTTAGTGACGGGGTCCAGGTGTCATCTTAGTGATGGAGTCCAGTTTTCTTGTTGTACTCAGCAGCTGTTCTCTCTCTGCACTGCACCATTTATGTACACTTAGGACAGTGATGAAAGTCTTCCTGATTTTTGCAGTGAGGCACAGCTGTGTTTTGTTCCCAGCGTTTATACCTAGTGGGAGTCCCTTATTTCCCGTTTGTCCTCCACCTGCACTAGGATTTGGTCCTACCATCAGACCTCTGGTCTGTCAGCTCTTGATGGTGTCTGACGCAGGTTGGGTGCTGCTCTTACTTTTGTAGACGCTGTGGGAGGGCTGACAGTAAGGGAGAGTGTGTTTTAGAAGCGAGAAGGAAACACAGACTCCTTTACCGGCACAAGCAGTGCTGCTCAATTGTGAGGGCAGGGAATTTCCCAAAGGACAAGAGGGATGAATCTCATGTTTAAGTTGAAAGGAAGTCAGCCCAGGGAGGCAGCATGAAGACCTGCTGCCGAGGGAGGGCTGAAGGCCTGATCTCGCTGGTCTGCTTGGCACAGCTCCCTGCACCGTGTTGCACAGATGTCTCAGCACTGGGGCAGAGGGTGGAATGGGATGCATGTGACTGCAGCCCTCTGGGTCTCCTCGGTGAAAGGTGGTTTTGTCTCTGATCCAAGGAAGGCAGAAGCGAGAGCTTTGATGGCTCACTCCCCAAGGGGTCACTACAGGAGTGCTGTCTGTGGGTGGAGCTGCCTGGTTAGGGCCAGCCTTAGCAGGAGCTGGAGCTGGAGGCTAGCTGGGATTTCACTTCAGGTACTCCGGCGTTAGGTGCCTTTGCCACATGGGGGGCAAGGACCCAGGGACTTGGGCCATCATCTCCTGCCTCCCAGGGTACAGGAAGCCCGATCAGACACAGAGGGCCAGGGCTCGAACCAGACACTTGGATTCAGGAGGTAGGTCTCCCAAGCAGTGAATTAACCCACTGTGCCATAAGACCTGCTCCTAAACCTGGAGTTTTTAATGTGATTTTTGCAACATCATTTATTATGATTTTTGTGTGCGTGACTTCAGTTCCAGCTTTTCTGGCTCTCCTTGTTGGTACGTTAACTTTAGCTGTTAAGGCTTTCACTTAGGAGGCTTTGGGCATGGCGTGTCTGTTGCGTGTTGGTTCAGTCCCTTTGAGTCTTCCTGTTTGTTGTTTGGGATATTTTGCACTAGGTGCCATCAAACTCTGAAGTTGGGTGTCAGTTCTGTTTTTGTGAAGCTACTTGTTGCTGTGTTCTAACTGTAGTGATTTTTAACTTTGAATTTAAGACCATTGTTACATTGGTTTGAAAGTGATAATCTTAAACTTTTTTCTAATAGCATTTTAAATCTTAAATGTAAAACATTCTTTTTGATACTATAAAGCTTCAAGTTTCACTTAGAAATTGTAAAGATATATTTATTTTTATTTGAAAGGCAAATTTTACAGAGGAGGAGATACAAAGAGAGAAGGTCTTCCCTCTGCTAGTTCACTCCCAAAATAGCCACATGACTGGAGCTGAACTGGTGCAAAGCCAGGAGCCAGGGACCTCTACAGGTCTCCCGCACGGGTGCAGGGTCCCAGGGTCTTGGGCTGTCCTTCACTGCTTTCCCAGCCCACCAACAGGGAGCTGAATCAGAAGTGGAGCGGTTGGGACTCTTGGTGCCCATGTGGAGTGCTGGTGCCACAGAGTGGAGGATTAGCCCAGGCTGCGGTGTTGGCTTTGTGCGATGATTGGGCTGCTGCTGCTGACAGATGTCGAATCAGTTACTTCTCAGGCACCACAGTCCCATGCCCAGCGTCACGGATGGAGACTAACTTTGATTAACATAGATGGACACATACCGTTGATCAGGTCACAGGTCACAGGCACCGCCGGTCAGATCACAGGTACAATTGATGGGTGACGGTAGAGGTCCTACAACAACAGTTTTCCAGAAACTGTAAAGAATTAAGGAGCTGATGGTTCTCCTGGCAGCTTAAAAATCATGTTGTAGGGAAGCACTTACAGAGACCTTGAGGGTGCTCTGACCTCTGCAGTATTGCATTGTGGATCTGAGGAAGGAAGACTGCAGCTTAATGGAGGTCAAGTTTAGTCAGAGTTCAGTACTCATTTTGTATAAAATATTCAGACAATTCTAAATTTGTTCTTAGAAAGTCTTAACATTGTTGAAGAGTCTTCCTTCCTTTCTTCATCTCTCTTTTCCTTTTCTTCTTCCATTCCCTTCCCCTTTCCTTTTTCTTTTCCTTCTTCTCTGCTCTGCTTCTCTCTCTCTCTTTTTTTAAATTGGAAAGGCAGATAGAGCAAAAGATCTACATCTGCTGGCTTACTTCCCAAATGGCTGCAATGGCCAGAGCTGAGCTGATCCAAAGCTGGGAGCCAGAAGCTTTATCTGGGTCTCCCACACAGGAACAGGGTCCCAAAGATTTGGGCCACCCTCTGCTGCTTTCCCAGGCAGCATACAGGGAGCTTGAATGGGAAGTGCAGTGACCGGACATGAACCAGTGCCGTATGGGATGCCTATACTTGCAAGGTGGAGGATTAGCCTTTTAGCCATTGTGCTGGCCCCTAAAGATTATCTTTATTATTTATTTTAGTTTATTTGAAAGCAGAGAGCTAGATGAAGGAGAAGAGGAGTGGGACAGATAGCTGTCATCTGTTGCTGCCCAGAGCAGCCAGGGCTGGACGAGGCTGCATCCCCTGGGAGCTCGACAGTGGATAAGCCTTCTCCTTGGGGTGACAGGAGCCACCACCATCATCTTGGTACCATTGGGGACTGAGGGTGGGACTCTGACCTAGGCGGACTAGGTGTGGGATGCAGTCATTTTAACCCTGATGTTAATGTCCACACTGAAGATTATTCTTAACCACCCAAACAGTAGTGCTTAGTGCTTGGTGGCACTTTTGGGTTCAAGCACTTTGGCGTGCATTATCTGGTGTGATTCTCCACCTGTCTTGTTAGACAGGAGAGACAAGTATCCTCCTCTTTCTCTGAAATTCCCTCCGAGGCCAGTGACTTTCCCAAGGACAGCTGGTAGGTGGTAGAAGGGACCTCTGTTCCCTCCGAGGCCAGTGACTTTCCCAAGGACAGCTGGAAGGTGGTAGAAGGGGTCGCTATTTTAAATATAAAATATTGAGGGTGGTTGTTGAACTTGTCACTGTCTTTGGTCTTCTAATTATATAAATATATGGTTTATAATGTGAAGTCTAAAATTTTGTTGAATACTGAAACCCAAAGGAGATACTGTTCTTCCCTTGATGTGCTGTTGTATAGGAAACTTTAATTGTATTGTTGAATTGAAGCAGCCTGAACACAGATTTGGTCTTCCTGTGTCCTTGTGACCTACTTGCCGAGCTGCCATTTGGCACTCAGAGCTTCTTCTGAATGAGTTGGGGGTTGCACTTGACTGCCATGAAATGCTTCTTTCAGTTGGCATTGACTGAATTGCAAAATGAGTATGACATTGGTCTTCACAAAAATCTACTCTCCAGCTCATATGCGTCCCGTCAAAAACTTCACAGCAGGAACACACGTGCAGTAGATGGATCTTTTGTCAAACACTCCTTGTAAATTTTGGAGTGGGTTTAGGTCTGCTGTGCGAAGGACTTTAATTTCTCCTAAATCATTTGTAAATTTGTTTGAAGTAAATTTGTTTGTTTTGCTCTTAACCACTTCATTAAACATTTCCTATGAACAAGGACGTTCTCCATAACAATAACAGTAATCAAAATTGAGAAATCATTGAGACATTTCTACTAGCTAATCATCAAATCCTGTTCCAGTTTTGCCATTTGACCCAGCGGTGACTTTTGTAGAAGAATGTCCGGCTGGCACCTGGGGTCTCATTGGTGTCTCTTCAGTGTCCGTTAACACAGGACAGTTCTCACGCCTTCTTGACTTTGATGACGCCGATGCTCTTGAAGATTTCAGGCCAGTAGCTTTGTGCAATGTTCCTCAATTTGGTTTGTCTGATGTTTCCTTATGATCAGATTCAGGTTTTTTCGTCTTTGGCAGGAATATCACAGAAGAGCCAGAATATATCTTTTCAAAGATTAGTTTTACATTTTATTTTCTGTTTCCTTAGAGCGTTTCCCAAAGTGTATTCTGCGGAACTAGCACCTACTGTGTTCTCAACACCGTGCCACCTATAGAAGGTAGGATTTGAAAAAGCTTTTGACTTACAGGAAGGGGTGGGCTTGGAAGTGACAGCACTTGGAAGGTTCTGCCTCGTAACTGCTGTGTGATCTTAGATGAGTTACTTAATCCGGGGAGCAACACCACTTGCTGGTTGACTTTCGGGGTTTAACAGGACAGTGAGTTTAATCACATGGAAAATTCTCGGCACTCTGCAGAGGTTAGGTTCTAATTGACAGAAAGATTCTAGTTCTGCCCCATACCAGGTGAGCTGGAGTTGCAGCCATGTGGTATTATGGGAAAGCCACAGTGTCTATTTGAATCCCACTTGAGCAATTGATAGTTATAGATTTTGTGCAGATTAACTTGAACCTCAGGTTCCTGCTCTGTAAAGTGAAGGTGACTAAGCCCTGTGTTTTAGTGTGATGGTTAAATGAGATCATTGTAATGCCTCATATTTAGTAGAGCTCCACAATAGAAGCTAGGTTGCATGGTCACACATAGCTCAAGTTGTGATGGAGTTAAAGATGTAGGAGAGGGTATCCCGAAGCCACTTGTAGGGCGTCCTTGCCCGTTGTCTTATCTGCCTCCACTCTCATGTTTCTAGATTGAAAATCAAAATGTAGATCTGGAGAAGTTTATTGAACTAAGAGTCACCCTGGACCTTGACCAGAGGTTGGTTGTGATTAATAAGAAAATCATTAAATCTGAATCCTGGAGGGTAGCAAAGAGAAGTGACACACGACTTCGCCAGGCAAGCATCTGAAGTAGCAAAACTAGCTTTTGTTTTTTGTTTTGCTTAAAAAGCAAATTATCTTTTAAAATTTAGTTAGATAAATACGACTGAGTTCAATTGATTTTGAAGACTTTGGGTCTGTGAAGTCAGACCAGTGCTTGGAAGGGCACTGGGATCTGAGTGGTGGCAGTGGCAGGCTGGCAGTGCCTGCTGCCTGAGCCCTTGGAAGGCTTTGGTATCTGAGTGGTGGTAGTGGAGGTCTGGCAGTGCCTGCTGCCTGAGCCCTTGGAAGGGCGTTGGGATCTGAGTGGTGGCCGTGGAGAGCTGCCTGAGCCCTTGGAAGGCATTGGGATCTGAGTGGTGGTAGTGGAAAGCTGCCTGAGCCCTTGGAATGGCGTTGGGATCTGAGTGGTGGCAGTGGAGGCTGGCAGTGGAGAGCTGGCAGTGCCTGCTGCCTGAGCCCTTGGAAGGGCGTTGGGATCTGAGTAGTGGCAGTGGAGGCTGACAGTGTAGGCTGGCAGTGGAGAGCTGGCAGTGCCTGCTGCCTGAGCCCTTGGAAGGACATTGGGATCAGAGTGGTAGTAGCATAGGGTGGTAGTGGAGGTCTGGCAGTGCCTGCTGCCTGAGCCCTTGGAAGGGCGTTGGGATCTGAGTGGTGGCAGTGTAGGCTGACAGTGTAGGCTGACAGTGCAGGCTGACAGTGTAGGCTGGCAGTGGAGAGCTGCCTGAGCCCTTGGAAGGACATTGGGATCTGAGTGGTGGCAGTGTAGGGCTGGCAGTGGAGGCTGCCTGAGCACTTGGAAGGCATTGGGATCTGAGTGGTGGCAGTGGAGGCTGGCAGTGGAGAGCTGGCAGTGCCTGCTGCCTGAGCCCTTGGAAGGCTTTGCGATCTGAGTAGTGGCAGTGGAGGCTGACAGTGTAGGCTGGCAGTGGAGAGCTGGCAGTGCCTGCTGCCTGAGCCCTTGGAAGGACATTGGGATCAGAGTGGTAGTAGCATAGGGTGGTAGTGGAGATCTGGCAGTGCCTGCTGCCTGAGCCCTTGGAAGGGCGTTGGGATCTGAGTGGTGGCAGTGGAGAGCTGGCAGTGCCTGCTGCCTGAGCCCTTGGAATGGCGTTGGGATCTGAGTGGTGGCAGTGTAGGCTGACAGTGCAGGCTGGCAGTGCAGGCTGGCATTGGAGAGCTGCCTGAGCCCTTGGAAGGGCGTTGGGATCTGAGTGGTGGCAGTGTAGGCTGACAGTGTAGGCTGGCAGTGGAGAGCTGCCTGAGCCCTTGGAAGGACATTGGGATCTGAGTGGTGGCAGTGTAGGGCTGGCAGTGGAGGCTGCCTGAGCACTTGGAAGGCACTGGGATTTGAGTGGTGGCAGTGGAGAGCTGGCAGTGCCTGCTACCTGAGCCCTTGGAAGGAGTTGGGATCTGAGTGGTGGTAGTGGAGGCTGGCAGTGGAGGCTGGCAGTGCAGGCTGGCATTGGAGAGCTGCCTGAGCCCTTGGAAGGGCGTTGGGATCTGAGTGGTGGCAGTGGAGGCTGACAGTGCCTGCTGCCTGAGCGCTGTGCTGCTGTGTCACAGGGCGTGCTTGTGTTTCCTGCATCAGTTCCTTTCCTACTAATTAAATCCAAGCACATAATAATTAGAGTTTAACAGAAAATTGTAGAGCTTTCTTTTTAATTTTATCACTCTCAGTTGTTAATCAGATACGTGCCCAATAATATTTAGCAATTTGATACACTGTTACAGCAACTTTGGACAGTTCAGTATAGTGTTGAGAGATTAATCTTAATCAGCTTGAATAATTGTGTGATTATTCACAAAACCAAAGTTTGTATTAATTGTGAGTCAAAATAAAGTGGGTGTATCATTTCTAAGTTAGAGATAATATGGTTATAATTTACCTTATAGGAGTGACAGACTGTCTAAGGGAAAGGTCCAATACATTTTTTCAGATTTAAATAAAGGCAGTGTGAATCTTGGGTTTAGAAATAAGCATGAAACACGCGTTCTCTATTTACAGTTAAGTAAGTGAGTGAAGCAATTTTTGTTTAGAATTATACTATGACTTTAAAATGATCATTTGGAAACTACTTGAAGGTTTAATGCATTCTCTAGAGTTACAACTGGCACCCAATCTAGTCAGGTCAATTTTACGAGCTTCATTTGTTGTTTTTTTTTTTTTATTGGGAAGTAGGTTAGAATATTATTTTGTGAAGTTATGTAGTGTACATGCGTGTCTTACTAGATAATGACACTGAACTATTTACTGACTGTGGATGGACATGATTCTGCGTGTCAGAGTTTGGACTGAAGCCAAGGAGCACCCTGGTTTTACAGTTAACTCTCTATATCGTTGCTAGCATTTAAACACTGGCACATGGTTTAACTTCATCATCTGTGGTTATTCTAAAAATATTACAGAGCAGTTTTAAAAGTGTATTTTTGTGTGCTATAACCATAGGATTAGATTTGCAGCAAAGTTACTCCTTATCACACTTTAACTGGAAAAGTTGAAACTTGAAAATTGTGAGTTTTAACATTTTGTGTGTTTGAGGTCCCAATAATTCTTTTCCCAATATTAAAATTGCCATTTTTATAATGCACAGTGGGAAAATTTACCCATTGCATTTTTCTTAAAAACATCTAGTTTATATTTAGCATTAAGCTGAAATTCTGGAGATGGCACAGTTTAAAAACTGCCTAAGGGGAACACACCGGCCTGTCCTGCTCCTGGTCCTTTGTAGCTCAGGCTGCACAGCCATCAGATGCTCTGTTAGAAACTGGTGGGAGGCGGTGCTTCTGTGGTGCTTCTCCTTTCCTCTTTAAAAGCAGTGAGCAAACTCCACTGCCTGACTCGGTCTCAGAGTGGAAGACCTAAGCTTTTTCTGTAGTCCTATACGCATGTGTGCGCGTACACACACACAGAGTCCCACACACTCCTACACACACGTGCGTGCGTACACACACACAGTCCCACACACTCCTACACACACGTGCATACACACACACAGTCCCACACACTCCTACACACACGTGCGTGCACACACACAGAGTCCCACACACTCCTACACACGTGCGTGCGTATACACACAGAGTCCCACACACTCCTACACACACGTGCGTGTACACACACAGAGTCCCACACACTCCTACACACACGTGCGTGCACACACAGAGTCCCACACACTCCTACACACACGTGCGTGTACACACACACAGAGTCCCACACACTCCTACACACACGTGCGTGTACACACACACAGAGTCCCACACACTCCTACACACACGTGCGGGTACACACACAGAGTCACACACACTCCTACACACACGTGCGGGTACACACACAGAGTCACACACACTCCCACACACACGTGCGCGTACACACACAGTCCCACACACTCCTACACACACGTGCGCGTACACACAGAGTCCCACACACTCCTACACACACGTGCGCGTACACACACACAGTCCCACACACTCCTACACACACGTGCGTACACACACAGTCCCACACACTCCTACACACACGTGCGTACACACACACAGAGTCCCACACACTCCCACACACACGTGCGTGCGTACACACACACAGTCCCACACACTCCTACACACACGTGCGTGTACACACACAGTCCCACACACTCCTACACACACGTGCATGTACACACACAGAGTCCCACACACTCCCACACACACGTGCGTGTACACACACACAGAGTCCCACACACTCCTACACACACGTGCGCATACACACACAGAGTCCCACACACTCCTACACACACGTGCGTGTACACACACAGAGTCCCACACACTCCTACACACACGTGCATGTACACACACAGAGTCCCACACACTCCCACACACACGTGCGTGCACACACAGAGTCCCACACACTCCCACACACACGTGCGTGTACACACAGAGTCACACACACTCCTACACACACGTGCGTGTACACACACACAGAGTCCCACACACTCCTACACACACGTGCGCATACACACACAGAGTCACACACACTCCCACACACACGTGCGTACACACACAGTCCCACACACTCCTACACACACGTGCGCGTACACACACAGAGTCCCACACACTCCTACACACACGTGCGTACACACACACAGAGTCCCACACACTCCTACACACACGTGCGTGTACACACACAGTCCCACACACTCCTACACACACGTGCGGGTACACACACAGAGTCCCACACACTCCTACACACACGTGCGTACACACACACAGAGTCCCACACACTCCTACACACACGTGCTTGCACGCACACAGAGTTCCACACACTCCTACACGTGCGTGTACACACAGAGTCCCACACACTCCCACACACACGTGCGTGCGTACACACAGAGTCCCACACACTCCCACACACACGTGCGTGTACACACACAGTCCCACACACTCCTACACACACGTGCGTGTACACACACACAGAGTCCCACACACTCCTATGCACACGTGCATGTGTACACACACAGAGTCCCACGCACTCCTACACACACGTGCACACGTACACACACACAGTCCCACACACTTGTACAAGCACGTGTGCGTACACAGAGTTCCACACACTCCTACACGTGCACACACAGTGTGCCAGTGCACATGCCTGCGTGCTTTGTATATATTCCAGCAACTAAAGTCCTTCGCACAGGCTAAAAGGACAAAAAAATTAATAGAAACCGGGGTCTAACCTCCTTATTAGTGTCCAGAATTCAGCTTAAAACAAACTGCTTTCTCAGAGACAGGACTGCTCATATACAGTTCAGAGTAAGCCTGTCATTGAGCACTGAGCGTAGTGTTATTTTCATAAGTGGTGCCCCGTAAATATTGAGTATCTGAATTGAGTATAGGTTTTAGTTTCACCTCTCACAATCAGAATGTCATGAGGGGTTTTTAGAAACGGGAGTAAAGTCGCTCGAGGGAGGAGGAAGATCCCTGCGCTCTCACCTTCACGGCAAGGAGCCTAAGCGCAGAAAGTGACCAAGGTTTAAGAGTCATTAATCCAGAACTTTCTGTGAACTGCCTTAATTGGGAGTTTTTCCTTTGGATTCATAGCAAGATTTTAAAAAGTTTAATCTTTTGCTATTAAAATTTTGCGTTCTTTGAATAGCAGTCATTTAAAAATTTGTCAAATTTTTCAACTGCTTGTGGAAATACGGGATGGGAGTTATAATTCAATTGGTTATGTAGTTCCTGGACCAAAAAGATACAGTGTGCTAAAACTCCATAAAATATTTCTGTAAGATTCAGTAAATTTTTTTAGACTTTATTTATTTCTTTTTTTCCTGTAAGATCTTTTCATTGAGAAGAAATATGTTAATTGAACAAAAAAATTTTTGAAGAGGACTTTGTGAACCTAGAAAATATTTTTTATTATGTTTTTCATGTATTCAAAAAACTAGACTATGCTTTGTGAAATTACTGTAAATAAACTGGAAAGGTGTACAAAATATAAAAGATATTTTTTACCTTTGACACTTAATGGATGCCTGGACATATATATTATATATATATTATATGTATATATGTGTGGTTAATAAATTAATGTTTTATTGTAATGTGCATTAAGTTATAACTTCTATAGATTTGTGCTTGAGGGACAATGAGATTTTTTTCTAGTTTTCTAATGGTTTGGGAAACTGAAAATATTAAGTAACTTACCCAAGGTCACACATTTACAAAGTAGCAGAACTGGACCAGAATCTGGGACGCCTGACTCTGAGTTTGGTGTGTGTTCTGCCTGTTAAGGGAGAGTTGTTTCAGCTGTGCTCGCTGGAGGACGCAGGCCTCGGTGCTTCATGCTGCCGGCTGCCTGGTTGTGGTCGGATTGCAGACTGGTGATTTCATTGGGCAGCTAGAAAGAAAATGCAGTGAGTAATTTGCAGGGTGATCCAGATTTGTCAATGCTGGCATGAAAACTTAAGCCGGGCGAAAGTGCTATACAATAGGAGCGAAATAAAACTTATTAACATAAATAATAAGTAAATGCAGTGTGAAGAAAATTATCTCAAAATGTAAGAAGGAAAATATCTTAGAAATGGTCAGGTAGAATGATAATAAGCTAGTGGACAGGTTATAGTCTGAAAAGAATTAATTTTTCTTGAACTCATTTAGAATTATATTTTAAAAATACATTAATTACATCGTTGTGCTTATGTGAATCTAATCAGTTAAAAATATGTTTCCAAATTCCAGCTAGAACGACCAGCTTCTTTTTGTATCACCTGGTGGCTGTCAGGGTTAAATTCCATATATTTGTAAGATATGTGATTTGTTTCTGAAAGGATGAGTCTCATTTGTATTCTAGGAGCTAAAGTAGTACCAGCTTATGCATAAAATTGTCACATTTTACTGTAATTCTTATTTAAGAAATCTAAAACCTTCTCAACTGGTTAATAAAAGAATTGCGGGTTTTGTGAGGCTGAATCCTTGTGCTGAGCTGTGCTCTGTGGAAGTGGGGGCGCAGCCCTCGGGTGGCATGTCAGGGGCACGCGCCTGGTGAGCCTGGTGAGCGGGTCATGCTGCCATCTCTGACACGCGTGTGAGGGAGCCGCGGGGCCTTCCACGTGTGTCAGGCTCGTGGGCGTGACCGAGCTTAAGAAGACATTCTCCTGTGATTTTCTCTGAATTTATTGTTTTTTTCTTTATAGATGATCATGGGAACAGCAATAGTAGTCATGTAAAAATCTTTTTACCGAAAAAGCTGCTTGAATGTCTGCCGAAATGCTCAAGTTTACCCAAAGAGAGGCACCGCTGGAACACTAATGAGGTAGATACATTCTTACTTTTAAGGATATCATTGTCTTAAGATCAAATGTGGCAGGTTGTTTCGCATAGCAGTGCTTATAGTAGGTTCATATTCAAAATACTGACCAAGGAAGTTGCACATGAGAAGAATCATCTGTTTGAATTTGAGAGAAACCCATGCTTCTTGGTCTTTCTCTGGTGTGCTTGGTTGTGTTGAAGAATAGATAACTTGCCTGATGATGTTAGGGTGTCATGGGATTCAGTGTTTGTTGCTCTTGCAGTTAGTGGTTCCCCTTGCTTGCCTCTCAGTGAGGCTGTTCTGCTCTGAGTGTGGTGAACGCACGGTCCTCTGTCCCCCTGTGGGCTGTGCTGGCAGCGTGACGTGTCTGTGGACGTGGGAAGGCCAGCGCGTGCTGAGGAAGGATGTCGTCTTGGCTCTCGGCAGTGAGGAGTGAGGCAAGTGCCGCTGCGTGTCGGCGTCCAGCGCAGAGCAGGTCGCTGCCCTGGGAAGAGCATGTGCAGGTTGCCCTTTTCTGGTGGATCTTGCTCTGGGGGGACGTTTTAATCATAGGAGTGGATCGCTTTCTCATCTTTTTGGTTTTGTAATCTGAATATTTCATTCATTTTAGGGTAATGGCTGTCAGTGCCGTGGGGAGCTTTGGAACGTGTCTCGGTTCAGGGCGGTGTTCTCGCAGGATGGCGATGTGGGTGGGATATGTCTGACGCCTGTCTGGGATCGCATTCCTCTGTTCGGATGGTTGGGGTTCATGATTTTGCTAAGTTGGCTTAACTCTTGTGCTGTTGGTTCCGCATTCACTTCAAGTTAGATTAAACGTAGTGTTGGGTACGTCTATGGTGCCCTGTTTGGAGATGGCACACAGGACAGCGTCAGTGCGGTGAGGCCGTGCCCGGGGAGGTGCTTCCACCTCAGCTTGACACAGATCACTTTTCTTTGGAGCTGTGGGGGTGTGTAAGTGAAAGTCTCTTATTACGGCTTACAGATTTAAATGCTCACTGGACTCTTACAGCTTTGCTGCTTTTCTCAATATTTTAAAATTTTCATTATTTGCATAAATTGCATTTTCTTGTCAGAATAGTCTTGCTTTGACGAACATTAGTTTAGAGGTGCATGGTTTTAATCAACTCTTTATTTACTTTCAAAAATTGTAGAGGTGAATAAAATAGTGCAGTGGGAAAGCCTGCTTGTTACTGCAGCACAAGGTTGCACGTTTGGAAAAGTAGTGTGTTTCTTAGTCTTCCCTGAGTCATAGTTTGATGTTATGTTATTGTGTCAGTTGCTGTTATAAGTCTAACAAAACACATTTTAAGTGTGTGTTTTGTTAGTATTTTGAATGAAATTGACAACTTACTTTAATTGATTGGAAATTACCTTTGAGATGAGAAACCACCTAATGAATTAGAATCCGTGCTCGTGTGTCTTGTAAGGTGGAGGTGCGAGTGCTGGAGTTGGAGTTGGTAGATTCATTACATAAACAACTGGGAGACTTGTTGGGACCTTTGCGCTTAGCCCCTCCACAATTGGGTGTTTACCTCTAAGCAATTTACTTGGTCCACTTTGCTGTATTAGGTGCATTATAAAGCACGCCATGCAGGTTATCCTAGAGGAGGCGAGGAAGAGCAGGGAAGAAGCCCAGCGTCCTGTTGGCCCAGTACAGCTGGAAGGGCCGCAGGGATCCTGCAGTGCCGGGGCTGAGCAGTCCTTGCGCCCTAGGCTGGCCACCTCTCTTGGCAGTTGGTCAGCTCCACGTAAACACACATTCTTCTTTTTTTTTTTTTTTAAAGATTTATTTAGTTATTTTAAAATTTCTATTGGAAAGTCCGATATACTGAGAGGAGGAGAGACAGGGAGGAAGATCTTCCATCCGATGATTCACTCCCCAAGTGAGCGCAATGGTTAATGCTGAGCCAATCCGAAGCCAGGAACCAGGAACTTCCTCAGGGTCTCCCACATGGGTGCAGGGTCCCAAAGCTTTGGGCCGTCCTTGACTGCTTTCCCAGGCCACAAGCAGGGAGCTGGATGGGAAGTGGAGCTGCTGGGATTAGAACTGGTACCATATGGGATCCCAGTGCTGGGCCCGCAAACACATACTGCTAGTTGAGAGAACTGGACTGAACAGTTAGCCATACTTCTGAGTAGAGGAATGTCTACTTTTTTCTTATTTATTGCTGGCTTTCGGAAAAAGAAGGGAATTTGGAGTATGGTAGCAAAAGAGTTCCATTAGATTTCAGTCAGACCATCAGTACGTTCCTGCAGCGTTGTGTTTCTTCCATTTGCTAGGTCATGGTTGGTGTTTTCCCCTCCTGTCCTCTTGCCTGTTGACATTAGAACCTGGAGGATACTGGATTTGATGATACTGGATTTATTGGGGCTCTGTGGGCCTGTGTAAGACAAACTAGTCAAAAGCCCGTGAACCCCCCGGCCTGCCCTCGGGTTTCGTCTCTGCTGCGTGCAGAGCTGCTTGCCCTCTGGAGTTGGGAAGGTCGCTGTGTTTTGGCTGAGGAGCCCCTGAAGTAGTTGGCTCGTATCGAGAAGCTGCCTTGTGCAGACTGCATTTCTTAGCTCCCACCTCCTGGGACGAGGGGCTCCTGTTGGCAGAGGAGTGTAGGAATGAGAGCAGCTGAGAGTGCAGTGGGATTGTGTTTCCATCACAGTCTGGCACAGTGCGTATTCCACATGACAGACGGCTGGAGCTGTCTGGGTGTGAAATATCGGCTGTCAGCTTTCTCTCCAGTGCCTGCCCCGTCCTTGCTTTCACCACGTGGAGTGGCATAGTGAAATTCCTGGGTTTAAAGTGCCTTCTCTGTGCTTCTAAGGAATTCCTCCATTTAGATCTGTGTTTTGGCATTTCTGGCATCGAGGGAGGATGACAGTGCCAGTCCAGCGGCAGTCATGTCTGAGTGCCTGTCCTTGAGAGGGACTGGGCACTTGATAGAATGGTTTCTGAGCTGTAACAGTAGCGTTGCAATGTGGGTCGTGTTTCCTTTTTAGGGATGAGAGAATGTAGGTAGATGGTTGTTAAATAATTTGGTCAAGATAGGACACTGAATAGAGTCAGTTTCCAAGCTTCTTCTGTGTTGCTTATTCTTAGGAACTTTCATTCTGTTGTTTGTTTAGGCTTCTAATCAAAGATCCCATAGCTTTATATCCAGTTAATGTGGTCAGCACATCCATTCTATAATGTGGCTTTGAATTAAAAAACAGTGGTATTGGGTCCAGTGTGTTCGCCTAGTGGCTAAAGTACTTGCTTTGACCGTGCTGGAATTCCATATAAATGCCGGTTTTAATCACAGTGGCCCTGATTCCCATCCAGCTCCTTGCTTGTGGCCTGGGAAAGCAGTCAAGGACGGCCCAAGGCCTTGGGATCCTGCACCCACGTGGGAGACCCTGGGGAAGTTCCTGGCTCCTGGCTTCAAATTGAACTCAGCTCCGGCTGTTGTGGTCACTTAGGGCTTGAATCATCAGATGGGAGATCTTCCTCTCTGTCTCTCCTCTGTTTATCTGACTTTCCAATAAAAACAAATCAATCTTTAAAAAGAAAAGAGTGGTATTGCAGGTTCATTTGGGAATGTTTGGTGAAACTCAGCTTACTAGTACGAGCACTGTGAAGATGACAGGTCTCAGGACCTGGTCTGAGCTACTTCGAGCCTTTGCACATTGGAACATAGGAGTCTGCTGTCCTTGCGTGGGGTTTGCAGTTGCAGTATCTAAAGATGAGTTCACTGCAGATGATGCTTTCCCAGCTGAAGACGCGAGGAGAGTTGAGGATGACGGCAGGGTCAGCGGCTGGCATTTGCCTTGCTTGCCAGCGAAGCTCGAGTTCTTTACCCGCGTAATCACAGACCCAGGCTGAGCCTGTGCAGCGGCTGCAGAAGTCTGGGCCCTGCGGAGCTCCACATCACAGGATCGCAGGGATGGGAGCCTTTTTTTTCCTGCCAGAGGCGGTTTGATTATTTATAATGTCACTCGTGGACCTACGAAAATCCCAACTTAAGAATTAGCTGGCTGTGCATTGTTTTTTTGTTTTTAATTTATTTATTGGAAAGTCAGATATACAGAGAGGAGGAGAGACAGAGAGGAAGATCTTCCGTCTGATGATTCACTCCCCAAGTGAGCACAACGGCCGATGCTATGTTGATCAGAATCCAGGATCCAGGAACTTCTTCCAGGTCTCCCACATGGGTGCAGGGTCCCAAAGCTTTGGGCCGTCCTTGACTGCTTTCCCAGGCCACAGGCAGGGAGCTGGATGGGAAGTGGAGCTGCTTGGATTAGAACCGGCGCCCATATGGGATCCCAGTGTGTTAAAGGTGAGGACTTTAGCAGCTAGGCCACACCGCTGGGCCCCCATTGGTTGGGTTTTAAGCCTGGGTTTTGGTTGCCTTGGCCGGGCCAGACCAGATGATTTTGTGGGAAGGAGTGATGTTTGCGCATCCACGTTACCAAGGCAGGCAGTTAGGGGCTGGAGAGTCCGGCCCTGTAGTCTGTCCTGGGGGCCTATGTTCTCTGCTGTCCCAAAGAACAAGTCCAAATCAACTTTTCCAAAATTCTGCTGCTCTTTCAATGACTTCTAATCTTGTTTTCTGAAATTGTTTTCGTTGTTCATATATATTTGCAAGTATAATAGAAAGTCACTTCAAAAATTATGGAAAAATGGAGTTGCAAGATTATTTGGTGACAGAATGTTGAAGTTTGAAAATAGCTTCATAGCACACATATCTGTGAGTTTTCTGAAGGAGCCTTGTAATAAATAGCAGCATTTCTTGGGAAAATACTTTTGATTCTTAATAATGAATGTTATATTATAGGCGCAGGATAATGAAGAAAATACATGGAAAGTAGAAATTTTGGTCCCAGCACAGTGGCTCAGTTGGCTAATCCTCCTTCTTCAAGCGTCAGCATCGTGTGCGGAGGTTTTGTGCCTCGACTGCTCTGTTTCCCATCCACAGCTCCCTGCTTGTGGGAACGTGGCGGAAGATAACCCAGAGCCTTGGGACTTTGTACCTACGTGGGAGACCTGGAGCCCCCTGATTCCTGGCTTCTGATCAGCTCAGCTCCCGCTCACTTGGGAGCAGGTGGAAGATTTTTCTCTTTTTCCCTGCTTCTCTCTGTAAATCTGCCTTTCCAATAAAAATAGATAAATGTAAAAAAAAAAAAGTGGAAATTTTATGCGTATATATAACTTTAAGGAAAAACTTTTGTTTTTTCTTTGATCTATTATTTGAAAGGCAGAGTGACAGAGTATGGGGCAGAGAAAGAGAGGATTTTGCTTTGTTCCTAGTGGTTGTAACAGCAGGGACTGGGTTGTGCTGGAGCCAGGAACCTGAAATTCAACCCCTGTGCCTGTCAGGGATTCCAGGTGCTGATCTGCCACCTGCTGCCCGCGGTAGCAGGGCACTGTATTGCAAGTGGAGTGAATGAAAGAATACTTGCATGGACGGGAGTTGAGCCTGTCACAGGCGGTGGCTTAGCCCCTTGCACTACCGTGCCCATCCCTGGGTCTTATTTTTATGTCTAGGGCAGGGGAGGGAGAATATGTTAATTACAGTCACATTCGTTAGAGTACCAGTTTTTATTTTGGAATCAGTTTGGTATTCACATCTTCATTAGGTGAACTATTACAAGGTTTTTGCATTTTAAGCTAATATTTTTAAGGCCCAGAGCCAGAGATAATTATGCTAATAGGACTTTCTGATTGCACAAATGACTACTTCATAATTATAAATATTAGTACTCTCTATATGTTGTCCAGACTGAAATTTCTTTTGTTTAATCATTAATTAGCTGTTTGACTTAAAATATAACGACTGCAATCCCCAGGCCCCAGATGGAGGTTTCGGATGGCATGCTTCCAAGGCCAGGCCAGTGCAGCACCACAAGCCTGTGATGAAACATTCTCCCTAAATCCGTTCCAATCACTGCCATGCTGCTGCTTTTGAACTATTTATATTCTTTCTTTGGTTTTTCTCCAGTACAAAGTTTCTCTAAAGTAAGCAAGCAAAATGGAATTCTAGTTTGTACTGATTCTTAGAGTTACATTGTTTTAAGTTAGAGAATTTGTATTAAATGAATATTTAAAAAAATTGTTCTGAGTGGTAAAGATGTTTTTGTAGTTGTGGATCCCTAACAGGCAGCTAAGATGCTGTGGCCCCTGTTGGAGTCTGGCTTTGGTGCCTGGTTCTGCCTCCTCCACCTCCAGTCCCTGGGAGGCAACACGTGCTGCCTCAGCTGACTGGCCTCCTTTGGCCTGTGTGGATCCCTGACCCCAGCCTCAGCCACTGCCATCCTGAGTGTCCCTGGCATGGAGCAGTGGCTGAGGGTTGTCTCTGTTCCTGTGTTGCAAGCACATAAGTGAATATTGCGACATTGCAGAGAGCAGTGTAGGTTCAGATCCATACATCCAAGGTGACTGTCATGTCTCCTGTGTGCATCCAGACATGCTGTCCACCACACAGGCATTTGCAGCTGAGAAGGCCCATTCCTGACACGCACACTTCAAGGTCAGACCACACATCCTGGGATGTTTGCCTGTGGCCAACATCCGCGTCCAGCCGTCTAATTGGGTCTCCCAAGAAGCCTTGCCTAGGGGTGACCTCAGACTTGACTCTTGTGTGCACCAGCTAGTGTAAGATCAGGTATGGTCTGTCACCTGCACCAGCATTGCACGCATATCAGTGGGTGCTGCTGCCTGGTCAGTTCTGCACCAACCCTATCCCTCACTTGAACTTTTGGGTACTGTGGCCCAGCCCAGCCAGCTCACCACAGACTTGGTCCTCATGCATATCAGTGGGTGACCCCCAATAGCTTCCACCAGTCCCACACCCAGCCCTGTTTTTTGTGCATGCCAACCTTTGCTGCAGCCCACCTGGGCTAGGCCAGCTCATATTCCATTCGGCTCTCGTGCACACCTGTGGGTGCTGTGGCTTACCTCAGCCTGCCCTGCCTCCACACTTGGCCCTCATGTGTGCCGACAGGTGCCACTGCCTTGTCCAAAGTCTGGCCCACTCCCAGCCATTGTTCCTGTATTTACCAGCAAGAGGTACACCATAACAGGGGCCCACTCACAGTTAACCTGCCAGGCATGTTCTCAGCCTCAGATCTTATGCCTGCCGGGGGGTATTGTGGTTCAGCCTGACATGACTTGCACCCAGTCCTGGCACTTGCCAGTGGGTGCTATGGCCTAACCCTGCTGCCTACACCCATTCTGGCTCTTGTGTGTGCCAACAGGTGCAGCAGCCTAGCCCATGGCCACCCCGGGACTGGCCTATACCTCGTGCTAGCTCTGACGCTCACTAGTGTAAGCGGCAGGCTAGCAAGGGAGTCCCCAAATTTTCCTCACCAGGTCTGCTCCCAGTGCTGGGTCCTTCACATGCCAGTGGATGCTGGAGCTCAGACTGAGATGGCCTGCTCCCAGTCTTGGCATTTTCCAGGCTACAGGCTAGCTCAGCCTAACCCAGCCTGGCCCACCCCCAGTCCCGGCTGTTTCTGGCAGGTGCAGCAGCCTAATCCCGTCTGGCCGATCCCCAGCCCTGATGTGAACTGGTGGAAATTGTAGTCCAACCTGGCCTGCCCTGCTGCCTGTCCTGGCTCTCACCTGCCAGTGTGTGTATGCCCGTGCGTGCTGCAGCCCAGCCTGGTCCAGTCTGCTCCAAGCCTTGGTTCTTGTGCTCACCTTGGGAACACTGCCTCACAGGGGAGTTTCCTGATTTCCTCTACTAAGCCTACCCCCAGCAACGGACCTGGTAGGTGCCCTCATCCTGGCATTTACTCACTGGCATGGACCTCTGACCTAGCCCAGCCTGGACCACCCCAGACCCAGCACTGCTATGGCCTAGCAGGTGTTACAGCCTAGTCTGGCCTGTTTTGTACCTGTTCTGATTCTTCTGACACTAGCAGGTGTTGAGCTCAGCCTAGGTAGACATACATTCTTATATAGGTTTTGTATTTTCAATTTTTTTCTTTGTATAATTTTATGAAATCCTTAGATTTGGGGTTCTGATTTCTTCTTTTTGTTTTTCTTTTGCAATCCAGCTCTCATTAGGGTTCTGATTTTTTCTTCTCAAGTATGGAACGCTTCATGGATCTGCATGTCATCCTTGCACAGGGGCCATGCTAACCTCCTCTGTATTGTTCCAGTTTTAGTATATGTGCTGCCGAAGTGAGCACCTGGTTTCTTAAATTTCTGTTTTCTCTTACAGAACTCTCTCATCTTTTGGCTCACACACCAAATTGCAATTGCCAAGCCCAAGCCAGTAGCCAAGATTTTAGTCCAGGTGTCTCGTGTGGTGGGAACTCAACTAGGAATTGGATTTGGGAGTTGAACTAGCACTTGAATCCAAGCACTCTTATGAGATTTTTGGCATTCCAAGTAGCGTTTTAGCTACTGTGCCCAACATCTACTCCTGTAGGGTTACAATTGTTCCATGACTGGTTTTGCTAGTGTCTGTCTGTCTGTCTGTCTCACTCTCTCTGTCACACACACACACACACACACACACACACACACACATGTCTGTCAAGATTTAGTTTTTTGAAAACAAAACCTACAGAGAGAGAACAAGAAGTCCTTCTGTCTGCTTTCATCTTCCTGAGCACGGGGCCATCTCTGGCTTCTGTGCCTGCACGCAGTAGAGACCTGGAGAGTGGGTAGAGCAGTGGGACCCACATGGCATGGTGGTGGTCAAAGGCACGTGCGTAGCCCCCCATGCCCTGTGCTGGCCTCTGTGTTGTTACTTGTTTGAGGTGGACATGTTTGCGGATCCTAAATGTAAGTGACGCTGAAAAGCACGTGCTGGCTAAGTTGGAACATTTCAGCTTGGATGACTTGGGGAATTAGTCCTGAGGTGGCCTTGTTGTTCTGCCTGTGTCGGTAGTTTGAACCCGAATAGCTTCTCAGTGTAGGCAGATCTTTTCTGGGTAAATTGCGAATAGGAAAAATGCAGATATCAGCAGCTACACAGGGAGTAGAGCTTTATTTATTTATTTATTTATTTTAATTTTTAAAGATTTACTTACTTGTTTTAAGGGCAGAATTTAGAGAGAGCGAGCATGCAAGTGATATTGTCTATCTCCTGATTTAGTGGCCACAGTGGCCTGAGCTGGGCTCATCCAAAGTCAGGACCCTTTTGTGTGTCTTTCACATGGAGTTTAGGAGCCCCAAGGACTTGGGCCACCCTCTGCTGCTTTCCTAGGTGTGTTAGCAGGGAGCTGGCTGGGAGGTGGAGCAGCCGGCTGGGGCTCGAACTGGTGCCCATCTGGGGTGCTGATGTTATAGGGACAGCTTTACTCGCTATGCGAGAGCATAACCCCGAGAGCTAGGCTGTGGGGGTGCCACTTGTGATTTTTGCACACGGTTTGTGATGCCAAGTTTCAAATTAAATATGATAGTTTTGTGCCTCTTAAGTTAAATATAATTGCCCTGTCCAGCCTAGTAGACTGATGGGAAATGGAAAGTACAGGTGTTTCTCCAGCAGCCTGTGTGTTGAATAGGAAGGGTAGCCACTGCAGTAGCAGAAGTATATGGGATGCACTGATGTGCTGGGCCCGGATGTCAGCTTGTGTGGGTGAGGGAGACAGGCGTGGTAGGTGAGTGCAGGCCCATTGTGCCCTGAGCAGTGGAAGGGTGGCAGAGCTCACCTGTGGGGAGTAATGTTTGTAAAATTTGAATAGTATGTTAAAGAAAATTATCTTTTTTTCCCCAAGTCTGAAAGGGTTTATTGTCATTCACATCTTTCATAGAAAAAGCAATGTAGCAAGCGAGGCTTATCTGCGTGGCTCTGTGTACATCAGGGAGCCGGGCTCTGCCTGCGTCACGTGCAGCAGCTGCACCTGTGCAACGGCCCTTGCAGATGCAGCCCGGGGAGCAGGAGCCGGCACAGGTGCAGGAGTCACCTGAGGCGCAGGAGCAGTTGGGTCCATCTCAAGGGAAGTGAGGCCCGAGGTTCCAGGCGAGAAGCGAAGACTCTAACTCGGATTCTGGAAGGCGCGCTAGAAAATTATCTTTAAAGGAAGAAAATTCCTGTGGGCTTACTTATTTTCTTAACTGATTTTTAAACTGACCAGCATGTAGTGAATGGAGGAATACCCGAGCCACAGTTCAGTGTTTGTTGAATAGCTAAAATCTGAAAAACACAAGAAACTCAGTGTGAATTTCTTAAGTCTTGGAGTTCTGCAAATGTAAAACCCAGAGAACATAAAGCAACCACAAAACTGGTAAAATTTATATGAGCAGCATTAAAAAAATCAGCAGGTCTTGTTTTGCCAAAATAACTTCTCTTACAGTAGGAATATCATACTCTGAGGCAAGTCCTGTTGACTCTGGCGGGGACACTGTCTGGGGCCTGCAGTTTCTGTCCCTCTCCCCAGTGAGAAACTGTTTTTTGCACAGTAAGCAGTCTCTTGTCCTGGGCACAAATAAATAACTTAGTGTTCAGTTTATATCTTTCTTCTTAAGCCAGTAGCAGTGATGGCACTGCTGAGCCCGAAGGCAGATGTATCCTCAGATCACAGACTGGAGCGACGGTTTGTGTGCTGAAATATGTTTGTTACAGGCATTACTTTTTTCAATTTATGTTTTTTTAAAATTCTTTCATTTTGATAATCTTTACATAGTTGATTAGTGCACAAAGGGTCAAGGGCTACAGGAAGGTGGGTAAGACCATTGTTTCCACATTGATACTGTTTTTTGTGTATCCAGGGTAAGGGAAGAAACAAAAGGAGAAACACCCCACCTAGCCTCCCACCCAGCCCAGGTCCCCGATGTGGGGCATGATCCGAGGGTCCTGCTCATACAGTTTTTTAAAGATTTATTTATTTTTATTATTTTTTTATTGGAAAGGCGGATATACAGAGAGGAGAGACAGAGAGGAAGATCTTCCGTCCGATGATTCACTCCCCAAGTGAGCGCAACGGCCAATGCTATGCCGATCCGAAGCCAGGAACCTCTTCCGGGTCTCCCACGTGGGTGCAGGGTCCCAAAGCTTTGGGCTGTCCTTGATTGCTTTCCCGGGCCACAGGCAGGGAGCTGGAAGGGAAGCGGGGCTGCCGGGATAGAAACGGCGCCCATATGGGATCCCGGGCGTGCAAGGCGAGGACCTTAACCACTGCGCCACCGCGCCGGGCCCTGCTCATACAGTTTTGATAGTTTAACAGTTCTGAATTGCTATCAATCTCGCTGCTACATTCACGATGAAATCTCTTCAGAATCCACTGGCTGACATAGTCTTTTCATGGTTGGGGTTCTGAGATCGGCAGTTCTGTTGGAGGGATCCCCAAAGAAACTTCGTCTGAGGTGATCCCAGACCTGATTCTTGTGTGTGTTTATGTACATGCTGGTGGTTGCAATTGCTGGCTCAGTTCTGTTTCCAGCCCTGTCTTCCACCAATGGTTGTTGTAGTCCAACCTGATCCTGTCCCCTTCATGCTTGGCACTCACACAAACCAGTGGGAGCTGCAGCCTAGTTGGCGCTACCCACAATAACCCCCACCAGTCTGGCCCCCTACCCTGGTTCCCATGCTTGCCAGTGTGTACTGTAAACTTGTTCAGTCTGTCCTACATCCCATTCAGCTCTCGTACATGTCAATGGGCATTAAAGCCTAGTTCAACCCAACCAGCCTGACTATTCAGCCCACACACATGCTGGCAGGTGCCTTTCTGTCCAGCCACCCCTGCCCCAGTCCTGGTTTTCATGCTCTCCAGTGGGAGTGGTAACTCAAGAGGGAGGTGCCCACTATTTCCCTACTAGGCCACCCCCACTCCTGATTATGCACTCTCCAGGTAGTTCTGAGGTTTAACTTGGACAGATTTAGCCGTCAGTGCCAGCCTCTGCCAGCTGATGCTGCGGCAAAGCCCAACCAACCCTCACCTATTCTAATTTATGCTTACACTAGTCGGAACAGTCAGCCGCGCCTGGCTTTTCCCTGATGGAGCTCGCATGAAGTCCACAGGTGTTGTAGCCCGGCCTGGTCTGGTCTGCCTCCATCCCAGCTCATGCTCTGCAGTGGGACTGGCTGTCCTGCAGAGGGGCTCCCCACATTCCCCCTTCTGGCTTTTCCCACTCACTCCCAGGTTCTCATGTGTGCTGGTTGGGCACTATAGCCCAGACTGGTATGGCTTACCTCATCGACGCCAGAGGGCGTTGTAGCCTGGCCCGACCCAACCCATCCCCAATTCCAGTTGATGCTGGTGAGGGTTATAGCCTAGCCCAGCACAGCATGCAATCAATCCCAGCTGTAAAGTGTACTGCCTGCAGCTGAACCTGGCCTGACCCACACTCTGTTCTGGTGCTTGGATTCGCCAGCGGGTAATGTGAACTGGTTCAGCCTGGTGTGCTCCTAACCTATGCCAAATGTATGCTGGTGGGTACCTTTCCTTGGCCTAGTCTGGGTGGCTCCCTTTTGTGGTTCTTGTGCTCACTTGCAGGGACTTTGTCCCGACAGAGGAGTTTCCCAAGCTCTTCCATCAGAGTCTCTCGGATGGCAGATCTTGCGCATATTGGTGGGTCCATGAGCCAGCCTTACTTAGTCCACCTCCTGTCCTGGTAGTAACAGTGGCCTTTCCTGACTGGCCTTCAACCCATTTTGGTTCTCTACTGATGGATGTTTCAGCCCAGCCAAGGCTTGTCTATACCCAGACATTGCTCACTCATGGCTCAGTAGGGGCAGAGACCTAGCCTAGTCCGTCCTACATCTACCCTGGTCCTCCAAAGCACCAGATGGTGCTGGAGTCTAACCTAGCCTAGTGTGTCCAGTCCCAGTTCATACTTGTGCCAAGGGAGACTGCAGCCATGTCCAGACCAGAACATAGCCCCCACTCCGGCCCCCTCACTCACCAGGGGGAACTCCAACCAAGCAAAGGTGTTCTTTCCCCAGCTTGGTCTGTTCCCAGCCCTAGATTACGCGTGTGCCAGTGGTTGCTCTGACCCAGTTGGCTTAGTCCCTCACCTATCTTGGCCTTTGCCTTCAATGCTGTGGCCTAGTATCCCTGGCTCATGCAGACCAGTTGATGTAAGAGCCTAGCTCAGCATGACCTGTGCTCCATCCTGATTTCTGTTCTTCCTTATGAGTTGAGGTTTGCTCGGCCCTGCCCGGTCCACCCCCTTCCAGTTGCAGCTCGGCCCACTCCACATCCTGTTTTAGGATGCACTTTCGGGTGCTGCTGCCTTGACCTGCCCAGACTGTTGTTGGTTTCTTTACCTCTAAGTGATGGCTAGTTCCATGATCACAGCTAGCTCAGCCTGTCACCACCCCAACTCTTGAGCTAACCAGTAGGACTTGTAGTTTCACAGTGCTGGGCTTACACTTCCCCCACAGAATCTACCCCCAGAGCTGGTTCTCTGTTGTGTTGGTTAGTGTCTTGACCCTGCCAAGTGTGACCCATCCCCTGTTCCACCACTCAGTCAGGCACTGGTCCCTATCCCTGCCAGACAGGCCCCCCCCCCCCCCAATCCATAGCTTTTGTGTGGATTGGTTGTGGCAATCAGTGATGCTCTATGGTGGCAACCTATCTCAGGACTCCCATGTGGGCTGGTGAACCAGTCTGGCCCAAATAAATCTTATCGACTCTCCCCTGTAAACTCTCAGGTCTCAGTCCCCACACTTACAAGCAAGTTCTGTGGCCCCATCTCTCGTCCCTCACCGACACTCACACTGGCCTGATCCATGGATGTCCTTAGGCAGCAGTTACATGACCTAACAACAGGAAGGATCATCCTGTCATCCTCTCCTTCGCCGTGTCTGACCCAGTGTGCTAAAAGCAGTTGTGAAGCTCAGTGTGTGAACCTGCGCTCTTCCCTGCCTGGCTGCCCAGTGTCCAGTGTTTTGCTAATGCGGAGCAGGTGTTTCTAGTTGATAAGTTCTGTAATCTTGGTAATGGTGTTAAGTTGAGGTTTTAAAAGGAGTTCCTAAAAAATAACAAGCTTCCAGTTCTAGTGCTGTTTTAAATTTAATTTTATTTTTTATTGGTAAGGCAGGTCAGATTTACAGAAAGAAAGAAGTTCCATCTGTGGGTTTACTCCACAAGTGGCTGCTGCGGCCAGAGCCGGTCTGAAGCCAGGAGCCAGGAGCTTGTTCCAGGTTTCTTATGCGGGTGCAGGATCCCCAAGGTTTTGGGCCGTCCTCGACTGCTTTTCCAGGCCACAAGCAGGGAGCTGGATGGGACGAGGGACAGCCAGGACATGAACCAGTGAACATATGGGTTACCAGTGCATTCAAGGCGAGGAGTTTTCCACTGAGCCACTGCACTAGGCCCTCTGGTGCTGTTATAAAACTGAAATGTGCATGAATACACACACACGCACACACATGCACGCACACATATGAAATCTACACATGCATGAGAGGGCACAGACAAGCCAACAGGAATGTGATGAAAAAGAAGTTATGAGGGTATAAGTTGTGGAGAATGCAATGAAAATGTAATTTTATTTGGTGACAACTTCTTAAAAAAATGCATGTAAGGGGACAGGTCATCAAAAAGTTGTAAGAATGAAAGGCTGTGGGCCCGGCGCAATGGCTCAGTGCTTAAGGTCCTCACCTTGCACGCCCGGGATCCCATATGGCCACCGGTTCTAGTCCTGGCAGCCCCGCTTCCCATCCAGCTCCCTGCCTGTGGCCTGGGAAAGCAGTCGAAGAAGGCCCAAAGCTTTGGGACCCTATATCTGTGTGGGAGACCCGGAAGAAGTTCCTGGATCCTGGCTTCGGATCGGCATAGTATCGGCCCGTTGCGCTCACTTGGGGAGTGAATCATCGGATGGAAGATCTTCCTCTCTGTCTCTCCTCTCAGTATATCGGCCTTTCCAATAAAAATAAAATAAATCTTTAAAAAAAAAAAAGAATGAAAGGCTGTGCCAGGCTGTACAGAGGTGTGTAGCCCAAGTCAGAAGAGAAATAGGTGACGAAGAGGTCCTGGGATGAGGGTAGCCCTTCGACCCTGGCTTGGGGGACAGGAGGCTAGTGTGTGTTGCTCAGTTCTTGAAGGAGTTCCCTTTGAGCTCCTGTGTGCTGCCCTGGGGGAAGGGGGAGTGTGTGCTGCCCTGGGGGAAGGGGGAGTGTGTGCCGCCATGGGGGAAGGGAATTTGTTGTGGAGGGTCGCCGCTGTTTGTGCTCTGGGTTGGGAGAGCAGGCAGGTGGGAGTTGTGCCTGTTCTCAGAACAGTGAAGAGAGAGTTGAAAGAATTGAAACTGCCGCCTGCTTTGTGTTTCTGAGAAAGGGTACATTAAAATAGCTTCAGAGTGAGCAGGCCTATAAGCTAGGAGTTCAGTCCGAGTTCAGTCTCTTCCGGATAGACCTGTGAGCTGCGTGGGGCAGGGCCCTGTCCGTGTCAGAAGGCAGATGATGTGCACGCTGCAGCTTGACTCTTTGTACTGTTGAACACAACTTAGATACTTAATTGATTGGTTTTAAGAATAATTTTCATTAAGTGCTTTAATATTAATTTTTAAAAATATTTAAGCATTTCTTTAAGCAGTTCAGAGAAATTACTATGTGGTGGTCATGTGTGTCTTATTTTATAAAGAAATGAAGATGGTGAGGCAGAAATGTTTTGGAATCAGCCTTTGTGGTCATCTAACATGCTGTGGAGTACTGTCCTCTCCCAGGCACTGTGTGACTGCCTGCCGGACTGGGTGGGGGTGGACTAACTCTGCTCTGTGCTCTGATGGTGCAGACATGGCGTGCATGTTCAGGGCCAGTCAGGGAAGGATGTGTCAGCCAGTGCTTTGGCCACTCAAGTGTGTTTTGCAGGAGCTCCATCGGTTCCTGGGATCTGGATACAGGGAGTAGGGATGAGGAGGGATGCTTTGTCGCTCAGCTCCTGAGTGATGCTAGTGCCTGTCATTGCACAGGGAAGATGGGAGGAGGGAGAGGACGGAGGACGGAGCCGGCGTGTTGTCTGTTAGCCGTGGAAGCAGAGATGTTCCACAGTCCAGAAGCCCAGGGAGACAGATATGAGGGCACTGCACTGAAGGCCGGAGCCGACCTGCCATCCCCCTGGGTGCTCAAGATAGATAGGGAGGGGAGACCAGGCTGGCACAGGACAAGAGGGGCCTGCTCTGGGGGGTGCAGAGTCCGCAGGTGCCAGGGAGTGGTGAGAGTGCTTGCTGCTATAACAAGTGATCACAGCTTCATTACTTTAGGATTAGATGCCTTACTTGGCAAAGATCACCTTGTGGGCAAGAATGCCCGCCTTTGTGGAGGCTCTGAGAAAATCTGTCTCCTTGTCTGGCCCACCTTTCTGGAGGTTTTGCACGTCCCTGACATGCGACCCAGCCGTCCCCTGAGCCAGCAGTGTAATCCCTGACCCTGCCTCCACCCGCAGCTCTCACCCTGTCCTCTTTGGCTTTGAAGGACCTCTCTGATTCATTTGTGTCTGCCTTTGCTTTTCCACTTGGGGCGACTTCGCTGCATGTTTGTTCTCCTTGCTACCTGTTGAATGGAGTCCTGTCTCAGTCCCTCCTTCATTACATTTTAACATCATTTATTCAGTCACTGTGCTTATTGAACGTTAGACTCTTGGGAACACAGTGGTAGACCAAGCAGGGATCTCTTCCCTGTGGGACTTGCATTCTAGTGGCAGCTGCCTAGCAGGTATTAGGAGCCTTCCGGGGCTGCTGTGTCTCAGGAGGCCAGCACTGCACCTGCTGAGGTTGCTGCTGGGGGTCCAGCCTGAGCTGGACTTGCTTACTTGGTGTGGGTTACTGCTGGAGCTGACCTGCACTGATTGTCTGCCCTGTCCTCCCTCACACAGCCAGCCCCTGTTTCCTGAGGGAGCTCGTCTCTGAACCCCGACCTGCAGGAGTCCCTCTTGTCTTTATTTTTCTTTGTACCAGCTTAACTTCCTGAGTCCACAGCACAGAGCCAGCGTCTTACACACCTGGCCTTCCCGCCTCCCTCCTGTCCTGTCACACCCACTGGACCACTCCCAGTTGCAGGTGGACTTCACCTCCTGGCCTTCTGTGACTGTGTCCTGTGGCAGCAACATTGGACAGTAGCGCCAACCGCTCTCTTTGTACAAGTTCTCAGTTGTCAACTTCAGATGGGCAGGTACTCCTACCAGCTCAGCCTGTTCACGTCTCCCTGACCGTTGCATACTTTCTTGGCTGCTGCTTCCAGCATCGCCAGCCTTTGGCATGCCCACTTAGGGCTGAAGAGCCTGCTTGATTAGGAAGAGCTCCGGTCTTGCCAAAGGCTGGTTGGCTTTCTTCATCTCTGGATCCCAACCCACTTTCCTCTAATGGGCTTGAGACCAGTAACCCGCCTGTTTTCTCCTAATCAGGGAGCTTCCATGCATCCCAGTTCATTCAGGTGAGTGCAGGGGTCCTCCAGTCAGACCAGTTCAGCCTCATGAAAACTCCCCTGCTCCCCAAACTTTGTTCAACAGGGTTGCATCTTCCTCCCTCTCTCTGTCCCCAGAATAATGTCCATTTTCTGGCTCCCCTTCCCGGCCTGTGGCCAGCTGCTGTCCGTCCTGTGGCTTCTCAGCTGAGGACTTTGCAGGGGAAGCCCCTTGAGGGTGTCTGTGCTGCTACCCCATGACCCTCTTGATACAATTTCATCTCTTGACATGCCAAAAAATACTATATATATATGACTTCCCAATTAAGCTTGCCTGTTTCATCCTGTGGTTGCTTCATATGGGACTGACCCACAGGGCACTCTGTCCCCCGAGTCTGCCCTTGCAGTGGTCTCTCCTTCCCTCACGCAGCATGGACGGCACCAGGTCCTTGTGTGCCTTCCTGAGCACAGAGGTTCTTGGTGTCTGGACCCTTTTGCAGTCCAGTGGAAAAGCCTGTGGGTACCTTCTCAGAATTAGGTCTTATGCCAACTATTGAAATTTAGTCTTCAAAATATTAATAAAATGGAAAATGAATTATGATATACTACAAGATCCAGTGGTAGGTCTGTAACTGCCGTGAACTTGAAGTAGTGATAAACACAAAATGGAAGTATGACTTAAACAATTGGAGGTATTGGCTGTATCACTGTTTATTATTCAGTGAAATAAAATATTGCGCTGTGGTTGGAAGTTAGTGGAAATAAGGATGCCACTCTTATCGAACTTCATGGAACCCTATTCTATCATAACCATTTAATTCTTTTTAAGTTTTTCTTTTTAAAAAATTTTTAAAAATTTTTATTGGAAAGTCACATATGCAGAGAGGAGGAGAGGCAGAAAGATCTTTCCTTCTCAGGTTCACTCTCCAAGTGGCCGCAATGACTGGAGCTGAGCCGGTTAGGAGTCAGGAGCTTCTTGCAGGTCCCCACACAGGTGCAGGGTCCCAAGGCTTTGGGCCGTCCTCTGCTGCTTTCCCAGGCTTCAAGTAGGAAACTGGGAAGAGAAGTGGGGCAGCTGAGGCATGAACTGGTGCTCACATTGGATCCCGGTGTTTGAAGGGGGGCCCCCACCTGCTTGCTTTGGTGTCTGGCCTCAGCAGGAGCTGCCAGGGTGATCCTTGGGGATCTGGGAGCACAGTTAGGGTGGTAGGCTGTAGTCCAGCTCTAGTGTATGTGACATCTAGGAGTGCACACCAAACAGGTGAGTGAGCAGTGTCTCCCAGCGTTCAAGTGCTGGCTTTGCCAAGAACCTTGAAGAGAGTCGCATGCTGTGGTGCTGTGCCTGATGCCCTCCCAGGAGTCAGGAGAAGCCAACCACTCCCTCTGCTAGTGCCCTCCTGCCCTGCTGTTGTGCATTGGAAGGCCTTGGACAGCTCTTAAACCGGCCAGGGCCTGGGCCCCACCTTGTACCAGTTTGTTGGACTCTGGTTAGGTCCCAGCCTTGGGGAGTAAAGCAGTGGCCGTGAAATTGTTCCCTTCCTCCCTGAAGCATTGTAGGTGGTTCTGAAGTATAGATGGAGTGAGAGCCACTGCTGTTGACTGGTTCTTCAAAATGAATGAAATTGGGTTAAAAGAAAGCACAAGGGAGTGTGGTAGGGAGCATTTGTATTGTGGGCTTCGTCACTGAGGCACAGGTCACCTGTACCGAGGGCACTTCTGAGCTGGGATTGAAACTGCAGCAGCTGGCACCTGTTAGGGCGGAGCTGGTGGTGGGGAACAGTATGCTTTCCTCTTTGCGGTCTGACCCCAGGTTAGCTCCTGTTCTCCGCGTCTCACTCGGTCCCTCTCCAGCAGCTTGCATCTGTTCCCTCCGTGCCTTAGGTGCCATTCTGCTTCCCACTCTGTCCTGGAGCATGCTGAAGGCGAGGCTTCCTGTAAGTGTTGGTCAAGTTTAGAAAGACTGTTTTGCATGATAATCAGTTGTTAGAAAACATTGTGTTGTTGGCTTAGCAGGGACAGATCTTGAAGGAAGATCCAGAGGTCGTTAAGCCCCCCCCCTCACAGGAAGGGTTCTCTGAGTGGAGTTTGGTGTTAACTGGTCTGCTGTAACTTTTCCTCTCTTAGTCTAACAGAGATATTAACCATTGTTGCTGTTCTTTCTGACAGGGATATATTCTCACAGTGACAACAAATTTAGCAGGGTTTAAAAACATTTCACAAACATGCCATGGCAGTTTATCTCAGTTTCTGCTTTCCCACTTTCCAGGGTAGTTATTTCCCGTCTAACCCACCCTTTAGTTGACAGTTTGCTTTACTGTTTGATTTTTTTTCATATTATTCATCTGTTTCCCTGAGTTGTCTGCTTGTGATTTTCTGTAAACTATTAACAGTCTTAATAGTTAGCCTCCCTGTTTACACTTTTTCATGAGGTTGCATTGGAAATAAATTGTTCTTGAAATGCAATTTAATTTTTAGATTGATTTAATTTTTGATGCGATTTAGAAACATGTAGGATGCTTTTTGTCTATCTTGCGTGTGGATACATGTTGCATGTCTGTCTTGCATGTGAGTACGTGTGGATACGCGTCGTGTGTCTTACATGTGAGCATATGTGTAGTTGCATGTTGTGCCTCTCTTATGTGTGAGTGTATGTGTGGATACGCATTGTGTCTCTGACACGTGAGTGCATGTGTGGATACATGTCGTGTCTCTGACACGTGAGTGCATGTGTGGATACATGTCGTGTCTCTGACACGTGAGTGCATGTGTGGATACATGTCGTGTCTCTGACACGTGAGTGCATGTGTGGATACATGTCGTGTCTCTGACACGTGAGTGCATGTGTGGATACATGTCGTGTCTCTTACACGTGAGCGCATGTGTGGATACATGTCGTGTCTCTGACACGTGAGTGCATGTGTGGATACATGTCGTGTCTGACATGTGAGTGCATGTGTGGTTGCATGTCGTGTCTCTTACACGTGAGTACATGTGTGGATACATGTCGTGTCTCTTACACGTGAGTGCATGTGTGGATACATGTCTCTTACATGTGAGTGCATGTGTGGATACATGTCGTCTCTTACACGTGAGTGCATGTGTGGATACATGTCGTGTCTCTTACACGTGAGTGCATGTGTGGATACATGTCTCTTACATGTGAGTGCATGTGTGGATACATGTCGTCTCTTACACGTGAGTGCATGTGTGGATACATGTCGTGTCTCTTACACGTGAGTGCATATGTGGATACATGTCTCTTACATGTGAGTGCATGTGTGGATACATGTCGTGTCTCTGACACGTGAGTGCATGTGTGGATACATGTCGTGTCTCTGACATGTGAGTGCATGTGTGGATACATGTCGTGTCTCTTACACGTGAGTGCATGTGTGGATACATGTCGTGTCTCTTACACGTGAGTGCATGTGTGGTTGCATGTCGTGTCTCTTACACGTGAGTGCATGTGTGGATACATGTCGTGTCTCTGACACGTGAGCGCATGTGTGGATACATGTCGTGTCTCTTACACGTGAGTGCATGTGTGGATACATGTCGTGTCTCTTACACGTGAGTGCATGTGTGGATACATGTCGTGTCTCTTACACGTGAGTGCATGTGTGGTTGCATGTTGTGTCTCTTACATGTGAGTGTATGTGTGTCTGTCTTACATATGAGTGTACGTGTGAGTATAGATTATGAATATGAAGATGAGTGTTACGGATACCGTGTGTTTCACTCGTGATGAGAGCTGGCCTGCCGCATCTCACAGGCTCTCCTGCGCACGCTGTCCTTCTGGAGGACAGTTGGAGGACTCAGTAGTTAACAGGTGCGTCACCTGACAGCACATGACAAGTACTAGTTCACTTCGTCAGCACAGAAAGTACTAAGATCACATTGATGCTTTGAATAACATGAAAAGAACTTTCTTTCAAAATGTGTCATGAAGTGAATGAGAAATGAAGCCATGGGGTTAAATTGGCTAATGTAGTCCCGTGCTCAGAGATTTTAATAATTTCTAGAAGTAAGAAGACAGCTCAGTAGGAGCATGAACAAAAAGCTTGAGCAGGTATTCCGTGAATATACTAAAAATACTCTTTAAGTGGGTAGACTCTGAAGCACGTGAATTATGTATTAATAAAGCTGTTATTTAAACAAAAACTGCCACGGTTTGCAAACTGTAAAGACAAGCAAGCAGATAATCAGTGCTCAAGTTAGACTGGTTCTGTGGGGGAGGCAGGAGAGCGGGGCTGAGAGCAGGAGTCTGTCCCTGGCCGGGAGGACCGCGCTGCTGGCCGCTGCTGGAGGCTGCTGGCCGCTGCTGGAGGCTGCTGGCCGCTGCTGGAGGCTGCTGGCCGCTGCTGACCGCTGCTGGCCGCTGCTGGAGGCTGCTGGCCGCTGCTGACCGCTGCTGGCCGCTGCTGGCCACTGCTGACCGCTGCTGGAGGCTGCTGGCCGCTGCTGGAGGCTGCTGGAGGCTGCTGGCCGCTGCTGGCCGCTGCTGGAGGCTGCTGGAGGCTGCTGGCCGCTGCTGGCCGCTGCTGGAGGCTGCTGGAGGCTGTTGGCCGCTGCTGGAGGCTGCTGGCCGCTGCTGGAGGCTGCTGGCCTCCCACGTGGCTGCCGGATCCTGGTGTCTGTGAGTGCACACCGCAGGGACCAGTGTGCTCACACTCATATATGCCCTTCATTTCCCAGCGGCTGCTGCTGCTTCTTAAGATTATTTTATTTTTATTGAAAAGTCAGATCTGGAGAGAGGAGGAGAGACAGAAAGATCTGTCCACTGCTTTGCTCCAAGTGGCTGCAATAGCTGGAGCTAAGCTGACCTCAAGCCAGAGGCCAGGAGCCTGGAGCCAGGAGCCTGGAGCCAGGAGCTTCTTCTGGGTCTCCCACGTGGTGCAGAGTCCCAAGGCTTTGGGCTGTCCTCGACTTCTTTCCCAGGCCACAAGCAGGGAGCTGGGAGGAAAGTGAAGCAGCTGGAATAGGAACTGGCACCCATATGGGATCCCAGTGCATGCAACGAGAAGACTTTAGCCACTAGGCTATTGCACCAGACCCCATTTCCCAACTTCTTAATGATGGAAAGGTGGATAATTACAGGCTCATTTGTGAAGTTGGAAAGTTTCAGGGTAGGAAGCACTTTTTGATGCGGTTGTACGTTTAAATCACAAATCACTGTTACTTTGAAAGCCAGACAGAACAGTAACTGTCCTATTTATTGAACAAGTTTTAAAAACAGGTTAGTGGGGTATTTGTATCACTTTCCACTGTATATGTTTTTAATTTAAAAGTTTGTAGTAAGATTCCTTTGTATTTAGAAGTAAGTTTTCATATTGAATCTATTCAGATAATCTTAGGAAGTTGCGTTCTTCTCATCATCCGGCACTTGCTGTGAAGTGCCCTTGTCTGCTCTGTTTCTGGGGAGCTGCCTTCCACGTGGAGCTCTCCTGTGGCTCCTTTTATTCTGTGTGTACCGAGGCAGCAGTGGTCCAGACATGCTGCGTTCTTGCTGTGGCTCTGGATGCGCCATGGTTAAATGGTCTGTTAAAACCCCTTGGATGCGAAGCCTGGAGGAATGCTTGCTCTAGTTACATGGACTTTTAAAAGGTTCTTTTAGTGCAGAATTCGTGTGGGTTGCTTCGCATGTGAAGTGCTCTGTGTCATTGAAAAGGAGCCCAAACAGATGATTTCTTCCTGGGTTAAATTGAAAGCAGTAAGTCTTCTTTAGTATTACTTGTAGTGCTTCTGAACTATTTGTAAAACTGCAAATAGATTTCTTTGTTACATGTATGATTTGAATTATATGTAACTTTTGAAAATTTTACATTAACTGAATTTTTAGAAGTTTTTATAAATCATTACTTCAAGCATTGTATCTATTTAATCTTTTTCGTTTAGTGGTTATGTTGAGTAGCTTCTGTGTGCTCTTGAAAAAAAACAGCCGTTCATGGCGCTGGTTAGGACAGGCAGCCTGTGTTCGAGGGTGGAAGGGGGTCTTACATAACGAGGGTGTATGTGGTGTTCTATAGTAAGGAAGAGTGGGAATTTATAGCCAAGTGTCAGTGCGTGTAATATAACTAGGAGGAAATATTAGAGTACAGAGAGATTCTGCTTAAAATGACGGCAACTAAAATGCCGTAGATGAGCGTCTCAGGAAGGAGGGGTCACAGTGCAGGGTTGGGACCTGTTGGCCTGGTGTGTGCCCAGGCTGGAGGAGGGCAGGGGGCAGGGGCAGGCGCGTGGTGGAAGTGTGAGTTGGAGAGCAGAGACAGAGAGGGACTGTGCTCCGTGTGCTTTGCATAAGGTCAGGCTTTAATCATGGGCAGTCCGATCCAGTCCAGCTGCTTCCCCCAAAGCCCTTACTTTCCAACAGCCTTCACTGGATATGTCACCATCCTTAAACCATCAGCCACGAACCCATTACTAACGTGACATGTTAATGTGCGGTTTAGATATCCGTGTGAGTTCAGGGAGTCAAACAGGAGATATCAGGCATCATCTGGGGATGATGGGAAACCAGCTGAGCTGATACTTAGAGTGGAAAAGGATTCTTGGCTGTACCAATTCGAGAGGCTTTTTACTAAGGTTGGGATGCACGTGTCTGACTCGGTGGACCCTGAAGTTGGGAGCGGAGCTCTGAGAGGATTCAGAGGAGCTGGGCTAGGATGTGGGCAGTGGGATACCGTGTCAATCCCGAGGGCTGTGGTCTTGTAGGAAGATAAACACCAGAAAACTCTTGGAGTGTGGTATTATAAGGATGGTAAAGTCTGTGAGTACAGGATGAATTGGAGCCACAGAAGAGGCATCATGAAGTATGCGTGAGCGTAGGCATGGTAGATCTTTTTAAGAGTGACACTGAAGTTAAAACCCAAGGGCAGACACAGAATTAGCAAGCAAGCTTTTCTAGGTTGCAGATACTATCGCTGTGTAGGAATGCAAGATGGAAGTGCTTCAGCTTGTGGAGGGTTTAAGGAGAAAGACAGGCAATGCTGAAAAGAAAGTTTGACTCTGAAGCTTTCTGGGTCTGGGATGTGGTGGGGCACGGTAGCTGTGTGTGGGACCAGCTCTGCAGTAGCTTTGGTCCTGGTGCCATCGGACTCAGGGCGAGGAAGCAGGTAGGTGACTGCTCAGCCCACAGAGCTGCGAGGAGCCTGAGGGACTGGTGGGCGGAGACGGTCAGAGTGGGCACAGCTTTTGGAGGAGGGACTTGGAAAACTTGAGGCCTTGAGCAGGAATCCAGAGCCTGGAACCTTCCTTTGGGTGGTAGGACTCAAGGACAGATACTGTTGATAGCTGGGTTGAAAACCGAGAGCAGCGACAGACTGGGGAAGGAAGTCCATTGGGCTGCACGCCGTGGAGTTACCGGAGGGGGATGTGCACATTTTCTATGTTGGGAAGTAAAAGAACAGAAGTAACCACACCGCAAGAAACACCAGACATAAAGTCTAGACTGAAAGGCCGTCACTAAAATCCAGATATCACAGGGACTTGAGGCCTGTTGGGCCACCACCTTGCAGCCAGAGGCTCTCAGTGCTGTGGAGCTGTTGGCCGGATGCTGTGGAGCACTGCATTCAGTGTGGGAAGTCTGCAGATGGACTGTGTCCGGATGCCAGGGTGGTTCCGTGGCAGATAGGGTATGGTGAGCCGCTCCCCCGTGGGTATTCATTCAGATTTCATCCATCAGTGTTCGGTGTTTTCTCTATGATAGCGTGTTTGTCACGAGATATAAAATAGTGAACACAGTCAGTGTTCAACTTGGCAAACAGTTTATGGTCAGGCAGGACAGGTCAGCTGAGTCCCTTTGTGTCTGACGCTGTGCTTGTCCCTAGCACAGTGATCAAAATGTAGTCCTCTCGGGCCAGCACCGTGGCGCAGCAGGGTAAGCCTTTGTCTGTGGCACCGGTGTCATATGGGTGCCAGTTCATGTCCTTGCTGTGCCACTTCTGATCCAGCTGCCTGCTAATACACCTGGGAAAGCAGTGGAAGGCCAAAGTGCTTGGGACCCTGCAACCAAATTAGGAGGCCCTTGCTGTTTGGGGTGTGAACTAGCACACGAGGAGCCCCTCTCTCTTTGTTGTAACCTGCCTTTCAAATAAAAACCAGTAAACTTTTTTTTTAAAGCGTCTTTTCAGAGGGAACAGCCACTAATACGGCACATGCATTCTTGCTCTGGTGTTACAAAGCAGCAGGAGTGCATCTGAAGGAAGAGGGCAGGTGCTGTGGAGACAGGGTTCCGATCTGGAAAGGAAGCCAGGGAAGGCCTTTCTTCCGAAGTTACTTACTTACTTACATGTCAGACAGAGGCTGACAGATCTGCCGTCTGCTGGCCTCTCCCTAACTGCTTGCAACAGCTGGGTCTCCCATGTAGGAGGCGGCTCTGTGAGCCATCACCTCTGCCTCCCTGGATGTGCGAGGATCCAGACCAGGCACTCTTAATATGGAATGTGGATGTTCCAGGTGGCATGCCAACCTCCATCTCTGGTTTGCTTTTTATAGCCTTCATGCTGTTGCTGGAGTGGCTCATGAACTGGAGGCGACAATGGGAGTTGAGAGATCACTGTATATATTTGCAAGAATCAAGTGAAAGCTGCTGATGGTGGAGGTGGCACTAAGCTGGCGGCAGTGGAGCTGGGTGGTTTGGAGACAGCGTGTAGAAATAGCATCAGTCCGACTTGGTGAGGGGGAAGAGGGCCTCCCAGACTGGAGTGTGGAATGCGATACCATTTTCTGTGTAAAATGAAGGCAGATCAGTCACGGTGGGTAGTAGAAGGTGAAGAAAGGAAGGCAGGGCAGTGCCAGGTGCTGCTTCACAATGCCCAGGTGGGGCACTGGGGGGTGGGCTGCAGGGCACCGGAAGCCCTGGCTTGGGTAGGTGGGAAAGAGAAGTGAGGGCATTGAATGGCTGCATGCTAAGGTGTTGATCTAAGCCCTTGTCGCATACAAAATGTGTATTACGTCCTTGCCTCCAGAAGACTTAAATTCTGAAGGGGGAGGATCTACAATAAATGAAATAATTTGTTAAGTGAGTCGTAAAGGAAGCAGAGTGAGAGCTGTCCGTGGAAGCGAGGAGCGCTGCGGTGCGCACAGTGGGACGCGCAGTTACGGAGGGCGGCATTGATGGAGTGTGCGACACCCAGGGCCTAGGCTGCTGCTGCTGGAGCTACTCCAGGGTCGAGATTGCTGCCTAGCACATAGTACCTGCTCAGGAAATGTGTGGTTTCAAAAAGTTAAGAACATTTAAAAATACACATTTAAAAAAACCTGTGGCCCTGACGTTTCGTATGGGTACTGGTTCTAAGCCCGCTGCTCCACTTGGGATCCTTGGGACGCGACACCCACATGGGAGACCCAGAGAAGCTCCTAGCTTTTGTCTCTGGGTCAGCTTTGCTCCGGTTGTTGTGGCTGTTCAGGGAGTGAACCAGCAGATGAAAGATCTGTCTCTTTCTCTCTTTGTAAAATCTACCTTTCAAAGAAAAAATAAATAAATTCATTAAAAATAAGTCCAAACCAAACTGTTATGTGGATTTTAGAAATTTTATACCCAAATAAATCCATCTTTTAATTGTCCACCATCATCTCATTCAGCTTTCAGTTTTATTATGCCTTAAAGTGGTGTTGTGTGTGACGGTTGTTTGAGGCTAGTTAACGAAAGTAGCTGGATTTAAGCTGCATTGGGTCTGTATTAAATTTAAATTTGTGCTCCTTGCAATTACTCTTGCAGTTTTCGGTTAATTGGGCTGCTTCTCTAGGGAGTATTTTCATGGGCCTTTGGTGTAGTTCTGCCTCCTGATAATCTTATTGTTTGCTGGAAATCATGCCGACAGGCCGTCACTCCTTCTAATTTAGGCTTGCTTGAAGAAGGCTGCCATTTATTTGCTGAGTCTTAAGGTTTTATTGGAAGGTTCCAGTGCCATATATAACTTGGCCTTAGCTAAAGAAGATCTTGCTTCTTTTGACTGCTAACTGTAGGGCTGTTCTGTTAAAAAGGAGTTTGATGCAGGTGTTTTAAGACTATAAAGTCACAGCTGTAAGTTGCCTTCTGCATGTTTGAAGGGCTTCATATAGTCAAGAGAATGGAATCGCTTTTGCTGTAGGTTATCTCTTCTCAAGAATCACTTCAATGTATTTTTATTATGAAGTATTTAAGAATAGACTTAATTATAAAAGTAATAAATGATCATTGGAAAAATTGTGAAAACATGGAATTGTAGAGTTATAAATATAAATTTTTTTAAAAGATTTATTTTTATTATTTTTTCATTGGAAAGGCAGAGGAGAGACAGAGAGGAAGATCTTCCATCCGATGATTCACTCCCCAAGTGATCGCAACGGGCCGATACTATGCCGATCCGAAGCCAGGAGCCTCTTCCGGGTCTCCCACGCGGGTGCAGGTTCCCAAAGCTTTGGGCCGTCCTCGACTGCTTTCCCAGGCCACAGGCAGGGAGCTGGAAGGGAAGCAGGGCCGCCGGGATTAGAACCTGCGCCCATATGGGATCCCGGGCGTGCAAGGCGAGGACCTTTAACCACTTGCGCCACCGCGCCGGGCCCTAAATATAAATTTTTTAAAAGATGTATTTATTTTTATTGGGAAGGTAGATTTAGAGAAAGGGAGAGACAGAAAAGATCCTCCATTTGCTGGTCAGTGGCTAGAGCTGAGCTGACCTGAAGCCAGGAGCCGGGAGCCTCTCCTGGATCTCACACGTGGGTGAAGGGTCTCAAGGCCTTGGACCATCCTTTGCTGTTTCCAGGACATAAGCAGGGAGCTGGATGGGAAGTGGAGCAGCCGGAACACAAACCGGCACCCACATGGGATCCTGGCACTTGCAAAGTGAAGGATCATGGAACTGAGCCATCCGCACTGGACCCCAAACAGAAACTTATCTCTTAAGGTTATCCATCCTTAGGGCGAACAGCTGTCACTAATTGGATTTGTATCCGCCTTTGGACTACAAAAATAGTTATTGTTGAGTCATTGATTGTTCCCTTTTGATTTGACATTTTCTTTACCATGTGCAAATATAAACGTGTGTGTGTGTCTGTATTTATTTGAAAGGCTGAATCACAGAGGGAGTAGGAGACAGACAGAAGGAAGGAGGGAGGGAGGAAGGGAAGGAGAGAGAGAGAGGACTTTCATTTACTGGTTTACTTCCCAAATGGTTGCAAAGACCAGAGCTGGGTTGGCATGAAACCAGGAGCCGGGAGCTTCTTGTAGGCCTCCTGTGTGGGTGCAGGGGTCCAAGGCTGTGGTTCGTCCTCACTGCTTCCGCAAGCACATTAGGAGGGAAGAGGATCAGAGGTGGAGCAGGTGGGGCTTGAATTGGCACCAGTATGGGATGCCAGCCCCTACGAGCTACACCACAGTGCTGGTCCCCTATGGATGTTCAGTTTTTTTAAAAATGCTGATTTTTGTTTTCCTTGGTGATCTGTTTCTTCCCTGCTTGTATCAGTACCACCTTGTTTTTGCTTACACACTGTAAAGGGAAGTTATTGCGTCTTCCCTCTTTTTAAAGATACATCATGGAGTATGACTTTGCAGTGCGATGCATTTGTTCCTGAATGCCCTGTGACTGGTTGCAGTGAGTTAAGATCATGTAATCTTTTTTTTTCCCTGCTTGGCAGCAAAAGTTGTGGATCAGTGAAGCAAAACTGAAGCAACTTTTCTTGCTACTGGAGATGAGATTGAAATAATTTCCCACCTTTATTTCTCTATTGTGCTTGCTCACACATTGGACATGTCAAAAGTAAGGGACCAAGTGGGTGAATGCTTGAGTGTCTTTGAGGTCAGAGCTCACTGGGCAGGGGTCTCATGGCCGAGTTCCCGGTGCAGGACCGGACAGGCCTGAGACCGAAGCCCCTGTGCAGGGTTAGGGATGTTTTGGGAAGCACTACTCACTGCTAAAACACTCCAGCTTTATTTATTTATTTATTTTTCATTTGTAGATCATGCAACTTGAAATGTGTTTTCTATTTGGAGAGCCTGATTTATTTAATTGCACTGAGATACACACAAAATGAAACACGCTATCTTACCTGCTTACAGTTTTCTTTGAGGCAGAGTCCCGCAAATGCCCGTCATGGCTGGGGCTCAAGCCCAGAGCCGGAAACATGTGGTTGGCAGAAGCCTAATGATTGGAGACGTTGTAAAGTTGGAGTCAGTAGCCAGAACTGGGTGTGTATTCATTTGAAAGGCAGAGTGTCAGAGGGAGGGAGGGCAAAGCAGGAAAATCTGCCATCCACTGAAGGGGCTGTGCTCTTGCGGGCTGGAGCCGGGCCAGTTAAGATCCTCTGCTTCATCCGGGTCTCCATGCGGGTGGCAGGGACCACTTGGTTGTCTTCTGCTGCTTTCTCAGGCTTGGTAGTGAAACTGGATCAGAAATAGATTTTAAGATGCACAGTTTAATAGTATTGAGCTCATTCACAATTTTGGGCAGTCATCACCATCCATCTCCAGAATTCTTCCTTTTGGGTAACAAACTATATGCCTGTTAAATAACAACTTCTCAGGCCCGGTGATCGACTAAAGTCCTCATTTTGCATGTGCTGGGATCCCATATGGGTGCTGGTGTAACCCAGCTGCGCCACTTCCCATCCAGCTCCCTGCTTGTGGCCTGGGAAAGCAGTGGAGGACGGCCCAAAGCCTCGGGACCCTGCACCAGTGTGGGAGACCTGGAAGAAGCTCCTGGCTCCAGGAAGTAACTTCCCATCTCCCCTGCCTTAGCTTTGGCACTCACCTCAGTACTGTCTTATCTATGAAAAAGGAGCATACACTGGTGTATTTTTTTGTGACTGACATTTTTCATTTTCATGTCATCAACATTCACACATGTTATAGCGTATCTCTCCTTTTTAAGATTGAATGATATTCTATCATGTATATACCTCATGGATTTTTATGCAGTTCTCCATCAGTGGAGTTTGATTTGCATCTGCCTTTGGATATCCATGAAGATGGTATATATGAACCTGTGAGAGAGATATATATCTGAGAACCAGTCTTCTAGAAAGAAGTTTATTTTACTCTCCATGTGGTTTTTGTTTTGTTTTGCTTTTAAATTTTTATTGGAAAGGCAGATCAGGTTTACGGAGATTTTTCCCAAGGCTTTGGGCCATTCTCTGCTGCTTTCTCAAGCTTATTAGCAGGGAGCTGGATGGTAAGCGGGGCAGCTGGGACATGAACTGGTGCCCATATAGGATCCTGGCTTGCAAGGTGAGGATTTAGCTATTGAGCCATCAAAACAGATCTAGGTCCTTCTCATCCCCCACCCCCGTTGTCTTTTATTTTTTTAAACCTTTTATTCACTGACTCTAATCTGAGTTTAACTTCTACTTCTCTCCCAGATCTCTTAGATCTCTGGTGTTTTTAAACTTGTTAAAACCTAGGGAACATTTTCCAGTGTTTTATGAGTTCTCAGCCATTTTCAACCCAAGGCTTCCCCCACCTCCATCTTGGCCCCTGGGCTGTTGTCAGGTCCCTGGTTTTCCTCCCACTGGTTGGCTATTCCATCTTGGTTTTCACCGACCAGCATTTAAGGTTAGGGCTTAATTACAGACTGACTTGTCTCTGTGAGCAACTAATGTGGCTGTTTATGAGAAATTAGACCAAAACAAATTCTTGCTTTTGGAAAGAAGAGAACCAAAGGCAGACTTAATCAAATATTCTCATTGTTTGCATGTACAAGGTAATGATTTTCTTTGTAACTATTATGAGCTGTGTGAATTACACTAATTAATTTTTAAAAAGATTTATTTATTTGAAAGGCTGAGTTACGGAAGGAGGGAGAGACCGATGGGTGGGGGGTTGGGGGGGATATCTCTTCCATACTTTGATTCTCTCCCCAAGTGGCCCCATTGGCCAGGGCTGGGCCAGATAAACTAGAAACCCAGAACTTCTCCTGGGTGCCCATGTTGGCACAGGGCTTTGAGCCATCCTCTGCCAGTTTCTCACATGCATTAGCAGGCAGCTGGATCGCAAGTGGAGCATCTGGAACTCAGTTGCCAGCATTGCATGGTGGCTTAGCCAGCTGCGTCGTGATGCTGGCCCATACACTGTTTTTAAGGAGAGGGCAGCATTCTCTCCAGCTTCATTCAAGTATATTTGACAAAAATTTTATATAGTCAAGGTATACAGTGTGCGACTTTAAGTACACATTGTGTATGTATCAGTTCTAACTGATACATCGTATATCTGTGTATGTGTGTGTGTGCTTACACAGTTCAAGTCAGCGGTGCTACCAGTGCATCTTATAACTAAAAACCTGTATGCTATGTCCCGCATCCCCCACAACACTTGGCCGCCGCTGCCTCTCCCCCGCCTCTGGGCGTCTGGGCCTGTCTCTTCTTGATGTCCTTTCTTACTGTAGCAGCAGTTTGCTGCAGGTGGACTCTGATGTTGGTTTCTGGAGCTGAGGTCTGTGCCAAGTTCATGCTGGAGCTGCCTGCTCGGGGTTTCTGCTGGAGGATCTGACGGCTGGTCTGTATGTGTGCAGTGGAGCTGGCCGTCTTCCTGCCTGCCAGGTGCCTGAGTCTAACCCTGGAAGTTAGGTTTAAACAGATCTTTCAGCAAGTTGCAGAGCAGAGTCAAGAATGTCAGAGTTGCTCTGGCTCCCATGCCCTGTTTTCCCCACTGACGTTGCTGTGTACACTGTCACTCCCCAGTGAACCAGTGTCGGCCACTTGTAAGCAGAACTTACCCTTGATTCCTGGCTCCCTGGGTTCCTCTAGTGTCCCTCTCCTTTCCAGGGTCATGTGCAGGATGCCTTACCACATCCAGTTGTCTCAGCTTCCTGTGCTGTGGTAGCCTGACAGTCTCGGCCCTTCCTGGTTTTACTGACCTGGACAGGCTGCTCGTGAGCGGGGCTCTGCTGTTTCTCTCACGATTAGACTGCGGCTGGGAGGGCTCGAGGAAGACCCAGAGGGGAGCTGCCGTTCTAATCACATTATGTCCAGGCAGCTTGCTCTCAGCAGGACTCAGTGCAGAGATTTTGAGCCGTCTCTGCTTGTCTTTGCTTGGCTCAGGTGCTGTTCAGCTTTCTGCACTGAAGGGACCATTTTTCTTCCTGTAGAGGTCACTTTTGATACTTTCTCCTCCTTTTAATGTGTATTGAATCCAGCGCAATTCCTACTGGTCCTTTTTCCAAATACTCATTTCCATTCTGTCGGATTCCCTCCTTAGAGGCACAGCTGCACTTGGCTGCGGCGCACGCCGGCTAAAGCTCCCGCTCTGGCGGCTGTGTGTCCCCTTGCCTCCTCCCAGCCCTCCTTGCATCTTGGGGTGCCTTCCCGTGTGCTTGACGGGCCATCGCAGCTCCTCACGCAGCTCTCCAGGCCTGTGTGGCCTTGTTCCCTCTCCAGCTCACACTGGCCTCTGGGCCCTGTGTCCCTTCAGGGACTCTGCTCCTTTAGGCAGTGCTGTTTCTCCTGCTTAGACTGCTGGTGTCATCCACCCTGTTTTCCTCCAGATTTTCATTGATACGCGTTTAAATGTTACTTCTTCAGAGAACACTCCCCCATGGCAGGGTCTGTGAAGGAGACGCCTTGGCTGTGCATTCCCGCAGGATTTGGTACTTTCTGCTCTAGACGCTTGGATTCTTGTGTCAGAGCTGCATCTCAGTTAAGATGGACGAGGCTCTGGCTGCTCCCTCGTTCCTGTGTGTCCCTGTTGCTTGGTACTGGACAAGTGTGTGTGTGAGCTTTCACAGTTCAAGTCAGTGACCTGTTCAGGCATGGTGTGTTGGGTGGATGAAGTTTGTCTTTTGAAAGGTAGACAATCACTCCTTTAAAAGGAAAGCATTTGAGCGGTAAGAGGAGGGAGAGAGAAGGCGAGTGAAAGCACGAGCTTGTCCAGTGGCTCACTCATGGGATGTCCTGGATGCCTGGGGTTTGGACTGTGGTCTGGGATCTCTCCCAGGGGTGCTGGGAACCCAGTCCCATGCGCCATCGCCACTGACTGCCTCCTGGGTCCTGCATTAGCAGGAACTGAAACCAGGAGCCCGAACTGGCTTCTGAACACAGGCCCTCTGAGGTGGGGGCAGGCGAGATACCTCCGTCAGCTGTACTGTCTAAGTATTCCCTCTTGGCCTGGCGCAGTGGCTCAGTGTCTAAATCCTTGCCTGACATATGGGCATATGGGTGCTGGTTTGTGAGCAGGCTGTTCCACTTCCTACCCAGCTCCCTGCTCGTAGCCTGGGAAAGCAGTGGAGGATGAACCAAAGCCTTGGAGCCCTGTACACAAGTGGGAGACCCAGAAGAAACTCCTGGCTTCAGATTGGTTCAGTGCTGGCTGTTGTGCCCATATGGAGAGTGAATCGGGTTGGCAGGTCTTTCTCTTTGTGTAAATCTGATCCACCTGGGGCTGGCCTGGGTCGAGACCAGGATCCAGGAACTTCTGGGGGTCACCATTTGCTGCCCTCACCCAGGGTTTGTTAACAGGAAGCAGGAGAGGACGTGGGCTAGCTGTGACTTGACCCGGCAGTCCTGTATCGGCATGTGAGTGCACAGGAAGCTACTGAACTCGCTGTGCCACAAGGTCCCACTGCGGCACCTGTGCCATTTTTTGGATTTGCAATCTTGAGGTTGACGTTTGCCCATCTTCAGAAATGAGGCACAGTGTCTCCCCTGTCATGGGAATGGAATGTGAGGGGGCCATTATCGTAGTAACCACATTACTAATTTTATTGTGTTTTTAATTTCCAAGCAGTGTGCTATGCAGTGCACATTAATTATTTTGTTAATTCTCACAGCAGCCCTGTTAGGTAGAGATGCTGTTATTTTTGTGTTATAAATGAAGAATCTTTTTAAAAAGCATGCTTGTTTATTTTTAGGTGAAGAGATGAAGTGGGCAGTAAAGGGGGAGGGAAGGGTCTTCCATCAGCAGAAGTGAGCCTTAGCTGAGAAATTAGACTTGTTTAAGGCTGTTCAAGGAGTGCCATTCTTGTTGAAACTCAGATTGAACTAATTGGTGCCACATCAGAGTCCAGAAAGGCCTTCTTGTAGCCACTCCCACGTAGCCACTTCGCCTCCCAGGAAAGCTTTGCTCTTGGAGTTTGAAAATCTTTAAGATACCTGTTGGCATTGAGAACATTGAATAGTCTTGAGAGGGTGGGCGGTCCTAAGCTGCTGTCAGCTTTAGCACCTGTGAGAGGAGTGTGCGCGGGGCCTGCAGGACAGCCAGAGACCTTCAGGCAGAGATGGCAGACTCTGGTCAGACTCGCCTGGAGTTTACTAGAAACGCACTTACTGAGCCACTTCTTTGATTTCCAAAGTGGGGCTTGGGGGACTGGGGTTGTTACTCAGCCTGAAGGTTTTGTTTGTTTGTTAATTTATAGGTTTTTTCTTTGTGAAAAAGAGAGAGAGAATGGATCTTCAATCTGGTGGTTTGCCTCTGTGATGGCTTAATCTCAAGGCGGGGCCAGATTGGAGTCAAGTGCTGGGAGCTTCATCCAGGTCTCACGTGCGGGCTTGGGCCCAAACACTTGGGCCGTCTGTTCTCAGGCCATTAGCAGGGAACTGGATCAGAAGTGGAACACATGGGAACAAAGTAGCATCGATAAGGAATGCTGGCATAGTAGGCAGCAGCTTTTCTTGCTGTGCTGTTGACGCCAGCCCCTCAGCCTGACATTTAGAAACAGTGAAGAGAGAAAATGGGGGATGTTGTGTTGTAATAGTGAAGATTATCCCATAGGAAGCTTGTGCAAGCATTAAAGTAAGCACCGTGCGGTTAGTGAGTTTAAAAATAAGTGGAAACATGAACAGTAGGCAAGTTTGTTTCCCTTTCGCTTTGTATTTATTTGGGAGAATTTGGCATATACCTTATTCCCTTCTTCCTGGTGAGTTAGTATGAGAAGGGGCTGGGTTTTGGCTGAGACAAGATCGGCCAGTTTGAAGAGCAGATTTCAGTGTATCTGAACTAACATATCGTGTTCAGAACTGGGAGTGTGTCATAATTTGCCTGTGAGACCTTCAGAAACTTCATGGCAAGTGTGAGTGCTGTGGTGCGGTGAGTTAAACCACCACTCGGGACGCATGCCTTGCAAGTCGGGGTGCCAGTTGCAGTCCTAGCTGCCCCAGCACATGCTGGGAGCACAGTGCTTGCGCCCTGCCATGGAGTACAAGAGCCAGACGGAGGGCCCAGTCCCAGCTGGTGTAGGCATCTGTGGGTAACCGAGTCGACACCTTGGGGTGTCACACACTCTCTCCCTTTCAAAAAGTAGGTGAAATATATAAACAGTAATGAGAAAGGTGGCAAATGTGTATTATGAAAAATGTATGAATTAATTTTAAAGTTTTAAGTAAATGAATTTCTAATTGCATTTTCCATAAACTTTTCTGAAGTGCCCTCATGAAAATTAGTGTGCTCCCTGCTAATGGGCCTGGGGTGCAGTGGGAAATTACCCCAGGTCTTGGACCCTCGCCCACTCGGGAGCCTCGGAAGAGCACTTGAGACCAGCCCGGCTCTGGCCATTGTGGTCATTTGAGGAGTGAAGCAATGGATGGAAGAGGTCTCTGTTTCTCCCCCACTCTCTGTACTTCTGCCTTTCAAATAAAATAAGTAGATAATTTTTAAAAAAAAGAACATTATGTGACACCAGCATCCCATGTGTGGGCACTAGTTCTAGCCTGGCCGCTCTGCTTTGGAGTCGGCTCCTGCTGATGGGCTGGGAACAGCGGGGCCCGAGTGCCTGGCTCCTGCTTGGGCCGTGGCAACATTTGGAGAGTGAGCCAGTGGATGGAAGATCTGTTTTTCTTTCTTTCTCTCTCTGTAATGCTTTCAAGCAAAATAAATAAATAATGAAAGAATTCTTAAAAACCAAGAAAATTAGTAATAACACATGCTTTACATTTATATATTTATGTGTTTAATGTTTGATTATAAACAATTCTTTTATCGCATGTGACAAGAAGCCAGCAGGCAGGTAGGGCTTCTCTACCCTCTTGGCTCTGCCTGTGGCTGCGTGAGTCCAGCACACAGGTCATACATGTGCATGTGTGTGTCATCCATGACTGTCAACATGGTGAGCATGTGGACCACCCTCCACAGTTTCCTGAGGCCTTTTGCGGTCCCTTCCTCCTTGGGGAAAATAAGTTACATTGTTGAGAATAAAATTCTAGGTAGAAAGATATTAACTTGTAGTTTAGCTCTTAGGTTTTTGGTTTTTTTGTTTGTTTGTTTTGCTTTTGGAATGGGTGAAAGAGAGTGGAGAGAGAGTAAGAGATTGAGAGAGAGGTCGCTCCTATGCACTGGTTTGCTTCCCAGATGTCCACAGCAGCTGGACTGGACGGCGGTCATGCTCCTGTCGCTGGATATGTGGTGTGTCCCGGTTGGGAATGGATCCAGAATCCAGTAACTGGAACTATTTCCACCGGCTCCCAGGGTCTGTGTTAGAGGAAGCTGGAGTCCGGGGCTGAAATGGAGAGTTGGGCCAGCAACACTTTCACTCCTCTGGTTTTCTTTCTTTCATTAATTATTGTTGAAAGAGGCAAACACACAGAACTCCCCTTCTACTGGCGCACCTCCAGCATGCCTGCTAGAGTCGAAGGTTTGCCTGGCAGAACCCAGGGGCTGAGAAGAGCAGGGTCCATGTCTCCATGTCTCCCCTGGGCAGCAAGACCTAACTGCCTGAGTGGCTGATTGATTGGCTGCGAGCAGGAAGTGCGCAGCCAGAGCTGAGCTGAGCTGGGCCCCAGGCTCCGGGGGTGGTCTGCATGCCTCTTAGCCAGCAGACCAGATTTTAATGAGTTGAAAATACAGGTTACTGTATTCGTGAAGCCTTTAGAGGAACAGCGTAGAACAGAAAATCTAAGAAAAATTTATCAAATAACATTTTCAGAAAGTTTGCAAAAGTGGTGAGAAGGGGGAGAGAAGGAAGGGTGTTTCCTGTGGGGCCGCACTGGATGACTCACGGGCAGCTGTCTTCTAATTGATGGCTTTGCTGCCTTGCTGGAAAACAGACATCAATTCTAACGTGAAATGGTAAGGGCAGTATAATCCCTGCCTAACTGAAGGGTATTCTTAGCTCAAGTGCATTTTATTCTGGTGATTGTTTTATTGAATAGTTTGCTGCTGATTTATTTATTTACATTTAGAGATTAAAAATAATACATTTTGCCCAGTCACTAAAATCAGCTTTTGCCTGGGCGTTTCCTTTTCCTTGCAGAATCCATTTGCTGAAGCTGGTGTCTGCTGTGGAAAGCATTATGTAATATTGTTAAGTTAATAGCCGTTTTGTAAAGAATTAGTGAAATGTGTAGCATTCTGCTTTAATGGATTTCTTCAACAATCTCCGTTTAGCTTCTCAGGCTCTTTAAATTTTCTTGGCTTTGTATTCATTTCTGTCCAGTTCATCTATGTGCATTTTTTTCAAAGTAGTATGCTTGAGGTGAAAATGGCAGCATTTTTGTCATAATGTAACCTTACTAGAAATGATGTTCTTTTTTTGTGTTTGTGTAAAACATTAAACGATTTCCTGTGCTTATAAATACTGCACTTTATCCTTCCCAAAAGATAAAATATTATTTATTTACTTATTTTGTTTTAGAGAGAGAGGGCAAAAGAAAGAGAAATCCTCCATCTGGTAGTTCACCCCCCCAATGCCTGGACTGTCTGGGGCGGGCCAGGCTAAGGCAGACACTGGGACCTGGAAGCACTGCCCTTGGGTGGGCACACGAGCCCCCTGAAGGTGTCCTGGCTGCTTTGCAGGGATGCCCTTGCCTGAAGATTCTTACCACGGAGTAGGACTGCATTTGTTGGAAGGTCCATCCCTGTAAAATGTGCAGAGAGCACTTCCTCTGGGTGAGACTGGCCTGTGGGAGCGCTGCTCCCCGACCCCCGGCGGCCTGATGGGTGGGGAGGGTGGCCCTTGGCCTGCTGTTTCAGTGGGCCAACCCACAGATACCCCGCTGTGCTTCTCTGCAGTGAAGACGGCCTGTCTGTGCAGGTCAGCCTTCAGGCGGAGGGAGGGGGCATTGATCAGGGTTTTTGAGTATCATTTCTTTTTGATACAGATAGCAATTAAAGAAACAAGGTGTACTTTGAACTAGCCTAGCTGGGGTAGACTGGCCTTTTCCTGCACTTGCTTTCCTGTACCCGTGTGTCAGCTCGTCTGTTCCCCTCCCTGGCTGACTGTGGTCCTCCCTGCAAATTGGGAGGTTTCTGGGGAAGGATCTTGAGGCCCTGCTGTCTGGGGTCTGGGAATGCAGCCGAGAGGGAGGAGGCTGAAGTGGAACTGCAGTTAGGCCTTGGGGTGGGAGAAAAGCTGCTGAAGCCCATAACCCTGAGAAGGAAGGAGTGGAGCTGACGCTGCTGCTGTTGAGAGCACACTGACAGGTGCCAGTTACCCAGCTGCGGCCGTTGTTTCTGGAGACTTCCACAGCTGCTGTGGTCTGAGAGGTGCACCTTGATGGCGGCCTGACCAGCTTGCTGTCTTCTGCTTTGACCGTGGGGCTACAGGGAACTGCTCGGCCTCGGCCTCCCCTCCCTGCAGCGGCAGAAAGACGTTGAACAACATTTGCTGCTATCCTTTTGAGATTCTCCTTTGAAAGCCTGTGTTTGGCGTTACCATTTTTTGTAGCAGATTTGCCATAATTTCTGATTAAGTAGGTAAAAGATGGGCATTGTTTTTGTGGAGTTATTTGTGAAGATTTGGTCCTGGTGATGTCGAGGCACTGAGGCGCACTTGCTGACTTGCAGAGTACAGCCTGGGGGGCTGACACACAGAGCAGTGACCAGGCTGGTAGACATTTTGGGCTAATGTATTTTGAGAATTGCTGAATCTAAAAAATGATTCAGAACACTTTTAAAAAACATTAGTGAGGGGTCTTCACAAAGGTTACAGAAAATGTGTGTTATGGAAAACGACCATGAATTTCAAAAATGTGTTGCACCAGAATAAACCTTGTGATCCTGTTTTCAATGAACCTTTGGATCCCCTTGTAATAAGCTACCTTATTGTTAAGTTTATTATTTCATCAGTATATACTTTGGTAATGAAAGGGCTCCATAGGATCTGAATAGGCATGCTTTTTCTCCTTTTTAAACAAAATAATTCAGAAAATTAAATAAGTAACGTTACACTGCTGAGTTCTTGGTGTGTGTTCTTGGTGAGTTCTTGGTGAGTTCCACACATGCGGAAGTGGCCTGCTAACAGCAGTGCAGGCGTGGTTGGACGAGGTACGGGTCCCTCTGTGCTGTTGAATGACGTGCGTGCCCCCCAGCACCAGATGCACGGGTGGCAGACTGTGAGCTGCGGGGAGATGAAGTGGCGCTTGCCCTTCGGTGGCTGTGCAGCGCAGGCAGCCCTGCCCTGGGGTGACTGCCAGAGCCAGGCCCTTGCAGAGGCTGCTTTAGCTGGGGGTGACCATAAGCTGCGAGAGCCAAGAGTCTGCTCCTTTTAGTAAGATCCTCCCGGACAATTGTCTGTATTTTAATGTGTAAGTATTTTTGGAATTTGATTTTAACAAGATTATCTAGATGTTACTACGATGAAGCAAAACTGAACTAGGCGAATGCAAGAAGAAATGGCAGAGGCTCAGGAGCAGGGAAGCCAGGTCCTCTGCTCGCTTGTTGTAGTCCCACTGTCATCGAGGCAGGCTGCCTCTGTTAGGACCTGCTGTCTAGCCTCAAGTCAGGGAGTGCAGTGGCTTGCACTTAGCTTACTGAGAGGAAATGCCAAGGACACTGTGTGATGCTGTTGGTTTCAAGGAGTGCAGCGCCTGTTGGACTGACTGCCACTCGTGCTCTCTTGCTGCTGAGTCCAGTTTGTCATGATTTAGGAGGTGTCTCCATGGGTACAGAGCCTGACTTTTGCCATCCTTTTAAAAAGGACTGTCTAGTTTGTTAGTGGGGAAAGTGAGTGAATAGTAACGTTTGTTGAGGAAATGTAGCCTGTCAGGCACTTTTTTCTGTAGACATTCCTTGTTTTAGGCTTTTGTTAACTCTGTAATAGCAGTAGAACTAGTAGGTTGTTGTGCTTAAAATGTGGTCTTTCCCCTTAGCAGTGTGAGGTGAACAGAGCCCGCAGATACACAGTTTATTTTATCATGTGTCATTTTATTGTTATACCAAACGTTCCAATAGCACACATTTTACACAGCTGCTTCAAATGAGACAAATTTACAAAAACTCAATTTTGGAACTCATCCCTTAAGGGGGAGAAAGAAACAAACCAAAAAACCCACCTCACCATGCTTTGTCACAGTGTGATTTCTGATATGTTGGCAACTTAGGAAACACTGGCATTTCCAGAAAATAAGGCGGATCCCAATTGGAATGTTGGTACTTCCTGGTCACTTTCAGTTGGAGATACTCAGAGTTTAAGTACCGTTGAACAGTTAAGTTTCTTGGTCAAGTTCTAGAAGCATTGTGTTGGGAAGAGCTGCTGAGGCAGCTCTGCAGAGTGTGTGTGGAGTGTTGCGTGGGTCGGTGGAGTGCAGCGTGGGTTGGTGGAGTGCGTGGATTGCGGCGGTGGGTTGGTGGAGTGCGGTGGGTCGGTGGAGTGCAGCGTGGGTCGGTGGAGTGCGTGGATTGCGGCGGTGGGTCGGTGGAGTGCAGCGTGGGTTGGTGGAGTGTGGCGTGTCGGTGGAGTGCGGTGGGTCGGTGGAGTGCGGTGGGTCGGTGGAGTGTGGCGTGTTGGTGCAGTGTGGTAGGTCGGTGGAGTGCTGCGTGGGTCGGTGGAGTGCAGCGTGGGTCGGTGGAGTGCGGTGGGTTGGTGGAGTGCAGCGGTGGGTCGGTGGAGTGCAGCGTGGGTCGGTGGAGTGCGTGGATTGCGGCGGTGGGTCGGTGGAGTGCAGCGTGGGTTGGTGGAGTGTGGCGTGTTGGTGCAGTGCGGTGGGTCGGTGGAGTGCTGCGTGGGTCGGTGGAGTGCGGTGGGTTGGTGGAGTGCAGCGGCGGGTCGGTGGAGTGCGTGGATTGCGGCGGTGGGTCGGTGGAGTGCGGCGGGTCGGGGTGCTGGTTGTACTCACTGCGGCTCCTTTGTTTTGCAGAGATCATGATGCAGCCGTCCTTTTGGATTTTTTTTAATAATGTGTGACCCTTCACCTTTGATCCCCTGACCTGCATTACCTTGGTAACCATTTCATTTTTTAATTTAATTTCATTTTTTAATTTTGGTGTACAAGCTGTAACATTTCATCTTTCAAAGTGTAACATGCTGATTTCCTCAAATAGAGGTACCCCTTTGAGTGATAAATTTACAAAATGCTGTCTTCATTTTCTGTATTAAAATTCATTTCAGTTTTAAAAATAAAGTATAATCTGTGTTTTCATCCTTTCAAAATTTAAGTTTAATGAGTGCATTTCCCCATACAGTATATTTCCTTTTTATTCATGTTTTGTAGAAGTTGAATGAAATTGTTTATATAGAACTGACACACATTCAAAAGCCCTGCAATGCCTCCACCCTTGTACACTCTCATGCGTGTGCGTGCACAAACACACTCCTTCCTTCCACCCATACACACACACACACACACACACACTCTCTCTCTCTCTCTCTCCTTCCCTCCACCCTTACACACACACACACTCCTTCCCTCCACCCACACACACACACACTCCTTCCCTCCACCCTCCACCCACACACACACACTCACTAAATTTCCCTCTACCCTCACACACACACACCACACACACTCCTTCTCTCCACCCTCACACACACACACACACACACACACACACACACTCTCTCTCTCTCTCCTTCCCTCCACCCTCACACCCTCACACTCTCACACACACACACACACACACACTCCTTCCCTCCACCCCCACACCCTCACACACACACACACACACTAAATTTCCCTCTACCCTCACACTCCCACACACACACTCCTTCCCTCCACCCCCACACCCTCACACACACACACACACTAAATTTCCCTCTACCCTCACACTCCCACACACACACTCCTTCCCTTCACTCTCTCTCACACACACACACTCTCCTTCCCTACAGCCTCACACACACACACACACACACTCACACACACACACACACACACACTCCTTCCCTACAGCCTCACACACACACACACTCCTTCCCTTCACTCTCTCTCTCACACACACACACACACACACACACACACACACACACTCCTTCCCTTCACTCTCACACACACACACACTCTCCTTCCCTACAGCCTCACACACACACACACTCCTTCCCTTCACTCTCTCTCACACACACACACTCTCCTTCCCTACAGCCTCACACACACACACACACACACACTCCTTCCCTTCACTCTCACACACACACACACACTCTCCTTCCCTCCACCCTCTCTCACACACACACACTCCTTCCCTTCACTCTCACACACACACATACACTCTCCTTCCCTACAGCCTCACACACACACACTCCTTCCCTCCACCCTCACACATTCCTTCCCTCCACCCTCACACACACACACACACACACACACACACACACACACACACACACTTCTTCCCTACACCCCCCCACCCACACGCATACACTTTGCACCCTCCCTCTATAGAATAACTTTTCTTTTCGAAATACAAGCATTGTTTAAAAAGTTTGTGAAAAATGGAGTTAAATTGTTTTGGTGTTAAAAACTGTTTGAAACCCATGTGTACAAGGAATTTTCAAGGGGCCCATGGAGTATATGTATTATGGAAAAACATTCATGGATTTCAAAATTTTCACCAAAATGTTTGCATGAAAATAAACTTATTGCAGTTTCCATTTTTGCAAACTTTTTGCAATTTCCTCGTAGTATTAATTTGAATTTCTTAGTCTTAGCTACTGCATTCTTGCATTCTTAGCGTGTATTTTATATACTAAAGTATTGTTGTAGATAGAAGGATACAAGATTGCCTCATACCAAAGTTCACTCCTCTCTTCTTTAATACTTTATTTCTTTATTTGAGGCAGAGGGACAAGTAACAGTTTCCTTTTGACCAAAAATGCTTTTGTCTCTGCTAAAACCTAGTTAGTCAGCTCTGATGGTCTGTATGCCAACTGTCTTATATGCTATTTCCTGACTGTTTCTCAAACAAAGCACATTTTAATGTATTCTTTTCAGAAAATTTTAAAAAGTAAAACAGACTAAAATCACACAGCAAAAATAAAAGTTAATTATTTGAACTGACCAGATATTTCTAAGAAATCATGTTCTTGAAGAAATCTCCTCACGTGGTCCACTGAAGCACAGATTATTTTTAAGTGTGTGATCATTTTATTCTAACATTTAATGCTGATGTTTTAATTGCACACAGCGGAAACTCTAAATGAGCACTGAAGTGGGTTTAAGTCCTCTCTGAGCTTTGTTGATACCTATAAAAGTTTATATCGTTCATTAGAACCACAAATTAAAATTAGTCATGGAGAGCTGTTTGTTGGAACTCTCAGGAATGCTGCTTTCGGCGCACGTGCTTCCATGTATGTCTGCCCCCGGAAGGGTCCTTTGTCCTGTTGGGTGTCTGAGTTGGAGAGTAGCAGAGCCGAGACTGCAGGAAGGGGAAGCATCCAGTGACCAGCAAGACCCCGAGTTTATAAACATCCCAGCAGCTGAGAGCAACTTACTTGCTGAACCTGGAATTTTCAGGGGATTTTTTCATAACATCACTTTGCACAGTTGTGCAAGTGTATCTTCCAGGCCCGCCTCAGACTTCCCGTGTGTTTGTTCCTTGATGCCTCGTCCTTCCAGCCCCGGAGGCACGCGGTGTGCTTTTGAGTTGATGGTGCAGCGTTGCAGGGCTGCAGCACGCCCACACTGCTGCCAAAGCAGCCGAGTGTGTGAGGAGCGGTGGGTGTTGCCGTAGTCCCCAGAGTCCTGGCTCCTTGTGCCATGTTCTCTCTGCCCAGCACCGTGTCCCCGTGCTTGAGGTGGTTGCGGATCCAGTAGCAGCTGAGGACGTGCTGATGTGGCCGCTGTTGTGTTTAGTTAAGTCAGTTAGATGTGCTTTGAGTTTTTATACTTACTATGTTTTATGATAACTTATTTTTTTTCTGAGAGAGAGCACGTGACTTAAATTTGCCAAATATTGCTTACTGGGTTAATATTTCTAATAAACTGAGCTGCCTGGGCATAATTTCGTAAGCAGGATTCACTGAGAAAAATTTCATCTGGACAAGTCAGAAGACCTGCTTTGAACTAGCAGGGTGTTAAAATGTGTCCTTGGCCCCAGAATACTCAGACTGCAGAGACATGCATCTCGGTGAGAACCAGTGCCCTGTGAGGCTGGCATGGAGGGGTTTGTGAGAGACACTGCATTGCGGCTACCTGCTGTCCGTGCTTCGGTGTAGATAACTGTGTTTTCAGGGTAGCTGAGAGGATGGGTGGAACACCCTGTGAGAGGTAACATTGAGAACTCTCCAGAAAATGCTTTTGCAGCTGAACCCCATGCTGTGCTGTGTTGCTGGCAGTCACAGGTGTGCCATGAGGCAGCGGGAGGCCCAGGAGCCAGGCTGCCTTGGCTTGATCCACTGCGGCCTCGGCTGAACACTGTGTGTGAGTCTCCTGCTCGCGGAGGGACTGGCGATCACTGCGCCTGCTGACAGGTCGTGTGGCGAGTTGGTGAATGCCGAGCCCTTCCGGTGGATCTGTGGGCCACTGTGGCTGGGAGGGAGAGCTCACAGCTGACCTGGTGTGGCCTTGGAGACCCTTGGGTGACTGGGGGGGGCACCTCTAGAACAGGTAAAAGTTCAGGGACACGATGTTCGATGCAGGTTCCCAACCTTCTGTGAAGGAAGATTGAGGTCATGAAGAGCTCTTGTCCCTTTATTGATAAGTTGTCAGAGCTCTTTCTGGCTGTGGAGACCCAAGGCAGGCGATGCCCCACCCGGGGGGCGGCTCTTGCTCACTGTGCCTGCTCTCTGCTGCCCTGGTTTCTCAGTCTAGCTAGCTTTCCAGAGTTCAGAGATCCCAGCCACCCAGGCTTACGAGGCTTTAGTGTCCTCCGGAGTCAGTGGGGAGGACCTGCTCCCGTCCTCTCTGCCTTCTGTGCACTGTAATCACTCAGCTTTATGCAGGCAGTGGATGGGGCGTTAGCCTCGTTTGCAAATGAGAATGTTGGTGCTTAGGTTGGTTAAATCAGCTCTCCCAGACCCACAGCCTAATAAATTGCGGAACTGACACTTAAATCCAGGTGTTGCTTATCCCATAGCACCTGCTGCCTTGCGTTTGCAAACTTGGCCAAGCCACTCACCTAAAACGTCTCTGCAATTTTGATTGCAAGGATTCTAGCTGGATGCTGTATTGTCTCAGCTGTCAGACCCTTAACGTAATTGTAGCCTGCCTTCCAAATACAGTAAAAATAAAGATTGAACAAAAACTTCAAAAGTAAGTAAGATAGCATGTCTAATTAGTAAGCTCTTAAAGAAAACGTACCTGCCTGCAGAGGTCTCCTTCTGCCCTCCAGGATCTGCCCTGTGTGGCCCTTGGAGCTTTCTCACTTCTCACTGTGCGCCTGGAACTACCTTAAGAAACTTGGGCCTTGAGCCCACGCAGCCTCAGTCTCTGCTGTGTGTTCTAGCAGAGAGCCGTTGGTCGGTACATTTAGAAATGCAGGGTGAGTTTTGTGAACAAGAAGATGACTGGTGTTCCAGTAGCTCTGCGCTTCTGGAGTGGGCCAGTGCTCCCGGCCGGCTGACTGCGCTGCGGGCTTCCAGGGGTCTTTGCGGGGGAGTTGAGTTGTTGAGCCAAGGGTAACTTGCCCAACAGGAACATCAGATCAGAGACTAATTACAGAGTTTGATGAAGTGCAAGGGCCAGGCAGTTTCTTTATCATTTTTACTTTTGCCCTTTTTCACTTCCTCTCCTCTTGCAATAAAATTTTGAAAATTTATTTCAGAGAGAGAGAGGGAAAGACTAGTAGCTTTACCCTCTGGTTCCCTGTGCTGGACCAGCAAAAGCCAGGAAGTGGGTCTGGTGTGTGTGACTGGCTCAGCTAAGCCGTCACCCGCTGCCTCCCAGTGCGTGTTAGCTGGGAGCTGCGTCGGGCAGCCCGGCGTGGAGCTTGACGCCTGAACACTCGGCTAAACGCGAGTTCTTCCTCTTGGCTCTTAAGACTTTATTTTCCATTTCTGTTGCCTCTCTCACCTGCACCACAGGCCTGACCCCACGTTCCCCGTGTTCCTCGTGTGTCTGTCATCAGACTGGGAAGCACCTGCAGCCTCTCAGGTGCCCTGGAACTAGTTGGTGGTGAACTGAATGCTTCTCCATTGGTCTTGCTAGCTTATTTTCGAGAACAGGGACTGTTATCTGCCCCACCTTCCAAGCATGAACGTTGTCATTTTTTTTCAATATCCAGTGACCATGTATTAACTGAATATCAAAATACTGCCAGTAGTGTTTTGAATTTTACAGTTTTTCTGTCATTCTTTCCATTAGTATGTTTATAGTTTTTTTCTTCAAGTTTTTCTTCAAATTTATATAAAGTTTACAAACTTCATCACACATTTCATCACAGATTTCAGATTTTTTTAAAGATTTATTTATTATTGTTGGAAAGTCATATTTACAGAGAGAAGGAGACAAGAGAGAAAGATCTTCCATTTACTGGTTCATTCCCCAAGTGGCTGAAATGGCCAAAGCTGAGCCGACCTGAAGCCAGCAGCCAGGAGCTTCTTCTGGCTCTCCCACATGGGTGCAGGGTCCCAAGGCTTTGGGTTGTTCTCTGCTGCTTTCCCAGCCCACAAGCAGGGAGCTAGGAGGGAAGTAGAGCAGCCAGGATACGCACGGGCACCCCTCTGGGATCCCAGCGCGTGCAAGGTGAGAGCTTTAGCCGCTAGGCTACCGTGCTGGGCTGCGGATTTAGGATCTTAATTGAGGATTTAGGTTCTTCTCACTCTACCCTCCTTCCTCCCTGCATTCCCAACCCGTACTCTTCTCTTGTCTCTGCTTCTTTGTTTCTTTTTCCCCTAATTTTTATAGTAGCGTGCTTTCACTTCACTTTGTCATCACAGGCTTAACACTGCACTAGGTAACAATACCAGCACTTAGCAGATAGGAAATAATAAAAATAAGAACAAAAACCCTACTTTTCTTTAGGAGCACAAAAGCTGGACACAATAATCAAATCCCAGGCGAGCAGTTTCTGTACTCTGTATTGTCACAGATCAGGGAAAACACATGATTCTTATCTTTTTAGGACTGGTTTATTTCACTAAGTTGCATCTGTTTAGTTGCAAAAACCAATATTTTATTCTCTTTAATGACTGGATACTGTGCCGTAGTAAATAGCCCATTTTCTTTACCCAGTATTCAGTTGCTCGGCAGCTGGGTTGCTTCCATAGCTTTGCTGTTGGGGATGAGCTGCTGTAAACATGGGGTACAGATAACTCTCTTATTTGCTGATTTCATGAGTTTGGGTAAATTCCTAAGACGGGGGTGGCTTTATCATGGGGTGGAGATATTCTTCTTTCCTAAGTTGGATTGTGTGTCTAGAAAACGTAGAGTGTTTAGCATCCTGAATTTAACTGAGAAATGTTAGACTTCACTGTCCGAGCAGGACAGACTGGGACTGTTGGAGAGGTCCCGGTGCCGGGCCGCTTGGCATGTCTGCTGGCTGGCTTATCCAGCTGGGAGGTCCAGTGTCGCCACCCCTTGTGTTGCTCCTCAGGGGACAAGGAGCCTGTGGCCATCCAGACTTGCTCTCTTAGTAATCATGTGTTGGGGTCAGAGGAGGCGGAACGCGTGTGGTGGTGAGTTGCTGGGATGAGCTGTTGCCTCCGGAGGTCACAGCTCTGCTGTCCATTCCCTCACAGACATGCACGGCTCAAGGGTAGAGTGATTGTGAGGGTGGGTTAGGGCAGTGCCACCCTATGAAGGTCGGGAGGCCCTGTGTGCCACCTGGAACCTCAGCAAGTTGGTTCAGGTGCCAGGCAACCTGCCTTGGGAGTTTCTGTCTGCCAGCAGCTAGCCATTCTGAGGCTTTTGAGAATAAGAAATACATAGTGAAGGTGTGGGGTAGGTGTTTATTCCTTATTGAAAATCTGACCTAGCAAGAAGAGTTAATCAAGAGACCAGCAACAAAACTGCTGCACAAGAGCGAAATAATAGGAAACAATAGGAAATGTTTGCTGATTGTTCTGTGTAGAGCAGGTGGTGGTTACAGTGGCGATGTGTATCGCGCCTCTGAATCCTGGGGTTTAGACCCTTGCTGGTGTCTACACTCTTCCTTCGGAAGGTGTCCCAGTCCCCAGGACCGAGAAGGGTGGCGCAGGGCTGGTGGAGCGGACGCTCGTGTCCCCAGTCCCCAGGACCGAGAAGGGTGGCGCAGGGCTGGTGGAGAGGACGCTCGTGTCCCCAGTCCCCAGGACCGAGAAGGGTGGCGCAGGGCTGGTGGAGCGGACGCTCAGCGCGCCCAGTGGTTCCCGCGGAAGCACCTGGCGGAGCACGTTCACAGAGCAGACATTCCGCACATGCTGGTTCTATACTCTTTCCTCCTTAGCGCAGGTAATTAGGAGTGGGTGCTGACAGGCAGCACATCGTGGGCCAGAGATATCGCTGTAATTAAAGTTTTAATTAAACAAACACCAGACCAGGCAGATGGTTCTTACCCCACACCCTGTAAACCCAACACCCTTGGCTTTTCCATTTTGCAGACGAGCAAAGACAAGAGGGGCATCGCGTGGTAGTGCACCCGAGGGGACGTGTAGTCCTGGGGACTACCTGGGCTCTGATTTTGGAAGCCTCCGTGTGATGCCGGAGCCAGGGAGAAACACTGCAATCTGAAATGGAAAGATAATGCGTCCAGGTTTATACTTCAAGTCAAGGGCATTGCTACAGCCAGCTGCTGGAGCGCAAGGCATGTGGTTTTGTGCTAGATCTCAGAAGCTGACAAAGTGTTATTCAGGATCAGCAGCTAGATCCAGTATTAAATTAGAGTGCTAGCATCCTGAGTTTACGGCTTTGTTGCTCTGCGGCTGTGCAGAATTGAAATGTGACTTGTGCCTGTCTCCTGTAGGTCGTCTGTTACGTCAGAGTGACCTTTAAGACCAGGTGCAGAATTGGAAACAAAACAAAACATAACACTGGTCCCAAGTGGAGGTAACAGGAAAAGACTTACCTCCTCTCAGGGACATCCCACCCACCCCTCTGCCACTCTCAGCGAGCTCCAGGCTTGTGTTCCAATTCCATCGCTGCCAGCTGGAAGCCAGGGCAGTGCGGGAGCAGGCGAGGAGGTCCATGGCGATTCATGTGGCCCTCTGGGGACTCACCTGTTTAATGACTTGCTACTTAACCATGTCCGTGATTTTCAGGCATTTAGTGCAAGTAGGAAGTTCCACATTGGAGTTACCAGCCGGTGAATGTAGGTTGCTTTTGCCACCTGCCTCTCACTAATTTAGACTTGGTTGGTAGATTCAGGACTGAGGCTGTTCATTTCCTGTTTTGCGGTAGAGCGATTGTGACAGCTGTTTCTGCTTGGCTGACCGTGGTGGTCCTCAGCGTCCCTCTGCTTGGCTGACCGTGGTGGTCCTCAGCGTCCCTCTGCTTGGCTGACCGTGGTGGTCCTCAGCGTCCCTCTGATTGGCTGACCGTGGTGGTCCTCAGTGTCCCTCTGCTTGGCTGACCGTGGTGGTCCTCAGTGTCCCTCTGCTTGGCTGACCGTGGTGGTCCTCAGCGTCCCTCTGATTGGCTGACCGTGGTGGTCCTCAGTGTCCCTCTGCTTGGCTGACCGTGGTGGTCCTCAGTGTCCCTCTGCTGCTTTCAAGGGAAGTGGTGCCTTTGCCTGAGGAAGAGCTCGCATCACCCAGGAAGTGCACAGGCATCTTGTCATGTCCAAGACTATGTCGGAAAATGGCAGAGCCCGAAAGCCTTCTAGCTTAAAACTCCATAACTCAGAGGTTGTGTCCTCCTAGGAGACGCTGTGGTGAGACCTGGCTCTGCCGGTGGACGGTGGGGTGTTGTCCCCCCAACGCTGGCTCAGCTGGTGGACGGCGGGGTGTGCTTGGTGCTGTCTGGTGTAAGGAAGGCTCTGTTGCTTGGTGAGACGTTCTTTGGCTTTACAAGCCAATTAAATGTGAGCTGCTTTGATCGAAGAGTCTTTTGTTTGTGTCCAGGTACTACTGAAAGATGGCATTTGAAATGTGGAGTTTAACGTGTGACCTTTGAGTATGCAGCAGGCTGGATGGCAAGGGTTTGTTCTGAACGGGCTGTTTGCTGTTCTGAGTGTGGCGGCTGGACCTTGCTCCCCACAGAGGGGACGAAGCCCAGTGGGAGAGTTTTGTTTTTCCTTGCTATACTGGGCTGCTTTGGTCCTTCTTGGAGCCTGTGTTGTGATGGGACCTGGATGGTGGTGTACTCTCTCCAGAGCAACTTTTGTTGAAATATGTGTTCAGTAGAAATTGGAATTTCAGTGTGTGCACTGTCGTAGGCATTTTGAATGATGCAGTAAGCAAAACCGATGGGGGAGAGGAATGCCAAACCTTTACCCAACAAATCGATCGTAGCCCATGAAGGTGCTGTTACTACTCCCATTTCACAGACGTGGAAACCCAAGTACAGAAACGCTAATAGATTACCTTGATTATTGCCACACAACCAGTAATTGGTATTGCTTGTGTTCCAACATACCATGCTGATTCTCTGTTTAAAAACGTACTTACAGAGTTTGGTTGTAAGGAAAAAAAAAAAATGTCAGGGATAAGATGTTGAGAACAGGGAGGCCAGGTGGATGGCTTAGAGGGATCCGGGATGCCTTTGAATGTGTGTGTGTGCAGGGCAGGAGGATAGCCATGGGTCTAGTGCCATAGCTTGGAGGGAGCGTGGGGGAAAGCAGGAGGAGAGGCAGCTGGAGTTTTATCCCACAGGCCCGGCAGGTCACAATAAGGCCTTCTGATTTTAGTGATGGGAAGGGAAGTTTTTGAGCTGAAGGATTGCTTTGAATAGAAGGATAACGTCTGGGGAACGGGCAGCAGTCTGCCGCACGTGGCCCACATCTGTGTAGGCAATAGGTACAAGAACAGGATATGTTTTTTAAATGGTCTGGCAAAGTGACCAGTAATTTTGTGTTACATGCAAATTGCCTGAAGTTTGCTTGTCTGTGTGCCCTTGACCCCAGCTTTCCTGTAATGGAGCCACACTCCTTCGCTGGGTCTAGTCTGCAGCTGCCCAGTGGAGTCATCCTGGTAGACCATGTGGCTTGCTGACGTGGACACTCACCCCTTGATCCTTTCCTGGGGAAGGCTGCTGACTCCTGGTGTAATGGGAGAGTTGGAGTCAGGGACCATGTGCAGCAGGAGCAGGTGACTGGTCTAGGGCAGTCAAGAGTGGTCAGCTGCGGGCAGGGCTGCTGCCTGACGTATTGTATTCAGAAAGGAATGAATGTTGCTGTTTGGTTGGGAACACCGCAAGAGTGGCAGGGGTCAGGAGAACACCTGTACCTGTAGGACATGTCGCCTTTACGTGATGGTTGGAGTGGAGCAGAGAGAGGCCTTGTCTGCAGCTAGGCTTGGGGCGTTTGCAGCCTGTAGGAGGCTCTTTAGGCAAGTCTTCAGTCCTGTGTTGGGGAGTGTGTGGCTGATTAAGTCTAAACGTGGAGGAGGTGACCAGGGAGACCAGAAGGTGGGGGTGTCCTGGACATGGAGGAGTTTGTGCTTTGCTGACCTTGGTGAGAGCTGAGTGAGCGAAGTGTGGTGGGCACAGGCTGGTGGCGCTGCTTCAGGCAGAGCGGGCGGCAGCACGTGGAGCTGGGGCCTTGAAGGCGTTCAGTTTTCTGCAGCCGCAGAGTGGGCCGGGCTGGGGCTGAACGACTGTGAGCCGTTTCTTGCCTCAGTGGAAGTTCAGGTCCCTCCTGGGATCAGTTTGGGGCAAGATTTCTTTTTTTCTTTCTTTCTTTTTTTTTTTTTTTGTTGTTGTATTATTTCTTTTGATTACATTGCATTATGTGACACTGTCTCATAGGCTCTGGGATTCCCCCAACCCCTCCCCATACCCTCCCCCCATGGTGGATCCCTCCATCTTGTTGCAGTATTACAATTCAAGTTCACCTAAGATTCTTTCATTGCAAGCATAAGTCCAGCATCTTATTGTCCAGATAAATTCAACGGTTTCTTGGGGAGACCATCTCTGGTGTGAAAGCAGAGCTGGCAGAATATCATCCCGATCAATTAAAAGCCACAACATAACATCGACATCAATTTACAACATTATGGAATTAATTGACATGGTATTGAGTAACAAATATGTTAAAAAATGCAAATTCTTAACCACATCCTCTGACTACTTCATTGACATTTCAATTTTGGTTTATACACAGAACCAGCCGCTATATACCTTAAAATGGCTATAGGGTACTATTCAACTGTCTTGTGACTATTTTCATTTTAGCATTCAGCAGTTTATAGTGTTGAAGCTTAATTTTGCTGAACTTGGCAGATTTTGGGATAGTCTAAACTGGCTTATAACTCCAACAAGGCATATGTCAACAGTTGAAGTGCAGAACAGTTTTAGGAGGGGTGTGCAGAGAAATCTTCAATACCTTAGTGAGGAGTAACTAATCTTTGTAAGGCATGTGTGAGTGCATGCTCACCATTTCCTGTCTGGTTCCAAGCTTTCCTTGTTGTTCTCTGTCTATTCCAATTTGTGTGTGTACGTGTGTGTGTGTATGTTTTGAAGTGGGGGGCTTCAGAGCGACCTTGATGGTCACTGCAAGATAGGGTGGGGATCCAAAGTTGGAACTAAGTGAAGACCAGAGAAAGCTCTCTCCCTAGTCCTGAAGGAAGCTTACTGTTCTGATGACCTTGGATCCTGCAAGGAAAGGTTTGGGCTTCTTTCATCCCATGTGGTAGATCCAAATGGGGGTGGATGACCTCAAAGTTCTTGGTCTCCGAAGGCATTCCAGTTTTGGGGCAAGATTTCTGAGTAAAAGTAAACTATCAGAACACAGGAAATCATGTTGACAGGATCTTCTGAAGTCCAGCCTTTCAGTAGGAGTTTTACTCTCACTAGAAGACCTTTCACTGAGTCATTAATGAAAATGTTAATCCAGTGTGGACGACTCCAAGCACACAGACATATGCACACGATGAAGTTTCTTTAGGTTCGTTCAGCATGTTTTCACACGCTCAGCTGTGCTTCAGCACAGTTCTTAAATCCTGTTGGTGATGATTAAGAATCCTAAATGTGTTTCAGTTCCAGACAAGGTAGTCCCTTTCCTGTAGTGACAGATGGAAGTTGGCCTGTGAAGTTAGCCAGCCCTGTCCGGCTGCCTGCATGCATGTAGGACACACACGGATGTGTGTGGTGTGTGTACATGAGAGAGCTCTTCAGTAAAAGTTTGTAGAACATGAAATTAAAACATTTTTTTTTTGTCCAAAATTGAAATACAGACACTTTTCCGTGATACGCATTTCCATGAGCCTCCTGAGGAACTCTCAGATTCTAGCCTCTGGTCCACGCGTGTCTGGGGTGTCAGAACTCCCCTTTTCAGTGTTGCACCCCGTAGGAGTCAGATGTCCGGACAAGCTGAGGAGGACAGCCCAGCTGCTGGCGTAGGGTCAGAGCAGACAGCACAGGGTCTGTGTCCTCAGAAAGCTTACACTCACCGTAGCTTCCTGTTTCCTTGTCTTGTGGTATAAAATTTAACCAAAAAGTCCTTAAAATCTGCGAGCCCTGTTCTTTAGGAAGAGCTGTGTGTTAAGGAAGTTTATATTCCTGGACAACTTGTTTACTGAAGGAACACATGTGTGATCGTTTTTCTGTATATGGGATGAGGACTCAGCCTGCTTGCTGCTTGTTGAGGTCACACTTCAGTCGGCCCTGAAAGCAGCCCGGGGACCCGCTCTTGTCTCTTGTGACGTCCACGATGTCCAGTGACGGCCGTGACGCCCAGTGATGGCTATGATGCCCAGTGACGGCCGTGATGCCCAGTGACGCCCATTGACGGCCATGACTCCCAGTGACGGCCATGACGCCCAGTGACGTCCAGTGACGCCCATTGACGGCCATGACTCCCAGTGACGGCCATGACGCCCAGTGACGTCCAGTGATGTCCAGTGACGTCCATGACGCCCAGTGACGGCTAGTGACGGCCATGACGCCCAGTGACGGCTAGTGACGGCCATGACGCCCAGTGACGCCCAGTGACGGCCATGACGCCCAGTGATGGCTATGATGCCCAGTGACGGCCGTGATGCCCAGTGACGCCCAGTGACGGCCATGACTCCCAGTGACGGCCATGACGTGCTCTGCCTCGTATTGCTGCAGGAACATGAGAGGAAAACTCAGTAACTGTCGTTTAGTAATAGTACAAGCTTACTCGTCACATTTGTGTTTTAAACTCTATTATAATTAAAATGTTTATCTGATGGGGAAAGAGTATGGATACTAAGAGCTGGAAATTAAGCAAGAAATTAAAATAACATTAATGGCCTTATTGTAATTTGTTTTGAGTTTTTTCTCCTCACTAAATGGTATTTTGCATACAAAGTCACCTCTTCACACATAAATCTTTATGACAAATGGACTAGAATATGTCCCAGCCCAAGAAGAGCTGTTTTATGATGCCATTTGTAAATTACAGCACATGTATGGAAGAGAACCAAAGGGTGGTGGTTTCTTCTTATTCTTTTTGAGCACTGTTGGTGATTATTCACTTGGCAGGCACAGAATACTTGTATCTTTGGAGGTGAAGTTGGTGTGTCTAGGAGATGAGTGGGTGCTCTGCGGTTTGGGCATTTTTAAAAAAAATTAGATCCATATCATGAGAATGCTTAAAAAAAAAAACAGAGTATAACATTTAAACTAGGACTGTGTTTATCCCTTCACAAACGCTCTGCTGACCCTCGGCCGACGCAGCCATTCCAGCTGGAGGCAGCTGCTCGGCGTGCGAGTGACCACTTGCCCTTCCTTCCTTGGGGTGAGGCTTCTGTTGGTCGCTGAAAGTCCTCTCTGCCACTCAGTTGTTTCTTAAATGAAACCTTTGTGTTTCTGGCCACAGTGAAGCAAAAAACCAAACCCATGGCTGTTCCCGATGCAGGACGGCTGCCCTGCACGGGCCACCTGCCCTGCACGGGCCACCTCTGCACCTGTACCAGAACGTGGCAGCTTACCCAGGCGTCTGTGCCTCTGCCCCAGCTTTCCTCTCTAGGACAATGCACAGTCCCAGTGCTGTCATCGTTGCTGTGTCCCCACCTTGGGCCCTGTCAGCACATCCTGTTCCGTGCTTTGTTCTGACCTTGGCTCTGCTGCCCACATCCCTGTGTGCCTGAGGCTGTTGCCATGGCATATTGCAGTATCTGTTCTGGAGCCTTGAATCCACTACACTTGGAGCCTTTTGGTCATGGGCACTGGGTCTTGTGTCCCCTTGCCCTGTGTCCAGCCCAGCTATGGTGGTGAGTGAGGCTGGGGAAAGTGACAATGGGGTGGTGGCCCTGTAAGCCAAACCTGTAACTCTAACTGTTCTGGTGGAGGACAGAAATAAAATTTTTTTAAATTTATGTAAGTCTAAACTTTTGGTAACAGAAAGCAAATGTGCACAGAGCCACGGGAAGCAAGTCAGAAGTTGATGTATTCAGGAATAACGATATTTTATGTAACAAGGATATAATTTGTAATTTCAGTTTGTTCTCTTGGCACCGTAAGGCACTGGTTCATTGAACAGCCCAGGGAGACAGGCCGTGTCCCGAGGTCTTCCCTTGCGAGAGGCCCAAGCTCTGCTCAGAGTCCGTACGCTAGGCTTGTGGAGATGAACTGGTGTGGTGGCTGAGCCCCGCACACGTGCCTGCATGCCCTGGTCCTTTATCACTGGATTACAGCTTTGTACTTGCTGGGGAATCGGTCCCACAGTGGGAAAGCAAGTCGGACGCGTCTTTCCCTCTAGCAGCGTGTGCGCTCAGCTCGCCCTGGGCGCCTCACACGCACAGCGTTCAGGGTTCAGCCTGAAATCACTTGGTTTTTTTTTTAAGATTTATGTTAAGTCAGAGTTAAAGGGGGAGAGAAGTCCTCCACCAGCTCCCTGTACCCCTCAGGTGGCCACGGTGGCAGTGCTGGGCCAGGCTGGAGTGTGAACTTCATGTGTGCTTCCAAGTGGGCGGAGAGGCCTGGGCACTACACCATCTCCTGCTCCTCCTCGGTGGTCAGCAGGGAGCTGGACTGAGCGGCTGGGACAGGATGGCTGCACTGGAAACCACCCAGTGTTAGGACTCTTCTCTGGGGAGTCCCTGAGCTAGGAGAGGCCGCTGGAGAAGTCACCACAGCTTGGGAGGGTCGTCTTCTGGTTAGCAAGCATCTGTCCTATGACAGATAGGACCCCAAGCATAATCCTTGGGGTCCCTTTGAAGAATTGTGTTGTTTTAAATGATAAAACTGGATGGAAGTAACAATTGGAAGTGCTCGGAATTGAGTCTGAAATTTACCTTTTGTCCTGTACTTGAGCACATAGTGGAGGCCCCTCTTAAAGCGTGCTGTTTGTTATATCAACATACTCAAGTGTGTTAGTCCGAGCGGGAGAGCTGCTTAAACAAGGTCTTATTCCTGGGATGCCACTTTAGAATAAAACAAAGCAGAGCTTCCAATGGATTGCTGAACAAACACAGTAAGACCTTCTCACATTAAAATAATTTGAATGTGATCCTTGATCACCCCTGAGCTGATACTTGATGAATGTTTTGTGGCCTTGTGATGGTACAAGTTTTAACAAGTAAAGAAGGTTGCGGTGATCACAAAAAAGAGCAGTTGTGTGAGAGTCAGGTTTGAATCGGATGGGTGTGCATGCGGTGGATGTCTGCACGGATGCCCCAGCACGCATGTGTCTGTGTGTGTTTAGTAGGTACTTCCGTCTTTACTCCCAAGTTGCCTCGAGAAATGGGGCAGATTTTCTTCAGTTAAAAGCAGAAATAGAAGCGATGGTCTTGACCCATTTTACACTTGTTTATTTCGAGTTCTCGCCACTCTCGCTTATGGGTGCAGCAAGAAGAGGGAACCGGGAGGCTGACACATTGTGGTGAGAGCTGGCAGGGTTTGTAGGGAGAGCCTTTCCATCCTGCCAGCTCCGTATCTGGCTTCAGGACAATTCTATTAGTGAATTAATTCTACTCCAAACCCCAAATTAATTTGAACCAAATGTTGCTAAAAAGGAAATATTTTCAAGTGACCTATTCTTGCCTCCCCCAGAGTTACTATCAAAGAGCTCCATGGTGTGACTCAGCTCTGGGGAGCTCTGGGGATCTGCTGTCCTGAGGCCTCCATGGTTGTCCCTGAGGCTGCGCCCCCTCAGCAGGCTTCCTTCTCCCTGGCCCTCACCCAGCAGTGATGACTCAGCCTCGCAACCCCTCGGTCTCTGGTGAGAATGGAAGCCCCGTGAGGGCAGGGCCTCTGTCTTGTCTCCCTTATATGACCAGGGTATAGGATTGTGCACAGTGGCATCTGAATGAACGCTGTGGAGTGAATGATGCATCAGTGTGGCACCCTTTAAGAATGACCCCCTTTTACTTGTTGTTTGTAAGTACTGTGGACCGTGAATATGGAAATGTGGCTGTGACTGAACTCACTGGCAGCCCAGCTCAGGATCCTGAACTCGGCTGGTGGTGTGGACACATGCCTGTGGCCAGGAAGGAGCAGCAAAGTGGGAGCCTGCAGGGACAGGTAGGGAGGTCGGAGACAAGCAGGTACTTGGGCAGAAAGCAGGAGAGAGAAAATGCTTTCCACATCAGGACACAGAGGGGACTTGGGGCAGTTACAGTCCTGGGCCAAATAGTGGCAATTTGGGTTTGTGGCCTAGTACACACTGGCATGTGGTGCCATGAAATCCTGTCGCCTGAGGACGCAGCTGGCTCAGTCTGGGCATGTCCTCCATGACGCTTGCACTACACTGTCACCTGCAGTGACTGGGCCTGACACACTCAGCGGTGTGTCTGTGTCCCGTGTACCATCCAGCGGGTGCTCTGTGTCCCGTGTACCACCCAGCGGTGTGTCTGTGTCCCGTGTCCCACCCAGCGGTGTGTCTGTGTCCCGTGTACCATCCAGCGGGTGCTCTGTGTCCCGTGTACCATCCAGCAGTGTGTCTGTGTCCCGTGTCCCACCCAGCGGTGTGTCTGTGTCCCGTGTACCACCGAGCGGGTGCTCTGTGTCCCGTGTACCATCCAGCCGTGTGTCTGTGTCCTGTGTACCATCCAGCCGTGTGTCTGTGTCCCGTGTCCCACCCAGCGGTGTGTCTGTGTCCCGTGTACCACCCAGCGGGTGCTCTGTGTCCCGTGTACCATCCAGCCGTGTGTCTGTGTCCTGTGTACCATCCAGCCGTGTGTCTGTGTCCCGTGTACCATCCAGCGGGTGCTCTGTGTCCCGTGTACCATCCAGCCATGTGTCTGTGTCCTGTGTACCACCCAGCGGGTGCTCTGTGTCCCGTGTACCATCCAGCCGTGTGTCTGTGTCCCATGTACCACCCAGCGGGTGCTCTGGTCACTCTGGGGCTTTATTATTTATGTTTTGGCACAGGCCAGATTTTCATTACTGTTTTTTGAAAACCTTTGAGTTTGTTTTTTCCCCCAAAGACCAGGGGGAAACACACCCGAGGAGGTAGCAGATGAGTTTGTCTTGTGATGAATTGTTCAAACTAAAACTTCATATTTAACTTATTTTTCCTTTTATTTGTCAGGTTTTGTTCATTTCAGTGTGAACTTCAGCTGTTTCTTACACCCTGAAGGAATCAACTCAAACTAGGAAAAGTACAAGTTGAATTAAAATCTAATTTTTTTTCACATGGAGAAGTGACCAGTATTTCTGATAAAAATGGTAGATGTGTTTTAGTTCCTTTTAAATAAAGAAGCAGTTTCCATATTTTTATGAACTAGCAAGCAAAACAAAAAGGCTTGAGGCGTGATGTATTTTTTATTAAGCCTATCGCTGAATTCTTGTGGTTATATACTTGAACCCACCCGTGGAGTGTGCGGACTTCTGGGGTGAAGAAATAATTGCAGAAGACAATTAATGAGGCAGAACTCACAGATCCATATTGATAGTTGTGGAGTCGTCCATGGAGGATACAAGTGAAGAAACGTAGGGTTGGACTTTGTGCGGAACCGAGGGGCTGACCGAGAGTTAACTTACTAAGTGTGCTTAGTACAGCCACCCACATGTTTGCCCGTCGATTCTTACAAGGATTGTGTTTTAGTCATGCTTAACAGACCTCACTATAATTTTATTATGGTGAATATCCATGTCTGATGCAATAGTGACTGTTAACAGCCAAGAAGAACCGCAGTACATGTCATGGTGTTACTTTGTGCATGTAGGAGATCTTGGGACAGGTTAACCAGGCGACAGCCCCGTGAGCAGAGGAGCGGGTGTGTTGCTCCGTGGTTTATGTCAGAGGCGTCTTGGTAAATCGGAGCAATCTGGGATGCTGACTTGTGGCACTATGTCCTGCTGCTGCCTTAGTGCGCATTTTGGGATTAAAGTATATGACCAACAAAGCTGAAAGCCACTGTCAAGATGGCATATGTGGTGCCTTGCTGATTTCAGATCTAGTGTCAACATTTGTGCAGTTTTAAATGTCTGACATAAAAATTAGAAGGGCAGTTGTGTGAATGAGTGCCGTCTCGTGGCCGAGGGGGACTCCCACCCGAGAAGCGGGGAGGACTTGTGGAGAGGAGCTGCTTCCTCGCGGCCCGTGAAGGCTTCTCTTCCCCCCCCACAGCTGTGTTGGGGGTCCCCTGCTGCACTGAGCATGGCCTCCCAGCGCCTCAGTTGACTTCTGGGAGATTCTGTGACACCTTCATGTGGGGAACTTTCCCAGGCAGAACGAGGACTTGCCTTCGCAGTGGAAGCTCTCTACCTTCCCAGGTAAACGAGCCTCTGGTGGCCTTGACCAGCTCGGCGCAGGCCACTGGTGGCTTTGCCTTGGGGAGCAGTGTTTCCGGCATGGGTGCATCTGGGCCCCTTGGCAGGTGGACCAGGAACCTAACCTCCACCCCGGAAGGTCGTGGGACCCTGGGAAGGTCGGCCCTGGTTTCTCTAGCTGGGAGGCAAGGGGTTAGATCCTGTGGTGAGAGTTGGTCCTGAAGGTGAGATGGCTTGACAGATTGTGCAGAGGTTCCTGCAGGTATGCGTCTCTCTCTCTCTCTCTCTCTCAGTGAAGGTATGCCCTCCCCTCCTGTTCCCTTGCTTTTTGTGTTTTGTTACAGTAACCAGACACGGGTGTTAATGTCAGTATTTAGGGGAAGCATCTCTGGAGTTACAGTGACAGTTTTAAGTCAGGAGCGGGGAGCATCCAGCGCGTGGGGGGAACATCCAGCCTGGGTTGGGGGAGCATTCAGCTTTGGGGGGCATCCAGCGCGTGGGCGGAGCATCCAGTCCAGTCGGGGGGTTGTGTAAGGCTGGTGAGGTCATGTGGTTTAGCAGATACATGCAAGACTTGACGTTCAGTAACAGGCTAAGTTGGTGACTTTGTGTGGCCTGTGAATAATGTTCCATAAATCTGCAGATAGGCTTAAGCAGGGAAGAGGTTCCCCACCGCTGATTTGAGTCGAGGTTGAAGCACACACATCTTAAATAAATAAAAAAGGAAAAGGGTGCCTTCCGAATGTCTTACTTTCAGAGAAGAAATTGAGCTTGAGCTTTTAACCAATCAAAGGCCTAGCCAGCTTTAATCCACAGATAATCTGTAAGTAGCATTGTTGCATGAAGAAAGCATCATGCAGTTTCAAAAGTGATGGCACAGACACCACCTCAGGTTTGGTCTCTCTCTCTCTTTCTCTTTTTTTTAATGTTTTTATTATTTATGTTTATTGGAAAGGCGGATATACAGAGAGGAGAGACAGAGAGAGAGGAAGATCTTCCGTCCGATGATTCACTCCCCAAGTGAGCACAACGGCCGATGCTATGCCGATCCGAAGTCAGGAGACTCTTCCGGGTCTCCCACGCGGGTGCAGGATCCCAAAGCCTTGGGCCGTCCTAGACTGCTTTCCCGGGCCACAGGCAGGGAGCTGGAAGGGAAGCGGGGCTGCCGGGATAGAACTGGCGCCCATATGGGATCCCGGGCATGCAAGGCGAGGACCTTAACCACTGTGCCACCGTGCCGGGCCCTCTCTCTTTTGTTAAACATTTATTTTTATTAGAAAGCCAGATACACAGCGAGAAGGAGAGACAGATTCACCCCCCATGCATTCACAATGGCCAGAGCTGTGTCGATCCAAAGCCAGGAGCCAGGAGCCTCTTCCAGGTCTCCCACACGGGTGCAGAGTCCCAGGGTGCTGCCCATCCGCAACTGCTTTCCCAGGCCACAAGCAGGCAGCTGGATGGGAAGTGGGGCAGCTGGGATTAGAACCGGTCTCCATATGGGATCCCGGTGCATGATTTTACATCAGCCTTGTTAATCTTGGTTACCAGAATGCTGCCATACCAAACTGTGCCATTAGAGACCTGGCTTGGGGTTCTGCCGCTTGGACGCTGTCAGCCGCTGCTGGGGTGACAACGGGCACACCCTGTGTGGTGGTTTGATTACACGTTGTGTCAGCCATACACCCTGACAGCTTTCTTCCAAGGCCCACTGAGGTAACGCGACAGTGGGCCAGGCTCCCCAGGACGCCAGCACAGCATCTTGCTGGAGCTGACAGCAGTCGGAGAGAAACGAGTCTCCCAGGTTGGTTTCCTCTTTACTTGTGCCAATATGATGGGGAGCATGCTCTTACATATGTTTTAATACATGTTTCTGTGATATAAAGACGAAATTGTGTGGCCACTTGGCCTTGACTTCTTTGCTTTTGGGTCAGTCCCCTCTTTCTCCCAGCCTCCCTGGCTGCTTAGAGTTAGGTGGGTGGTGGTTTTCTTCTTTTTAATCGTTATCAGGTGACTCTACAAATCTGAAGTGAAAAATACAAGAATTAAGATACATTTTAATCTTTTAAAGTCCTAACAGCCTCAATAAAGAGATTTTAAGTTTTTCGTTTTAAAGAGCTGAACAAGTGTCTAAGTTTTTGCCTGTTCTGTCCTGGCACACAGCACTCTCAGGGCTGCAGCCAGAGTAAGTTCCCACTGGGCGAGGTGGGCTGGGTGTGGCTGCTCCTTGGCACCGTCCCTTACCTTCCAGGACCTCTGCTGTGGTTTTGGTTGCCTCTTCAGGCGTGTTGGTTCTGGGAGGGACAGGCTGGCCATCTTAGCAGGGTGGACAGCCCCTGGTTACAGGCCATCCCGGCGGGGGTGGGGAGCTGTCCTGCTAGGGGCCCTGCCAGCAGCCTAGAGGTGCTAACGGGGCGTCTCCTGTGTTAACACCTGGAATCCATGGGGCTATGTGTTCACCTGACTGAGAAGAGGATTGAAGGTTTCAGCTGTGTAGTTTAAATTACCCCAAACCTCAGGCCCACTCCCCACCCCCCATGATCCAGTTATCCAAGCATTTACTGTGATTAGGAAGTTCTAGGAACCAAGGGTGGGCACATCCTTCCCTCTGCCTGCCTTTCCGCACTAACCAGACAGATTGACAGGTCAGCTCCCACACAGAAACGTTGGCAGTAAAGGTCCAGTAAAGGCCTGGGCGCATGGGCGCAAGCACAGGTACAGGACCAGGTGCAGGGGCCTGGGCACATGGGCGCAAGCACAGGTAAAGGTCCAGGTGCAGGGGCCTGGGCACATGGGTGCAAGCACAGGTAAAGGACCAGGTGCAGGGGCCTGGGCACATGGGTGCAAGCACAGGTAAAGGACCAGGTGCAGGGGCCTGGGCGCATGGGCACAAGCACAGGTAAGGTCCAGGTGCAGGGGCCTGGGCGCATGGCCGCATGGGCGCAAGCACAGGTAAAGGTCCAGGTGCAGGGGCCTGGGTGCATGGGCGCAAGCACAGGTAAAACCTGGTCCAGGTGCAGGGGCCTGGGCGCATGGGCGCAAGCACAGGTAAATACACAGGAAACCCTGGCAGTTGTTTGAAGATGGGGTGTGGTCTGTGACAGGGCCTGTCTTTTGGATGCTCACCTGTCCACTCTGGGCTGGAAAATGCATTGGGAGGTTCTGCATTTTTTTTGGAAAAAAAAAAAAGTCTATTCATGAGAGAGAAAAATCTGGTTAACTCTCCAAATAGCAGTGGCCGAGGTCGAAGTCAAGAGCCTGAAACTGCGTTCTCGTTGGCATACGGGCATCTGGCCTGTCCGCTGCCGCTCTCCCAGGCGCCAATCTCTGTGCAAGTGAAGTTGCTGGGAAGTTTGTGTTCAGAGTGATGCCACCCTCTCTCTCTGTGAACCTGGTAAAAAATAGCATGGCAAAAAATTTCTGCTATACTGAATATTTCATGTGGAATTAAGGAGCAAAAACTGCTTTTAGAAAGCACTAGATTTGGAAAGAACAAAAGCCTTGTAGGTTCTTAGGAAGAAACTGTAATTAAAAGATTTGCTCAGATGTATTGAAAGAAACCCATGCTGCCCTCCCCGCACTGATCACCTCTCAGACACCAGCCTTGCTTGCTGCTGACTTTGACGGAGCTGCGTTGATGCCGATTTGATGGCTGTTTTCAGTAAATGTAAAATAGCTTTTTCATCTTCTGATGTAGATGTTTAATAGAAAGTAAATGTTTGACTTGCTTTGGTTTCTGCTGAACCTGTATTTAGATCTACACAAACAGCTCGAATGAAGTGAAAACATCACTGGACTAACTAGCTATTTTAAACATTTCAGGATGTGAGGATGCTAAATGGGGTTCCCTTTTAAAAATAGAAATGGCTGCTTGCATTTACATAATTACTGCTAACTAGCACAACATTTTAGATGGTGACAAACTCAGGGTGGGAAAGTATCTGTTTTTAAAAGCCTGGTAAAAGGATGCTGGAAGTGCTGCCTGCACAGCTGCTTGGGGTGGAGGGTCTTTGCAAATGCTGGAGCTGGAGGGTGTTCTGCTTGGGGTGGAGGGTCTTTGCAAATGCGGGAACTGGAGGGTTTTCGGGGGCGCCAGCTGTGTGGTTTGAGAAGCAGGTGCATGGCCAGGCAGACTTCTCAGAGTCCAGGCTGGAGCAGTGGCCAGACTTGGCCGCCTTCCTTTCCGAGTCTGATGGTAAGGTTTGGCATCGAGGCTGCCTTGCTGCTTTGGGTGGCGTGGACTGAGTGCTGTCTGCCTCAAGGGACCCCGTGAGATTCAGGGTCCATGTTGAGGAAAGCACAGACAGGTGTTTCCGGGCCTGAAGAGAAGGGTTGTCTTGCCTAGGCTCATCAGTAGTTCAGCCCAGAAGCTCAGGCCTGTCCTTGCTGTTGCCTTTGTTCTCTTCATATTCCAAACATCGAATCTAGCTCGGTTTTCTTGTTCTCCTTCTGAGATCCAGCATCCCACCTTCCCACTGGTGTCACCCTCATCCCATTCTTTGACATCTGTCACCTTTTCCTGTTTCCATTCTTGCTGCTCTTGCAGTGTGTACTGTTCCCTGGGCAAGGGCCAGCAGAGGAAGGCTACTCAAAATGGTAGGATTAAGTGAGGAACTTACTGTGGCCTTTGGTGGCTTCCCCCGGGCGTGCTGGGCCCTCCCACACGCAGAGTGCAGCCCCCAGCACGAGACTGTTCTGCCACCTCTGACCCTCAGGCACCTGCCCTCAGGCGGCGTTGAGACCTCAGATGCCCTAGCTCCCTTTCTTCATCCTGCAGTTTTCTTTCATAGTATTTATTACTGTCTGAGACCATCTCTTTAGTCTTTTTTATCTTTTCGAAGGTTTTTCTTTGTTTTCTCCCAACCCCAGCAGTTCTTTCAGGGGACAGCTGTTTTCTGTCCAGCTGTGAGTGAAGGGACTCCCCTGTGGGAGGGGACCCTTGAAGTGGGCTGCTGGCCAGGGGCAGTGCTTAGCTGGGGAGCTGGCAGCCTGGAGTGTCATCCTGTTGTGCTTGTCAGCAGCTCCTCGGGAAGATGCTAATCTTAAACCTTGTAGGGATGGAAGTTGAAATTTAGGGACTTGAGAGAGACCTGAAGGTGATCCTCCCGGTCTGCCATTGAGGTCACAGTTGGCATTCCTGGTCGTCTCGGCCTGCAGTAAGGACTCAGCCATGAGTCAGCTTCCAGGGTCAGTGACTGAGTCTGGGTTTATTCCACCTGGCCTGAGCGCTGGAGCTTTTCCATGGCTCTCCCCAGAAGCTTTGGAGTGTGATGGAGTGCTGCTTGCGTTCAGCGTTCGTTCTGGGGTTAGGTAGCAAATCTATTACGATAATGATGGCGAGCCACTTTCTGCCACCTGGTAATGCTGGGGAGTGCCCTTGGTGACTTAATCCAGGTTCTGTCTCCAATTGAGACATGAAGGTGAGCAGGAAAGCAAACGTGCACATTCAAGGAGTAATCTAGACAGGGACAAAGCTGCCCTTAGCATGGATGGGGCTGGCCTTGTGTGTGGGCTCGAAGCCTGAGAGCTGGTGCAGGCGTGGGGCTTCTCTACGTGGCCAAGGGGAGTGGGATTGCTGGTGGGGTTGGGTGCAAATCAGCAAAAGGGTCCTAGTGCAAGGCACGTGACAGGGCGGGAAGTGATGGCCTGAAGGTTGTCATAGGACACAGTCTCTGGTTGTACTGGACATTTATTATTATTTTTTTACTTTGAATTTTAAAATATTTACTTTTTAATTAATTTGTGACAGATTCAGTGTTATTGATATAATTCTTTTTAGGGTTTGTTATTTATTTAAAAGGCAGAGTTAAAGAAAGAAAAGAAGGAGGAGGAGGGGGAAGTGAGGGAAAAATTTCATCTGAGTTTTACTCCCCAGATGGCCGTAATGGCCACGGCTGGGCCAGGCTGGAGCTAGGAGCTTTCCTCAGGTCTCCTGCATGGGGCAGGGGCCCGAGCACACGGGCCGTTCTTAGCTTGCCTAGGTGGGAAGCTGGGAGCTGGACGGGAAACAGACCACACAAGACTCCTGCTAGCGCTCATATGGGGTGCTGGTGTGCTAGGCTGCCCGCCAGCCCCTGTAGCCACGACGCTAAGAGTACAGTGCCGTTCCTTCCCTTGCTCCCTGCCTTCCTCACTCCCCACCTTCCTCCCGCCCCCTTTTCTCCTTTCTACTCTCCCCCCTTCTTTCTCTATTTTTAAGTATGGAGAGAAGCATTTTATCACTATAATTTTGATGGGTTGACACAGGAGTGGTGTGGTTAAAATGTGATTGTCACGTTGATTTTAAACTGTTTAGCTTCTTCATAGCATGTCATACTCCTGCTGTACCTATAACTATTCCATCTCTCCAAAATTCTATTCATTTGTTTTCTAAATTTATTATCAATTTTATTAAAGATGAATGCTTCATTAATTTGTCTTTGTCTTTATGGCAATCACTATTACACTATTTTATTTTCCTTTTTTTTTTTTTTTTTTTTTTTTTGCTGCTAGGCCATTGTGCCGCCTCCTCTTTATTATTATTATTGCTTTATTTTGACAATCTTTCCATAGTTGGTTAGGGCACAAAGGGTCAAGGGCTACAGGAAAGTGGGTAAGACCATCGTTTCCATGTTACGGCTTTTTCTTCTGTATCTGGGGGTGAAGGAGAGATAGGGAGAACCCCACCCATCTTTCTCTATTTTAAAGATGCTTTAGATTTCTAGGTGGCACTGGTGGTGAGTTTGGACATTGCAAAACTTGGTTTTTGGTGCATGGAAGTGGGTTGTGATTGAACAGTGGGTGGAGGGGAGGCTTGGCTGGTGGAGCCTGGGCTGTCATGTGGGTCATCCACGGCTGTCATACAGACCAGCTCAGGGGATTGTCCCACCTCAGTGCTCTGCCGCATGCTCACCTTTGCAACATCTGACGTTTTTGGAAAGGAAAACGCGGTAAGGCCTCTGAGACCTAGAGAGCCCGTGAGGGTGTTTGATTTTGCGTTGGCACTGAGTCTGAACTACATGCTGCCCTGCAGGCTCAGTGCAGAGCGTCTTCAGATGCTGGCGGGGGCCTGGCTTGTGGCACCTGGGAGGCTTCTTCTGTCTGCTTAGAACATGCTGCACTCCGAGCCACTGCGACCTTGCTGCTGCCTCTCTCAGCGCTGTGCAAGGAGCAGTCACTTTGCAGTCAAGTTAAAGTGAATGGACCTGGGCAGAACACGGACCCGGGGCTCAAGCCCAGAGCTGGAGGAACACGATTGCCCTTGAGCCTCAGCCAGTTAGACCAGGTTCAAGAAAGCTCTCCCAGGAGTCCTGGGCCTGGGTTCTGCCTGCCTGCAGGTAGGCTTGGGGAAGGCCTGTGTGCGGGGCTGCCAGGTGTTTTCCAGTGGCTAGTGTGGTGAAGGTGTCTGTACACCTGTGGGGAGGAGACCTGGCAGTGCCAGCTCGGCCGGCTTACCATGCGGGAGCGCGAGGAACAGCTTTCTAGAACTTTGGGTTCTCTACATGGGAGTTCCTACTTCAGGTTTAAAAACTGAAGACCAGACATGGGTGGCACAGATGGTACACTGTGTTTAGTGGGCCTTAAATATTACTGTTACTCATTCCTCCTTTTCATTGAAAGAACCAAAAAGATGTTCTGCTCACAATGGCTTGGTTTTCCCTTCTCTGTTGTTTTCCTGTTGTCCTTTCATGGCGAGGTATTTTGCAGAAGTTGCTGGCTGACCCAGATCCGTCGCTTGGCCCTCTTCTGGGTTTTGTGGCGCAGCCGCAGTTGTTGGCTTAGGAAGGCAGAATCCAGTGAGTTGAACAATTGCAACTCTGTAATCCTTGTTCTTGCAGTTGAATCATGAAATATATCTCAACATTGCTTGGGAAACCTAAATATGCATATCTATTTAAATATGTCGGAAGATGCATTTATTTGTATTGGAAAGGCAGATTACAGAGAGGAGAAAGCTCTTCCGTCTGCTGGTTCACTCCCCAAGTGACCACAGTGGCTGGAGCTGAGCTGATCCAAAGCCAGCAGGCTGGAGTATCTTCCCAATCTTCCATGTGGGTGCAGGGTCCCAAGGCTTTGGGCTGTCCTGGACTGCTTTCCCAGGCTACAGTAGGGAGCTGGGTGGGAAATGAGGCAGCGTGGACATGAACCAGTGCCCATAAGAGATCGTGGGTGTGCAAGGTGACGACTTTGGCCACTAGGCTATTGCGCCAGACCCTAAGTATTTTTTAATATTATTTATTTGAAGGCTGAGTTAAATATTGTCTGTCTGCTGATTTATTCCCCAAATGACTGCAGTGACTGGAGCTGGACCAGTCCAATGACAGGAGCCAAGAGCTTCATTCAGGTCTCACACATGGGTTTAGGAGACCACATATTTTTGTGTGTTCTGCTGCTTTCCCACTCACATTAGCAGGGAGCTGGATCAGAAGTAGAGTAGCTAGGACTCAAACCAGTGCAATGTATAAACACTGACCCAGGTCCACGTGTACACACACTGACCCAGGCCCACGTGTACACACACTGACCCAGGCCCACGTGTACACACACTGACCCAGGTCCACGTGTAAACACACTGACCCAGACCCGTGTGTAAACACACTGATCCAGACCCGTGTGTAAACACACTGACCCAGGTCCACGTGTACACACACTGACCCAGGCCCACGTGTACACACACTGACCCAGGCCCACGTGTACACACACTGACCCAGGTCCACGTGTACACACACTGACCCAGGTCCACGTGTACACACACTGACCCAGGCCCACGTGTACACACACTGACCCAGGCCCACGTGTACACACACTGACCCAGGCCCACGTGTACACACACTGACCCAGGCCCACGTGTACACACACTGACCCAGGTCCACGTGTAAACACACTGATCCAGACCCGTGTGTAAACACACTGACCCAGGTCCACGTGTACACACACTGACCCAGGCCCACGTGTACACACACTGACCCAGGCCCACGTGTACACACACTGACCCAGGTCCACGTGTACACACACTGACCCAGGTCCACGTGTACACACACTGACCCAGGCCCACGTGTACACACACTGACCCAGGCCCACGTGTACACACACTGACCCAGGCCCACGTGTACACACACTGACCCAGGCCCACGTGTACACACACTGACCCAGGTCCACGTGTACACACACTGACCCAGGTCCACGTGTAAACACACTGATCCAGGCCCACGTGTAAACACTGACTCATACCCACGTGTAAACACTGACTCATACCCACGTGTAAACACTGACCCAGGTCCATGTGTAAACACTGATCCAGGCCCACGTGTAAACACTGACCCAGGCCTTTGTGTGGACACACCAACTCAGGCCCACGTGTAAACACTGACCCAGGCCCACGTGTAAACACACTGACCCAGGCCCACGTGTAAACACTGACCCAGGTCCACGTGTAAACACTGACCCAGGCCTTTGTGTGGACACACCGACTCAGGCCCACGTGGGATCTTGGTACCATCCTCAGTGGTTTTACCCACCACACCATAGCTTTGGCCGAGCATCAATATTTGTTGAAATTTTAGTGTGTCCTGATTTTGAGGGGATCATCCGGTGTACTTTACAAGGTCTGGTGGCTGCCCATTCCTCAGGTTCAGTGATAGAAGGCGATTGTCAGAGAGAGAGGTGGTGCCATTGGCCTGCGTGGTGGCACTGAGGTTGGGAGTTTCCAAGGAGAGGATCTGGGAAGGGCTTCTCCTAAGCTTCGTCTCAGGTGGACTCGTCTCTGCTTCAGTTGGCTGAGCTCGCCTGGTCCGGCCGCTGGAGGGACCTCATGGTTTCATCTCACAGGAGGCCTCCAAATGGGCCTGGTTGACATGAACACCCATTTTATTTCCAATAGAGAAATGGATTATGCAGACCCAGTGCCAAGGTTCTGTTGCTGTCTGTCACCTCTGCATGCCTCTGCAGGCACCTCTGCCTCTGTGATATTCCTGCTGTGGTGCTCCTCCAGGAGCACGGGCTGCCCTTGGAGGCCAGCCTGTCCAGGAGTGGTGCTCAGCTAGCTGCTCGCTTTGGGCTGTGTGTGACCCGGGGTGCTGGGCAGCGGGCTGCAGTCCGTGTTTTCCTGTGGATGGAGCCTTCTTGGGAAGGAGCTAATGGTGTCATGTATGCAGGCTTTCTAAATAAATGACTGCTTTCTTAGTGTTTTGAATTATTTTCTTCAGCACTTGTTTTGTTGCTGTGGTTTGAAAGCTTGCCAGACCTGTGTCTGCACAGCGCCCTGCAGGGCTGGATGTACAATCAGACCAAACAGTTTAAGGTTGAACGTAATTGGGAACTCAGCAATTGCCTTGTATTTGATAAAATGGTGGTGGAATGTTTGAGAATTATTTCTGTGTTAAAAAAATTATATATGTAAGACATACAAATCCACAGTTTCACTGCCTGACAATAAAGAAATTGTGTCTGAACCCACTGGGCAGAAATGCTAGCCTGATACATATTGACTTGACTTTCGTGATGAAAGCAGTAATTAACTGGGAATACATCCTGGCAGTTGATGCCTCTGCTGTGACCTAGGAACTCAGTCAAATCGTGTAAGGTTGAGAGAGGGGAGAAGAACGGGTTGAAGTAGAAAAGCTTTCTAAACCCAAACTTCTGCCAGGCCTTTCATCAAGTGATCTGTTCTTGTTTCTGTGCACTTGGGTAATAGAGCCATAAACTTGGTGAACTTGATGTTGCCTCCCTGTTAAACAAGGGTCTTTGTGTTTACGTTTCAAACACAGCTGTGAGATTTTTATGGTTGGCCTGTCAGTTACCTGTAATTGAGCCCTTCTTGTGCGCCTCTGTGCTGGTGGGGAAAATGCTGTTAATAGCCCCACTCCCTGGAGTGTGTTAAAAGATGAAATTGAGAGCTCTTTGAAAAGTCACCTGTGAAATCCAAAGTTTTGTTTACAAGGCCAATAGAGATTGTATTGCCAGAGCTTAGGATAAATACCCGGATAAAAGAGGGTGGAGAGGCACCCAGCAGCTGTTGCTGCTTCAGGGCCAGGCGCTCTGGTGTGTGGTGTTTGGTATGGCATGAGGTGTGCGCTCCGGTGTGCAGTGTGTGCTCCGGTGTGCGGTGTGCAGCATGTGGTGCAGTGTGTGGTGTGCACTCCGGTGAGCAGTGTGGCATGCGGTGTGCGCTCCAGTGTGTGCGTGTGCAGCATGCGGTGCAGTGTGTGGTGTGCGGCGTGTAGTGTGCGCTCCGGTGTGTGGCATGTGGTGTGCAGTGTGTGCTCCAGTGTGCAGTGTGTGGTGTGCGCTCCGGTGTGTGGTGTGTGCTCCAGTGTGCAGTGTGCAGCCTGTGGTGCGGGGTGCACTCCAGTGTGCAGCATGCGTGCAGTGTGCGGTGTGCATTCCGGTGTGCAGCATGCAGTGTGCAGCACGCGGTGCAGTGTGCAGCGTGCGGTGTGCAGTGTGTGCTCTGGTGTGTGGTGTGCAGCATGCAGTGTGCGCTCCGGTGTGCAGCATGCAGTGTGCGCTCCGGTGTGCAGAATGTGGTGCAGTGTGTGGTGTGCGCTCCAGTGTGCGCTCTGGTGTGAGGTGTGCAGCATGCAGTGCGGTGTGCAGCGTGCAGTGTGCAGCATGCGTGCGGTGTGTGCTTCAGTGTGCAGCATGTGTGCAGTGTGTGGTGTGCGCTCCAGTGTGCAGCGTGCAGCCTGCGCTGCGGGGTGCGCTCCAGTGTGCAGCATGCGTGCAGTGTGCAGTGTGCGTTCCTTTGTGCAGCGTGAGGTGTGCAGTGTGTGCTCCGGTGTGCGGTGTACAGCATGCCGGTGTGCAGTGTGCAGCGTGAGGTGTGCAGTGTGTGCTCCGGTGTGCGGCGTGCAGTGTGCAGCATGCGGTGCGGGGTGCGCTCCGGTGTGCGGTGTGCAGCATGCAGTGTGCGCTCCGGGCTGCAGAATGTGTGCAGTGTGCAGTGTGCAGCGTGCGGTGTGTGCTCCAGTGTGTGCTCTGGTGTGCAGTGTGCAGCATGCAGTGTGCGCTCCGGTGTGCAGCATGCAGTGTGCGCTCCAGTGTGCAGCATGCGTGCGGTGTGTGCTTCAGTGTGCAGCATGTGTGCAGTGTGTGGTGTGCGCTCCAGTGTGCAGCGTGCAGCCTGTGCTGCGGGGTGCGCTCCAGTGTGCAGCATGCGTTCCTTTGTGCAGCGTGAGGTGTGCAGTGTGCAGCGTGAGGTGTGCAGTGTGTGCTCCGGTGTGCGGCGTGCAGTGTGCAGCATGCGGTGCGGGGTGCGCTCCGGTGTGCGGTGTGCAGCATGCAGTGTGCGCTCCGGACTGCAGAATGCGTGCAGTGTGCAGTGTGCAGCGTGCGGTGTGCGCTCCAGTGTGTGCTCTGGTGTGCGGTGTGCAGCATGCAGTGCAGTGTGCGGTGTGCAGTGTGCGCTCCGGTGTGCAGAATGCGGTGCAGTGTGTGCTCCGGTGTGCCATGTGCTCTCCAGTGTGCGGTGTGCGGCAGGGCATGGAGTTGGGGGCGGAGCTTTGAAGCCCTTCCTGGATCTCCAGTCCTGCACAGCGACACCCTGTTGCTGTGCACACACCGGACAGCCTCCCCAGTTCTTTGCAAGAGAGTGTTAGGCCAACTAATAAAGGAAATACAGCTCGGGTCCGGATGCTGCCATCCCGGTTCACATAATTACAGTGAATTTTTCCCAAGTTTCTGCTTCTGGAATTTGAGCCGCCTCCTGATAATCAAAAAGCACCTATCTTTGGAGTTCCAGACAGTCAAATCATTCCAGCTCCAGAGTTTACCTTTTATTTGCAAGTAACTTGGTAATGAAAACCTTCATGGAATCTTATCAAAGAAGTCACCCCCAAGAATAATATGTGACGTCAAGAAAGCCACAAAGACATAGATCAATTTTATTTCCATGTATTAGCATCAGGCAATCGGAAGCTGAGATTTTAAAGTTAGTAACATTTGTAATAGCTTCAGAAACGTTGAATACCTTAGAGTGAATGTTAGGAAATGTCCAGCACCTCTTCTGGGCTGCTGCAGAACATCATGGGGAAGCTAGAGCTGCATAGGAGGAGGCTCGTTTTATGTATCCAAAGACGCAGTATTGGTAAGATGCCTATTTTCCCTGAATTAATGAATCCAGTGCCAGCCTGGTAAAAATTTAGACAAGCTGATTGTAAACTTGACATGGAAATGCAAAGAACTGGGGACAACTAATCTTTTGAAAAAGAACAAAGCCAGAAGATTGCACTGCCTGGTTTCTGGACTTCCTATGAAGCTGCAGTAATCGAGACAGTGAGGTGTTGCATAAGTACAGACGCGTGAATCAGTGGCACAAAGCGGAGTCCGGAAGTAGGCCCACGCACTCCCGGGTCACCTGGCTGGACAGGTGCAGCGGGGGCTTTTGTAGAACAAGTGGGTACCGATTATGTACTGATTACGCCAAAAACAAAACTCTCAACTCTCATACTGTGTGCAAGGAGAACTCAACATGGAGGATAATTCTAAACTGAAATTCTGAAATTATGAGACTTCGAGAGGAAAGCACATAGCGGCCCTGTGAGTTTGGCCGAGAGTGGCTTCTTAGATGTGATGCTGAAAGCACAGCCGCAAGTGGTGCGAGTTGGCTCCTGTGACAGTGAAGGATGCTGTTCTGAAGAAAACGCTGTGCAGACAAGCCATAGACTGCAACGTCGTATTAAGCAGGTTTCTAAGGAGGGACTGGCGTTCTGGTGTGAGCTGCTCTTGAGGACCTTGGGGCCTGCACCTGTGTGGGAAACCCGGAAGAGCTCCTGGCTCCTGGCTTCAGATCAGCTCAGCTCCGGCAGTTGTGGCCACTTGGGGAGTGAATCAGCAGATGGAAGATCTTACTGTCTGTCTCTCCTCCTCTCCGTAAATCTGACTTTCCAATAAAAAAAAATAAATCTTAAAAAACACATCAGATTTAAAAGCAACTATTGTAGAAATGGACAAGAGATTTGAATAGACATTTAGGATTCACATACAACATGAAGGATGTTTAATGTCGTTAGTCATCAGAGGAGTAAAACCTGAAAATGACAAAGGCGTGAGCACACACCCAGCGGGACGTGCGGGAAGCAGAAGACCAGGAAACCCTGCTGGCACATGGTGAGAGTGAAGCACGCTAGTGAAATCCAGATCTTGGTGGTCAGAGTGGAGTGGCACAACCAGTCAAGGAAATTCCAGTTTCTTATAAATCTGTACTTTTTAATGGGCGCATTTATAACATGACCCAGTGATCTCACTTTTAGATATTTTTATCAAGTAATGAGAAGGTACTTTTATACAGGTGTGTGCGTCTGTGTCAGTCATGGCTTTACTCGTTACCTTCAGAAGCTCAAAGCTGCCCAGATGTCATTGAGCTGGTGAGCGCATGTCTGTCCTTGACGTACTGGGCAGCCGTGGGAAGAAGCAAGCTGACAACGCCACCGACTCCCAAGTGCATGAGCACCGCTCAGAAGGCAGGCTGGTGCCACGACGCCACACTCTGGAAAAGGCAGAACTGTGACAGCGAGAATTGTTGCTGGGGATGGGAGTGGTGGAGGGGCACTGGGAGGACACTCAGGACTTGGGGAGGCGGTGGAAGTTCTCTGCCTCTTGACTGTGGTTATGATTGCTTGAGAGAGAATGGCAGGTACTTCCCCAAAAGAGGATATGTGAATGGCCTTGTCTCTAGAGAAACACGAACTCACACCAGCATGAAGTGACATCTTTTAGAATGGCCGAGACAGACAGATGCCATGAGGCTGAGGCCCAGCTGCAGTGCTCCTGTGCCGTGGGCGGGGCCCAGCTGCAGTGCTCCTGTGCCGTGGGCGGGGCCCAGCTGCTGTGCTGCTGTGCTGTGGGCGGGGCCCAGCGCAGTGCTCCTGTGCCGTGGGCGGGGCCCAGCGCAGTGCCCCTGTGCTGTGGGTGGTGGGCTGACGATCTTGCTTCGGAGCTCTGTTTGACAGCCTTCCTGCCCCCCGTATTTAATTGGACTCGTGGCTGTTTACCTTGGAGTAATGAAAATACACATTCACAGAATAGTTTAAACAAGGATGTTTATATAGGGGCCCAAAGTTGAAATAACACAGGTGCCCATCAGCTGAATGAATAACCACAGTGGGATCCTACTAAGCAGTAAAGAAGGAACGGCCCATGCAGCCATGTAGGCGGAGCTCCCCAATGGCAAGTACGTACCACATGAGTGCGTCTGGATAAAATCAGTGAACAGGTGAACCTGGAGGTCAGAAAAGGTGTCTTGATAGTAAGAGGGAGATGAATTGGGTGCAGGAGATGTGCAAACTGTCATTCAGGATGGTGGTTGTGCGATGTACATTATTGCTGTCACTCACTGGACAGGTGCTAAGATCAGTATCAAACTGTCCTAAAATCCACTCTGATAGACATTCCGTTCAGCCCTACGTCCTTTTAGCTGTTTATTTGGTCATTGTTTTGTGCGTTTTGCGTAACCCCAGGTGTTTTTTTTCTTAATTTAATTTTTTTAAAAATAATGATTACATGGTTGATCAGGGTGGGAAGGATCGAGGTTTAGGGAAAATTGGATGAACTCATTGCTTCCAAATTTGCTATTTCTTCTTGTTCTTGGGGGAAGGGGAGAGACAAAGGGGGTAACCACTCATGACTTTCCCCTCGTCCTGGTACCCAGGGATGAGGAACCGCCACCTCATATCAACGCAGAGTCTCCGTGTGCATGTATTCCTAGGGTTCTGGCCATGTGGTTTGGATAGTTCTAGAATGCTGCGGATTTTGCTATCCAAGGATTACGTCACCCTCCCAGGGTCCATTGGCTCCATTCACCAAGACGTTTTGCTGTCATCGGTTGTTTGGGCATAATGCCAGTTTGTAACATTGTGTGGGTCTGCTCCCATGTTCTGCAGAGTCATGGGAAAGGTTCTGTTTGCAGTTGAGCTGCTTGTGGCACCGTGGGCATAGACTGTGTAACAGGTGAGCAGCCCGTGCTTCTGTCTCTGGGCCTTCAGTCTCTAGAAACTCAGGATTGCGAAAAACCTTGAGGACTTGATGTATGTGTGCTCACAAGGGGCAGCCCTTTGTAGGAGCTGCAGTGGCAGGTAGCCAGGGCCACAGCGGAGCTGAGTGGTGGAAAAGATGGGGCCGTGCCCCTCGCTCCAGCTCCCTTTGAACCTCACTGTCTGGCTTTGGGCTTTGTGTTCTGCACTGTCGGTGGGCCTCCCGTCCTCGCCCTGCTGTTGGCGGTTCCCGGTTCTGCTGCCCCGACTGTGTGTCTAGATAGCTACTCTGCATTGCTCTCCCACCACTCTGCCCATAAGCTTGCCTCCGCTGGACACTCGTCTCGCAAACCTTCCCGTTTCCTTTAACTTGGCTGCTGGGTGTCTGCCCTGCTACCCCATTCAATAGGAGCTGAGCATTTCTTCAGGAAGAACCCAACTGCCTCCTCAGTCAACGCCGTGGCCTGCTCGTAGTCCTGGTCTTTTCTGCCTTCTCTTCAGCATTTTTGATGTAACTTTTCTTTTTCCTGAATTACAGAGATGGAGGAAGAGCAGGAAGGGGGAGAAAGAGAGAAAGAGGGAGAGAGACCTCCCATCGACCTACTGGTTCCCCACATGGTTGCAACTGCCAGTGCCAGGCTGGGCTGAAGCCAGGAGCCAGAAGTTTCATCCGGGTCTTGCACGTGAGTGGCAGAGGCTCAGACACTCTGACCACCTCGCAGTGCTTTCCTAGGACTAGGAAGGAGCTGTATTGGAAACAGAGCGGTGGGGCCACAAACTGGGGCCCATATAGGATGGTGTGTCTATCCGCTGGTCCCGAGAGAAAGCCTTGCTCTCTGTGCTCGGGAACGCTGTCTTCCCGCGTCATTGCCAGGGCCTCTGTCCTTCCTGGCCGCTCTGTGCATTGGCTGCTGCTCAGGCGTGTATCGTCGGCTCACGCTGCACTGAGGGTGACCAGCGCTGCCTTCGCTGCGCTTCTCCGTGGAGGAGGCATGTCGGTGGCCTCGGTACGCTCCTGATGTCCAGAGCCACAGTCCTGATTGTCCCACGTTTGTTCCTCTGGTTCAGGGTGTCCCTGAGCTGAGGCCAGTGACCCAGCAAGTGCCTCTGCTTCCTGTCCATCCTCACTCCCTGAGCTGTGAGTGAAGGCTCTTCGATCCACACCCTCCTGCCTCCCCAGTGAGCCTGGGCAGGGGTCCCAGGGGCTCCCCTCTCGTCTGTCCTCTCTGTCCAGCTTGTGTCGGCCTGCAGGCAGGCCTTGGTCTGCAGGATGAAGGTGCAGTGCCTCGGAATGCTCTCCCCTTGGCACAGTGTTCTGTTCCCCTGGCGCCTGGCTGGCGGTCAGCCCTCCCTCCTCGCTGTCTGCCTCTCCCGCCGATTCGGTGACTCCCTGCTTTGGCTGGGTTTGTGTGGTGCCTCACATTTTTATTAATTTGTACATGTGCCTGTCTGCACACACTTGGCTCTCCCTTGGTGTGTCCTGGGCATCGTACATTGAAGTCACTAGATACAGTACACAGCTGGACTGGTGGAAAGCCCACTCTGCCCCCCTGGGAAGGCTCTCCTGGGCCTCCCACACAAGCCCCTGCGGCTCCAGACACCCCAAAGGGACGCAGAGCTGCCACTGCCTGTGTTAAGTGGGATCATGAGTCTGCAGCTGGGCCTCCGTCCCTCCAGGGGAAGGACCAGTGTGAGGCAGGGCTTCCATGGGTGTGGTACTAAGACGGAGTCCCCTGTTCCTTGCAGGGATCAATCAAGGTGATCGATCCTCTCAGGATTGCCCTCTTCTTGAAGGGGGCAGGGAGGGAGAAAGACACCCCTTCCCTGGTCAGAGAGGCTGTCCTAATCCAGGGATGGGTCTCCCATGCCCAGTGTGTGTGTGGTCCCCGGGCCTCACTCAGGCAGTGGGCAGCAAGCAGTTCCTCGTTCAGCTTGGAAGCGGTATGTGGGACCAAAGAAAAGGCTGTATTCTAGTTAGGTTCTTACCCTGACCCCTGACCCCAACATGGCAGATGGGTGGCAGCAGGTGCCGAGTGGGTGGGAGACGTGCCAGCGCCCGTGGCCGTGGGAGCTATGCAGTTGGGCACTTTGAATCGATGTCTTTAATAATTCCTGTGTAAGCAACAGAAGGAACAGGGAAATTGTTTCTAAGACGGATCAGGGTGACAAAGTTGGGAAGTTGGCTCAGACCTCGGTGCCTCCCTCCCCGGCCCTGTGGCTGTTATTTGAGGATATTTTCTTATTTAATTTTCCTCCTCCTCATTTCTTAGTGCCGCAGTCTTTTCCCCCAAAGGGTGTGAAAGAGGGAAGTGCTAAATGGAATATTCTCATGCCGTGATTACTTGCCTGGGTCTCTCAGGCTCCTTCACGCAAAATGCACTGCAGCCACAGCAGCCCCACTGCCCCAGCCCGCATGGGCTGCTGGGTGGAGCGGACGGGCTGCTGCGCCTGTCCCAGTGGGCTGCTGCACCTGTCCCACGTGGCTGCTGAGTGGAGTGGACGGGCTGCTGCACCTGTCCCAGTGGGCTGCTGAGTGGAGCGGACGGGCTGCTGCGCCTGTCCCAGTGGGCTGCTGCACCTGTCCCACGTGGCTGCTGAGTGGAGTGGACGGGCTGCTGCACCTGTCCCACGTGGACTGCTGAGTGGAGTGGACGGGCTGCTGTACCTGTCTCAGCGCCCAGCCTGGCTGCTGGGTGGAGTGGACGGGCTGCTGCACCTGTCTCAGCGCCCAGCCTGGCTGCTGGGTGGAGCGGACGGGCTGCTGCACCTGTCTCAGCGCCCAGCCTGGCTGCTGGGTGGAGCGGACGGGCTGCTGCACCTGTCTCAGCGCCCAGCCTGGCTGCTGAGTGGAGCGGACGGGCTGCTGCACCTGTCTCAGCGCCCAGCCTGGCTGCTGGGTGGAGTGGACGGGCTGCTGCACCTGTCCCACGTGGCTGCTGGGTGGAGCGGACGGGCTGCTGCACCTGTCCCACATGGCTGCTGGGTGGAGCGGACGGGCTGCTGCACCTGTCCCACGTGGCTGCTGGGTGGAGCGGACGGGCTGCTGCCCCTGTCTCAGCGCCCAGCCTGGCTGCCTACTCTCGTAGGGACCCTTGGGTCTGAAGAGGAAATTGAGATCCACCTTCAAGCTAGACATCCTGTAAGGATTCAGTGTTTCAATAAGTGCGTTTTGTCTACTCTAAATTGCTTTTCGGTTGGTTTGCTTTTTGGAAATCCGGTGTGTGGTTTCCAGCATGTCCTTGAGTTGGTACAACAGTGAGAGCTGCAGGGCGTCCCGCAGCCGTGTCACCGTGGCTGCATCCAGTCTGCTGAGTCGTCAGAGAGCTGGGGCCTGGAGGAACTGTGAGCTGACATGCCACCTCGGCACACACCCTGTGGTACCCCCGCCCGGCCTGTCCCCCCAGGTCCCCTGTTTTGTGAAGGGACAGTACAGAATGTGGGTGAGGTGCTGCAGTCTGATCCAGGAACACCTTAGAATGAGATGTGCTGCTGGGTGAGCTTCCAGCAGCTCTGGGCTTTGTGTAGTCCACTGTTCGGTGACCTTCAGTAAGATGGGGCTCTTCTCGGGGCCTCATGTGACTCCTGCTAGAGGGAGGCTGCTGTCCTCTGGGCTCGCAGTCGCTGTGACACTGGGAGGGAGGAGGACCTGTGACAGGGCTTTCTGCTCTGACCTCACCTGGGAACAGCATGATTGAGGTGCACCTGCAGCTTGGGGTGCACCCGTCCTGCTGGTCCCAGTGCCTTCCTGTCACACTGCAGCCTAGACCCAGAGGCCTCGGCATGCCCTGCTGGTCCCTGGGTGCCCAGTGTGGGATGCCCAGCGGAGGGATAGGCTCCAGAAATTCTTGTGTGCCCTTGGGTCTGGTCACATGCGCTGCTCTTGTGCCTTTGTCCTTGCCTTTGCTGCTTTCAGAACCCCAGCTGTTCCTACTGTGCGCCTGCATCCCAGCTCCGCTCAGATGACTGCTTCCCTCAGCCCCCTGTTGGCCTTTGGGGCACCCAAGGTGTCCTTTGTCTCCTTGCCAGATGCTAAGCAACACGGGGTGGGCGTTCCCCTTGACCCCATGGCTGTAGGCTTTATGTGTGTGGTAAAGAGGGGGTGCGTGTGTGTGGCAGGTGTCCTGCCTGATGGGCTGGCCAGACTCTTGCCTCAGCATCAGCACACAGCCGCTCTGCTCAGCTGGGCCTCTCCTGGTGCTGTGGACGCTGTGCCGGCCAAGCCCCAGGGAGCTGCGATACCCTGTCTGGAGGACATGCTTAATGGGCACTCTCCAAGTCTGGCATTTGTGTGGGTGAGCTGGCAGCTCAGTCACCTCTTGACCCTCAACTGTGAACTGGGGGTGTAGGACAGCAGCCTCATTGCCCTTCTCCAAGTTTGGCTGTATTCTCGTGGGGTTGAGGGTTAGGAAGATGGACATAAGGTTTTAAGAGTAAACTGAGTCAGCTGTGGTAAATGTTCTTCGCCAGGCGCCAGGTCTGTCATTGTGAGATCTAACCCCGAGAAGCCTGCAGAGCTTACTGGGGCTTCTGTGTGAAGTGCCCCTGGCCGCCCTCCCATCTGCTGCTTCGGGCGGGTGCTGCTGGGGCTCCTGGAGGTGCCATTTTTCACCAGGAGTGGTTATTGACAGGTCAGCGTGCAATATTAATTTAGCCAGATTCTGGCGTCTTCAAAGTCACACTTGAGTATTGAGAAATAGCTGCACCTACTTGATCAATTTCAATTTAATTAGGAGACATCAAATCAAAGAATTAACATGGTAAAGTACAGGAATAACCACAGGCATCCTGGTCATCTCTTCTGGTGTTTTTTTTTTTTTTTTAATTTAAATGGAGCAGGTGGATTAAGCAGAGTGACTTGCCATAGTCTCTTGGTGAGTAAGAGAAAGTTCAGTGATTGGTCTGCTGCAGTCATAAGAAGCGTTAGATGGAGGCTTATGGAGGCTGGAGGATCTGCACAGCTTTTAGTAATTTAGATGAAAGGGAACCCAGACCAGTCACCTCATCGATAGTATAGTATTTGGATTGAGTTTCTGAATTCATAATACACATGAAGGTCAACTTTACCTCCTTGTCCATCTACACGCTGAAAAGAAACCTGTAGATGTTCTTTCTGGGCGAAGTGGTGGTGGTTCCATTCTCCAGAGCTTCCTAAAATAACAGGCACTGCTGGCCCTGCACAGGTCGGAAGCGGTGTGTTTTGCAAGTTCGTGGCCAGAACAGGCACAACATTGAGGCCGTGCGGCTTCGTGGCTTTTCCAGCCCCAGGCACGGTCTCAGCTGAGCAGGTGCATGGCAAGACAGGGATAGGCAGGGGAACACCCATGGATGTATAGAGAGTGTCTCCAAGGAGCTGGTGGAGCTGACACCTGTAGCAGATGTGGGGCTCACAGGAGATGGCCCCGTAACTGGCGTCTTGAGAACTCTGCCATGCCCGGCTGATTCTGTGATCTTACGTGTGATCAGTGTGTGCATAAAACACTTGGAAAACCACACCTAACTGATCTTTCTGGGTCCTTCGTCCATGGGCAGAGCTCTAGGGAAGGCTGTGGGAGGCACTTGGGGCTGTGTCAAGGCTGCAAGTCAGGAAGTTGAGGAGGCTGCCCCGGCTGTCCGCGGCTGTCCCCGGCTCCAGGCTGCCCCGCTGTCCCCGGCTCGTGGACGTGCCTTCCCATGGTGCTGTCGTGGAATTTGCAGCTTTCTGGCTCTTGGCTTCATCTGTATCCATTTGGTCTTGGGAGCAGCAGTCCCCAGCTGCTGTCCTGGGCCCAGGAGGCTGCTCCATGGTTAAAAGGGCACTTCTTCCTCCCGCCCCCCCATTGGGTCATGCTCCAAGTGGACAATCCAGACGATTCCAAAGCCTGCATGGTTTTTACTGGTTGGCGTGCTGGGTGGGAAGGAAGAGCCGCAATCTCAAAATCCTGTATGGAAACTCTGTTTTTGTTCTTCCCTGTTTACGCTGTTTTCCTGCACCTTCTGTGGGAGTAGAGTCCCGGGGTGGCCCAGGCCTTTGAATGTCTCTCTTCAGCCCAACTGGAGCCCAACTTTGCAGGGTTGACTGCCGGAGACCAGCCCCGGCTGACTCGAGAGCTTACAAAGGATGCGGGGATCAGCGAGACAATAAGAAGGAAAGAGACGAGACGTGGACCACTGTGGCATGAGGCTCATAATGGACAACTCAGAAAAGTCGCCTTCTTTGTTTGTACATAAATCATCTCAAGCTTTTGCACAACATCCAGTTGTTTCATTTTTATTTCATTACTTGATTACAAAGACAATCCTAAAAACATTATTATTATTTTACTTCAGAGAAAATATTTTCAGCAAGCTATTACTCACTCAAACCTGCAGTGACCTGGCTGAAGCCAGGAACTCCATGGTTGGCAGCACATGCAGTTACGTAGTGACAAGTGGTTTGCTTATATCCAAAATCAATTTTTACTAAAGTGAAACTAATATTACTTAAAATATCAAGAGTACAGAATTAAAAGGAAAGCTCATAAATGAAAGGAATTTATAAAGGCATATATCATAGATTCTTTATCAAATCTTATAATCAATCATGAGTTCATCACTGTCACCTAGTGCTGATTCAATTGTTTTTTGTTCTTTTGTTAAAGGGCAGTGAAAGGGATCAAGGCAGCTCAGCCAACATACAGAGGGCTTTTACAAGAAACTTTCTTTTATCTTTATAAACTGTTTTCTTTCCCTAAATATGAGTGCCAATATAAGATAGAGAGTTTAAGCCATTTTGAGGGGGTTTACATCTATTTCCTTATAAAAGATGCCCCATATATTTTTGCTTTCTGTGGTGAGAAACTAAAATGTGTCATGTCATGTGTTGTAACAGTTCGAGGTGCATGGTAAACAAACTCTTTGTACCTCCATGATTGCCATCTGTTGCAAGATATTATCAAGCCATTTCTTAAGGAAAACATTAATTATATTAGGGCAAGCTTCAGGACAAAGGTGGGCACATAACAGGATGTTGGGAAACATAGTGGGCTCAATTGTACTATTGTATACTTTTAGCTGTGTGTCATTGCCTTACGTCACTAAAGATGTTTTTATCATAGCATGATTGATCAGTTTGAGGTGTTATACCAGTTGCAGGAATCATTCCATATTTGCATTAAAAAACACCACCACCACCCCAGGAGAATTCTATGAAACATCAGAGAGGTGATTGAGTTCCATGCAATGAGGTGACCAGAGACATTCTGCCGGGCCTTGCCATGCAGCCAGAAACTCCTCGTAGCCTTGCTCACCGAGGAGCGGTGCTCATCACACACCCATGCCATCCGACCCAACTGCATGACTTCCCGCAGTTGACCATCCCAGACATGTCCCTGCTGCAGTTTGAGCCTCACAAGGCAGTGTCCATGCAGGTTCGTCAGGGCTGTGCTGGTCTTTGACTGGAACTTGGTGTGTGCTGAGCTGTTGTGAGTGGTTCCACGCACACCTCGAATCCCTGTGATGTGTCAGGGTTCGGGAAGGTCATTGTGTCCCCACCGTCCATCGTGTGGCATTCCAGAGCACAGCAAGCAGGGTCAGGGACTCGTGCTGCCTGTCAAGTGAGGAGACTCAAAAGGCCGAGGTGTGTTCTGTCATCTGCCGGGCGTGCCTGCCAGCAGGAGCCTGTGGCTGCTGGGCTAGCTCCAGGCCCAGCACCCTCCTGTGGGCCTCAGGAGCTTGGGACTCTGTGCAGGGAGTGCGTGGTTTGGAACCGCTGGCAGTGGGAAACCTGCCGCAGCGAGCAAGGCTCGGAGCGAAGGGGCTCCCGTGTCCTCCAGGATGTCAGCCTGAAATGCAGTACATCTGCTAATGACGAGACAAGGTGTTGCCTTCCGCATGGAGCAGCTGTGTTAATTACATCCTCTCAGACATCCCCTGTGCCTGCCGCTGCTGGCCAGCTTGCTTTGTTTTAAATTAATAGACCCATTTGGAGGGAAGTGGGAAGGGTGTCCCTGGGGACCAAGTACCCTCCACTCCTTGGATGTGGGTGAGGACATTAGCTGAGGGCCAGGAGCTGTGACAGGGCCCTGAGGGGAGCCGGGAATGCAGCCAGCACCAGGGATGAGGGGACGCTGAGTGGTCCGTGCACCGGTCATTGTTGACCATGCTTGTGCACAGTGTCTCCTGCGTTTGTCATTGCTGTAAGGCGTGAGACACCGGGGTGGGGGAAAGTATGGCTTGCGTCCGAACCTGTTCCTCAGCCCCTTGCTTCACCATGTGTTAGGGTCCAAAATCGCCCCTCCGTTGAACAGCAAAGAACCAGACGTGGATGCAATCAGCAAGCAGAGCTTATTGAGCTGGCTGGCCAGGGTCAAGCTCCTCACACGGACACGCAGGACCGGTGGATGAAGCAACACCCCGAGCTAGGGACAAGCCAGATTCTTATAGGCCAGTTTGACCGTTACAGCAAAGCCCGCGCCCGCGAAAAACACTCCAGTCATTTTTAAGCAAATATGAAATACTCCAATCAATTACAGGCAAGACTAAAGGCCTGCGAAATGCCTCAAGTCTCTATTCATCATGACAAAACAAAATTGTTCTAAGCTAAGGGGTTACAGATGCAAAGCAATAGGTAACATATCTGTGAAATACAGACCATGGGCTATTTTACCCTTATCAGGGCCACTGACCCTTACATCCTGAGCCTGGGTGCGGGGGACAATGGGCTCTTGCTCTTACTCTTATCGGTGCCTGCAAAAGACCCACTGACCTCACAGCCTAAGCCTGGGAGCGTGGCCCAAGTTATTTGTAGAAACTTCTTTTTTACTTTAAATTCAGGTTGCTTTTGGCTTACTCAACCCACTTCTAATATATAGACCTTTTAACATCTTGGTTGCTTCTAACACATGTACCTGCCTCTCGCAACATGGCTGAGCAGCCCCAGCTAAATGCTTCTGGGATCCACATCTCTAAAACCCAGGGCTGTGGTGTAACCTAACCAACACCTGTCGTGTACCCGGCCTGGAAGGAGCTGCCACACAGCAAGTGCACAGATGGGACAGTGGTGTGCGCAGTTCCGGTCTCCCTTCCCTTCAGGCTCTCCATGAAGGGTCGGTCCTGTACGAGCGGGGGTGGGGGCAGGTGGCTGTGCTGTGACCAGCCTGCAGGGATGAGCTATGAGTCTGCTGTGAGACGCACAAGCCAGGCTTTCCTCTTCACCTTGCAGTGCATCCCCAGGCTCGCCATGCTTGGGTCAGCAGGTTTCATGGGGGCCTCCCAGGAAGTCATGCCCTCCTGGAGGCAGTTTGGCCTGAGTAGCCATAGGCTGGAAGGTCGAATCCTTCCCTACTAGTGGCTTCAGGATGCTTAGCACGCCAGTCCAGCATGCTAAGGAGAGTTCAACCCTCCTCCCCCATTTGTTTCTGAATGAGGCATTATTCCCAAGAAGTCACCAAGTGTGAAAATGTGTGTTGTCTTGCTAATGGGACACTAATGAAATATTAAAGTGCTGCTTCCTGTAAGTCTCCTGGGGCCCCTGAATCCTCTCGGTGTTAGGTTTTAGTGGCTCTTTACATGAAGAGCCCCAGGGATTGAATAGATCTTGGTACTTTAACAATAACCTTGGTGTTTCTGATGCGATAACAAAGAGGTTCACTGATGTGCATTGTGGCTGGGTTGGGGAGAGGCTCTGTCCCCTTGTCCAAGCAGCGTTATTTTGATCAGCCCTCCTGGCAACTCCTTGTGCCCTGCCTCTACTTCTGTCTTTACCTGGACTCAAGGGCCACATGGACAGAGCTCAGGCTGGGAGCCAGGGACCACCCAGTCCTCATGTGGACAGAGCTCAGGCTGGGAGCCAGGGACCACCCCGTCCTCATGTGGACAGAGCTCAGGCTGGGAGCCAGGGACCACCCCGTCCTCATGTGGACAGAGCTCAGGCTGCGAGCCAGGGACCACCCCGTCCTCATGTGGTCAGAGCTCAGGCTGGGAGCCAGGGACCACCCCGTCCTCATGTGGACAGAGCTCAGGCTGGGAGCCAGGGACCACCCCGTCCTCATGTGGACAGAGCTCAGGCTGCGAGCCAGGGACCACCCGCCCATCACTGAACCCTGGGAGCCAGCCACTTGGCTGGGTGGGGGGTACATTTCTGCTCCCACATTGTAGGAAAGTAGCTCGGCAAAGTGAGACCGTTTGGTGCTGAGTCCCAGAGCTCAGTGGAGCCTAGCAGGTGTCCCTTGAACTCTGCCACCTGTGCTCCGAGCAGCTCTGTTGCCCCCAGCCACAGTATCCTCCTTCCCCCTCTGCTTGCTTGGTCTCCTCAGACTACAGTCCATGTGCTGAGGCCTTGAGTGATTCCCATTACCTGTGGTTCAGGTCTCCCTTGTCTCCAAAAGCAAGTCGTTCTGCCCCGACCCTGCTTGTGTGGAGCCGGCGTCTCTCCTGTTGGACTTGAGGTCTGTGTTGTCCTTGCTCTGGCTGCCAGTGCCTGGGAGCTGGGAGAGAGCTGCCTTGGCTTGCTCCTCCCTAGAGCGGAGTGTTGCACACGGCCCCATGTGGTTCCCATCAGGTTGGTCAGCACTCTGCAGCAGTCCTCAGAACCCCTGGCCTTGGGTTTCCCTGGCCCCCAGCCTTGTCAGGGCGCCCATTGCAGCAGGGCTGTTGAATGCTGGTACACCTGGCCTTCTCCAGGGAAGACGTACATCAACTTCTTTCTGGAAGTTATCCCCAAGAAAACTTCTTCCTGCCCTGACGACTTCTGGGTTTTTTTTTTTTTAATTATTGTTTTTTAAGATTTATTTATTTATTTTTATTGGAAAGGCAGATTTACAGAGTGAAGGCAATACAGAGAGAAAGTATTTCCATCTACTGGTTTACTCCCCAAGTGGCCGCAATGGCCAGAGCTGAGTTGATCCAAAGCCAGGAGCCAGGAGTCTCCTACGCAGGTGCAGGGTCCCAGGGCTTTGGGCCGTCCTCGGCTGCTTTCCAGGCCACAAGCAGGGAGCTGGATGGGAAGTAGAACAGCCTGGATTAGAACTGGCCCCCAGTGGATGCAAGGTGAGGACTTTAGCTACTTGACTATCTTTTTAAAAATCTTTATTTATTTATTTGAAAGCGATGAGGAGAGATGGAGTTCTCATGTTTTTGGTCCAAACCTCAAATGGTCCCAGTGACATTTTACCTGAGAATCCCACCCACAGTCTCCTAGCCTCATCCCCACTTCCGCCCACTCACCAATGATTCTTAGGCAATCACCTGTGGCAGTCTGAGGCACCAATCCCCTGGGGCCTGTCCTTAATCCCTCCCAATCCTCGCCCCCTCACTCAGGTTCACCTGAGTGACAAAGTGGCCTCAGGTGCGTCTCGCTCTTCTCCTTCTGGCCTCCCTTAGCCCCCTTCCCTTCCCCATCCCATCTCCACCACCTCCACCCTGCTCCTCTGGAATAAACCTCCTAATATATAATAAATAAATGAATAAATAATCCCAATGACTGGGGCAGGAGCAAGCCAGAGCCAGGAGTGTCTTCCTGGTCTCCCACGTGAGTGCAGGGTCCCAAGGCTTTGGGCCGTCCTCCACTGCTTCCCCAGGCCACAGGCAGGGAGCTGGATGGGAAGTAGAACAGTATGGGGTGTTGGTGCCGTAGACACAACTTCAGTCCCATTCCTTTTCAAGGTGATTTCTTTATGTGTGAGCATGTTCATCTTCTGAAACTCTGGTGGGCCAGACCATCATGCTCAGTGTCAGAGGAGAATGATGGCTGTGGGGTGGGGACATAGGCCCTACGAGGTTTCCCAGAAGAGTTGGTGTGGACTTGAGTTGTTCGGATATTTGAGAGGAATAGCCAGGACCTCCAGGAGACGGGACAGTGTGGATGCAAGCATCCCATCAGGGAGCAGGGAAGGTGGAATTTGGAGGCAAAGGAGGGTTCTGGTGAGGGCCAGTTGTGCCTCAGACTGCCTCATGCTGCCTTGGGGTTGCCAAGCAGCGCTGATTCCATTCTTGTCTCCCGGTCGGGGAAGCAGGGTGCAAGAAGGCAGGGCCGCCTCTGATGGCGTCACTGTTGTGCCCAATGCTAAGATTGCCCCAGGCTGTTGCTGCTGCATAAAGCTTTCAAATAAATGAGTTGCGGATTAAGGCACGCTCACAGAACTGCGTGAACTGCGTGCTGGGGACCATACTGGCTGTTGGCCATGGCCTCTGGCGGCGGGTGTGTGGTGTGGGTGCTATCTGCCCATTTGCAGAGCTTTGCCTTAGACTCTTGCGGGGTTGGGGGGGACACATGGTCTTGGGGAGGCTTGCGGGGTGGGACCACATGGACGTGATTAGGTTTGGAGCCTGCCTGGGGGCTTCCCGTTGAGCAGGGTGAGGGTGTGGAGCACTCTCCCCGTGAGCTGGAGGCACCAGGAGCTGCCAGGTGCCACAGCCTTACCTGGGCTTGCGCTCTTTCCCTGTTTGCACCTGAATGACTGGACCTGCTGAAGCACCAATAAAGACATACCATACTGCCTGAAAAAACCAGCCACAACCTAATTCTCTCTCATCAAGAAACATGCCTTCGGCCTTGGACACAAGCAGAGCCCAGACACAAGCAGAGCCAGCCATGCCGCAATGTGCCTCTGGACTCAGGAACCTTCACCCTGGCTGCTGCCACTGGACTCGGGCTTAATTACGCTTTCTGATTTATTTTTTAATTCATTATTTTTTGGAAAAAATAAACTAAAAAGGAAAGCTGCTTTAATGGAAGCTTTTAAAATCCAGCAGCTGTGGATTCCTCTACCGTTGTTGAGTGGAAGCGAATTCATTTAAGTAGTTTGATTTTTCTTTAAAAAGCATGTATTTATAAAGGTTTCAAAGATTAGACTCCTTTCACTCTAGGAACCCAAATGCCATGCTTGGGGATCATGTCTGTGCTGGTATTTCTCAGCCACGACATAGGGCGGTTGTGTATTTTGTGTTTTCCCTGTCCCCCCCAGCCCTCTTGATTTGGGGGCATTCGTGTAAACGGGGTGTGTGAAGCTTCGTGGAAGTAGGGGACCATGTGGGCCGGAGGCGCATGGTGGAGCTATATCCGTAGTATATTACCTTCCAAGATGGAGGAGGCCGATGTGACTTAAAGGTTGAGGGCGCACCCAGGTGTACTTGGCGTGTGGTCCCACAGCAGGTGGCCTTGGCCCAGCGGGGGGAACAGCCATGGCCACTGGGCTTAGTGAGGAGGCAGAGTCAGGATAGTTGGGGTCACAAGGGAAGCTAGCCAGACCCTGCTGCTGTCGGTCTTGGACTGGAGCCTGTGGGTAAGGGGGTGCCTCACAGACTTTTCTGGGTGCTCCCCTCAGCCTGCACCCTTGAGACGTCAGCCATTCTCAGACGCACTGCAGGAGCTGGATCCTGCTGAGGCTGTATGTGGGGTTCTGGAGCTGCCCTCCCTCCAGGACAGCATGCCTCAGAGGAAACCGGGCTGCCAAAGAAAGGGGCAAGCAGGGAGATGCTATGCGGTCAGCGGGTCAGGATCCCCCCATCCCTTGAGACGTCTGGGCCTCTCCCTGGCTGGCCTGGATCCGGCTCCCCCTCCACCTGTCAGTACATCCCGGGAGCTTCCCAGGCAGCGCACAGTAGAAAGCTCATCCGGTTTCCAAGAAAGGACGCTCAGAGAGACGGCCAAATTGAGTTAGGAGTGCCGGGAACCAGCTGCAGGAGAGTTCCTGTAAAGCCGCCCGCCTTCCAAAGCCGCTGCCCCTGGCGTTTGCAGCAGCTTGGTTTATGGGCCGCGTGTTGGCCCTGCACTTCACGGCCTTCCCTTCTGTCTTAAACTTGCACACCTTAGGAATGAGGCCACTGATTTTCTGAGTTCCTCTGTCTGCGACCGCAGCCCGTGGCAGGCGCTGCACCATCCCACTCTTGGGGAAGGACGGCATACATCTACGCAGCACGCGTACGTACTTGCTGCCTGCTTTGTTCACACACTGAGCATGTGTGTGACGAGCCCTTGTGCTGTGTAGATGCCTTACCAAAGGCCAGAGACCCACGTGGACCCCGAGCCTCCCCTGTGGAGGAGGGCGGAGGATGTGCGTGGGGAGACTGCAGGCCACTCTGGGAGTCCACAGCGATGCTGTGTGGTGGGGCTGCAGTGGGGCAGGTGGTGTCTGAGCCGAGACCAGTGGATGAGCAGAGGGAGGCAGGTGGAAGGAGCTGGCAGGGCATCTTTGTTCCGGGCAAGGCAGTTGCTCACAAGGTTGTGTCATTGAGAGTGTGGCAATGTCCCCTCCCCTGGAGGGGGGCTGGAGGATGAACAGCACGGGGCCTGCAGGTGAGGTGGGCCGGGCTGCGTATGCAGTGGCGTGCACGTGGCAATGACACAGCACCTGGGGACCCCCCCGTTGAAGCTGGTAAAGCACCAAGGAGACGTCCAAGGGTCCCCAGGAAGGGTTTGCATCGAGGTTCGGGCTTAGGCGAGGACTGGGCTGGGCTGATAAGTGCATGCAGGGAGCTGTTACAAGGCTCTGCCCTTGCTGTCAGCAAGCCAGGTGATGACTGGTCCCCAGGGACACAAGTGACAGATTCAAGAGATTGTGGTAGAGGCATCTGGAGGACTGGATCGCCCATGCGAGACAGAGGGCGAGGGCGAGACGGGAGCTTGCTTGACCAGCAGGACACAGCACCCACTGCCCCGTGGGGCCTGGGATCGGCAGCACTAGGTGCACAGCAGGACAGAACTCAGCGATGGGAAACTGAGATGGGCAGGATGTATGTGCTTCGGGAGGCAGGGGCACGGGCAGGTGGGCAACCTCCACGCGGAGTTCACCAAGTGAGAGGGCGGGGAGCTGGAGGGAGCCGGAGGAGGGGCCTAAGTTCAGCCTGCCGGGGGTGGGAGCAGGGAAGCTCCCTGGCTCCTTTGCACAGTGTGGTATTAGGTGGGTCTCAGGGGATGCCTTGCCTGGCTGGGCCCAGCACCCATAGGGCCCCAGACACCCCAGTTCTGGGTCTCCAGCTCACACGGCACCTGCTGGTGAAGGCCCTTCAGCTCCTGTCAGGGAAGAGCTGCTCCGTGCCCTATCAGCAGCGTTGGCGCTGAGCAGGGCCAGCATATGAGAAGCCTTCCCGCCACGTCTCACGCCACCCGCCCCTGCAGAGTGCTCTGGAAGAATCTTTTAAAAAGAAAAAAATCTGAAGGAACCTTGCCTTTATGCTTAAGTGAAGCACAGACCCTGTTTGTCCTGGGAGCCAATGGGAAGCCAGAGGTGGTGGAGTCAGGGGCAGTGGCCCCTCAGCTGCCACTGTCATCACTGTCATCCCCAGTGACAGAATTTACATCATTAATCATTGGTGGTGATAGAAAAGTCGTTGAAATAGAATGTTGTCACAGGATAAATGTCTCCATTTCGCTCTAGTGTTGGTGCTGGAACAACACTGTGGTTTCAAAATGATATTTATGTGTCACCAGGACCCTGGCGACACTGGCCAGTACTGCCCACAGCCCCTCCCAGGGAAGCTGAAGCTTCCCACCGCCCTGGGGCCTGGCGTGTGCAGCCCTCAGGAGCTGCGAGAAGGGAGGGTGGCCAGGCTCCAGGGGTGCTTTCTGGTAGACATGTTGGTGCCTCGCTGCATGATCCTCTGGTGGCACCCCCTCCATGCCTGCCCACTGTTTGATTCGGACAAGATCCAGGGTCTGACCCTGGCCCAGCTATGCTGGCAGCCATCACCCACTCAGTTTCAAGGGTGCGGTCACTCCAAAGCCACCACAGGCCACAGAGAAGCAAGAGGAGACACAGCAAGCCAGAGAGCCCCGTGTTTGAAAGCCTTGTCACTGTTCTAGAAATACAGGCCACCATGAGTTTTGGCCGGCGCCTTTCTGTTCTGTGACCTGAGAACACTCTGTTTTTGGAAAGTGTGGAACTGCTGACACCGTTTTCCGATGGCCGTGTCTCTCTCTGCCTCCGCTGGGGCAGGTGCCGACTGGCGGAGCCTCAGGGCCGAGGGGTGGGGCAGCATTTGCCAGGGCTGGGAGGACTCCTTGGCTTTGGGGCCTTGGAGCCCGCATGGGCCCTTAGGGGGTGTGCACACCAACGGCAAGGCAGACATGCCAGAGGCCAGGCCAGGAGGCTGCTGCCCCTGGTGAGTGATGGTTCGTTGGGGACTGTGTTAGGGACGTGTGGGGTGGGACCCAGGGACTGTGTTAGGGACGAGTGGGGCCCAGGGCCTAGGGGGACTGTGTTAGGGACATGCGGGGCCCAGGGACTATGTTAGGGACAAGTGGGGCAGGGCCAGGGACTGTGTTAGGCCCAAGCCTGGGGTCTGAGATGTTTCGAGAACATTTGGCAGGTGACGGGTGGGTCCCAGTTACAGGTGGGAATTTCTTAAGAGCCTAGGAGATGTGGGAGTGGTCAGCGACCCTCCAGCCAGGTGTTGCCCAGCGTTGCATGGCATGTGTTAGTCAAATTGTAAGAATGTTTGTGAGACTACGCACGGTGATCTCTGCTTCGACTCAGAGGCCATTGCAGGCCCTTTGTCGGATTCCTTGCCGTCGCTTCATAAAGGAAAAATCATTTGAGCACCAACAGTGTAAGAGAAGCGTGACTTTAAGAATGCCTCTTCAGGGGCCCGGCGGCGTGGCCTAGCGGCTAAAGTCCTCGCCTTGAACGTGCCGGGATCCCTTATGCTTGCTGGTTCTAATCCTGGCAGCTGTACTTCTCATCCTGCTTCCTGCCTGTGACCTGGGAGAGCAGTCGAGGACGGCCCAAAGCTTTGGGACCCTGCACTCGTGTGGGATACCTGGAAGAAGTTCCTGGATCCTGGCTTTGGATCAGCACAGCATCGGCCGTGGTACTCACTTGGGGAGTGAATCATCGGACAGAAGATCTTCCTCTCTGTCTCTCCTCCTCTCTGTATATCTGACTTTCCAATAAATAAATAAATCTTAAAAAAAAAACAAAAAGAATGCCTCTTCGGTGGAGTAAATGAAATCAGTTCATTCCATTGTTTTTTTCCTTTTTTCTCTCGCCTTGGCAAAGAGCGGCAGAAATCTGTTTGGGATGAGCAGACAGACGGAGGTCTGGCCGGGTCTCCAGGCTGGCAAGGCTGTGTGTTCTGGCGGTTTCCGGTCATGGGATTACTGTCGTGCAAGGGGACCTGGAGTCCTCCCCTGGTAGGAGCAGTGCCAGCCGAGTTGGCGCTGTGTGAATCCAGCCCAAATCTCCCCCGGGGATGCTGGCACCCACTCCTTCCTGAGTGTTCCAGGAGGATGGCCCAGGGGGCGGTGAGGGGGCACTTCCTGGTGGAGGGTGGCAGGCTCCGCTTACTGGTTCCCACTTGTCCTTGCATGTGTAATAAATCTCATGAAGAAGGTAGATTCCTTCAAATAACTATCAATTAAGGTCCTTTATGATCACAGCCAGGATGATGAATTAAAGTCAGTTTAAAGAGAACTGTTAAAAGCAATGGCGGCTTTGGGAACGCTGCATCTCTGGAATGCCACTTCCCCCCCAGGCCGGGCTGGCACGTGGTGCCTCTGCAGGCTGGCGCCCCGGGCAGAGGCTCCCAGTGCCATCGATTGCGTGTCAGTTGTCTGTCGCCCTCACCCCCCGTGACCTGAGCTTGGGAAGGGGAAGGGCCGACCCCTTTCTGTCCCTCCGTGGTTCGAGGACCAGAGCTGTTCTCCAGCTCCTTGTGGACAGAGGCCTATGGTCAGGACTTGGGGCAGGTGGAAAGAACTTGAGACATCTGCCCCCACCCCCAGTGCTCCATGACCGCGGGGTGCAGTCCTCAGCTCATGCCAGCTGCCCCATGGCCTATGCTAAGCAGGTGTCAAGGAAAGGTGGTGTGGGGGAGCCCTCCCAGGCCTTTTCCTTGGCGGTGCTTGGGTAGTCGGTGTGTGGGCAGGGCCAGCTCAGGCTGGGGAGGAGTCAGGAGCGTGTGTCAGGCTCCGATGTCCTGGTCAGTGTCGTGCCCGTGCGGTGGCCCAGGTCTCCCCACTGCCGGTTTGCACTTCTCGGCCTCACAGAAACCCCCTCTCCTGGGTTAGCCCTGGGTCTCTGCTTCCTGCTGGTTGTGTCCCCCTGTCCCCCACGTATCCCTCCAAGGGTGGCAGACTGCCCGAAGAGTCAGGTCCTTGCCACCTGACGTGCTTTCTTGCACCACATCTGTGTGACAAGCCCCTGTTCCCCAGCAGCCCCACCTGCTTCCCCACACTTGCAGTGATGCTGAGTGCTGGTGCGTGCTCCTCTGAGCGAAGAGCTCATTGGTCGTTCTTCAAGCTACCAGTGCTGGATGGAGCACGGGGCTGCCTGTGAGACCAAGGTCATGGCGCTGGTGAGATGCCTACCCGGGCAGCCGCAGTGAGACACGCTGGTACTGGCTGGCTCAGGTCTTCTCTCGTGGCTAGAGACCAGGCACTCACCTTGTGCCAGCAGGCTTCTGGGTGCAGACAACCTCGCCTGGCACCCCGGGCAGCTGCGGTGAGGGTGGCTTTCTTGGTCTCTGAGTCTCCTGGTTTTGGCAGGCAGTGCTTGTTTATTGCAGCTCCTGCCAAAAACATCAAGTATGAAATTCACCAGAAATGAGGAGTCCTTGCCGCCCCCACTTGAGGCTGTCAGCTGGTCGGAGCCCCCTGATAGGTTCCCAACTAGAACTGGAAGTTCCTGCCTGAAGCTGTGGTGGATGGTCAGGACGTCGGGCTAAGCGGAGCCTGGCTGCTGGGCGCAACTCCTCCTGTGTGTTTCTAAGACTTGTTTATTTCTAAGAGTTACAGACAGAGGGGGAGAGACAGCAACTTCCCTGATTCGATCCCCATGCGGCCACAATGGCCAGAGCTGGGCCAGGAGCCTCGTCTAGATCTCACACTTGGGCCGTCTTCTGCTACTTTCCTCAGGCCGTTAGCAGGGAACTAGATGGGAAGTGGGGCAGCTGGGACACAGACTGTGGCCTACCAGCGACTCAAGCAGCAGGTTCCTGGGCTTCCACAACCCCGCCCCCAGTCACTGGTCACCACCCAGGTGCTATCCTGGGACCTCAGGAGTGTGGTCTGGAGGGGCTGAGGAGAGGAGAGCGTCCTTGGACATGGCCTGGACGGAGCGGGGGACAGCCAGTCCTGTCCTCTCTACCCTGACCAGGGAACGACGGCTCCCAGCTTCGTCCCCTGAGCATGTGGGGAGGTGACCCTGGGCCTCGCCTCCCTGCCTGGCTTGTTCCTCCTTCACCCACTGCGTGTCAGCTCCGCTCTTCTCATCTCGGTCCCTGTGAGGAGGAAATATATATTTAGACTCCTCTGTACTTTGCGTGGTAACAGCCGCTTTTTTCCTGATGAAGAATGAGGAAAATGGGTCAGCTGTATTTACTAAGAAGCGTGTTCCAGCTCCTTTTCGGAGGCTATTTATAAATGTTGACCATGCGAGCTCCATCTCCACGTCTCGCTGGAAGCTGCGGATCCTGAGTACCCCCGTTACTATGCCGGGGATGCTGGAGCACGGCCTGTCAAGGAGGGCACACGGGACTCCTGTGGATAGCGAGTCTGATGAACTCTGGCAGCTCTAGTTTGCCATTTGGTTCGATTGCCCTGGGAGGTTTTTCGTGTGGCTTTGGTGTGCCCTTCTTGGCTGTGGGTGGAGAGCCCGACCCTCCCGGGCCCCTCGCCTGCTGTTTGCTGATGACTTTTTCTGTGGCTTTGTCTTCTCAGTCATTTTTTTTTTTAAAGATTTATTTGTTTTTATTTGAAAGGCAGAGTTACAGAGAGCGGCAAGACGGAGGGAGACCTGGCTGCTGCTTCGCTCCCCAGGTAGCTGCAACTACCAGAGCTGGGTTATTCCAAAGCCAGAAGCCTGGAGCTGCTGCTGGGTCTCCCACATGGGTGCAGGGACCATCTGCTGCTGCTTGCCTAAGTCGTGAGCAGAGAGCTGCATTGGAGGTAAAGCACCAGACCAGCATCCGCACGGGCTGCTGGTGACATTGGCAGAGGCTGACCTGGTCAGCTCTGGAGCACCAGCCCTGCACCTCAGTCTTCAAGAATGCCAGCCAGTAGTGACTACGCCCAGTTCTTAGCTAGTCCTGCTCACACGGCCCCTGGAACTTGGCCTCAGCTGACGGTCCCCACGGTGCTTACTGCCGGGACCACCAAGCCCCTGGAACTTGGCCTCAGCTGACGGTCCCCACGGTGCTAACTGCTGGGACCACCAGCTGCAGGCACCCTTTCTGTCTCCAGTGCCATGTCTGCCCCATGGGCTTCTCCCCCCCGCCCTTTTCCCAGGCCTGGAGAGTTTGGGATTCCCCTTTGCAGAGAGGCTGGATTGTAGCGCCCCAGGAACCTTCAGTCCCACCTAGGCCTTGAGGGTGGAATCCTAGTAACCATGGTTGGAGCCCTGGTTCCACAGGTCATCTTGGATTCCCAAGGTCCCTTCTGCAGGGTCCTGCTTCTGGAGGCTCCCTCACCCAGTCCCTGGGGCCTGCAGGACGTAGGACGTACGTAAGCGGCCCTTGGCTGGGCCTTCCACCAGGGGGCAGTGTACTAGAGCAAGCACTGTGCCCCCCCCAGCTGTGCCAACCTTGGAGCCTGTGTGTGGGTATCCTGTCCACAGTAAAAGTAGCCCTTTGCCCTCACCACTTCCTGAATACCTGCCCTGGACCAGGCCGTGCCCCGTGAGCTGATTAAACCCACAGGGCAAGGAAGGCTGACGCGGGGCTGGTCGTGGGGATGCCTGCTGCTGTGCTCTGCCTGCTCCGCCCGGGGAGGTGCCTGGACCAGGTCTCCCCCAAAGCACAGATCCCCAACTCATCTGGGCCTCAGTGATTTTATTTTTTGATGTCCCCAGGTCCTGGGAAATATCTGACAGCTCTGCTTATTAAGTAACTAGATCTATAGATCTTAATAAACATTTATGTCTTAACAACCTCATAGCTATTGGAAAATATGCAGGATTCAAAAAACGTCATGCTTGGGACCAGCATTGTGGTGGAGCGGGTTAAGCCTCCTCCTGTAGTGCTGTCATCCCATATGGGCACCTGTTCAAATCCCAGCTGCTCCACTTCCCAGCCAGCTCCCTACTAGTGTTACCTGGGAAAGCGGTGGAGGATGACCCAAATCCGTGGACACCTGCCCCCTGAGTGGGAACCTGACTTCAGTCTGTGTCCATCTGGGGAATAAACCAGCAGATGAGAGATTTCACATTTTCTCTCTCCTCTACCCCAGTCACCCTACCTTTCAAATAAATAGATCTTTTTAAAAATTCTATTTTTCTTCCGAGCTGTCTGAGAGGCAGAGAGAGAGAACTAGGATAGGAGCCAGCAAGAGGACTCCTGTATTGGTTCCCTCCCTTCAGGTGCCTGCAGTGGCCAGGGCGGTGAACCAGCCCAAGTCGGCCGTGTGCCTGGCAGGGACCCAGCTGCACAAGTCGTCAGCAGTGCCTCCCAGGGTCTGCATGAACAGGAAGCTGCAATGGCCAGCCGGAGTGGGGCTTAGACCAAAGCACTCACTGATGGGGTAGCTGTCCCTCTTGGGCACTGGGTCACTTTTCAAATCAAAGAATCAGATTGGACACTGCCTCCCTAGTTTCCTGTTTGGGATTGATTTTTGCAAGAAAGTCAGTTGGGTTCTTATCTCAGCAAGCCCTGAAGCCCTGGCTTTGCAGTGGCAAGGTGTCCCTGGAAGGGATGGAGGATCCTCTGCCGTTGTGACCTGCCCGCGGCTGTTTTGCTGTCTGGCGGGTGTTGGCGTGTGTTGTGGGGGAAGTCAGTGTTGATTGTCTTCCTCCGAAACTTAAACCTCAGGGTGCCTGGGTGCCTGGTTTGAGAACCACATCTCTAGACCCACCTGGCTTTCCCTGCCTATCCAGGAAGCAGGTCAACCACCCCGGGATGATCAGACTCCCACTTGCACATCTGGGGTGCACTCAGGGGACACCCCAAGATCCAGGTGTGCCTCCAAGAGCCCTGCTCCTGTTGGTCTCCTGCCATCAGCCTGGCCAGCTGTTGGGTGCAGACTTGGAAAATTCTCCCTCAACTAAGCGCCCTCCAGTCTCTGGCCACACTGTGCACTCTGGCCAAATGCAGCCTTGCCGTTCGGAGTGAAGGCTCCTCGTGTTGCTTCTGTGGGTGCGTACATTGGCCCCAGGGATCAGGGAGCCCCCTGAAACAAACCCCACAAGCCAGGGGCTCGGTCTCAGGTACAGCTTTGAACTTTGGCAGGTAGACGTCTTGGCCTTGCTCTTCCGAGTCCCATAGCCCCCCACCTTCCTTGCTTGCCATCTACCTTCACCACGACTCACTGCAGGAAGGACAGCTTTGCTGCCCGTGTCTGCCAGGAGCTCCCCAGCTCCTTTCTACCCCAGGATGATTGCACCTGTCCTTTCTCGTATCTGAAACCTTCTGACTTCTGTCCCCGCCCTGGATGGTCCCAGCTCGTTTTCCAGGTCTCACTGCAAATGTCCCTCCTCAAACAAGCAGGCCAGCCCAGAGTACTGCTTTGGTTTGGGTGGGGTTTGAGTGTGCCCCCCCAAGACTTCACATGTTGAAATGTAAGAGGGCAGAGACCTAATCGGACTGTGGTGTTTAGAGGTAGCCCTCTGGGGGCCAGTGCGGGGACACAACAGGCTAGCCCTGTGTGGTGCCAGCATCCCATAAAGAGACCTGGTCGGCTCCCAGCTGTTCCACTTTGCATTCAGTTTTCTATTAATGATCTGAGGAAAGCACCAGAAGATGGCACGAGGACTTGGGCCCCTGAACTGGGTAGGAGACCCGGGAAGCAACTCCTGCCTCTGGCTTGAGCTTGGCCCCGCCCTGTGGTCCCTCGTGGGGGATGGAGCCAGCAGATTTTCCCTGTATCTCTCCCTCTCTCTAAAACTTTCAAAAAAGTCAATGCAAGTCTTTTTTTTTTTTTTAAAGAGTTGTTTTTATTTGAAAGGCAGAGTTATAGAGTGTGAAGGAGAAAGAGGAGAGAATAAGATTTTTCTTGTTTTTTTTTTTTAAAGATTTATTATTTTATTTTTATTGGAAAGGTGGATACAGAGGAGAGACAGAGAGGAAGATCTTCCATCCAATGATTCACTCCTCAAGTGACCACAATGACCGATGCTCTGCCGGTCCGAAGCCAGGAGCCTCTTCCGGGTCTCTCATGCAGGTGCAAGGTCCCAAAGCCTTGGGCCATCCTTGACTGCTTTCCCGGGCCACAGGCAGGGAGCTGGAAGGGAAGCGGGGCTGCTGGGATTAGAACCGGCGCCCATATGGGATCCCGGGCGTGCAAGGCGAGGACCTTAACCACTGCGCCACTGCGCCGGGCCCAGAGAATAAGATTTTTCAACCTCTGATTCACTCTCCAAACGGCTGCATGGCTGCAATGGCTGGAACTGGGTCAACTCAAAGCCAGGATCTAGGAGCTTCTTCCTGGTCTCCCACGTGGGTGCAGAGGCTCAAGCTCCTGGGCTGTCTTTCTCTGATGCTCTCACAGGCCCTAAAGCATGGAGCCAGATCGGAAGTACAGCAGGTGGGACATGAACTGGTGCCCAAATGAGATGCTGGCAGCACAGTTAGAGGCTTAACCTACTAGGCTACAGTGCCAGGTCCCCAACATAATCCCTAAATGAAGGCAGTTCTGAGTGGAGTAAATTCAGTATGACTGAGAAGCGTTGCAGTGTCTGTGTTCCCATCTGGAGTTTGGATGAAAACCCCGACATGGCGGCGTGAGCTCTTGCGGCGTGTGTGTGCCTGCTCACTGGTTCGGTGAGGTTTGCGCAGTTCCTGCGGCTGAGCTGGGAGAGCCCGCGGGGCAGGCCGTGTTCCTGACTTGCCGTTGTCCGTGCTAGTCCTGAGCAGAGTGCCCGCTTCTCTGGCTGCTTCCAAGTTCTGCCAAGCTCTGCCCTCTCTCTCTCCTCCCCTTGGCCCCCGCCTGGTCCCGTAGGATCCAAGTCCTCACCTCACTGAGGGGAACTGGGGGGCCAGGTGTGCTGTGATGGGACAGGGAGCCTTATCTATCTTTCTCTGACTTCTTATTTCTGCTTCTTAGAAGAAAAAAAGATTTATTTTTATTTGAAAGGCAGAGTTACAAAAAGAGGGAGACAGAATCTTCCGTGCATTGGTTTTTCTACCCAAATAGCTGCAATGGCCAGACCTGGACCAATCCGAAGCCAGGAGCCCGGAGCTTCCTCTGATTCTCCCAGATGGGTGTAGTGGCTCCGAGACTTGGGCCGTCATCTGCTGCTTTCCCAGGCCATAAGCAGAAAGCTGGGTGGGAAGCAGAGCAGCTGGGACTTGAACCAGCATCCATATGGGATGCCAGTGCTGTAGGTGGAAGCTTCACCCACTGTGCCACAGCGCTGGGCCCCAGTTATTCCCGTATGGATCCCTCCCCGCTGCCCCTTCCCCAACAGATAAAAGGTGCATTGTTTCTCAGCTGACTGAAAGCTTCCCCTAACCCACTGCTCCAAGGAGAAGCAGGTGGAGGGAAAGGCCTGGCCCTGGCCCGCAGACCTCTAGCTGTCATCCCTACAGCCTTTTCTGGGTCGCATATTCCCAACAGCACGGCCACTCCAGGCCCAGCTCCTCCTTAGTAGCTTGCAGTCACTCCCTGTCTGTCTCCCAGCCCACCGCAGACATCTCTGGCCTTGGCCCAAGTGCAGAACAGGGCTCAGCCTCGGAGGGGCTCTGCTTGCCCCTCTGCTTGTCACCCTCCCTCCATGTGACCTCCACTGGCCTTGGCTGCCCTGCATCTCCCCTGCACGTGACCAGCCTTCACCTTCGTGGTTTCCAAGACTGGGCTGTGGTTGTTGGGTTCTCTGCTTCTGAGTACGCTGTTTGCTGGGGGCGGGGGTAGATGCGCTTGGGCTGCTTGAAATGAAAGGGTACAAGGACTGAGGGCAAGGAGCAGGTGCTGTCCGCACCTCTGATGCCCTCACCTGCAGCAGGTATGGGAGCTGGGCGTCCTGGGGGCTGACCTTGAAAGTGTGCCCAGGGGCTGGTGCTGGCATTGTGCCTCACCAGGCCAGTCCTCTACCTTCCAACACCAGCGTCCCCAATGGGCACTGGCTCGTGTCCCAGCTGCTCTGTTTCCCATCCAGCTTGTGGTCTGCGAAAGCAGCGGAGGATGGCCCAAAGCCTTGGGACCCTGCACCCGTGTGGGCGACTGTTGGCTCCTGGCTTTGGGTTAGCTCAGCCCTGGCCATTGCGGTCATTTGGGGGAGTGGACCAGCAGATGGGAGATTGTTCCCTCTGTGTCTCACTTTCTCTCTGTAGATTTGCCTTTCAAATAAAAATAAACAAATCTTAAAAAACAATGTGTGTCCAGGGCCGTGGATAAGTGCATCCTGAAGCTACTCAGCATCCTACTTATGGTTTTTTTTGGGGGGGGGGGAGTTGGGATAGGGGTGATTTTGTTTACAGAAAATTTTAAGTGTCACAGGTTAGACATGTTCAGGCAGGAAAATAAAAGGAAATACAAGAACAACAATAGAGATCAGAGATGCTTAGCGTTGAAAGACGCCCGTGCATCTGCAGGTGCCTTAGTAACGAAAGCAGAGGTGCTTGGGGTCTCCCATACAGCACACGCCACCGAGTGTGCCCGAAGTGCCAGACGTTGGTCAGAACTCACGCACTTGTTACCTATGGCGTCGTTAATCACATGATCTTCACAGTGCGTGGGTGTGATCTGCCAGAGCTCAGCTGGGGACACAGTCCTGGCTGTGCACACCTGCTGGCAGGTGTGTCTGTGGCCAAGGTATAAAACCATCAGCATACCCACTGTCAGGTTGTTTTATTTGTTTCTCTCAGGAGAGAAATCCTATGTTTGTACCTTGGGGCGCCGTATTTTGTTTTGTAACTAAAGGAAGGCGGGCAGAAGCCAGAGGGTGCGCCGTCGAACGCACCTAGCGGCCGTTCCTTTTGGTCTCACTTCTTTCACTTGGGGAGTTCTGTTGACAGTCACCCATGGTGCTGTGTGTCCAAGGGCCCTGTCTCTGTACCGCTGGCTGGTGGCGTCATGTACGGGTAGGAGAGAATTTGCTCGGTTATCGATCTAGGTGGGTTTGGGTTGTATCCAGTATTTTTTTTTTTAATAAGATTGATTTCTTTTGATTGGGAATGCAGATTTCCAGAGAGAAGGAGAGACAGAAAGGGCTTCCATCCACTGATTTACTCCCCGAAAAGCAGCAATGGCCAGAGCTGAGTCCATTTGAAATCAAGAGCCAGAAGCCTCCTCTGGGTCTCCTATGTAGAAGAAAGGGTCCCAGGACTTTGGGCTGAACTCTGCTGCCTTCCTAGGCCACAAGCAGGGAGCTGGATGGGAAGTGGAGCAGCCAGGACACCAGTTGGCACCCATAAGGGGTGCCAGTGCTTGCAGGTGGAAGCTTAGCCCGTAGAGCCATGGTGCCAGCCCATTTCATTTTCGACTGTGACAAGCAAAGCTGCCATGCACTTCTGTGCTCAGTTCTTCACATGGACACCTCCTGACTTTTCTCTGGGGTGTAGACCCAGGAGTGGCAGGCATGGATCATACGGAAACTCCCATATTGCTTTTAAGGTGCCATCCCTACCCCGAGCCCGAGGGCCCCAGTGCTTGTGCAGAAGGTCTGACAGGTGTCAGGGGCATCACCCCAGGGTGTGCTAGTGCTGCTGAGTAGCTTCCTTTTTTAAAAAATTTAAAGCTGCATTGTTTTAGAGACAGAGCCCCTCAGTGTGTGGGTTCACTTCCCTAATGCCCACAGTAGCAAAGGTTGGGCCACTTCTGCGTCAGGGGGCAGGGGCTCTGTCTGTGTCTCCGTGTGTGGAGGCGCTGGGGCTCGGCCAGCAGTCTGCCAGGGGCGAGGGCGGGGTAAGAGGTGCCACAGGGCCCACCCCCGTGAGCGTCTTTCCGTGCGGTCCGCCATGTGTCTTCACGGATCTGCTGAAGTCTCTTGCCGATTAAAAAAAAAAAAAGAATACATGGATTCCTTGAGTTTTTCAGGATCTTTATTATTGTTTTTTTAATAAGAAATGTTTTGGGCCCAGCATGATGGCTTAACAGCTAAATCATCACCTTGCAACTGCCGGGATCCCATATGGGCACTGGTCTGTGTCCTAGCTGTTCCACTTCCCATCCAGCTCCCTGCTTATGACCTGGGACAGCAGTCTAGGATGGCCCAAAGCCTTGGGACCCTGGTACTCACGTGGCAGATCCAGAGAGAGCTCCTGGCTCCTGGCTTCAGATCAGCTCAGCTCTGGCCATGGCCATCTGGGGAGTGAACTAGTGGATGGGAGATCTTTCTCCTCTGCTTAAATTTGATCTACCTTTTCTTTTGAAACGAAGATTGGAGAGAGTGAGTCCCATCCATTAGTTCACTCCCCGAATGGCTAAAATGGCCAGAGTTGATAGGAGCCAGGTGCTCCTGGGTCTCGATGTGGGGCAGGGCTCAAGGACTCAGACCATCCTCTGCTTTGTCAGGCTGTGAGCAGGGAGCTGGATCAGCAGTGGAGCAGCTGGGACACGAGCTCCCAGGTGTGGGATGTGGGCACCGCAGGCAGAGGAGCAGCAGGCGTGCCTCTGGCTGGCTCCTGGTTCTCCCCGTGTCACGCTGCTGTTCAGATCCGTGCCTTGCGAAGACCTGGTGTCCTCTGTGACTTCTCCTGTCGTCCCCTCTTTAGTCTCTTTGGAAGAACAAAACCCGGTTTTGATCATGCTCGAGTTTGTCACCTTTTTTGTTTGTTTTTGTGAATCACGCTTGTGGTGTCCTGTCTAAGCAGTGTTTGATTAGCCCAGAATTGGAAGTACTTTCTCCTGTGTTCTCCTCTCCAAGTGTTTTCTATTTTAAACTTATGTCTACACTCCATGTTGAGTCGGTTTTTGCATATGATGTGAAGCTTGAATTGAGGTCGGTCCCTCTCCCCCTCTCCCTCCACCCCCCGCCTTTTTAAATGATTACTTACTTATTTCAAAGACACAGTAATGAGAGAATCAGCCTTCTGTCCTCTGGTTCATCCCCCCAAATGACTACAAATAGTCAGATCGGCAGCGGGCTGCAGCAGGACCCAGGGACTCCTGGGTCTCCCAGCTGGGTGGCAAGGGCTCCTGTAGTTGGCCTGGTACTTTGCCGAGCGCGTTAGCAGGGAGGTGGCTTGGAAGCAGGGTAGCCAAGACCCCAAGTGGCACTCTGCCAGGGGTTGCCGGCACTGATGCGCCTTAATGCTGACCCTTAGTTTATTTTTTGCATGTAGATATCCAATTACCAAATACTCATTTTGAAAAAAAAAAAAAACTTGTTTCCCCACTGCACGGCACTTTCCTCCTGTGTAAAAACCTGCCAGTGCCTGCATGTGTATCTGGATAGATCGGCTTCGGTGTCTGCTCCATTGGCCTCCCGGGACTGTCTTTTGCACAGGGTCATACCCTCCTGGCAACTGCAGTGCTGTAACGAAGCCTGAAATCCTTTGAATCAAAGTGTTGCTTGCTCTATAACTTTGTTCTCTCTAGTTGTTTTAGCCTTCTGCATTTCCATTCAGAGCAAAGCCTCCTGGGAGTGAGCCTCCTGCTGTGTTCTCTGTGGATGACCTGTTCAGGTGACCCTGTTGTGCTGGGCTCCCTGGGACCCAAGAGCCACGGCACGCACAGTGCTCGCACCTGGTAAAGGGAGAGCTGTTTGTGCATGACGCGCAGGCTGTGTGTTGACCTTAGGGTTTAGAGATGGTCTTTCCCTGCCAAGCCTGGGTTCCACCCCAGGAATGCAGGCTGGACCCATGCAAACATACTTGTGAAAATTGCCATTGCTGGTCAACCACAGTCAAGGCTTGAATTGAGGCACTTGGAACTTCTCTTCCGTCTTCTTTCCAGTGTGGTCTGCGCTAGGGGTCCATGTTAGCCCCCTGGAAGAGTGGGTGAGAGCCGGGCAGGAGGGCTCTCTTTCCCAGAACACATCTGAGGAGGAGGAGAGAAGCAGAAACTTGGGCATTGTGCTTTGCTGTGTCTCTGGGTGTGGCTGACCTTGGCATGTGCCATGTCCCCCTCGTCTCGCTCCAGGGTGGTCGGTGAAGGGCAGGAGCCACCGGAGGCCCTGCACGCAGGTGCTGTCAGCCCCATGGCCAGCACCACCCGCCTCCCTCTGCTCTGGCTGACTCTCAGCTGAGGGTTTGGCAGAGGCCCAGCCGTGGGGGAGGAGGGACAGGCTCTGGCCGAGCTAGAAGACACCATTTCGGTGGGCTTTTCCAGGACTGCTCAGCCGAGGCTGCCCCTGGGGAGAGGAAGCTGCTACATTGTCCAAATCAAAAGTCTTCTACATTCCTCAGGCCGGTTGGAAGCACTTAAGCAAGTCATGGCAGGCAGCAGAGGCCGGGGCCTCCCTGCCACGGGCTTCAAGGGTGAGAGATGGCTCACCCCCAAAGGCACCTAGTGGAGAATAGATCCAGAATTCATAGGAGGAAATGGGGTGAGCATCCTCCCAAATAAGTTTTCATTCTAGAATTTGCTGACAAATCTGTTGGAACACTGGTTACCCCGTCAGTGTGGGGTACTGAATATGACTGAGGCACATCTACCATCAAAGAATAAAGCATTATGAAACCAGTCAGCTGTGGGCTCCCCACTTGGCAGTTTGGAAGGAAAACCCTTTCTCCTTTACAAGGCCAAGCGACTCCTTAATTCCTCCCAGGAGGTTTCACGTTAAAACGTGTTCACTGCCAGCTGACAAAAAAGGCAAGTCCAGATTTATTACCCTGGCACCTGCAGCAAAAAAAAAAAAAAAAAAAGAGAGAGAGAAAAGACGGATGATGAAAATGTATTTAATTATCATTCCGTGCCACATCCCTGCCTGCTCGGTGGCAGGGCTGCAGCTGCTGGCATGCACTTTATTTTAAAGTCAATGTGCTTATCTGGAGAGGAGTAAATTGACGTGGGGGAGGAAGGAAATGGCGACCTCTGGACCCAGCTGAGCAAATGCAGATTTGCATTCTGGGCTGTCTGCTTTAATTGTCTAATCCAGCCCACATTGCATCAGCTCTGGGATTTGGCTTTTGCAAAGAAAACATTTGCAGAAAGTAAACTTTTCTGTGGCCTGTTTGAGCCCAGACGAATGTTTTTAAAATGTTTCTCCTACCTGGAGTATAAGGTGTGCGCAGGTGGCAGATGCTAATCGTTTCTACTGTGGGGTGTGGAAATTGCTTTGCTGAATGGAGGAGGCCTGGCTGGACCCCCCTTTTCACCAGATAAGCAGGTCAAAGGGTCGAGAGAGGTGGGCTCCAGTTCTCAGTGGGTTGAGGGTCCTGGAGCCAGAGGCCTGGATTTGTGACTCCGGAAAGCCTTTGTGTTCCTGTAGCCTGTAGCTGTTAGTGGTCTCACGAGGGGAATGAGCATGACCCCAGCTCCAAGAGCTGACCCTCTGGGAAAGGCTTCTGCGGCATAGCCTGGAATGGGGTATGCAGGGATGGGACCAAGCAGCGACACTGGGTCTCAGGGAGAACATATTAGGTTTCCGCCCGTCCCTGGGGATAACTTTGGCCTGGCGATTGGGGGTCTGCACCATTAGTTCCCAGCAAGCATGTGCCATTTTCAACAAAATAGCCCAGATGATAAGCAGCGTCCAGTGTGACCACTGTCCTGCCGGATCTGCTTATCAGGATCTTCTGTATATGCTGGGGTTTAATGCAAAGTGGTGGGTTTCCCACTGCAAAGAGAACGCGGTGAGCTTTGGGAAAAGACATGTGCTGCATGTTTGTGATGGGACGGGGCTGAGGGGAGGAAGGAAAGCTCTGCCTATGCAGTGGGCTGTGAGCTGGAGGCTCCCAAGCTTTCCAGTCTGCTGACCAGACCTTGCCATTAAGACAGAAAGGGGATTCCTTCATCATCAGCAGCAGAAACATCTTAGAAGTCAGGATCGCCACCTCCACCGTCATCACCGCTGTGTCGTCACCCACTGCCACTGGCACCACAGCCCTGCATGGTGGAACCGCTGACCTCATGGTGACCGCATGGTGACCGCATGGTGACCACATGGTGACCTCATGGTGACCGCATGGTGGAACTGCTGACCTCATGGTGACCACATGGTGACCGCATGGTGACCTCATGGTGACCGCATGGTGGAACTGCTGACCTCATGGTGACCACATGGTGACCGCATGGTGACCGCATGCCTCCAGGTAGCCTGACTACCTGGCATTCCTGATCTTTCCTGACTTCTCCTGGCACATGCCAGCCCATCTGGGACTGTTGTTCTTGTTTTTAATTTAAAGATTGATTTATTTTTTTGAAAGGTAGGCTGAAAGAGAGGGTGCGCACACACACACACACACACACACACACACACACACACACACACACGCTTCTGCTGGCTTACTTCTCAAATGGCCATGGCAGCCAACTTTGAGCCAAGCTGAAGCCAGGAGCCAGGAACTCCATCTGGGTCTCCCCTGTGAATGGCAGGAGCCCAGGTACTCAGGCTGTCTTCCGCTGCCTTGCCAGGAGCATCTATAGGGCCTACATCGGAAACAGAACAGCCAGGGCTCCCGACTGGCACACCGATTCAGGCTGTGTCACAAATGGCAGCTCAACCCACTGCACCATGGTGCCAGGCCCTGGGACTCTGGGTCTGATGCTTGATTTTGGGGACACTGACAAGTTCACTTCATGGTCAAGCTGCCCAGACACAGCAGAGAGTGGGGGCTGTGTTATACTCTGCTCCACTGTCCCACGGTTCCCTAAACCCAGCAGGACCTGGGGGCGGTGTGCTAGCACCTGGAGCTGTCACAGGAATAGCTTTCAACAATCCTCCCGTGTGTCTGGAGCACCTCTGGGAGTTACCCTCGTGTCCAAGCATGTCTTGCACATGTGTCCATCTGACGCCTGGAATCTTTGGGCTTCAAGGTCACTGCCTGAGGAGCGAGCATCTCCTACGTGGGTGGAGTCCAAGGTGCAGAGATGGACGCACCCTTGGGCGCTGCTCAGGGAGACTGTGTGCAGGTGAGCCTGATGGTTCTGCTTTCCACTTTCGTGTTTATTAAGCACTTCATGTATTCCAAAGCCACATACTATAACGGAGACAGTTTAATACATAATGGGTTGTGTGTTTCATAATTATCATATGGCTCCAGTCCAGAAAGCAGAAAAGAAAATGAACAGGATTGGTTCCTGCAACAGAAGGGAGTCAGCATGGTGATGTGCACACAGGCCTTGGAGCCACCGGAACGAGCCATGGGCTCCCAGTGCAGGACCCAGTGCCAGCCGAGGCATGGCCTCTTGCCCTGCTCAGTTGAATTCTCCTCTCCCTACCCTGTGCTGCCTATGGGCGGGGCATATCACACAGGCTGTTCCTGCTGCCAAGGTTTAACCTTGAAGAAGCCTATTCAAGCCAAGGCAAACCCCAGCCCCCTGGCACGGCATGATGTCATGTCCTTGTGGTGACACTTGTTTGCTGTGTCTGTCCCCCCCGGCCTCACAGCAGGCTCTGTGAGGTCAGGTCCTTTGTTCCCCCTCCTCTCTGGCCCCCAGGATCCCACCCAGCACAGAGGAGCTGGCAGAGCGGAAGTGAACAGGCCGAGCGGAGGGCTGGGGTGGAGCGCGTGCTGAGGCTTCCTGCAAAAACAGTGGGAGAGGTGGAGGTACTGGACATATTTCCTGTACAGTTCAAGTCCAGGACAGAAAGGCAGAAGTATGGAGAGATAGGGAGTGAGAGAGACGCTGGTTCACTGTCCTAATGGCCAGGACAGCCAAGGCTGGGCCAGGTGCCTGAAGCTCTGTCAGCATCTCCCATGTTGACAGCAACGGACTGGTCACTTGTTCTGTCTGCTGCTGCTGTGCTAGGCACGTCAGCAGGGAGCTGGAGCAGAAGTGGAGCCTGTATGCGCTGCCAGGGTAGCTGGCTTAACATGCTGCACAGCAATGCTGGCAGCTTCCTCACCCCCTGCCCTCTTGCTGTGCTCAGACCCTCGTGGCTTGAATGATACCCATCCCATAGGAGAAGGATGGCCTGCTGGCCTGCACGCACGGATTCAAATACTAATCCCATTTGAAGCAGTGCCCATAGATCTGGGCACCCTGCAATCCAGATCCTGGAACCATCGTGGTGTCCCTGCCGTTGGGGGAGGGGAGGGTCACCCAGCACAGAGCAAATGGCCTCTGGGTCCTTACAGAGGAAACTGGGCGTTCAGTGATTGGCTGTGGGTCAGTCCTTGATAATCAGAGAAGGCTGCCTGGCAGGTGTCCACGCTGATGATGCCAAGCCCAGGCTTGTGGACTCACAGAGCGTGTCAGCAGGCGTCCCTCTGTCCGTTTACTACGTGTGGAACACACGGCTAGGAGCTGTGGAGCAGCGATGCTGCCCACGTGTGCTTGGCTCCCAGTCCTAACGCCTGTGACATCTTGTGTGGCTGCATCCCTGCATCCCTGCATCCCTGCATCCCTGCATCCCTCCCGAGCTCCCCTAAGCTCCCACAGTGTGGTTCTGGCAATAACTATGTATTTTCTTTTTCTGGTAAGGTTATGTATGTATTGATTTCAAAAGTGTGACAGAGAGGGAGGGATGAATGAGAGTGACAGAGGTGTGTCTTCCATCTGCTGGTTCACTCCCCAAATGACCCCAATGGTTAGGGCTGGTCCAGGCTGAAGTCAGGAGCCCGGAACTCCGCCCAGGTTTCGTGGGGATGCAGGGGCCATCTGCTGCTCTCTCGGGTGCATTGGCAGGGAGCTTAGGGGATGCCAGCATTGCAGATACTGGCAGTGGCCCCCTGGCAGTGGCTCCTGACCCAGCTTCAGTAGTCCTGGGGCCTCGGGTCCAGGGGCGTCTGAGGTAGGACACCCTCGGTGCCCTCTGCAGCTTTGCACGAGACGCTCTCCCCAGCTCCCTGGCGGCTTTGCCAAGATCAGGCCGTGCGGAGTCTGGTGTCTTTTCCGCGGTGAGGGAGAGGGTAGGGCCCTGAGACTTTCCTCTTACTCCCCATGGTGGTTGACCTTGAAACAGATTGAGTGCCAATGGCCCATGTGGGAGGTGATCCCAGAAAGCAAACCGGGGCGGGGTGGCAATCCAGGAAGCCCTGTGTTGATGAGAAATTAATGGAGCACACTGCCCAATGGTGCGTTGTTGCCTGAGGGAGCCCCTGCCCGTCATGGGCAAAAGGTCACTTCTGAGCAGCCCTGCCTGCCAGCCAAGGCCAGCCAAGACGCGCATGCTCAGGTGGGACTGTGAATGACCGCCACAAGGGCAGAGGTGACAGCTGTGCCCCTTTGTTCACTGACCGAGCCCAGAAACAAGCTGGATGCCCGTGCTCCCCTCTTGGGGCGTGGCTGGCACAGGCTGCTAGGCTGTAGCAGCTCGGATGGGGGGACCCACTGTGATAAATTCAGCTCTTGGAGAGGGACATGCCAGGGACGTGAGGGAGACACTCCCCTGGCTGGGGCTGGTGGCTGTGGGTGGGGTCGGTCGGGCAGCTGTCCCTGGGGGCCTTGCCCCTAGGTGCACAGGGCACAGCTCTTGGGCTCTGCCACCCACAGTTGTACCATGAGTTCCACCCAGACCTTCCTCTGTCTAGGTCCTGTTTTTTTTTCCCCCACATTTTTTTTTGGAAGAAATCTCATTTTATAAATGGTTTTTTACACATTCCAAGTGCTGTTCACAGCGCTTACACCCCGTTTCATAATTGGCCCATACAATACACCCTGTTCAGAATTTTTAATCAACCGTGGCAAGTTGCCCTAGCAATTTAAATAAAAAGTATATAAATGAATTTAGTATTTTAATATTACAGTGACATTAGCCTTATATATGTGCTTAGCAGTTTCATGCAGTATTGCAGTTTTGTAAAATATTCATCCTCATTTGGCTGGTGGATGAAGTCTGCAGTTAAAGCCATGGGCCCTCCGTGCCGCCACCAGGGAAGGCAGTGGAGCCCTGGGGGCCTGAGGGGCTCAGATGGTCAACGGGATCCAGCGACCCCAGGGAAGCCCAGCTGAGGAGGGACCGTGACCTGGTGAGCCTGGGCATACCCTCTACGGGCCCCTGGCAGTCTGCCTGCTGTGCAGGGAGTGAGAAGGCATGCGTGGACAGACTGGGGACACCAGGCACCCCTTCAGTCCCCAGCGACTTTTTTTGGGAAGATTTGTTTATTGCAAAGTCAGATATACAGAGAGGAGGAGAGACAGAGAGGAAGATCATCCATCTGATGATTCACTCCCCAAGTGAGCACAACGGCTGGTACTGTGCTGATCCGAAGCCAGGAGCCAGGAACTTCCTCCAGGTCTCCCACACGGGTGCAGGGACCCAAGGCTTTGGGCCATTTTCGATTGCTTTCCCAGACCACAAGCAGGGAGCTGGATGGGAAGTGGAGCACCCGGGATTAGACCTAGCGCCTATATAGGATTCTGGCATGTTCAAGGCAAGAACTTTAGCAGCTAGGCCACTGTGCTGGGCCCTCCAGCGACTTTTTTTTTTTTTAAAGATTTCTCTAAATGTCTTTATTTGGCAATTTTACTTTTTTTTCCAACTCTTTTTATGTATGTGAAGGAGGCGTGTCCTGTGCGGATTTAAGAGTATAATGATACATCCCCCCTCCCATGCCCCCCCCCCGCCACCTCCTTCCCCCTGTTCTTATTTTTCTTTATTTTTACAGTGGCATACTTTCAAATTACTTTAGGATTCAACGGGTAGAAAAAAACCACTGTTTCTTAGGAGCTAGAAACAATAATCAAATCTCAAAATGTACTTGGTTGTGTTACACACACACACACACACACGCGCGTTCTTGGTATTCCATATTAGTTCCCACAAATCAGGGAACACACAGTATTTTTCTTTTGGGGACTCACTTATTGCGCTGAGCATAGCGGTTCCCAGTTGCACCTGTTCGTAATGAACAGGATCCCACATGGTGTGTAGAGGCCACTGGCCGGCTGTCCGGTCACTGTCCACGGCCACCTGGGTGGACTCCGTCTTCCCTGCTGTGACTTGAGCTGCCATCAATGGAGGGAACAGAAAACGCTCACGTCCTGATTTCATTTCATTTGGGTAAATTCCCAGGAGCGGGATGGCTGGGTCACGTGGTAGAGGTGTTTGCACGTTTCTGGGGACTATGCTTCTCCCATTCGCATTTCCAGCAGCGGTGGGTTAGGCACCTCTCCCTGTGTCTGCACCCCCAGCTTTGCCTTTAGGTGGCAGCTGTTCTACCTGGGGTGAAGGGAGAACTCGCTGCCGTTTCTGATCCCAAGCACCTTATCGTCTATCTGTTGACCATTTGTATTTCATTCTTAAAATATTGCCTGTTCATACTCTTTTTGTTTTTTTTTTAAAGATTTATTTATGTTCTTTGAAAAGTCAGATATACAGAGAGGAGGGACAGAGAGGAAGATCTTCCATCCACTGATTTGCTCCCCAAGTGGCTGAGGCAAGCCAGGAGCCAGGGGCTTCTTTTAGGTCTGCCATGCAGGTGCAGAGTCCCAAGGTTCTGAGCTGTCTTCTACTGCTTTTCCAGGCCACAGGCAGGGAGCTGGATGGGAAGCGGGGCAGTCAGGATTAAAATCAGCACCCATGTGGGATCCTGGTGCATGCAAGGCAAAGATTTTAGCTGCTAGGCTGCTGTGCCAGGCCCCTGTTCATACTCTTAACCCGTTTCCTGACTGGACAATTTATTTTGTTGTCAGATCTCTCGAGCTCCTGTCAGGAACAGGCCTTATTGTCCCCATCGGACTCTTGGGGAGCTGTGGACACTGGGAGGTGTGACATGGTGGGACATCACCGGACCTGGCGTCTTCCACACTCAGTGTTTGTGCAGCATGGCTGTGCTCTGCCCGTGTCCGTACCGTCGATGCTCAGAGAGGCAAGATAAGGTGCAGCTCTTTAACGGCAAGAGCCCATCAGGCCCGGGCGCCCGACCCCTGAAGCCTGGGCGCCCGACCCCCGAAGCCCACCGGCACCAGGGCTGGGCTGACTCAGGAACTTCACACACGGGAGATGACAGTGCACAGAGGGCAGTTTCTACAAGCCAGTCTCGGCAGGTTCTGCTGTCCCCCGACATGGGCACGCTCTGTCCCCCCTACTTGGGTTTAGTTCTAAGCTTCCAGGCGAATGCAGACGACGGGAACAGCTGCCGAGGCTCCAGTCTCTTCCCAGATAAATCTGACTAATCCAGTCCTTGTGACTAATCCTCTCCGAGGCTTTATCTTCGGAACTGATGATTAATTGAAATAGGCTAAATTGTTCTCATTTCAGCCCCGATACCTGGGTGTTCCCCAGGGAAGTGGGGTTGGGCAGCAGGATGGTGCCTGGGAGGGGGTGTGAGGGTCCTTGAGCTGCTGGGACCCCAGAGTTGCTAGCGGATGGGGCTGGGCTGGGCCAGGTTCCTGTGGGAACTGCGGCCTCTGCTGTGACACAGCTGTGCATTCTGCTGCAAATGCCGTTGGGTCAGACGCCTGTAGGAGAACCCCACAGCCGAGGCTGGACCCTGAGGCTCTGGGAAAGTGGTGACTTCCCGTCCTGATCCGCTGGACAGCAGGAATTTGCTCCTGGATTCTAAGCCCCCCACGGTGGGTAGGCACAGAGAGAGCAGAGCTGGGAGGCGCTTTGGAGGACATCCCCTCGCAGGTCCACTCCGACTGGAGCCCTGAATGGGGACGCTGGTGCCCAGGAGTGCAGCAGCTCGCTCTGTGTGTTACCCCTGAGTCCACGTCTCTTACCTTAGAACTCACCCAGCCTGGCAGTTCCTTTTCCCAAAGGACACTGAGTCATCCCCAGCACTGCAGCTTGAGTAAGTGCGGAAGGGAAGGGCAGTGACGCGGCTTGCTCGCCCTGGAGTGCTGGGACGGCTGTCTTCGCCTCGTCTGGTGTTCATCACCAACCCCAGAGATGCTGCAGCATCCCCGCTCGACCGAGGGGAAACTGAGGCAGCAGCAGCATGGCTGGCCGGGTTGGAACTGTGGCTGCGTGCAGGCCGCGTGCAGGTCTGGGTAGCCACGTCCTTGGACCTCTTGCTGCTGGCTGCCTCTCAGCTGTTGCCACGTGGGTGACAAATGAGAACCTCATCTGCCCAGGGGTGGGGGACAGTGCCAGCTGTGCGAGCTTGGCATGGGGGCCACACCAGCCGCCTCACCGCAGCCCAGCTGCTCAGAGGGCCCTGTGTTTTCTCAGAACCTCCCTGCTCCGTGACCATGCCCTGTACAAGTTTCTATTGCAGGGCCCAGTTTCCTTCCCATCCTGATGGGAATGGCTTTGGGACTTCAGGGTTTTTTAAAATTTTATTTGTGTATTCACGCTTTATTTGAAAGACCAACAGAGACAAACTGGCAGCTTTGGTCCACAGCTCATGTCCCGACTGCCTGCAGTACTGGGGCCTGGGCTCAGTACAGGTGGTTGAGGTGGGCAGGGCCCAACCACTGGAAGTCCATGAGGGTGCCGGGGAGGCGGCTGCGCTCCGGAGACACAGTGGAGGCCTGTGGCCTTGGGCGGTGACCCCTGCACAGCTCACGAGTCAGGACCCAGACTGTCCCCATGGAGGTGCTGCTGGTGGGCACTTGTGTGTGAGCTGCAAGTGGCAGGAGAACAGGCCACAGCTGGGCAGACAGACAGGGCTCCTGAAGCCAGCGTGCCGGGGAAGGGCTCCCATCGGTGGGCTTGTCTGTAAGCAGACGTGTAGGCAGGCGTTCCGAGGTGCGAGCTGAGTCCCTGCAGTGCGCCTGGGCCGTTTGTGGATGCAATGGGCTGGCATCGGCCCTCACTGGAAGAAGCAGGCTGCACTATTGACTTCATTTTGCTTGCGGCTTTGGGTTGGGGCTTGCAGACAACTTTCCTGTAGCTGAGCGGAGGCCAGGAGTCCTCCAGGGGACCTGAGGATGGACAGGCGAGGTGCGTGTGGGGTAAAGCAGCGGGGAGCGTAGGGACTCCCGACGACATCTGCCTGCTCAGGAGTCTGCAGGTAGAGGCTGTGGACCAGATGGGGTTTGTTCATTTGCTCATTCATTCAGCAGTGACTAAATGCCAGCTTTACATCTGGCTAGCTGCTGGACTGGAGGAAAATAACCCACTCCGAGCCTTGTTTCATCTCGAAGACCTGGGCTCTGGGAACTATGCCCCACTCACAGCAGAGGCAGCATGAGGATTAAGCGGGGTGATGTGGCTGTGGCCTGGCACGTGCTGGACGCAGTAGATTGCCGAGGAAGGGACAGAGGTCGTGTTATAAGCAACATCTTTACCCCGGGACTGTTGGGAAGACCCTGAAGGGCGGTCTCGGAGAAGCAGCAGCTTCCTGGATTGAGCGAGAGGCCACGGAGCGGACCAGCCTTCCCTGTCCCCCACGCCCACACTCTGCCCAGCAGTGTCAGCGCTCTCTGACGTGGCTGGATGGCACTGCCTTGACTCTGCTGTCAGCCAGAAGTCCAGGATGGGGGTGCAGTGTAGACTGGGAGTGATGTGTGTCTATGAGCGTACAGTGTAGACTGTGCTGTGTCTGAGGGTGCAGTGTGGACTGACTACGTGTGTGGTGTCTGAGGGTGCAGTGTAGACTGACTATGTGTTCTGTGTGTCTATGAGCGTACAGTGTGGACTGTGCTGTGTCTAAGGGTGCAGTGTGGACTGACTACGTGTGTGGTGTCTGAGGGTGCAGTGTAGACTGCTGTGTGACAGTGCAATGTAGGCTGCTGTATGAGGTTGCAGTGTGGACTGTGCTGTGTGTCAGGGTGCAGTGTAGACTGACTATGTGTTCTGTGTCTAAGGGTGCAGTGTAGACTGACTATGTGTTCTGTGTCTAAGGGTGCAGTGTAGACTGACTATGTGTTCTGTGTGTCTGAGGGTGCAGTGTGGACTGACTATGTGTGTTGTGTGTCTGAGGGTGCAGTGTAGACTGTGTGTTGTGTGTCTGAGGGTGCAGTGTAGACTGTGTGCTGTGTGTCTGAGGGTGCAGTGTAGACTGTGTGTTGTGTGTCTGTGGAGGCTGCCGTGCCGGGTGTCTCGGGTACTGGAGTGCAGTGTGGACTGTGGTGTGTGTCTGAGGGTGCAGTATGGACTGTGTGCTGTGTGTCTGAGGGTGCAGTGTGGACTGTGCTGTGTGTCAGGGTGCAGTGTAGACTGACTATGTGTTCTGTGTGTCTGAGGGTGCAGTGTGGACTGTGTGTTGTGTCTCTGTGGAGGCTGCCGTGCCGGGTGTCTCGGGTACTGGAGTGCAGTGTGGACTGTGTGCTGTGTATCTGGAGTGCAGTGCTGTCTCCGTTACCGAGGTCCTGCCTGGTCCTGCTGCTCCCTTGAGCTGCAGCGCCAGTCTCTCCTTTTCCAGCCAGTGGTCCCATCTGTCCCCCTCCTGCGTGCCCTTCCTGGTGCCTCTGTCCATGCCCACAGGTGCGCTGCAGGGAGAAAGCGTGAGGTTGTTTTTGAGCTGTTTCTGGCATCCGGCAAGGTTAGCAGCAAAGGAATGGGCACTATTGTGATACTCAGTGCGTGTCAGCAAGTCGATTTCAGCTGTGATCACAGCTGTTTGGTGCAGGGCGTTTGACTGTCCCCTCAAACAGTGAGAAAGCCAGGGCTCACACTCACCTAGGAGCCATCACTGCCCACCTGTGCCTACTTTCCTTATGGCAAGTGCGAGTGTTTTGTAACCTGAGGATCCTGGTTTGTTACGTTTTTTGTTTTTTTGTTGTTGTTGTTGCTTGTTGGCATTGAACTTTCTGCTGACATGGTTGTAATGTCACCAACAGGCCAGCCTGTGGCTGTGCCATCTTTTTCTTTCCACATCACTGTTGTGGCTTCAAGGAATTTGGTATAGATCCTGTTCCTGGAATCCAGCCCAGTCTGAGCCACAGGAAAGATTCTAGAAGCTGTTGAGAGCATTCCGTCTCCACCACGCCTGGTCCTGGAAGGAGGGGAGGGGCCAGACTCCAACCTTGGGGACTTGGCCGAGACCACGGCGGGCCGGGTTCCCTTACAGTCTGGGACCCACAGCCCAGATGTGGGTCCTTCCGCTGCCTCCATCCTCTTCCGGCCTGGCTGGCATCCGCTCACAGGCCTGCCCATTACACCCCAAGCAACGAATCTGTTCAAGAATGCCTGCAGGAAGCCTGCCTGCTACAGACGTTCCCATCCACCTGACCCTGGGGTTCAGATTTCTCACTTCTTTGTCACCCCCTTTTGTCCCGAGTCTCTGCTTTGCAGGGGGAGTGCTCTTGACAAGATGGAAAAACCCAAGGGCATGGGAGTCACTGCACTCTGTGGCCTGGCAAGGGCCTTTTAGAAACAGCATTCGTTCCGTGTCTTGCCCCCTTTCTTTTGCCATGAGCTTTTGGATCCACATGGCACATAATCCCACGTAAGCAGCTGAGTGTCCTGCTGGCGTGGAACCCCAGCACGACGTGGAGTCTGAGAGTGACAGCTCAGCTTCTGGCAGGGAGGGGCTGCGGGCCCTCAGATCCGGAGTGGTGCTGGTGGGCTTGCTGGAGCTGTTGGTGACCCCTGGGACAGGGGGCTGGGATTCGTGGGAGTGGTGATGCCCCAGCGGGAACTGGACCACTCACTGTGTGGGCTTGTTCATTTCCTCATCATTTCAGGAGAAACTTTCATTGCTTCGGGCAGCCAGTCTGCAAGAGCTGATCCCTGTGTTGTGGCTGGGTTTTTTTTTTTCTTTTTTCCTCTTTTTTTTAAAAATTATGTTTTATTTATTTGAGAGAGAGACAGAGAGATCTTCCATCTGCTTGTTCATTCCCCAAGGGCCACAAGCATCAGGGCTGTACCAGGCATAAGTCAGGGACAGAACTTCGTGGGAGGCTCCGGTGTGGGTGGCAAGGGTCGTGGTATCTGGGCTGTCTTCTGCTGCCTTTCCTGTAGGGGGCAGTGTCACAGACTGCAGCGTGACCTGGTGTGGTTTCCCGGTGTCCTCTGGGAGTGCTGCTCAACGACCGACAAGTCCACAGGCTAACTGGCTCACAGGTGCATGCCGGTGCTGGGTGTGTGTGGAAAGACAGGCGCGAGCTTGGCTGTGGGTCCCAGACTGTCAGGTGTTTGCGGGGACTTGAGGATAGGAAGTGTTCAGCGTGGTCCCTGGCGCCACGGCACGTTAGAACTTCTTAACTGACGTCCCAGCTGACGTGAGGACAGGAAGCTCCACTTCTATTTACCTTCGTAACCAGCTGCTCCGTGTGTGCTGATAAACTACAGAATCATCCCATTTGTTCCCCGAGTTCTCAGATTCTGTTACCTAGGGCAGTTACTGCAGGCTGCCTCCTGAACCCCTGAATGGCAGATAGCTACTTGGTTAGGTGTGAGCGCGCCTCTGCAGAGTAGTAGGTGCCTGCTGTGTGCCTGGCCTATGGGTGTACATAGTCCGAATGGTAAGGACTCTATTAGTGAGGCAATAAGAGACCCTGGGAAAGTAGATCACTTACCCAGGGCCACACAGAGGGTAGGTTCTGAGCTCAGAGCTGCACAGCTCTGAAGACAGCCCCAAGGGCAAGGGGCCCCCTGGGGACAACGCCAGCAGGCACTTGCTTCCAAGTGCAGTGACGCTGGCTGGTGCTCTGCCTTCTCTGCTGGCCTGTCTTTTTCTCCCTCTGCTGCACGGTGCAGCCTGGGCTCCTCAGCTGGACCAACTCAGGGCCACCTGACCTTTCTCAGCACGCACCTGACTTTTGTCAGCTGATTGTCCGCCGTCAGCAGAGAGCCAGAAGCATGGAAGGCTGCTGTGTTTATTCGTTGTCTCTGAGGCTTGGACGGGCGACCTGGGAAGGAGTCCTCCAGCCTTCTTAGCCCTGACCTTGCCCTGAGTCAGCTCCACCTGATCACGGCTGGTGCCTCTGGGTGATCTTAGATCAGGGCTGGGTGGGCAGGTCCCTTGGTGTAGACGATGCCAGGCACCAGGAAAGCACCCTGCTTCTTTGCTCACCACCCCTCCCCGTCTGTTTCCACCGCTGCTCTGCCTTGGGACCTGAGCTGCCTCTCCCTTAGATCGGCAGGGTCTGCAGTGATTCAGGGATGGCTCGGCTCCTGCTTGTTGCAGCCAGAGTCCTGCTCCGGTGCTTAGGAACCAGGGCTTGAGGGTTAGTAAGGCTGGAATCCTGAGCACACTTTCACCTTTCATAGAAACTTAGAAGGGACAGGAGTGCCTCAAGGTTTGGGGCACTGCCGGGTGTAAGATAGTCTAATGGATTCCTGCTGTTGTCTGTCAAACAGAATCAGGCTCCTCCCAGAGACGGCCTGGGCTGTGTTCCTGAGCCTGGTCCCTTGCTCTGCGTCTGACTCTGTGTTCACAGGGTGAGCTGGAGCAGGGCGTGGGTGGCCCTGATGTGTGGCTAGCAGCAGCACTGGGTCACTCAGAGGGGGTGGGAGTTGGGCTTCGTCTGCCTGGTCTTTCGTGCCATCACTAATGATGCGGGCAGCAGCGGGTCTGGCCCACGCGCTGAGGAGGCGAGGGCTGGCACGGCTCCGGGAGTCATTCAGCTCCTTTGCAGTAGTGTCTTCAGCGTGTCCTGCTGGGGAAGCTGCAGCAGAAGCAGGCCGTTTTGCGGGGAGTTCTCTTCCACTGAACAGCTGTGACCTGGCATCTGCCTGGTTTCAGGCACACTGCTTGGGGTTCACCACTCCCTGAATCCAGAACCGTCCTGGACTCTGCAAGCCTGGCCCTGGCCTCCCTCAGGACAGTGATGAGCCAGTCTCCTCTGTGGGAGGGCCCCGAGCAGGCAGTGCCCCTGGGGGAGGGTCCTGAGCCAGCAGTGCCCCTGTGGGAGGGCCCTGAGCTGGCAGTGCCCCTGTGGGAGGGCCCCGAGCAGGCAGTGCCCCTGGGGGAGGACCTGAGCAGGTAGCACCCCTGTGGGAGGGCCCTGAGCCAGCAGCCCCCTGTGGGAGGGCCCTGAGCCAGCAGCCCCCTGTGGGAGGGCCCCGAGCTGGCAGTGCCCCTGTGGGAGGGCCCCGAGCAGGCAGTGCCCCTGGGGGAGGGTCCTGAGCCGGCAGCGCCCAGGGGAGGGTCCCCGGTGGGAGGACCCGAGCAGGTAGCACCCCTGTGGGAGGGCCCTGAGCCGGCAGTGCCCGGGTCTCTGACCAGAACTTGGAAGGGAGAGCACATTCCTCCTGGCACCTCCAGCAGGTGGATCTTCCAGGGCACGCTGTGTCCTGAAAGTTCACAAGGGCTTTCCGGACAGTTTCCCAGGGTCCCAAGCAGCCTCTTGCATCCTGCTCCTGCTCGAGCCAAGCCTTGTTAGTGCCCCTGTCTCCGGCCCGGCCTCTCCCCTCCCCTGTTTACCATTCGCTGTTAACAACCGTAATTACAGTATAGTTGTGAGATGAAAACATGACTAAATTACGACACTGCTCGTGTAACAATCTCTTAAAACTGACTCAGAAGGCAACAGCTGCACAATGAGGCCATAAATTCTTGTAAATGAACTTGTCGGTGGCAGCGGTACCTGTGTGGCTGGTGGTGTGAGAGATAACTGGGCTTTGCTGGCTTGGGGAGGGAGCACCATGGGTGGACTTGGAAAGAAACTTCGCCCTTTGTTGTAAACCACTTGTTCTCTGATAAGAACAAAGAGTGTTGGGGCTGTGGAAGCAAAGCCTCCAACTGACAAGGTGGCACCAGGATGCCTTCTCCCCAAAGGGGTGTTCTGTGCGGGGTCCCCCATGGAGGCGCAGGCAGCAGGGGTCTGGCAGTGGTCTGTGCGGGGGGGGGTCCCCTGTGAAGGCGCAGCCAGCAGGGGCCTGGGGGTGGTCTGTGCAGGGTCCCCCGTGGAGGCGCAGCCAGCAGGGGCCTGGGTGGGGTTTATCAGCCAGCAGTAGCAGTCTCATGGGGGCCCACGTGAGCTGCCTTGGTCCTCGTGGATGGGCTGGCAAGGCCTGCTGTTCTCATGCCTAACGCACTGAGAGACACAGTGTACCCAGCGGAGCCCCTCAGGCTTGGGCCTGGGACCTGTAAAATTGCGTGTCTCTGTGCACTTGTTTCACATTTGCTATTGCAAGAAAAGCTTGCAAGCCACACACCTGGGGAGCAGGTGCTGAAGGGAGACGCTCCACGTGTTCACCCTACCCATCCTGCGCAGAACGGACTCGGGGGGTGCCCTCTGGGGGGGCTGCCGACCTCCTGCCTGATGTCCCTTCCTGTGCCTTTCCCGTTGCTGCTGTCACCGTTACTGTGGACACGGTGGCCTCAAACAGCACAGGTTCACTCTTACAGCTCCAAGGCCACCAGGCCAAAGTCAAGGTGTCAGCCAGGCTGCCTGGGGAGAGCCCACCTCTTGGCTTTTCCAGCTTGCAGAGATCCCCTTGGCTCGTGGTCCCTGCTCCCGTCTTCAGCTTGGCGGATGCCCATCTGTCCTAGCTCCCTGCTCCTCGCCTCTGTTCCTTTTCCATTTCTAAGGACTGGTGGGATTGTTGGGCACAGCCAGACTTCTTGTCCACTCCAGAACCAGCTGATGAGTGGCCTTTTTCACACGTGCAGCCTTAATCCCACTTTGCAAGGACGTAGCGGTCATGGGCTTGGAGGACTGTGATGTGCACAGCTTTGGGAGCCAGTATTCTGCTGAACCCAAGCAGCGTGACCGCTGGGCCTTGACCCCTGGGCCAGCTTCACTTTTGAGTCCTTTTTGCTGAGTATGGGCGGGACTTGGACTTGAGAAAGGGGAGCAGAGTGGGAATGTCCCCGGTGTTGCTGGCTGCCACAGACATGGCGGGCACTGACCGAGCTCCTGGCCAGTGGCAGGGGCTGGACTTGCAGAAGCTAAACCCGTAAGTGAGCATGCTCCCATGGTTTCACAGACTGTGTCAGAACCTTCCTGAGTGAAAATGGCAAGGGGAGGGGGCGGACGTGGTGGCTCAACTGGCTAAACCTTTCCTTGCAAGTGCCAGGATCTCATATGGGCACCGGTTCATGTCCTGGTTGCTCCAATTTCTGTCCAGCTCCCTGCCTGTGGCCTGGGAAAGCAGCAGAGGATGGTCCGAAGCCTTGGGATCCTGTACCTGCATGGGGGACTTGGAAGAGGCTCCTGGTTCCTGACTTTGGATCAGCTCAGCTCTGGCTGTTGTGGCCACTTGGGAAGTGAACCAGTGGATGGAAGATCTTTCTTTCTGGCTCTCTTTTTCTTTTCTCTTTTTTTTATTGGAAAGGTGGATAGAGAGGAGGAGAGACAGAGAGGAAGATGGTTCACTCCCCAAGTGCTGCTTTCCCAGGCCACAGGCAGGGAGCTGGATAGGAAGCAGGGTTACTGGCATTAGAAATGGTGGCCATATGGGATCCTGGTGTGTTCAAGGCAAGGACTTTAACCACTACGCTATCGCACCGGGCTCTCTGGCTCTCTCCCTAAAAAAAAAACCCTACCTTTCCAATAAAAATAAATAAATCTTATTTTTTTTAAAAAGGAAAGAAAATGACAAGTAACTAACTTTTTTTTTTGCCTAGAACCCTTCCCTGGAGAAGGTCCATGGCTGGAAGCTGGCCAGGAAAAGGTACATTTCAACCAAAACCATTTTCAAAATAAAAGAACACCGTGCAAATCCCTGACGTTGTGCAAGCCCCCAGCCGTTCGTGGCCAGCGGTTTGCTGCCCTTAATCGTTCTGTGGCTGCAGAGGTTTTATGCGCCTGGTGGCCTGTACTTTGTTTCCTGGACCCTGTGCCCGGACGCTGTTGCCCTAGAAGTGGCCGCATGACAGATTTCTGGAGCGTGTCCCCAGGGACCTCCAGCTTCCACGCCTGCTGCCGAAAGCCGTGAGCTGGAAGAGCTGTCGACAGAGCCGTTGTCTCGGGCAGTCGGGGCGGAAGCACCCGGGGCTGCTCTGCTCCCGGCTCCGCAGCTTCCTCCAGGGTGGCCACACACTATTTATTTCCTTTAATTAAGCTGCGATTGCTACGTTGGCTCGCCCTCCCTGGATGCTTTATGACGCCCAGATTTCTAAGTTGCTGAAAGTTTTTTTTAATTTTATTTTTTAAGCGGATAGTAGAATTAAGCAGTTATTAGTATTCACGGAAAATGTTCGTGGCAGGCTTCGCACACGTAATGAGAAGCCACCTGCAGCTCGAAGCAGTACTTGATAATGCTGTAATTAGATCTGAGATGCAAAGAAGCTCATTAAAATGAAATAACATATTTGTCACTGTTGTAAGAGGTGCAGATTGCCTAGCTCCATGCTGGTCTCCCGACCTTGAGTGTTGGGTGGGGTCCTTGTTGCCGGCAACTCAGAAATGACATCAGCAACCAGGCAGAGTCCTCATGTTCATCGCCGTTCAGCTGGTGTTGGACAAAGCCGTCCGGATGACCAGGGCAGTCAAGGATTTGTACGTGGCGTGCTCGGTGGGGGCAGGGTGACCACAGTCCTGTTTGAATGGACAGTTCAGGTGGCGTGTGGGAGTGGGTGGGGAGGTGGAGGGGTCCCTGTGGGACCTGGCGATGCTGTGGAGCCCACAGGAAGTGACAGCGCCGGGGACCACTGCTGACCCCTTTAGTCCCCAGCTCGACCAAACCCCTTAGCAGCAGCAGGCCTCGGACAGCTGAGCATCAGCGAGTGTTTCCTGGGTCCTGGCAGCGAGACCCCGGGCCGGGGAGGTTTGTTCCAGGCTGCATGGGGTACACAGAAAAGTGAGGCGCCCAGCGAGTCACTGAAGTTTCCTGCGTGTTTCTTGCGGTAGGTGTGACTCAACCTTGCGTGCACTGGCCCGGGACCCATCTCCAGCAGTCTCACACAACCTCAGCTTGTCCCATGTCCACTTGAGTTGCTTGAAGTCGGGCAGTAAGCGTGTTCTGGAGCCGGCATGTAAATCCAGATCTGCCCCCCGGGATCCTTTACATCGTGACAAAGTAGTTCAGGCCCAGGGGCAGAAGCAGAGACCTGGGGGTGGGGCTGGGAGGTCCCTGTGTAGGCACCAGCTTTCTGAATGCCCCCCACCACCCAGACTCTTAATGACCTCCTCTGTGAACCACGTGTTCCCGAGCAACCCTCGTATACCATCTTAGAGATGAGGAGCTTGAGGCCTGGCCCTTTCCAGCGGCAGCTGCAGGTAACCAGGCTGTGGGCAGCAGAGCTGGGCTTCCGCTCCGCTCTGGACTGCAATCCCATTCTTACCTTCTCTCTCAAAAGCTGTAAAGAGTTCTCAAAAGATAGGGTGTCATTTGGAAGCCATCATGATGATGTGTGGCCTGAGCATCACGGGGCAGGGCGCAGCGAGGGAGCCTGGGGCTGGGACCTGACCCGCCTCCAGGGGAGCGGGATGTCCTTGGGGGTGTGTGGCTGCTTGAAAGGGAGCCCGCAGCCCTCCTCAGGCTGGCTGGATTGATTTTTCAGGCTGACTCTCTCGGCACCAGGTCCAGATTTAGTTGTGCTGGAGAGCTCGTCTTTCAAAGTCCAGCTGAAATGTCACCTGCTCTGCAGAGACTCCCCATCCCTCGAAGCAAAATGAATCACCCCGCCCCCGCGCGCCCCGCAGCATCTGTGGACACCTCCAAGAGTCATTCCACGGGGTCCTGATTTATGTGTTTACTGGCCTGTCTCCCCAGCGAGACAGGGCCTTGGCGGGCCTGGGGTAGTGCTGTGACTAAAGCAGGTGCAATAGCCAACACCCGTGTAACTCAGAGGCCAGCGGGGGTTTAATTGACCTAGTGCCTGCCCTGCTTCCCAGGATCACTCGCATCCATGAATACATTTAGTCTGATAATATCCGTGAGTTCTCTTCACAGCTGCATTTTATAGAGGAGAAACGTGAGGCCCAGGGAGGTACGTGACTTTTCAGAATGGCTGGCCAGTGGTGGAACCAGGGTTTTCAAACCAGATAAGCTGGGGGGTGGGAGGGGGGTGGGTAGCTTCTGCTTAAAGTGACGTCAGCCTGTTCCCCTTGTAGGCAGTGACTCTTTAAAGCAGGGGCATGTCAAGAATTTTATTCCCTTATTCTTTTCTAAATGGTCTGAATTTAGAAAGGTCTGGGACAAGTGTTTGGGGTTGTGATACAATTACAGTTACTTTGTTCTAAGCTGCAGAAACCATTTGGCTAAATGAAGCAGACACCTAGACACACACACACACTGTGGGCTGTGAGTGGCTTGCAGAATGAACTGGTGGAAGGTAGAAATGTGTCGAGATTTCAGGTAGAAATTTCAGGGAGCAGTAAGTGACTGGAACTGTAGGACTGTCTTGCTGTGGTCAGTCAGCCTGCCTGGGGCGCCGCTCTGGCCTGCCGGGCCTCCTGGCTGGGCAGTGAAAGGGCCGGGGTGGGGCAGGGTGGGAGAAGGCTGCTTGCGGCCCATGTTGCGTGCTCAGCCCTGGCAACGGTGGCAGCTACCCTGGGCTCTCCATCAGTCCCTGACCCATAGTTCTGCAGTTTGGGCGGGTGATGCTTTCTGAAAGGAATATTCACTGGCTGTGACCTTTTCAGGTTTTTAACATTTTGAGGGAATTGATTGAATTGATCCATGCCCATTCATTTTCTGCCTGCAAAGGACATGAGGATGGCCTGCCTGGCCCCGCCTGGATGGGTGTGCTGGAGGGCTGTGCTGCATCTCTCATTGGCACCTGGCCTTGAGACCAAGAAGGTGGGCTCTGACCATGTGGTCCCTTCTCAGAGGGTTCTCTGAGTGGGAGAGAGGGCGGCGAGAGTGGCTCTCCCGGTGGCCAGCCCAGTGTCTTCCAGAACGGGAATCACCCTGTTTTGCCAAATCCTAACCCTCCCTGTCCAAAGCCGACCTGTTGCCACTCCCATGTAGCCCTGTGATGCCTGAAGTCTACAGGCACCTGCCGCCTCTGCCCTGGCTTCTGCGTCGATGCCAGAGAGCCGGAAACGGCGTGGGGAGAGCCGGGCAGATGGGAACTGCCAGAGAGCTCGGCCTTGCTGTCTCCCCACCCACTGCCCAGGCCACCCCAGGGTCAGATGGCATGTGGTCGCCAGGGCCATGGGGAGTGGATCCAGTACCCCTACCTGCATCTCTCTGCTTGGGCCCCACCCCGTTTGCATAGGGCTACCCCAAGTAGTCCTGCTGCCACCTGGCCCAACCCTGAGTGGTCCCACCCTCCCCTGGGCCCACCACCTTCTCCTGCCGTGGTCCCTGCACTGAGCAGCAGGTTCCTAAGCTGTCTGTGTCCTGCAAACCCTGCTTTTCAGGAGTGCCTGCTCCTCCTGGCACTCAGGGACATATCCAACACCCACAGGTGCGTCTGCTTGCTCCTGGCAGTGGTTGCCAAACCTTGGGGAAGAACACATGGAAAGAGTGCCCCTCTGCCCAGACCAGCTGCCTGACCTTGTATTCTTGTCCTGGGCTCAGGGAGGGCCGTGTCCTGGGCTCAGGGAGGACCGTGTCTTTGGCTCATAGGGACAGTGTCCTGGGTTCAGGGAGGACCATGTCCTGAGCTCAGGGAGGACTGTGTCCCAGGTCATGGGCACAGTGTCCTGGGGCTCAGGGAGGACCGTGTCCGTGTCCCGGGTCATGGGCACAGTGTCCTGGGTTCAGGGAGGACCGTGTCCATGTCCCGGGTCATGGGCACAGTGTCCTGGGTTCAGGGAGGACCGTGTCCGTGTCCCGGGTCATGGGCACAGTGTCCTGGGTTCAGGGAGGACCGTGTCCGTGTCCCGGGTCATGGGCACAGTGTCCTGGGCTCAGGGAGGACCGTGTCCCGGGTCATGGGCACAGTGTCCTGGGCTCAGGTGTGTAGTACAGTGATCTGGTGTTGTTACTCTGGGTGTCCCATCTACCCCTCCTGGTGTCCGGTGTGGAGTCTGCTAGCATTTAAATGTGGAGGTTGCCTGTCTCCCACTTTAAATAGCATCACTCTTAAAATTAATTGAATCATTAAAAATTTTTTTTGACATGTGGAAGGCGGGAGAGAGAGAAGGTTGGAGGAAGGATGGGGAGAGAGAATGAAGGAGTTAGAGAGGGAGAGAATCCCCTTTTATCCACTGGGTTCACTCTACATTGCCACAGCTGCTGGTGTTGGGAAAGCCAAAACCAGGACCTGTATCCAGGTCTCCTACCACGGTGGCACGGACTCAAGGACTGGAGCCATCTGCCCTGCCAAGTGCAGTTACGGAGCTAGATTGGGATTGGAGCAGCCGGGACTCAAACCAGCATGCTGATGTCTGATGTGCAATTCCAGTGTTCCAAGCGTTGGCCTCACCCTCTGTGCCGCAGCGCTGGCCTCTGGTTTCCTTTTCATCTCGTTTGAACAGCAGAGAGACCAAGCGGCAGCTCTGTGGGCTCACCGCTCTCCACGCTGGAAGGTGACCCTGTGGCAGTGACCACTTGATGCTAGTGAGGTGCCCACGGTCCTGTCCTCCTGCTGACTTACTCATTCCTTTGTGCATTTTTTGGTAAGAAAGCCTTGCAGGTCTTGTTTAGCTTTGGTGGACTTAAGGTACACCCCAAATTGGCTGCATTCTTCCGCAGGGCCTCTTGGGGGTGAGCAGTTTAGCGGAGACTCCCTTATGGGGTGCCTCCTGGAATGTTCTGGAAGGAGGTCCAGGGGCTTTCCTCCTCCTGTGTTGTCCACTGTATCTTCTGCGGGGCTGGGAGGGCTGGGACAGAGCTGTCTTGAGTAGGGTGGGTGCAGGGGTCTGACATCAGACCTCAGGAGGGCAGCTTCAGGCTTCCAGCAGTCCTTGTGGGATGCAGAATGTGATGTGAGTGTGTCTGTGTGTGCCTGCCTCTGTGTGTGTGAGCACCTGCCTGTGTGTGTGCGCGTGCGCCTGCCTGTGTGTGCACCTGTCTGTGTGTACGCAACTGTCCCTGTGTGTGCCTGCCTGTGTGTGCACCTGTCTGTGTGTGTGAGCACCTGCCTCTGTGTGTGTGAGCACCTGCCCGTGTGTGTGTGTGTGCGTGCTTGCCTGTGTGTGCACCTGCCTGTGTGTACCTGCCTGTGTGTGCACCTGCCTGTGTGTGTGAGCACCTGCCTGTTTGTGAGCACCTGCCTCTGTGTGTGCCTGCCTGTGTGTGCACCTGTCTGTGTGTGCACCTGCCTGTGTGTGCACCTGTCTCTGTGTGTGAGCACCTGCCTCTGTGTGTGTGTCTGTATGTGTGTATGACTCATGGCCAGCCCCAACTTGAGGATCATTCTGTTGTTATAAATAAGCCTGATTTTTATATTCCCATTTGACTGTGGAGTACAGCCAGCAGACCAAAGGTAATGCATTTTGGCTGTCCATCGGGGAAGGTAAATGTGGTTTATAAGCTGCTCTGGCCCACACAGAGTTGGGCAGCCCTGGCAGCTGAAGCAGGGTGAACTCCAGATGGAGGGAGGGGACAGGTTGGCGATATGTGCCTGGTTTCTGCAAAGGAAAAAAGAATGGTGTGCCGCCTGTTAGCTAATCAACGGTGGGGACAAAGTCCTGACAACAAGTGAAGAAAACTTAGCTGGCAATAAAGCAAGAGACTCTTTATGGTGGTTTTTATGGGAACATTTTCACTTTGGGAGTTATTAGAGTTAGTGCCGGTTGTGACAAAAGCCGCATTTGCATATCGCCAGTGATGGAGGCTGGCTGGAGCCTGAATGCGGCATTAACTGCATTTCAGAGGCCCTTTCAGAAGCCACGCAGGATGACGTTTATGGCAAGCTCGATGTCGCATGTCCGGCATTAGTTACTGCTTCTCGTGGCCTGTGGAATGCAGATTCTACTCACCACAGCAGCTTCCTACACCGGGAGCAGGCTCTGGGGAGGACCAGAGCTCCCCGGGAGAGGGGAAGGAGCTGGGCTGCCAGGGTTGTTCAAGGTCCAGGGGCTGCTGTAGCCTGACCTGGGCGAGAATGCATGGCAGGGACAGCAGGAGTTTGTCCCAGTTCTTTACATTTTATACGATGATTCACATACAGGAAACCAGCTCATTTTGAGTGAATAATTCAATGACTTTTAGTGTATCTGTAGAATCTATAGCCATCATAGCGTCATAGCGGTTGTAGAATCACCCCCAGGCTGCTCGTTCCCCCAGCTCTGAATGGCCACTCATGTGGGGCGTCGGTGGGCTTCCTGCTGTGCATGAGGTTACACAGTTTGTCCTTCCTGGTCTGGCCTCTTCCCCCTCAATGCTGTGTTTACCAGGTTCACCGTGTATCCCAGCTCCTAACTAATATTCCACTATGTGGATACATTTTATGTATTCATCAATTGATATTTCCAAAGCACTTATAATTTAAAAAATATATGTATATATTCAGGAGGGAGAGAGGAAGGGGAGGGGAGAAGGAGAGGAGGAGAGAGAAGGGAGAGAGAGCAAGAATGAGAGAGAAGAGGAAGAGAGAGACTTCCTCTCCATTGGTTTATCTCTAAATAGACAAAATCCTCAGGCCCCTGCTGCTCGCCCCTGGAAGTCCCAGTTCACCGCGGATGAGTGGGCGCAAGAGTTGAGGATGCATTTTGCAGTCTTGGGGGAGGAGTGTTCTCCAAACCCAACAGGTGTTCCTTCCGCCAGGGCAGCTGCAGCCTGGAGATGGTCCTGGGGGAGGGCGTGATGACAGAGCTCAGCTGTTCACAAGGGTGTTGCCCCCTTCTCCTGCTCAGCTCCCTCCTAGGGACTCCTTCCACATGCCCGTGCACATGTCGTAATTCGGCAGTCACAGGGGATTTACAACACCAGCACTAAGCCAAAACATGACAAGGGAAGGTACGATGCCTTCAGTACCGTCACCCCAGGCCTGAGACCCCTGCTGCTGCTCAGGTCCCCTCTGCGGCCTTCTCCAGGCCTGTGCAGTCGAGGGCTGTTGACCAGCTTGGAGTGAGCTCCCACGTGGGGTGGCCACCCCGGAAGGTCTGATGAGAGGTGCAGGAGGCAGTCTGCAGCTCACAGGGTTTGTCTTCTGCCAAAGGCTTGGGGTGATCATGGAGACACACGTTGGGGGCTTCTGCCTGGTCCCCATTCAGGGCGACTCTTAGGGGCAAGGGTGAAGCCAAGAGTGCTGTATTTTTTTTTTTCCTCTTCCAGAAAATCAGCAGGATCCCTTGGTGACTCAGCTCTTAGTCTTAATTATGCTGCTATGTAAATATTTCCGAGGTCCCTTGGTTTTCGCAGTTGGCATTATATCATTGTTAATAACTAGAGGGCACGTTATAAATATGCAAACTAATAATAATGCATTAACACAAAGAACATCGATAAACTGCTGTGGAGCCTGAAGCGTTTGGCAGCCTTTTCCCTTTGCTGGGGAGGCCGCCCTCCTCTGCTCCCAAATCCTGGTGGGGCCCCAGCTGGCTGCCCCCTGGGCTGCCGGGGAAGCTTCTGTTCCTGTGTTCTGGAGTGTTCTGTAAGTCCACAAGTCTCCTGTCGAGAGCCAGGTGAGTCATGTCCCGGCTTGTTCTCTCTCTGGGAAGACAAGATTGGAGCTAAAGACTGGAGGGCTGTGTCCGTCCTTGATTACGTTGGAAAGATCCCAGCCCCCGAGGGTGGAGACGCTGCTCAACTTTCCTCGTCAGCTCTGCCAGTGAACAAGGCCTCGGGAAGCCAAGTCAGCTGTTTGGTCTGGGAATTCACTCATTTGACAGGTGTCCACCTCGTGCCTCCTGCGTGCACGATGGCTGTGCCTTCCGCTGCCGGCGGTGTGATACCATGAACGTGGTCAGCACCTGTATGGAAGCATAGGAGCCCTGGGGTGCTGTGTAGGGAGGGAGTGCTCAGTGCAGACCTGACCTGGAAATATTTGGGTGAAAGGTGGATAGGCAGGGGTGTGGGGTGTGTAGTGGGAGTAGGGTGTACCAGGAAGAGCATGCTCAAAAATGGGAAAGGAAAGCATGGGCGCCCCAGGGAGAGGAAGCAGGGTGCCATCTGGGAGCTGCTACCCGGGAATGTGGGGAGGAGAGACACGGTGACATGGGTGGCGTAAGTGAGGGGGCATCTGTCTCCGAAGGCCTTGCCCATCTCGCCAAGTGGAGGGATGCTTCAGAGTGCGGGCTCCATTCTGGTGGAGAGAGGAGAGAGGGGCAAGCACGGTGGCTGGGACTCACACGTGTGCTGGCTCAGCTCTGTGAGTGTTCAGGGGGCTGAAACTGCTGCTGCATCTGCCGCCAGGCACACGAGGCAGGTGTGTGGTCACTGGAGCTGTGCTCGCCTAGGCAACAACAGGATGCAGGGATCTCAGCTAGAGCTGGCACAGAGGAAGGTGATGGTTCTGGTCTGTTTACCGCTGGGGTGTGGACCTACCTTCTGTGTTCTTACGAAAAGGTAATCCAGAAGCAGGCGATGTAATTGTCCACCTCATTCCGCAGCAGCTTCAGTGAGGGTTAAAAAGAAAGGAGAGCTGCAGTTCTGAAATGGCAAGATCCCACGTGGCTTGCAAGTGTCTCAGTGGAGGTGGTCTTTTTGGTCTGGGTTTTGTTTCTTTTTAAGCCGCTCCCACCCTAGTACATAGGATATACAGAGAGGAGGAGAGACAGAGAGGAAGATCCTTCGTCCGAGGATTCACTCCCCAAATGAGTGCAACGGCCGGTGCTGAGCCAATCCGAAGCCAGGAGCCGGGAGCTCTTTCAGGTCTCCCATGCGGGTGCAGGGTCTCAAAGCTTTGGGCCGTCCTCTACTGCTTTCCCAGGCCAGGAGCAGGGAGCTGGATGGGAAGTGGAGCCGCCAGGATTAGATCCAGCGCCCATATAGGATCCTGGTGCATGCAAGGCGAGGGCTTTAACCACTAGACTATCATGCCGGGCCCCTAACTACTAATTTCACAGCTGTCTCTTAAGCTGTGCGGTGGCTAAAGCACCTTTGGGTCTCTTTCTAACTGTGAACAGGTCTGCAGCCCGGTCTTTTATTAAAAGGTCTTTAATGACTGCATTGCGTTAGAACCGATTTGGTGCAGGGTAATGGTGTCTGTGGCCAGGATAAAAACCCCCATGGCCATCCTTGTTAGGAGATAAGTGATGGAACAGACTTCGGCTCTCCGAAGGAGAAAGCAAAGGGTGCGGCTGCCCTGCTTGTCCTTGGCCGGCCCTGCGTCTCAGTGGTGGCATGCTTGAGCTGAGCGTGGCGTGGCAGTCTGCTGGAAGTGTGGGCTCTTCACCGCGGCCATTGGGCCTCACCTGGGCAGGTGCCGGGTGTCGTCCCTTCCTGGGGGCAGGAGCCAGATGTGCCAGGCGTCATCCTCTCCTGGGAGCAGGAGCCAGATGTGCTTGGCATCGTCTCTCCTGGGGCAGGAGCCAGATGTGCTTGGTGTCGTCCCTTCCTGGGGCAGGAGCCAGATGTGCTTGGCGTCGTCCTCTCCTGGGGCAGGAGCCAGATGTTCTGGGCATCGTCCTCTCCTGGGGCAGGAGCCAGATGTGCTTGGCGTCGTCCTCTCCTGGGGCAGGAGCCAGATGTTCTGGGCATCGTCCTCTCCTGGGGCAGGAGCCAGATGTGCTGGGTGTCGTCCCTTCCCGGGGGCAGGAGCCAGATGGGTTTGGGCCAGGGCAGCTGGGATAGGCCCTTTTGCTGGCATTGCTGGCGGGGAGGGCAGGAGGGATAGGCCCTTTTGCTGGCATTGCTGGCAGGGAGGGCAGGAGGGAGGCACTGAAGGCTTTAGAGGGAAGTTGAGGCGTGTCTGCGTAGGACTGACTGAGGCAGGCAGGTTCTGGTGTGGTGAGAGGCAACTGTCCTGCTATTGCCCTGGGGAGGGAAGTGGCTTTCACAGTGTCTATAGTAATAAGGCCTGGTGCTGTGGGGCAGATAAGCCATCACAGGTCTCATATTGGAACACCAGTTGGAGTCCCTGCTGTACCATTCCACTCCAGCTCCAATTTGTTCTCTGAGTGACACACCTGGATTTGTCTATTAAAAGCAAAAACAAAAATAGAATGGGCCTGTATCGTGTAACGGGTAAAGCTGCCTCAGGTGCCAGCATCCTGTGTGGACGTGGTTCAAGTCCCAGTTGCTCCACTTCTGATCCGGCTCCCTGTGAATGAGCCTGGGAAAGCAGTGGAAGATGGCCCAAGTCCTTGGACCCCTGTCACCCACATGGGAGACCTGGAAAGAAGCTCCTGTGTTTGGACTGGCTTGGCTCCGGCCATGGTGACCGTTTGGGGAGTGAAGCAGCAGATGGAAGATCTCTCTTTCTCTCTGGACTCCAGGCACAGGTGTGTTCCCATGAGTGCCTGGCACTTGTCTGGCTTCTCACTAGTTCAGGCTCTCTGCAAGAGGCAAGGGGAAGTCCCGCCGGCTGCCGTGGGGGCCAGCAGGTGGCCAGGGGATCATGAAAGGAGCTGGGGCCTGAATTTGGCCTGTGGTTCCTGGCTGAGAGTGGGCTGGGGGGTAGATTTGGTATCCAAACACAGTCTGAACCTGGTTTGCACTTTTATTATGAGCAACAAGAACTTTTAGGTGTGTGAGTATAAAATACAGTATTGTTACTGTGGGCATGCTGTGCTACAGGGCATCTTCAGAACCAACTCATCGGGCACAACTGACCCTGCTTATGCCTCTCTCACAGCCTCTGGCAACCACCACTCTGCTTGACTATTTCATTTATATAAAAATTGTTTATCTTATTTGAGAGAGAGAGAGAAACAGTATGTATTGGTCCCTATCCTCCGCTTTATTCCCCAAATGCCTGAATGCCTTCGACAGTGGGGGCTTGGCTGGCCAAAGCCAGCATCCTTGAACTCCATCCAGACCTCCCATGTCGGGGGCAGGCACCGACTCCTTGAGCCATCACCCGCTCCCTCCCATGGTGCCCTCATAGGAAGCTGGAATTGGTGGTGAAGCTGGGGTGACTCAAGAACTCCTGGATGAGTTCTGGGCATGCCAAAAAGCACCTTAACTACTACACCAAATGCCTGCCCTGAGTGTGAGTACTGTAGATATTTACAGCCACACTTTACCCTTCTGTGACTGTTGATGGCTCCATTTATTATACAGTCCCCTGGGGTCAGCCGTGTTATCACACATTCAGGATTTCCTTTGCATTCCTGTGAAGAACTTAAAAGAGTTTATGGCGGGCTGGGTGTTGAGGTGGATGAAGACCCTGGCAACTTGCACCTGAGGGTCTGAGATTGATGCCTAGAACTGGCTCCTGACTTGAGCTTCCTGTCAGCAGTTCTCACCATGAACGAGAGACAGGGGTTCCTCATCTTTCACAGGAGACAGGGGGTTCTCACTATCCACGGGAGACATGGGGTTTTCACCATCCACGGGGGCCTAGGGGTTCTCACCATCCACGGGGGCCTAGGGGTTCTCACCATCCAAGGGACACTTGGTGTGACTTCCTGGCCTCTGGCCAGCTCAGTTCTGGCCACTGCAGGAGCTAGTGCATGGGAGCTTTGTCTACCTCTCAAATAAATAAAAGTTTTTAAAACTTCATGTCAAATGCAATTAAATGTATTCTTGTGCAGAAAAAAATTGAAGCATATGCATAGTTTTCCTGGTGAGTTCTCCATGAAGTGTGCAGGAGGCCCTCCATGGCGCCCGTCTCTGCCCTTCGTGTGAGAGTGCACAGTTGGGTTCTTTCGACTATTGCGGATGGTGCTGCAGCGAGCCCGGGACAGGAGCCCTCCTCCCATCAACATTCAGGGCTTGGGGCCTATTGGATACGCGCCGGGACACGGGGTCCTGTTCTCATTTGTTCTAGGTGTGGACTTCTCATCTGCCAGAAGACAGACATCTTGTAGGGTTGTGGCAGGAGGCAGTCAGGACTTGCCCGGACTGTGCCAGCCTCAGCCCTGTGGCTTCTTCTTTGGCCACGAGAGCCAGGAAGAAGCTCTCCTCTGACGTCTGCGGTGGCCAGCAGAGGCCAAAGGTGGAGGAGCTGCCTGCCCCTCCGTCACCCTGGCTGGGGAGGAGCCTTTTCATCCCCAAGCCTCAGCCCCAAAGCGTTGCTCTGCAGCACCAGCTTTAGTGGATGAAACTTCCACCTTGAAGCAGTGTGGTTTTTATTTATTTATTTATTGGCAAAGTTCTCCTTACAGTGCAGTAGCCTGGTGGCTAAAGTCCTCTCTCCTTGCGTGTGCAACATAATCCAATATGGGTACCAGTTTGTGTCCCAGCAGCTCCACTTCCCATCCAGCTCCCTGCTTGTGGCCTGGGAAAGCAGTGGAGGACGGCCCAAAGCTTTGGGACCCTGCATCCGCGTGGGAGACCTGGAAGAAGCTCCTGACTCCTAGCTTCAGCTCTACCTCAACTCCGACCATTGTAGCCCCTTGGGGAATGAATCAGCAGATGGAAGATCTTTCTCTCTGCATCATCTTCTCTGTATATCTGCCTTTCAAATAAAAATTAAAAATCTTAAAAAAAACCTTGGCCTGGCAATGATGGATTCTTCTGGTGTATGGGAAAACAGAACTTGGAGCTCTTGGCCCCCACACAGTGTGTGTGTGGCCTGGCATGGGCCCCTGGGGCGCAGCTCTGTGCTCGGTGGGCTGTTCTGCTTCATAATAAATGTTGCTCTCAGTGTCAGGAGCCACAGCTGCATCTCAGGTGAGAAGCAACGGGCTGGAGGAGCCCAGGAGCAGGAGGGAAAATTGCAGTCGGAGAATCCAATTTTTCATCTAGTAACAAAACAATACGGTTGTGTATTCCCATAATATCCCTTCAGCTTCCTGTGGTCTGGATTCGCATCTATTTTTAAAAATACTTGCAAACATAACTCTGCGTTGTGCGGACCAACCAGAGGGTCTCCAGCTTGGAGATTTAGCGTAAAATAAACTCTGACTGGAGCAGCACACAGCACAGCGGCCTGAAGCGCTAGACAAGCCATTTTTCTCCAGCGAGCTCAGGGACCAACGTGCACGCTCACGGGGGTCGGCTGGCGTCGGAGCCCAGGACTTCGTGCAGAACGGCGAGCTGGATGGAGGCTGGGAGAGAAATGGAAGGTACGGCTCCAACAAGTGCCAGCTGGAGGGGGCGGGCCAGCTTGGAGGGAGCTGGACTCCTGCCACAGGCCACGCGTCCAGCCCCGGGAGGGTGGCTTCTGGGCACTTTGGAGCTGGCCCCGGAGGGTGGTCAGTGGCAGCGAAGTGTGGTGTGCTGTGGATGGGTCTGAAGCTGGGCTTGAGGCATCTCTCGGAAGGTCCAGCTCAAGGACTTTGTCCACTTGCTGGGCGTTAGAGCCCGGGCTTTCGCGACTGAAGCCCACTTCTTTCCCATAGGCTGTACAGTGGCCTGCCTCAGCCCTGGCCCCTGAACGGGACGTGGTCCTGGACCCCCATCCCATCCGTCGCTGTCTCCCACAACTGGCTTGGTCTGCTGTGGTTACCCACGTTGCCAGCCAGTAACACCTTGTTGAGCAACTCCTTTCTAATTTGAATAATGCCTTAAAAGTTAAGGGGCTCGTTTTCCTTCACTTACACTAGAATCTCCCCTCTGAGCTCCCAGCCTTTCGTCTCGAGCATCCTGAGGCTCTGCTCGCTGTGTCTTTCTAGGTTTTGAAACATGTCCTGACGTCATTTTCAGCTGGCTGTTCCCTTCCCTGTCTGGGTCTCTACCCCCCTCCCCACCTCCCGTCACCCCAATCAGCAGGTGCTTCCGAGAGCCACGGTTCTCTCCGAGCTTTCTGGTCACTGTCTCAAGAAATGAAATATCACTTGTCTCGGAGTCCAGGAATTGTGCTTGGCCAGTGAGGCGGATATGAATTAATCATCTCAGAGAATCCCCCTGAATGTCAGCTTGGCATCCTTCCAAAGTACTGGGCGGATTACATTTCTTTGTGTAAATAACATTAAATCCAGTTCAAAGCCCCATTTGCCATGATTACAGGTTTGTCCCAAACCATGAGTTCACGGGGCTCCCCTGTCAGGCTGTGGCAGAACCCCAGCTTAGAGTCCAGGAAGAGCCTTCTGTGGCGGCTGCTGTGTGTGTGTGTGTGTGTGTGTGTGTGTGTGTGTGTGTGTGTGTGTGTGTGTGTTTGTAGTACATGCGTGGTGGTTGCTGCCTCGCTTAGCAGAACCCAGCAGCTGGCATTCCAGGTTGGTTGCTTCTTGTCTGGCTAAGTAGGGTCACCATGAGCCTTGATTAGGTAGAAAGCCATGGTGCTTGGCACCTGGTCTTCGCGGACCACCCCCTCCCGTATCCCTTCTGAGGTTCCGTTACCTCAGCCTTGCTGATCTGACCACGTTCAAGTCCTTCCATCTGACACCATCTTCTCCTGGTACCAGGGAGCCCGTGGGCAGCTATCTGCCATCCTCTCCCCTTTTCAGGAGTCGGAGACTTGGTAAATCCAAGCCCTGTGCCCAGCCTCTTCCCACAGGGCAGCCAGCAGCATCTCCTTCTGCAACACAGGTGTTCTACAATACAACCGTGGTTGAATGGATAAAAAAGGCATTAGTTCGCCCAACAAATACCCACGTATTTGAAGACTTGGGAAACTAAAAGGTTGCCATCTCCCTAGACAAAGGGGAAGATGCACCTGTCTTGTTCACGATGCATCAACAAGGATCAAGCTAACTTCTTTCCAGGTGATCCTTGTGACTTAGATTCTCTGTGAATCGCCCTGGCACACAGGGTCCTTTTGGGAGGGAGGTGCCACAGGGCAGGGAGGAAGGGGCTGACTGGAGTCACACTGTGTGTGTCAGAGCCGGAAACTGTCACGGAGCCTTCTGGAGGTCAGTTCTGACTCTCATACACCGGCTGAGTTTGGCCGTGGGGAAACAGGCGTAGCCCATGGTCTCCGTCCCTGCCGGGTTCTAAGTCGGCTCCACAAGAACAGGAGTTAACCCTGAGAAATTCCGAGGAGACGGAGTGGTCCGGGGGGTCATAGCGTCCCTGCACTCTGCCTGCTGTGCATGTTGCTTTTGTTGTCATCAGACAGCGAGCTGCTCGGGAGCCAGGACTGCATGCTGCTTGCTGCCCCATGCCCGGGAGGCACGGGAGACTCTGTCATGGTCTGAGTGTGAGAATCTGTGAGGGGTGGGCACGCCGAGTCCCTCGAGATGCTTGCCTCCCGTATGGGAATGGGGGGTCAGTCCTGGCTGCTGTGCGTCCCACTCCGCTGCCTGCTACTGCGCCTGGAAGCGGTGGGTGACAGCCCGCTGAGCTGATTCCTGGAGACCAGACTGGAGTTTTGGGGTCCTGGCTGTGATTGTCCCAGTGCTTACTTTTGTGGGCATTTGCAAGGTGTGTCAGGGCTGTCATCCTGGCTGTGTGGTGTGGGCGCGGAGCAGGATGTCTGCCAGTGACCCGTGAGAAGCAGGGAGTAGAGCCAGAGCTGCCCCCACTACCACGGCGTGGAGGGTCTGAGCACAGAAGAGAGGGAAGAGAATGAGCCACACTCGAGCCAGGCACGTGGCAAGAGCAGGGCCCTGCAGGGGAGAAGGTGAGGTGGGAGCCTGCAGCCCACCGAGCTCACGGAGAGCAAGGTGGGTAGGGCAGGTGCCGACAGCACAGCGTGACGTGGAATATGGTACCTTCTGCAGAGCTGTGGTATTCTGGTGCCAACTGGCTTATAGGCCGCCAAGCTTTCTAATATACGTAGATGGCATCCTTTGCCGTTCCCGACAGCCCGCCAGGCTGACTGCAATTCCTACCACTTTATGCTGGTAGAAGCGGGGACTTAGATTCAGTGCTTGCCTCAAGTCCCGTTTCTGCAAACTGCTGAGCCTGGGTTCTTAACTGCTTTCATCTAGGCGTGAACAGAAGTTGGTGATCAGCACAGAAGGCTTCACGCAGGGTGGACCTATTCCCCTAGGGGGCTGAGACGTGGCTAGGGGTGAGGTTTCAGTTCAGTAGATGCTGGTTAGGGGCTGGGAGAGCATGTTCCTGGCCGGAGTGTCCCTGACAACCCTGACCTCCACACCCATTTGGAAGCGGTTTCCTGAGCTCTGCCATGGTGGAGTCTCCAAGCAGGTAGGCATTACCCACGATGCCATTACTCCCCTCACCTGCTCCCTGGGCCCCCTGGCCTACAGTGCTGCTGCGTCAAGGTGCTAAGTGGGGCTCCAGCAACTTCAGAGTGGTGCGGTTGCGCGGAGGTGGTGCCGAGTTCTGGCGTTTCTGCAGCCTTCTGGAACTGAGCAGCTTTTAGAATTTCCAGCCACAATTTGTATTCAAATGAAGGTCATTTGAAAGGTGTAACACAGTAAACAGCCATTATTTCATTTTGATGGTGGCACTAAAATTATAGTGTTGGCTGAATTATTTTAGTGTGGGACCATTACCATCTCCCTGAAACACTTAGAGGGGTTCTTCGAACGCTGCTGCAATCCTAAAATTAGGAGAAAATTAAAGGCCACAAAGTGTGGTGGTGGTGCGGCTGAGGAAGACGAGCCCTTGGGGGCAGGACCCCTCCTCTGCCCCTGCGTGGAGCTCCCAGGAAGGGTCTGAGGAACCCTCCCTGCAGCCTGCCCCTCTCAGTCCTCTCCTTACACCCCACAGTTGAGGCCTTCTTCCCTTGAGCTCTTATTTAAGATTTATTTATTTTTTTACTCGAAAGAGTTACAGAGACGGAAAGACAGAAAGAGATCTTCCATCTGCTGGTTCACTCCCCAGATGGCCACAATAGCTAGAGCTAGCCAATCTGAAGCCAGGAGCCAGGAGCTTCCTCTGTGTGTCCCATGTAGGCGCAGGGGCCCAAGGCATAGGGCCATTTCTCTACTGCTCTCCCAGGCCATAAACAGAGAGCTAGGTCGGTAGTGGAGCAGCCAGGACTTGAACTGGCAGCCATGTGGGATGCTGGGACTGCAGGCAGATTAGCTTCCTAACATCCAAACTCCAGCCTACCCCTTGGGCTCTGCTCCAGAAGAGCAGCACCCAGGGAGGGCCCTCTTCTGTCTGAGCACTTCTGGAGCCTGGGGCTTGCTTGCTTTCCATTGCATCTGGGGCTCAACCCACTGGTGCCTACAAGTCATGGGGCACAGTGTGTGTGTGTGTGTGTGTGTGTGTGAGAGAGAGAGAGAGAGAGAGAGAGAGAGAGAGAGAACCATTACCTTCCTCCTTCCACAGGTCCAGCTAAGGATGGAAGAGGTGGAAGGTGGGTGGAAGGATGGGGGCCCTTCATGGTGCAGACCCGGAAACCAGGGCCCCAGAGGGAAGTGACTTGTGTTGGGCCATGCTGCACATTGCCCAGGAGACTGGACCTGGACCTGGGGCCTCTTCGCGTGCCTCTGGGTGTGGGGTTCCCTTGTCTGCAGCCTCTGGGGTTCTGCAGAGTGAGGCAGGCTCATGCCAGGACGGCACAGTGGGTTTGGAATGATGCTGTCTGAGCCAGTTTGTGGGCATTTCCACAGTGAAACACAAAGTGCGATGAATGAGGACCAGGCAGTGTGCCAATTCAGATCCAGATCTGCCACTGCAAATTGCCAAATAAAACACACACACACACACACACACACACACATCTTTGCTCTCCCTAAGCCTTGCTGGATTCGGGGGTTTGCAGGGAAGGACTCAGCTGCCTCTCAGAGCAGCTTGTCCTCCCTGAGAACAAGTTGAGAAGGTCGGAAGCGTACTCAGTAGGAGATGGCGATGGCCCCGGGCCTTACTGGGCTCTGCGCTTCACCTACGCAGTTGCCATGGCTGAGTTCTTGCTTGGCACAAGTATAAGCATATTTTTCCCATCATGTTAATGTGAGAGTCTTTTCATGGACTGCAAGGAAACCTTTATTACATGGTACAGTAAATGCATTGTGCTGTTTTAGGCTGCCCGTCACAGTGAGGAGTGAGCCCCCAGCTTCTGCCCCTCAGCCAGTCTGGGAACCCACAGAGTGGCCTGGCAGAACATTCTCCAGCTGCTGTGCGGGTGGTCTGGAGTCGCGCTGGGAGTGTGCTCAGGAGAGCCCTGTTTGGGGCTGAGGGTGAGGGATGGCGCCCTGGGCTGTTCTCCGCCAGGGGTTGTGTGCCAGTAGACTGCTTCAAGGGCTGCAGCTCTTGAGCAGCTTCCCCAGGGCGTCCTTGACATGAGTGCTTCCTGCCTGTCTCACTCAGGGGCCCTTTATTCACTTCCTAATCCCACTTCCTCACCACCAGTGCCTCCTCCAAGTCACAGGTGGCCTGGCCCTGGGTGTCCCTGTGTTCCTGATTGGATGGTAGAAGGCGTGGCTGTGGGCTCCTTGGCCCTCCTAGCACCCCCCCCCCCCCGGTGGTCTCTCCCTTGCTAGAATCCTCACTCAGTTCTCTGAGCATGCTGGGTGTCAGACACCTGTGCAGGCTGTAGGACTGCTGAGGAGGGCACAGGAGGGGAGCAGGCAGGGCACAGGAGGGGAGCTCAGCCTCAGGACTTGGATGTGTCCAGACCTCTGTAGGACCAGTCCTCCTGGCTGTGGGCTTCCTGCCCATCCTGCCGCTAGGTGGGGGACGTGGGCAGGAGGTAAGGGTTATTGCACTGCACTCCCAGGAGTGGCTTCTGGCTGAGGGAGCCTGGGCAGCTGCCTGTGTGTGCTCCCCAACGCTGCCTGTGGGACCTGGGCATTAGCATTGCAGCCTGCAGAAAATGCTGAGCACTGGGTCCAGTTCTCTGTCGCCTCATGCAGGCTGTCCACAGGTAAAGTCCAGAGGTCTGAAGAAGGCAGCTCTGAGGCTGCTGTTGGGTTCCAAACCCCCACACCATCTTGGCCTTGGGGGCCATGCTGCCCACCCCCCTCTCCCTCTCCTGCTCAGCTGTTCCAAGGCTCAGCTTTAAGCTCAGCCCCTGAAGTTAGCACTCTCCTGTCAAAATCTGTCTTCATACTGTGTTCTTTTCTTCTATAACCCTTATCTCAGCTTGTCTTTATGTATTTATTTCAGTGTTTTATTTCAGATTTCTGTCTTCCACAAAGCTTTTTGAAGGCAGGTTCCAAAACTAATTTCTTCACTACTACAGTTTAGTAACTGGCATATGGTAAACCCTCAATAAATACGTTGTTGGATGGCTGGATAGTGACTGGGTGAATGGATGGGTAGATTGGTGGATGGATGGATGAGTTAGGGGACAGATGGATGGGTAAATGCATACAAGTGGGTGGAAGGGTAGGTAGGTAAGTGGGTGATGAGTGGGAGGGCAGGCAGATGAATGAACAAAGGAATTGGTGGATATGTGGGTAGATGAGTGTGTCGGTGGATGGATGGATGAATGGATAAGTGGATGGATGGATGGACAGGAGGATAAATGGGTGGATAGATGCGGGCAGATGCATGGTATTACCAACGACTTCTGCTGTGTTCCATGAAGATTAAACTTGATAGTTCAAAATATAGTTGACCCATTCGATAGTAGAGGCTCTCCCCTCAGCTGCAGGCCTGGGACGCCTGCCCATGTGGAGCTGTGAGTGTGGAAGTGGTACCTACTGCAGAGCGGACTGGGCTGCTTTGGAGATGAGGCAGAGGCTCAGCCATCCTGGCCTCTCTGGAAAGGCTTCTTGGGTTCATCCCCCGAGTGATGTTCCTAGGGTGTGTCATACATTGTGTATGCGACAGCTAGGACCCATGTGAGGCAGAAGGAACACTGTGCTTCAGGGCGAGCCCTAGGAGACAGGGAGGAGCCTTGTGGGGCCTGGGAGGGGCTCCATGGGTTGAGAGAACCTCTGACTTGGGGAGGGACCCTGTCAGGTGGGAGGAGCTGTGAGGGGGAGGGGTCCTCTGGATGGGGGAGGAGCAAGAGAGACAGGTGGGAACCCTGTGATCCAGGGAGAGGAGAGTGAATTCTTGGCTGACCCCTGCACCCCAGCCCCAGTCGGAGCTGCAACGGCTGACCCCTGCACCCCAGCCCCAGTCGGAGCTGCAACGGCTGACCCCTGCACCCCAGCCCCAGTCGGAGCTGCAACGGCTGACCCCTGCACCCCAGCCCCAGTCGGAGCTGCAATGGGCAATGTACGGCCACTCTCACAATACAAGTTTTCTCCGTGGAAAGGAAGAATCCCTTTACACACTTTTACAAAGCCAAATCTAATTTAGGTTTTGATAAGGGAAGGAGCAGTCCTATCACCCTACTCCAGCGCTTTTTGTCATCGCGCTATATTTTAAAAAATACTTTCATCGCAGACCTGATACACACGATGTCTCCGCATTTATTTTAAGAACACATATAATACAACTCAAAGTTAACAGCACAAGAATAATTTCTGCAGTAACAGTTGTAGCAGATCTGGGAACGGCCAGGGGGAAGGTGGCGGACAGAGAGGATCGCGCCTCTGAATGGCAGCGCGGGAAGGATGGATGTGCAGGCGCGGTGAGGAAGCCGAGCCTCCCAACGTGAACTCCATTTCAATGGTGAAATTCTCACGGATTACAACTCCCTTCATTAGCATTTTCACACATGGCTGGCTAGCATATGAGAGCGAGGCCTTCTGCACCCGCAGATGCTGGGTGCTGGCGCGGGGTTCCACAACTGACCTCCGAAGGCGTAAGTTAACCCTTTCCAGGCTGACCCCTTCCCCGCAGGGATGGCAGAACCTTGTGGAAACGCAGACTCTGCCGTCTAGGATGTGGAGGAGGTTGCTCTGGGGTGCAGTCCTCCTGCGCCCTACCATCTTCCTCTGCGTGTCCTTCTTGGCACCTGCACAGTGCTGAGGGGCACGGCGGGGATCCGGGCAGGGCAGATCTGGCTGCTTCCATCCAGCTGCTGCTGTGCCAGCAGCGCCTCCTCTCCCGTTGCTCAGCTGCCTGAGTTGCCAGGTGCCGTGTGGCGTCCTTCAGCCTCAGATGACGGTCACAGGATGGAAAGATGAGCTGCCAGAGGAGGAGGGAGGTCATCCGTGGACTCTGGTCAGGTTTTGGATGCCCACAGGCTGAGCCTCGTACTGGGAGAGGCTGAGCGGTTAGGGATGTCATAGAGGTGTGCTTGCCCTGGCGAGGCTTGTATCCTAAGCAGAGAACATGGCAGGGAGGAGAGTGATCTTGGGTGAGTTCCTGTCTGTCACAGGACCTCGCAGGACCTTCATGTGGACCGTGAAGGGGGCTTGTGGAGTCATGGCACCAGCCAGTGACCCCCACTCATCAGGGGGTGCTTCTTGTTCTAAGTTTGGAGCTCCAGGATGGTGGTCCCTGTCACTGCCTGTGCCTCACGCTGAGTGGATAAGGACAGACACGGAGGGTGTGAGCAGGTGCAGGGAGGACATGGCCCAGCCTCCTTGTGGGCATCCCTCTCTGACTTCCTCCTGGGGGCACATCCTGGTGATTCAGGCCTGGTAGTTTGTTGAGCAGGCTCTTGGGCAGGTGCTGTGATGAGGCACATCACAACTGGGGTTCTGTTTGCTCTCCTTGCTCCAGGAACATCCTGGGGTGAGCAAACCTGGGGTCTGCAGCTCTGTTTCCACATTCTCATCCCCAGGGGAGTGTTTAAAAACTGCTGATGCCAGGATCTAGCACCCCCAGGGCCCACCACTCCAGGGCCCATCACCTCCAGGGTCCACCACCCCCAGGGCCCACCACCCCTAGGCTCCAACACCCTCAGGGCCCACCACCCCAGGGCCCACCACCCCAGGGCTCTAACACCCTCAGGGCCCACCACCCTCAGGGGCCACCACAGGGCCCACCACCCCTAGGCTTCAACTCCCTCAGGGCCCACCACCCCCAGGGCCCACCCACCCCTAGGATCCACCACCCTTAGGGCCCACCAGCCCCAGGGCCCACCACCCCTAGGATCCACCACCCCCAGGGCCCACCAGCCCCAGGGACCACCACCCCTAGGCTCCAAAACCCTCAGGGCCCACCACCCTCAGGCTACAACACTCCCAGGGTCCACCACCCCCAGGGCCCACCACCCCTAGGCTCTAACACCCTCAGGACCCACCACCCTCAGGGCCCACCCACCCCTAGGGCCCACCACCCCAAGGCTCCAACACCCTAAAGGGCCCACCACCCCCAGGGTCCACCACCAGCCCCAGGGTCCACCACCACTAAGGCCCACCAACCCCAGGGCTCCAACACCCCCAGGGCCCACCACCCCCAGGGCCCACCCCTACCCTCAGGGCCCACCCCCACCACCCTCAGAGACTGCACACAATCCTGGTGTGGTCTAGCAGCTGGTGTTACTGAGATGGTCCCCGGGTGACACTCCTGTGCAGCCCAGGTGGAAGACTAGCCAAGCCTTCTGGAAGAACGTCCTGTTCGGCCAGGATGAAAGATGAGAAAGTGGGCCCAAGGTTTGTCTTCGTAAGACCCCTCCTCCTTCCTCCTGTGATGTAGCGTGGTGTCACTGGCATGCAGGTTGGTGTGTTAAAGACCACTCTGCTCTTGGCTCTGGGAATCCATGTCCCCCTCATCCCTGTCACACTCTCCTTCCTTCCGCTATCCCAGCCAATGCCGCAGGGGCTCCTGGATGGGGCTCATCTCCCATATGGCAAGAGCGGGTGTCTCCTGTAACCATGGCTCCCCTGCTGGAACTCTGTAGGGCTCGGCTGCCCTTACCTCCTGGCCTTCCTCCCTAGGAACATTATCCCTTCAATAAAATCAATAGGCCAGCAGCATGCCTGGAATCCGGAAAGCCAGGCCTGCCCAAGTTCCCTTATCACATCACAGTTCTAGTGGTCGTGGCTGGGCTGTGCAGCTAGGGAGTGATGGTGTGTGTGGTCCTGGGCCGAGCTTCAGAGAGCACGCCCCTGGGGCCGGGGGCGCGCATGGGTTCTCCCTGTGCAGGATGGCTCTGCTGGGGAAAGGCCTGCTCTGGGTGCTGGAGCTGGGCTTCCTCTGCCGGCTCAGACCCCCCTGCCACATCCTGGCACCCCATCAAGTGTTAAGGAGTGTGGGAGGCAGGCCTAATGAAAACCTGGTTTCATTTTGCATAATCAGGCACTATTGAAATGATCCTCTCCGTGCGGCATGCAGCAAATTAACAATCTGACTTATATACAATAAAAACCTGAGCATTGTACAAAGCGACACTTCCTGGGTGGTGATACACAGATGGAAATTCATTTAATGAACTGCAAGTCTCCAAATGGATTTTAAACTTCTTGTAATTACCCTGGAAAGAACCCCAGCAGAAATAGAAAAAAAAAATCTCACAAAAACCCAGTGTCTTGAATTCTGCCCTCCTCTCTCCCCGCCCCCTGCGTGGTGGTGGACAGTGTCCCTCCTCGGTGCTGCGAGGTGGACATGGCTGTCCTATGGTTCTTCCAGCCCATCCCTCGGAGAGGGCCCCGCCACCTGCAAACTGGCCACCTCCATCCTGGCTTCCCCGGGTCCTGGCGACAGTGTGACTGTAAGGCTGGGGACTTTATCCTATCACTCCCAACCCGAAAGGTTGCAGGACTGGGGAGGCCCGTCTGGGCAGCTGGCTTGACTAGCCATGTCTACACCAAGCCAGGCAGGTGGCAGCACTGCTGGTTTCTGGTGCCAGAGGCCACCAGAAGGGTTCCACCAGGCCTGGGTTCCAGCCAGGTACAGGAGCAGTGAAGGTGCCCCGGGTAGTGCCCCGCTGAGCTAGGCATCAATGCCCAGTGAGTCGTCTCCTGCTGCCCACCAGGAGCCTCCTCTAGTGGGGGTGGAGGACAGAGGGAGCCACGTGGGACTGGGAGGGGAAGATTCTGTGGAAGGGGGCATGGAGTGGAAGTGACATCCACAGAGTGCCACACGTGCTAAGTACCACAGCGTGTTCCATATGTATTACGGGCAGTGATTTGACTAACGGAGAATTTAGATTAATAACATCCAGGCCAGAGAAGTAATTTCCTTTGAGAAAGCGATTTACATGCACTCCGCCAGAAAGAGCCGTCACTGCGCTCTCATCGTGTCAGCTCAAATAATGAAGTTGGAACTAGCACGGAAGGTTAATAGGTCCGACTTATCTGCTTAGAACTGAAAAGGAAGATTTACAGTGTGGAGGCTGTTTTGCATATTTCCAGTGGGAATTGAAAGGTTTTTTTTGCCTCCCCCCAAACAAGATTTATGAGCACCTGTGGTTCAGGTCACCTGGCTTTATTGCTCCTAACTGAGGCAACACACCTCATCATTTGGGTGGATGCTCTCGGCATCACCGAGGGCCACCCTCCCCGGGACGCTGGCGAGGCTGGCTGGCTGCCGGCACACCAGCTGTCTCATGTCAATTGCCTGCTAACTGCCAGGGAGAACCGGAAACAGCCCACCACTCGGATCTCCCAGAAACATCTCTTGATTGATTTTGTCCTCACGTGCTGCTGGTAACATGGCGGTGAGTTGGTCCCGGGCTTGGGGGATGACGGGGAATGGGACAGCAGAAGCCTGGAGCAGAAGACTGACAGGACTGGCGATTCCAGACAGGAAGTGGTGGGACAGGGCCTTTATGCACTGCCTCTCCATGAGCTGTTCTGGGAGCCCCAGCAAAGATTCTTGCCAACTCTGATCTGTCTGCAAGAGGGCTGGGAGCCATGGCCTTTTCAACCCAGTGCTTTCCTGCCATGATAAAGTTGGAGTGTGATGTGTGAGAAGACAGGGAGAATAGCTCTTGGAAGGCCTCCTGCAGTCGTTAGCATAAATGTATATAGTTCATTAATTTTTATTCTTTCTTTTGAATGCAAACTATAAAGTTCCCCTTAAATACTGCCTTGATTATACCCCTCCATTTTTTTTTAACCTCACCCCAACATTACATTGCAAATTTTCAAATATGAAGGGGCAGTGGAAGGATCATAGAGTACTTCAAAAAGTTAGTGGATTAATGGATTAAGAGATAAATTTATTGTGTCTACACTTATGGAGGGTCTTGAAAACTTTTATGGTAAATGCATGTTATTATTAAGTTATGCATGGACTTTGAATTTTTTTATAACAAAATAACTTCATACTTCCATGATTCCACTGACTGAAGAACCCTTGGCATATCCATCACTGTTATATCTGATTACATTTGCTTTGCCACATACCCCTCGTGTATGGGATTCCTTGGTCTGTCAGAGGTTTTGATGCTTTTGACAGAAAAATAGCAGATGAAGCACGTGTCGTCACTGGCTATTTCAGCATGCATGCTGTGAGCGGTTTACTTTTTACAGTAGAATTTCCATATGACGAAACACGATTTCTAACGTGCCATCTGATGAGTGTGGGAAGATGTGTCCACCCGTGCAGCCCAGGCTCTTGTTACACAAACCAGTGCCTCCTGGGTAGGAGACACTCCTCATCTCAGAGCACCCCGGTTCGATTCCCGGCTCCAGCTCCCGAGTCTAGCTATCTGGTAGGGCAGACTGAGTGGAGAGGGGATGCTGAGGGCTCCGTTGGCTGGGACTCCTGTCACTGTGGGAGCCCTGGCCTCAGCCTGTCCCGACCCTGGCTGTGGGTCAGTGGATGGGAGCTGTCCATCTCAAATAAATAAGCTAACTGAGGTGGCTCAGGGCACTGGCAGTACCCCACTCCTTTGCTGCTTCCCAGGCACAGCTCCCCTCCCCTAGCCAGCCGCCACTCTGACAGTTTTCAGCATAGGTTTTTTTTTTTTTCCTATCCTAGAATTTCACGTGAATGAAATTTCACATTGTCTTTTAGAGAAGATGTTTTTTCACTCAGCTCATCCTTGAGATCTGACTGGGTTAGTGCAAGTATCGTAGTTCTGTTTCTTGTTTATTGAATGTGTTCCAACCGTCTTGCATCGTGCGAGCCTGACATGCTTTGTTTATCCGTTCATTCATGGACATCTGGTCTATTTCCAGTTTTGGGCTATTACGAATGAAGCTGTGAATATTTTGTGTAAGTCCTTTTGGGGGCCGTGTGGTTCTGTTTCCTTTGGGTAAAGGCCTAAGAGGTAATTGTTGGGAACGGTGCTCCGTCTTTTCCTCTCTCTCAGGCTCCTTTTTCCCTCTGGAATGATCGTGCTGAATCCACCCACAGGGATTGAGGATTCCAGGTTCTCCACATGCGCCTCAACATGTAGTGCTGTCACCCTTCCCAGTTCTGCCATTCTGAGCTCATTCCCCCACGAGTAACACTATTTTTCGCAGGCTTCTTATATTTATCTATTATATATTTTTATGTATATTTGATTTTCTTTTTAGAATTGGTTTGCTGCTGTTCTTTGTCTTAGGGATACAAGTCATGTGTATATACCAGCTAGATATTTCACAAATGTCTTCTCCTAGGATGTGGCCTGCCTATTTATTTTTCTAGTGGCATCTTTTTGTGAGTACAAGTTTTAGATTTAGCTGAGGCTTAATTTATTGCTTTTTCCCTTTCATCGTTCTTGCTTTCCATGTCCTAAGAAATCTAACTCTTTTGTGTTTGCTTCTGGAAGCTTTGTATGTTAGCTTTTACATGTAAATCTGTTACCCACCTTTTGAAGTTTTTTATTTACAATACTGTGAATAAATTTCACGTGCTTCATATATGCCGATGTAGAAGTACAGTGATTCATGCCAACCCACCTGCCCTCCAAGCCATGCTCACACCCCTCCTTCCTTCCTTGTGTTTTCTTCTTGTAATGTCCACAGTGACTTTCAGTTTGTCTTAGAATCATCAGCTTAACTTCCCACTAAGAAGTCATCGAAGTATAAGAAGAGAGAAACAGTGCTCCTTAAGCTTGTAGACAGGGATGCGAACAAGAATCGAATCTCAAATTGTCAACTCCACTTAAATGTTACATTTTTGGTATTCTGTGTATTGCTTACCACAGATAAGACATAAGACATTTGTCTTTTTAGGACTGGCTGACTTTGCTAAGCATAAGGGTCTCCAATGGTGTCCACTTTGTTGTGAAAGCTTGGATGTTGTTCTCTCTTACGGATGTGTAGTATTCCATAATGTGTGTGTGTCTGTGTGTGTATCTTTATCTATCTGTCTTACATTCTCTTTATGGGCATCTGGGTTGAATTTATGTCTTGGTTATTGTGAATTGAGCTGCATTACATGTGGAGGTACAGATAACTTTTAAATATGTTGATTTTCTTTCCTGTGGATAAATTCCTAGGAATAGGATGGCTGGGTCCTATGGTAGATGTATTTTTCTGGTTTCTGAAGAATCTCCATGCTGTCTTCCATAATGGTCGCACTGGTTTATATCCTTGCCAGCAGTGGAATTAGGGATCCTCCACATCTGGGTATTTGTTATTTGGAACTTTGAATGATAGTCACTCTAGTTGGGGCGAGGTGAAACCTCATCATGGTTTTTTGTTTGCATTTTCCTGATGACTAGTGATCCTGAAGGTGGTTTTTGTTTTAAATGCATTTTATTATTTTTACTTGCAAAGCAGATTCACAGAGACAAGCAGAGTGAAAGAGAGAGAGAAAGAGAGAGAGGAAGTTTTGTCCACTGCTTCACTTCCTTATTGGCTACAATGGCCAGAGCTGGGCTGAAGCCAGGCGCTTCCTCTGGATCATGCAGGGGCCCAAGGATTTGAGCCATCTTCTGATGCCTTCCTGGGCCATAGGCAAGGAGCTAGATTGGAAGTGGAGCAGCTGGGGCACGAACAAGGGCCCACATGGGATGCTTAGTCTGTTGCACCATGGCACTGACCCCTGAACATGTCTTCATATGTCTGTTGACCATTTGAATTTCACCCTTTGAAAAATGCCTGTTCATGTCCTTTGCCCATTTCTTAACTGGATGGCTTGTTTGTGATGACTGAACTTATTGAATTCTTCATGGATTTTGGATATTGATCTTGTGTCAGATGCAGTTTGCAAGTGTTTCCTCCCGTTGTGTTGGCTGCCTCTTTGCTCTATTGAGTGTCTTCTTTGCAGTGCAGACACTCTCTGGCTTGATACAGTCACACTTGTCTATTTTAGCTTGTATCGCTCGTGTTTCTGGGGTATTTTCCAAGAAGTCCTTGACAATGCCAATGTCTTCGAGAGTTTTCCTGTACAATTCCATGGTACCAGGTTATAGATTAAATCCTTGATCCATTTTGAGTTGGCTTTAATATAACATCTTGTTTCATACTTCTGCCGGTGAAGATCCAATTTTCCCAGCATCATCTGTTGAAGAGATAGACTTTCTCCAGGGGTTGACTTGAGCTTCTTTGTCAAAGAGTAGTTGCTTGTAGAAGACTGGATTGATTCCGGGGGTTTATATTCTGCTCCATCAGTCTACATGTCTATTTTTGTACCAGTACCAGGCTGTTTTGATTATAATTGCCCTGTAGTATGTCTTGAAATCTGGTATTGTGATACCTCTAACTTGTTTTTGTTGCTTAAGATTGATTAAGCTATTTGAGATCTCTTGTGTTTCCATGTAATTTTAGCAACATTTTTTTTTTCTAGATCTGAGAAGAATGTCATTGGTATTTTGGGGGGTTGCATTGATTTTGTAAATTGCTTTGGGTAGCGTGCACATTTGCTGATACTAACTTTTCCAATCCACAAAAATGGAAGTCTGCCATTTTTTGGTGCATGCCTTCTCTTATTTCTTTCTTTAATGTTTTACAATTTTCATTGTAGAGATTTTTACCTCCGTTATTAAATTTACTCAAAGGTATTTATATATTTTTTATAGCTACCTTGAATGGTACTGATCTTAAAAGTTCTTTCTCAGCCATGGCATCGTCTGTGTATATAAAGGCTATTGATTTTTGTGTGTTGGTTTTTTTTTTTTTCCCTGCAACTTAACAGGATTCTCTTATTAGTTCCAGCAGTCTGTTAGTGGAGTCTTTTGGTCTCTCTCTATATAGAATCATGCCATCTGCAAACACAGATAGCTTGATTTTCTCCTTTTCAATTTGTATCTCTTTGGTTTTTCTTTTTCTTTTTCTTTTTTTTTTTTTTTTGTGCGGGGTGGTTCTGGCTCTTTCAGAACTGCACTGAGTAGCACTGGGGACAGAGTCCGGGATCTTAGTGGAAATACTTCCAACTTTTGCTTGTTCAATATGAAGCTGGAGGTGTGTCTGTCATATATTGCCTTGATTGTGTTAAAGAATGCTCCTTGTAGATCCAATTGCTAAAGATTTTTTCTTTTAATCATGAAGAGATGTTTTATTTGATCAAACGCTTTTTCCAATCTATTGAGATAAAATAGGATTTTAAAAATTTTTATTTGAAGTCAGACTTACATAGAAAAGGAGAGACAGAGAGAAAGATCTTCCATTTACTGGTTCATTCCCTGAATGACCACAATAGTTGGAACTGAGCTGCTCTGAAGTCAGAAGCCAGGAGTTTCCTCCAGGTCTCCAACATATGTGGAGGAGCCCACGGACCTGGACCATCTTCTGCCTTCATTCATCAGCAGGGAGCTGGATTGGAACCAGAGGAGCCGAGACCTGAACTGACACCCACGTAGGCTGCTGCACTTGCAGGCAGAGGGTTAGCTTGTGGAGCTGTGGTTCCAGCCCCCAGTCATATGGTTTTTATTTTTCAATTTGTTTTTGTGATGTGTCACGTTTCTTAGCGTCCATATATTGCACCATCCCTGCACATCAGGGATAAATTCCAGTTGGTCCAGGTAAGTGGTAAACTGACTTGTATAAGGCAGGAGAAAACATGATTGTTTTCCCCATGACTTCTTGCTGTTCAGCAGCACTGTCAACAAAATTTCTGCTTGGACTCTGTACGATGGCTCAGTGGCTAAATCCTCGCCTTATATATGCCTGGATCCCATATTGGCGCCAACTCATGTCCTGGCTGTTACACTTTCCATCCAGCTCCCTGCTTGTGGCCTGGGAAAGCAGTGGAGAATGGCCCAAAGCCTTAGACCCTGCACCTACGTTGGAGACTCAGAAGAAGCTCCTGGCTTCAGATCAGCTCAGCTTTGGCCATTGTGGCCACTTGTCAAGTGAACCAGTGGATGAAAGATCTTTCTCTCTGTATCTCCTTCTTTCTGTAACTCTGCCTATCCATGAAAAATAAGTAAATCTTAAAAAAAAAAAAGAATAATTCTCTCTTGTGCAAAATTAGTTGGCTATGTGAGGCTATGTCTGTTCTGAGTCTGTTCTACAAAACTCCTTGTCTGTGCTGCACGGAACTTGCACTGACTTGATTACTGTGACGTAAGCGTTCCGGTTTGTTCTTTGCCGCTGTACCACCTTTGCATTTCCACGTCTGTAAAGACATTCCCAGTGATCCGTGGCAGGGTGAGGGACCAGGTCACCTGGGGGAATTGTCCTTGGAATACCGAGTCTTCCGGTCGTGCAGATGGTGCGGCTCTCCAGCAAGTACGCCTGCTTCCTAGTGGTCGGTGGAGATGCCTTGTGTCTTTTGTTAACTTCATTCCTAGACACTAAGCTCATTTATGGGGGAGGGAAGGGAAACTATTGAAATTTGAATAATGAATATGTCTGTTTCTTTATTTTGTGTCAGTTTTTATTACTTGTTTTTGGAAGCCCTGTTATTGGGCACATGCACATTCATTGTGACAATGCTGTCCCTATCAGTTGCTTGAAATCTCTCTTTCTGATAACACTCTTTACCTCGAAGTCTGCTTTCAGGGCCACGCTAGACTTCTTACACTTCTGTTTCAGCTTGTCGGCTGCCTTTTCTTCTTCGTTATTTCTTTTTTCTTATTTACATTTAAAATATGTTTCTTGTAAAGGGTATGCAGTTGGGTCTTATTTTTTAATGTATTCTGACAATTTCTAATTTTTGATTTTTAAAAATCCAAAATGTTAAGTTTTGCTTTGTGTGTTTATGTGTACTGTGGTTAGTATAGTTGGATTGAGGCAGACCGTGTTGACGTGTGTTCTGTTCCCCCCTTTCCATTGCTCTTTGGGTTACTTGAGTATTTTTAGAAAGATTTTCACTTTAGCTTCTCCCTTGATTTTCAGGGATACCATTTTGCGTGGTTGCCCTGGGGATCGTAGCACCAAGTCCCAACTCTCGCGATCTACTTAGAGCTAGCACGTGCACTGCTTCCTGTGGGAAGAATCTCACACGTGCAGCTTCTCGCTGCCCCTTGCACTGCGTGTGTCGCACGGATCAGGTCTGTGGAAGAGGGTACTTCAAGAAGCTCATGGGAGTGGATTGCCTTGGTGGGAAGACTTTGAATTCATAGTGTTTTTGTGTGTTTCTTTTAGAAATTATTTATTTGAAAGTCAAAACTACAGTGAGAGGGAGAGACAGAGAGAATCTTCCATTTGCTAGTTTCCTCCCCAAATGGCTGCAGGGTGTCCGGCTGAAGCCAGGATCCAAGAGCTTCATTCAGGTTTCCCGTGTGGCTGGTTGGCCCAGAGCAGCAGGTGGACTGGCGTAGCAGCGAAAGTAGTCCCCTGTGACACTGACAGCCCGTACGAGTGTGTGTTTGCGTCCCAGCTGCTCCACTTCTGACTCAGCTCCCTGCTAATGGCTTTGGAAAAGAAGCCCCAGAAGGCCAAGTGTCTGGGACCTTGCCACCCCAGCAGAAGACCCGGACGGAGCCTCTGGCCCAGCCGTGGCCTTCGTGGCCACTTGAGGAGTGGGCCGTGGATACAAGATCTGTCTCCCTATAGCCCTTGCTATAACTCTGCCTTTCAAAAAAATCATGTTTCAAACAAAATTTATACATTTCAAAAGATGCTGACATCAAGTTATTTTTAAATTTTCATGAACTTTTTTGTTGTATTAAAGATTTATTTGCTTTTATTACAAAGTCAGATATTCAGAGAGGAGGAGAAACAGAGAGGAAGATCTTGCATCTTATGATTCACTCCACAAATGACCGCAATGGCCAGAGCTGAGCTGATCTGAAGCCAGGAGCCAGGAGCTTCTTCTGAGTCTCCCACATAGGTGCCGTGTCCCAAGGCTTTGGGCCGTCCTCAACTGCTTTCTCAGGCTACAAGCAGGGAGCTGGATAGGAAGCAGGGCCACCGGGATTAGAACCAGTGCCCACATGGGATCCCGGCATGTGCAAGGTGAGGACTTTAGCTGTTAGGCTACTGTACTGGGCCCCATTTGAACTTTTTGGAGTATCTGCCTGTGCCCAAAGCCCTATAGTGCATTATGTATTTTATGAAATTAAGAGAGAAAAATGGTGTCTTCTCTAATCATCCACGTTTGAGAAAATCCTCTTTCCTTCCTGTTGATGTCACTTCCCTTCAGTGTGAAGACCTTTTTTTTTTTGTCTCATATGGAAGATGTGCTGGTTGCCAATGTTCTTACAGTTTATGTTTGTGAATTTTTGAATTCAGTATCATTATCTGTCAGACATGGCATTCTGGGTGGACACTTTCTCCTTCTCCTCGCCTCGTTCCGCGCCTCACTGGCTTGTTCTCCTCCATGTACCGTCTTGTCTCTGCCTATTTTCAGAATATTCCCTTTGTCTTTGTGTCATTCCTGCGCGCGGCGACGTGGGCGGGTTTCCTGTTTGTTGTGGATTTGCTGAGCTTCCTGAATACGAAAAGCCATCTTTCCGTCAACTTGGAAAACGTTTGGTTTTTCGGAGAGCGCTTCTGCCCTAGTCTCAATCTTTTCTTGGAAACATAAATTATACATTTATTTGATCATACTTTTCTTTCGTAAGTCACTTTGCTCCAACTTTCTCTTTTTCAGACAGATCAGGATTTACCAGTCAGCATCGGCGCTGTTGACAGTTTGGGTAGGTCAGTGTGTGTGTGTGTGTCTGGTTCCCATGCATTGTGGGGTGTTTGTGTGGGTGGGTGGGCGGTTCCTACGCGCTGCGGGGTGTTCAGCGTCTGTGACCACGACCATCGGATCCCAGCAGTGTGCCCCACGCCCCTCTCCTTGTGACAAAGTGTCCCCAGACAGTCCCAGAAGTGCCCTGGGGAACGGACATCCCCTGCACTTGTAACCCACTGAGAGAGTATCCGGTCACACGTCATGTACCAAAAACAAGTTATAAAAAAGGAGACAGTCCGATGGACAGGCCGATGCTCCGTCCTCCCAGTTGGGTGAATGCGCTGGGCGGCTGCTGTGTGCGTCCAGTGTGGACAGGGTGCTCCGTCCTCCCAGTTGGATGAATGCGCTGGGCGGCCTGCTGTGTGCGTCCAGTGTGGACAGGGTGCTCCGTCCTCCCAGTTGGGTGAATGCGCTGGGCGGCCCGCTGTGTGCGTCCAGCATGGACAGGGTGCTCCGTCTTTCTGTCTCTGCTGCAATTTACTCTTGACGCATCCCAGGCTCGTTTCCCCCCTTTCCTCACTTGAGCTTCGTTATTATTGAGTCTTGCAGTGTTGGTTTTCTAGTTCCAGTGTTGGTTCAAAACGCAAGTCATGGCATTCGGGTGTTGTGAGACCACCAATGAAATGACCCCTGAAGATATGGCTTGTTACTGAGCCTTCGGAGAGGGTGGGGTCCAGCAGGGACACCCCAGGGCTGATGGGGAGGTGGAAATGAGGGCAGAGCCTTGGTTGGGGTTCCCAGGAGAAGGCCAGGCCGGGCACACAGGCCTAGCATGGGCTGGTTGCAATCACGGCTTTGGGCTCTGGGTTGGTGGAGCTGACTCCATGTGCTTGGGTGCTTGGGTGCCTGGGTGCTTAGTGCCCGATTCCTGGCGGGGTGAGTGTCAGCATATGAGAACCTGTGAGGTGGGCTGCAGGCTCGGTGCTCTGTACAGGAACCAGCTGCCAGGGGCAGGCGTTGGCTGCCTCTAAGGACAGCTCTTGCTGCATCACCCAGAGGTCAAACAGGAAAAGAAAGTGGCTTTTTCTTCACTCTTAGGCAAAATTTGGCATTGTCTGTGGAGCTCGTCAGGCCTGGGGTCCTCTGTGGGGCCCTGCCTGATGGTGCGGCTTTCTTTAGCAGGAGCTTGCTTGTTGTTTATTTATTTATGTAAGATTTATTTATTTAGGGCTTGGCACAATAGTGTAGTGGCTAAAGTCCTCACCTTGCACGCACTGGGATCCCATATGGGTGCCGGTTCTAATCCCGGCAGCCCCGCTTCCCATCTAGCTCCTTGCTTGTGGCCTGGGAAAGCAGTTGAGGACGGCCCAAAGCCTTGGGACCCTGCACCCGTGTGGAAGACCTGGAAGAGCTCCTGGCTCCTGGGTTCAGATTGGCTCAGCTCCAGCCGTTGCGGTCACTTGGGGAGTGAACCATTGGACGGAGGATCTTCCTCTCTGTCTCTCCTCCTCTGTATATCTGCCTTTCTAATAAAAATAAATAAATCTAAAAAAAAAAAGATTTATTTATTTACCCAAGAGGCAGACACCCACACACCACTTTCAGCTATAGGTTCACTCTCTAAATGGCCACAGCAGCCTAAGGCTGGGACAGGCTGAAGCTGGGAGCTTTGTCTAGGCCAGCCGAGGTGGGAGGGCCCAAGCACTTGGGGCATTTTCTTTTGCTTTCCCAGATGCATTAGCAGGAATTGGGTTGGAAACGGGATGGCTAGAACATGAACCGGGGCGGCTGGAACATGTACGGGGCGGCTGGAACATGAACTGGGGCGGCTGGAACATGTACGGGGCGGCTGGAACATGTACTGGGGCGACTGGAACATGTACTGGAGCAGGTAGAACATGAACTGGGGTGGCTGGAACATGAACCGGGGTGCCTGGAACATGAACTGGGGCGGCTGGACATGAACTAGTGCCCCTATGGGATGCTGGCATTGCGGTTGGTGGCTTAACTTGCTGCACTACAGCCCTGCCCCACCCTCGGCCTGTCCGGTCCTGGAGTCTCAGCGGCCTGCCCAGAGTCTGTTCCACGCACGTGACTGACGGAGAGCGTCACACACGGCTCCTGGGCAGCTCCTTGGTGGGATTTGCTCTCATTTTCTAGCTGCTGTGATTACTCCAGACTTTGGTTGTAAAGTGAGAAAGACTTCAGTTTCCATCTGAGTATCAACTAGCCCATGGCAAGAAAGCTATTAAAAGAGAAAGCCCAGCTCCCCACCCCATCCGGGTCCCTTTTCCTGCTGTCCCTGTGGAGGGCGCCCCATCCGGGTCCCTTTGCCTGCTGTCCCTGCGGAGGACGCCCCATCCGGGTCTCTTTGCCTTGCTGTCCCTGTGGAGGGCGCCCCATCCGGGTCTCTTTGCCTGCTGTCCCTGTGGAGGGCGCCCCATCCGGGTCCCTTTGCCTGCTGTCCCTGTGGAGGGCACCGCCTGCATCCGGGTCTCTTTGCCTTGCTGTCCCTGTGGAGGGCGCCCCATCCGGGTCCCTTTTCCTGCTGTCCCCTGCAGAGGACGCCCCATCCGGGTCCCTTTGCCTGCTGTCCCTGCGGAGGGCACCGCCTGCACTGGGCTCTCTGCAGTTTCAGATGGCTGCTCTCTTCTGGCACCTGCTCTTCCTCTGTCACCGGAAATGGGAATGTTTCCGCCCCAGGAATCTTACATGGCGTGATTGTGTTTTTCTGTGTTGGGAGTATTTAAAGTCTCTGTGTGTTGTTTCCTTTGATGAGGGTTCCCACCCTGTTGCTGTTCCCTCTGAGCCCCGATGTGTTAGGCTTCCAGGCCACATTTTGTTCATGGTTTTGTGTTTTTCTCTGTTAGGGTCTTAACTGTGGTCTCTGGGACATTGATACTTTGGTCCAGAGCCTGTCTACTTTTCAATAACTTGTTCTATTTATACCCAAGTAAAGTATGTGTTTTCTCTGTTGGGAAAATTCTCCACCTAGTTATTGCAACCTTATAAATCTCTTCATCTTGTTTTTTGCTTCCTCTGTGACTAAGCCATCCGTTTCCAAGAGGGCTGTGTTGTCTCCAACCCAATCTCCCGATTCATATTTCTTCCTGTAGCTTGGTCACAGTTACCACGCAGTTTTTAAGGCCAAGTTCTTCGAGGTGTGTCTTTTCCCGCTCATCACATTCTGTGAATTATTGCTTGCTTGGCGCATGCAGTGCGCGTCTAACTCATGTATCCTTTGGTATTCTGGGATTTTCAGTGTGAGGTTTTCCCGTCTCTGTGGTTCTGGGAAACTCCAGTTATTGGTTCTTCATTTGCTTCCGCTGCACGCACGGCTCTGTCCTTCCCTGTCTCCCTCATAGATACTGACAAGCCTTCTGCTCTCCAAAATACTTTCACTTGCTCATGAACAAGAAAACATTTCCTATTTCTTTATCCTTTCTTGCTGCTGTGGCTGGCTGCATGGCCTCTTCCATCTGTTACCTGCTTTCCCTTAGGCCTGTACCTCTGAAGGCCTCGTCCCCTCCTTGGGACCCAGAGCCCTGAGCGCTCCTGCCTGGTGCCCCACCCTCCGTACCCTGGTCTCCGAGCTCATCGGCGACCACCAGGAGCCCTCCCAGGGAGCTGTCCAAACCAATCCACTCAGAATCCACTCCCGACCTCTCGACCTGCTCCCTGGCACCCAGCACCATGCCGTGTGCCCTGTGGTGGCCACGCTGTCTGACACATCCTCCTTGGACACAGTGGATGGTGAGGGAGCATCAGCTAGATGGGTCAGCACTTTGGCCATACTTTTTGCTTAATTCACCTCCTGTGTTTTTATTTTCGTTTTTCCAAGTCAAACATCTCTGCCCCAGAGCAGTGTCAGAATCTTCGCACACATGGAATTATTCAAATCCTCGTGTATTTTTATATTGTGATAAAATGTATGTAATACAGACTTGCCATGTTCAGCGCTTTCTCGGGCTCGCTCGGTGCCCTTAAGAGCGTGCTGCTGCCGCCGAGCCTCACCCCACCCTTCTCAGAGCTCGTTTTGTCTTCCCTGGCTGTACTGGTGCCTCCAACCTGGCTGTGCTCCGCCCTGTCCCCGGGGTTGCCACGGGGCTTCTCTGCAACTATTCCTGTTTCACACTGCCCAAAGCTTTCATCCCTCCTCTCACCACACACACACACGCACACACATGTACACATATGTATGCACATGTACACACATACACATGCGTGCACACACGTGTACACACCCACACGTACACACATGCACACAATACACACATGTACACACACGCACACACACATGTATACACACAGTTAATTTTGAGTTCTTCTTTTGCTTATGAATTCTGTCAACATGTAGCACACTGCACCCTGTGCTGTGGAGTGAGTTGGGGTTCTCGGGGGCCACCCTGCCCCTCTTCTCACAGACATCCAGCTTGGCCAAGCCCCAGCACCCACCTGGTACTAAGTGTGTGCTGGGCACTTTTGCTTTCCTGCTGTCCTTACCATAGGGGTGAGACTGGACGTGAGCCCCCCGTGCAAGAGAGAAGAGAAGCAGACCACCGAGTCACCCCATGTAGCCTGCCTACTCTTCCGCCTTAACCCCACAGACCTGAGTGGGGACCCACTTTTCCTCCTCCTCCTCCTCGGCTCCTGCCTTCCTCTCGGGAGAGCCTGGCTGGTGAGCCTGTTGGGGAAGGTGTTTTGTTCAGAGGATCGTGGACAGGGCATTGGTATAAGCTTGTCCTTGGCAGGTGGGGGTTCTGGGGAGAGGGGATGAGGGTGACCTAGGGAGTGAGTCTGGTACAGACAGGAAATGGAAAGGTCTGCCAGTCTCCCCCCGGCACACAGAGCAGCTCAGCTCACGGGCATCGTCCTGGCACCCTGTTGGCCTCCCTGGTGAGGTTAACAGCCACTTTTGCCCAGTGCGCTTAAGCTCTAATGCGAAGCGTTTGTTTGCACATGGTCAGCTGGTTTCAGAAAGAGGCTTGTGGGAAGCCACAGGCAGGTTTTTATAGAATCCTGGAGCCTTTGAACAGGAAGGGACTTTAGAGGACACGGTCCTGGTCCTCTCGTATGAGCTTACGTTCGGCGCATTAATCCCGTGCCAATAGGAAACACTCCACACTTTCTTATAGTTATGCGCTTAGACATTGCTTAGCATGATATTTCTAACTTCTGATTCTTAAAATTTATTTCCATTTTATTTGGAAGGCAAAGTAAGGGGAGATAGATTGATATGATACATCAGCCAGTCCTCCACCCACTGGTTCACTCTTCAAATTCCTACAAAGCAGTGCTAGCCTGGCTTCAGCCAGGAGCCTGGAATCCCATCTGGGTGTCCCATGTGTGAGGCAGGGACTCGGGTACTTGGGCCATCGCTTGCTTCCTCTCAACATGCTCATTAGCAGGAGGCAGGAGAAGCAGTGGGCCAGGACCTGAACCCAGGCACTCCGAGAGGGGCTGTGAGCACCCCAAGCAACATCGCCAGTGCTGCTCAAGGGGCCTGCTTGCTCTACGTTCTGAGAACCTGAACACTGGAGTTTCCAGACAAGATTCAATGGGGCATTCCTCACGGTCATGGACTCCAAGTCCCCGCAGCATTCTCCCTTCCTGTGACCTCTGATCCCACCTCTGTGAGGGTGGGGCCTCCTCCAGCTCCCAGGAGGCGGCTGAGCCAACACCCTGTCTTGGAAAGCCATGTGCTGCACCCTGCACTAGAATGTTCCCAACTCCTACGTGAGTGAGCCGCCGTGCTCACTCCTTTCTGTCCCCCTGAGTGGTAGATGTGCTTAGGACATTCCTGTTCCCGCTGGCCTTCAGTCAGTTCCCCTGAGCGTGCTGGTTCCTGCCTCTGATCTCTGGAAGCAGAGTCCCCAGAGTCCAGCCTCCAGAAGAGTGTCTGATGTTGACAGGGGCCACGTGGGCTCCTGGGACGTCTTCCCCCAAGCAGGTGTCTCTGCCTGTCCTTCCATACCTTCTTCATGGGACAGTGACACTCATCACCATCTTGACTGTCCTCTTAGGAGCAAGGTCATGTTTTCAGGACTTCCGTTGACAAACCACACACGTGGCTTCTGCTCGGAGCCGGGCGTAGCGTGGCTGCCTTTCTCTTTCTTGACCACATCCTTGACGGATGCCACCGAGCTGGTGCCTTTCAAGTTTAGATTCAGATGGACTCCTTTGTCAGACAAGCTCTCCTCTGTGCCCTGTGTTTTGGATGTAGGTGCAGGCCCTGCCTCCCTCCCAGCAAGGCGGGAGACAGATGGTGGGGGAGCCGGGAGGCCCGCTCACTGTGGTCCAGTGATGAAGAGCAGATGAAATGGGCTGCTGTGGACGTGGCCGTGAACACAGGTCTAGGCCTGCCCTCTCCGGCTGTGGAGCTGGCTCTTTCTGGCACAGGCTCGTTGCGGCTCAGCCCGTCAGCAGGTGAGCATCTTCCCGGTGTGGTTATTCGTGGAATTCCATGAGCCCTTTCTGTGACTCTGTACCAGTCACTGGTAGAAACGTCCCACACAGTAGAGCTGAGGCCAGAGCCCACGGCACACAGTCAGGAATGACCTGTACCTGCTGCTCCCTATATAGCGGCTTCAGTGACCCAGCCAACAGCGGGGCCCCTGATGCCCTTCCATCCTGCCCGGGCCACTTCACCCAGCTCACAAGGGCAGCATGTGGACTTTGCTGGCTGAGTGACTGAGCACCGGAGGCACCACAATCCAGAGAAAGCAGGTTTTGTCTCAAAAGCAGACCTGCTGCTCGGCAGTGACTCATTCCTGGTGATGCTGAGGAGCGCCCCAGAGGCCCAGCTTCCCTCTCAGAGTCCCCCAAACCCGTAATCATCCGTGTGTCAGTGACAGATGTACAAGGCCACGCAACTCCTGAGGGCACAGGGGGCGAGACCATGGTGAACTGCCGCTGATCCCAACCTGGGTGCCACAGACGGCCTGGTCTGGATCATTCTCTGTTGCCAGAGCTGTCCGGTGTGTGGCAGGATGCTCAGTAGCATCTGCAGCCTCTATCTGCTGCCGCGAGGAGCAACCCCATCCTGGAAGTGATAGTTAAAAAACACCAGTCGCTGGGCATGCCTGCATCCTCTCCCCGCTGCCCCGTGGTCTTGAGCCATGGGCCGGGAAGGTGGAGCACTGATTCTTCCCCGTCCTATTCTTGGTGGATGTATCAGCGGAGTGACAGATTTGTCCCCTAACGATGGTTTCAGAGGTCAGTGCTGTGATGAGTTCCTGTGCACTGGCTGCTCCATCAGCGCGGAGGAGCGTGGTCTCAGAGCACGGCTGGTGATGAATCCCCAAGTCACAGAGGGCTGACCAAGTGGCCGGTCCACATGAGAAACGCCAGAATTGGGCCTGGCGACTTGGGGAGGCTCTCGTGGAATCGGGGACCTCATCAGAACCTGCCTATAGCAAAAGAGGGCTGCGGTCTGGGTGGCAAAGCAGACTGGCAGAGGAACCCAGTGCGTGTGCGTGGGCGGGACTCGTCACTCCGTGACTGGGGGGCCATGGAGGAGGGCCATGGTCAGCGCCAGAGTGGTCACTTCCATGAGAAGCAGTAGTGATTCTCATCTTTCAGTGAGGATTAAGTCATGTCCTCATAGGCTGAGGACAACAACAGGTCTCCCACTTCACCCAAGGACCTGGTTTGTGCCTGGGGCCGGCACGTGTGCTGGGAGAGGTGAGTCAGGACCAGCCATCTGATGTCAGACACAAGATTATTCATCATGATCATTTTCATCTTGAAAATTAACTCCCTGTGGAGGAGGCCGGGCTGGGCTCTGCCTCTCATAGGTTTAATTCCACTTGAACATGTAAGCTGTTCTGGGGCGCAGGGACGCAACCAGTTACAGAAAATGATCTCCCCAGCGTTCCTTGAAATAAAGAATCACCCGGCATGCTTAGGAAATGGGAGTTATGGTGGACACCACATTATTTTCAAGATGGATCACCTTACGGACGAAAGTTCCGTCATCCAGTTAATGGTGAAAAATTGTCTGTTTGAAGAGAGAATAATTGCCAAGGAGCAGAGAGGCCAAATGCGTTGGTTTCTTTCAAAGCCAGAGGGCTGGCCGATGGGGGATGGTACCGATTGCGTTTGAATTCAGGCACGAAGCTGAGACCTCACTGGAAAACTTGGTCAGGAACTTGAAAGTGGGTCAGCAAGGCGATGCGGCTGCCCTGGATGTGCGAAGGCTGGCCCCTCAGCCGGGCAGACTCCCACACCGCCATGCTCCTGCAAGGACGTGCTGGTGCACCCGCACAACCTGGGGCAGTGTGTGCTCTGCCAAGGACGTGCTGGTGCACCGCACAGGCAGGACAGCGTGTGCTCTGCTTGCCTTGACCACTGTGACTGTGTCTTGCCTGTTCTTTTTGTTTTTTAAAAAGATTTATTTATTTTTATTGCAAACTCAGATGTACAGTCAGGAGGAGAGACAGAAAGGAAGATCCTCTGTCCGATGATTCACTCCCCAAGCGGCCGCAATGGCTGGTGCTGCGCCGTTCCGAAGCCAGGAGCCAGGAATTTCCTCCAGGTCTCCCACATGGGTGCAGTGTCCCAAGGCTTTGCGCTGCCCTCGACTGTTTTCCCAGGCCACAAACAGGGAGCTGGATGGGAAGTGGAGCTGCTGGGATTAGAGCCAACGCCCATATGGGATCCCAGTGCGTGCAAGGCGAGGACTTTAGCTGCTAGGCCACCACGCTGGGCCCTTGCCTGTTCTTGTTTTCCACCATTTGAAAAGGTGTCACCATCACAGAGGAACACCAACCCTGTCCACGTCTCACCTGTGGGCCCGTTTTAACTCTGGGAAATCCTGGCGACTCTCAGAATCTAGGTTCAGTTTGGGAGAAATGACCCATCAGCCGCTCTGTGAATGCATTCATTTTTCTTTCTCACTGTTTCTTAATCCTCTTTCCTGTTTCCGGTCTTGTCTTTTCAACAAGTACTTTCTGAGCTCTGTAGGTCTCTGGGCTTGGTGCTGGGATGGCCAGGTGGATCTGGGGGATGGAGAACAATTCATGTACAGCCTGGGACACGAGGTGGGACATCAGGAAGGCTGGGGGACAGAGGGAGCTTGCAGGGAGGCCTGGAAAAGCTTCCTGTAGATAGTGCAAGGGTAGGAAAAGCCAGTTCTGGAATAGCTAGGCCTCCTCTGAGCCCTGAGTGGTCCAAGTGCGCTGCCGGATGAACTGAGCACCCAGACATGCACAGCCACTGGCTAAATGCATCACCCAGAGGGTCGGCAGGGCCTGCATAGCTTTCCCTCAGTGGAACTTCCTGCTGAAGCCCAGACGTGACTGAGTTCAAACTCCCCTCACCCCTTTTAGAAATAGCCCCCCCATGCTTAGCCTCGCTGCCTTCGCGAGCGGGTTGGGGGATGCTGCAGGGTGCAGTGCCGGGGATGCCGATGGGGGAGGGCGGGACGAGGAGCTGGGCCCGGCCTGGATTCGGAGCCTTAGAAGGAAGGGACGCGAAGGGAGGATGTGCCAGGCGCAGCGGTTCTAGGCTCAGCTAGGCTTCCAGAAGGACCAGGGGTTTCCTTGTGGAATTATCTGCAGCAGTTGCATTTGGGGAAGAGGTTCAGCTGTAATTCCGGGCTTACCTTGTGCCATGGGACTGGCTTCTGATCGCCCTGACTGTCCTTTGTCTGCTGTGCAAGATGGGGTGCCTGGAGGTGGGGGAGGGTTAAGATAGAGTTTACACTCCCCATTGTGTAGCAGTCTAAGCCTGCTACAGAAGACTTGGAAAGTGCATAAATGCAGAAAAGAAAAGAAAAGAAAAACAAAAGCCTGAATCATGGTATTCTTAGAAACCCTATGGGAAGGAGCCTGGAGGAGTTTGGCCCGCTCAGTGTATTTGCTGGGGGTGGGCAGGGGAGGGAGACTGCTCTGTACTCTTGGTCAGCTGTCCCGAGGCCAAGATTGGGAGTTAGCTGATTATCAGAAACATGATACAGCGGAGACAAGCTCCCGCTTCCCCAGGGCCAGTTCCCGGACACAGCTGAGCAGGGACAAGATGGAAACGAGCTCTCTGAATAGTGCTGGGCTCCCCCGCTCACCCCCGACCACAAGCAATGGCCGTTCAGCTGTCACGGGGACTGTCCCCACCTGACCCTTCCCAGATCCCCACCAGCCCCTGGCCCGGGAGGGCAGGCGCCTCTCATCCCTATCCGTCTTCCCCGTGCGTCCCGTGTGCACATCCTGATCGCGGCTTTAACCCCTTCACGATTCTGTGTGTGTGGCCACCAGAGCTCTCTCCCCGCTCAGAGGACCCGCCTATCTCAGCTCACGTTTCTTTGGCTTCTGGGAAGGACTGGCCAGAGCCTCTAATAAAATCCAATTTCTCCACTAGGCTACCGGGTGGGAGTAAAAAGAATCAGAGAGCGATGTTAGTATAATCACTGGCAATGACCTCCTGTCACAGGCTTTCTCAAGTGCCCAGTGGTAAGGATGAAGAAACAGGCTGGTGGGGCCCGGGCTCTCCTGTCGGGCCACCCGCCAGGAGCAGGGTGCACGCCCCACGTGGTCTGCCATGGCGCCGAGCCTCTCCCGTAATCATTACTGAGTGACAGAAGAGGCGTCACATGGGCTGACCAGGCACTGGAGAGGAGGATGCTTGCCAAGGGCCAACAGCCATGCCCATGCAGCCACGCCCACGGAACTTCCGGTGGAATTGGATGGCCGAGTACCACTGCCAGGTCCTTCCTGGGCTTCAAGACCCCGTGGGTCTTGAAAATGTCCGGACTCCATTAGAAGCACCGAGTCTCTGTTTATTTCCTGCCTTCAGCTCTAGCCTTCCCCTAGCCGCCAGGGCCCCATGTCCCCAGAGCCTGTCGTGCTAGTCCCTGGCTGTCTTCCCTGTGAAGGATCCTCCGTAGGGGCTCTGTAGCATCTTGCTTACCCAGTGTGCCCGTATCAGTCTGTGTGTTTCCACCCCCTCCTCCTGAGCGGGCCATAAACTTCACCCGGAGACACAGACGCTTTTCAGCCACTGTGGTCCCTGCAGTCTTGGATACATCACAAGGACCTAATTCTTTGCCCACTGGATCCACCAATAGAGTGGCTCCAGGTGTGTGCTCTGCCATGACTACATGAAACCTGGCACTGAGTGAGGGGCCTAGGGTGGGCACCCCTTCCTTGTTTGGGAATAGTGCATGGGGACTTGAGCCATAGGACACGGAGTCTGCGTCTGTGCCGTCTTGAAAGCAGGACTGGGATGAGGTGCGGGGAGGCCTTGGCAGGCTGGCTCCATGGCCTCCTGTGTCCTGGGGCATCCAAGCAGGAGGACGATACGGAATTGCTTTCTCTCTGGGCCCTTGGTGTACATGGGGGAGATTCTTAGGAAGTGTATGCATGATTGTGGGCAAGCGCTGGGCATGCAGCACAGAGCCTGCAGGAATTACAAGTGGAGAAGCACAAACCGAGCCAGCAGCCCAGGTGTGTGCAGGAGCGTGGTCAGGAGGGGACCCATCCTTAACGCAAAGTCCTAAACATTTCTCAGAGGAAAGAGAGAGACAGTGTGGATGCGAGAGAGAGCGTCCTGTGCCAGTTTACTCTCCAGATGCCCCAAGGGCCGGGGCTGAGCCAGGAGGAAGCCAGGAGCCAAGGCTCTGAGCACCCTGGGTTGGCAGGAGTCTGAACATTCAAGTCATCGCCTGCTGCCTCCCGGGACGCACTGGCAGGGAACTGGAGCAGCAGAGGAGCCAGAGGCACACAGGCACACTGATGGGAGTGTGGGCATCTCCAGCTGGGTCCCACCACACACCCCGTGCTTGTTTGTGAACAGGACACCAGATACCAGTCCAGTCAGGACAAGGAGTGTGGCCGTGATGTCCCAGGAGAAGGGGAGGAGCTGGGTGTGGCTAGGAGGGAGGAGCTGCGTATGGACAGGTGGGAGCAGCTGGGCGTGGCCAGGTGGAGCAGCTGGGCGTGGCTAGGAGGGAGGAGCTGCGTATGGACAGGTGGGAGCAGCTGGGCGTGGCCAGGTGGGTGAGTCAAGGGGACGGAGCCTCTTATCTCCTGCAGCTAGGAGCCCACCTAGTGGTCAGGAGTGGCTGCTAGCCTCTGTAATCTGCACTGGATCAGTCAAGATTTCACAAGTTAATGGTTATGCCTTGATTGCCTACATTTCCTGATGCATGGGGACCCCTTACAAGTGACTCTGAAAGGAACTGGATTGCTAAAAAATGCAAACTGAAATATTCATTGGAGATGATTATTTCACATTATTGAGTAAGTGCAAAAAGAATGAACTTTCTGTTCGTTTATGGTAGAATCCATAACTATCTGAGCCACTTAGTGAATAAAATATTTAACCTAATTTATGTGCCTTAAGTGACCCAAGGATAAATGTTATGGTTTCGTGCTGGAGAAAGAATTAAAGAAAATAAACAGTCTTAGGGCCTCCTGCCGATCTCTGATGAGGAAGGAGTACTGGCTTGGCCCAGCATTCCTGGCAGGCACTGGCATCTCTCTGTCCTCTGTGGGTACCACCCCAAGTCTGCAGCGCCCTTGGCCTCTGCCCGGAGCCCAGGGCTGGGGGGGCACCACAAGGGCTTCGGGCACATCTTTCTCTGCACCCCACTTGCTTCTGAGAGCCAGGAACTCTGGGGCTCCGTCACTGTGACGTGTGGTGTGCTGGAATTGCTGTGGCATGCTGGTAGGCACCTGCCCTGGCTTGCAGAAAGTGTGTGGGGACTCGGGTGGACCTGGGCAGGGAAACTGGCCAAATTGTGAGACCTCATGGGTGGCCAAGCTGGCCACTGGGGGCCTGAGTTCTCTTGGGGCCTGGGGTTCCAGGACCGTAGCCCAGCTTAGTGATCGAGGGAGGCCCTGCCTGTGCCCCCTGGGTCTTGGTGCTCCTGTTCAGGTACTTTCATGTTTCTGCTCTCCTTACATCTGCCTGGCTTGGCTGCCTGGTCTGACTGCTGGTGCCGCAGCCTGCCACAGGGAGGGGCTCACACTGCTGCTGAAGCCCGGGGCTGCTGGCTAGAGGTGGGGGTAGCGGTGGTTACACTGTATCTGTCCTCCCCACCTCCACCCCTTCCCCCCCGACCCCTGACCCCCGTGGAGGACAGCCCCTGTGTTCAGTCACCTCTGGCAGCTGGTCTGCGGACAGCCCCCGTGCTGCCTTGGACCCATGAAGCTGTCACCTCAGGCCTGCTGTTTGCTCAGGGTCCTGGGTCCGGCAAAGAATGCTGAGCTCATCTTGTGTTGCCTTGTCTCCCTTAGAATGGAAGCTTCCCGGGCTCAGGGTTGCTTGCCCCTTCTCCCGCATGGGAACTCTGCACACTGAGTTTCGAGAAGAGTCCCAGGGGTCTGCTGCCGGGTGACTGGCAAGTGACAAGACCCCGTGCTGGGGCGTTCTGGACCCAGGAGGCATCTTGGTGGCTCTTGGAGACCCCACTGTGAGATGAGACAGGAAGTGTATGAGTGAAGTGAGCTGTTTGTCCAAGTCTCAATCCTAGCAACCCCAGTTCTGCTTTCTGTCTGTATTGAAAAAATATTTTTAAAATATTCATTTATTGACTTATTTGGCGGTGTTGCAAAGAGATACAAGAGAAAGGGAGATTTTCCATCTGCAGGTCCACTCCACAAATGGCCGCAGCGGCCAGGGCTGGGTCAGGCCCAAGCCGGGTGCCTGGGGCTCCAGCCAGGTCTCCCTCGTGGGTGTCAGGGGCCCAGGCAGCTGGGCTGTTTGCTACTGCTTGTCCACGTACATCAGAAGTGGAGCGTCCAGGACCTGAATTCTCACACGGACTTCCATCACCACAGGTGGTAGCTTAGCCTGATGGGCCAAGGTACCTGTGCCACTCTCTCTGTCTCTGGGAACCTGAGTCTTCTGGTTGCCTCCTCGGAGGGAGCCGTGCAGGGTTTGCCCTTCTGTGCCAGCCCGTTTCATTCAGCACGATATCGTTATGGGGGAGCCCAGACAGCAGCCCCCACTTCTCCATAGTCAGTGGAGTCCTGGGACTGTTAGGTAGAAAAACCTCAGGAGTCAGTACCCCCTGAGTTTAAAACTGCAACCCGCAGGAACTTCCCATCCATCCTGCTTCCTGCCAGTGCCTTAGCCTTGGCACTTGCCAGTCCCTCAGGGCCTGGTTATCAGATCAACTGGCATGGCATGCCAGGACTGCATCCAGGGACCGATAAAGTGGCACGGCAAGCTTATCCTCCCCCTGCAGTGCCAGCATCCCATATGGGCACCGGTTTGTCTCCCAGCTGTCCCACTTCCCATCCAGCTCCCTGCTAAGGGCCTGAGAAATCAGCAGAAGAGGATGGCCCAAGTTCTTGGGCCCCTGTACCCATGTGGGAGATGGAAGAAGCTCCTGGTTCCTGGCTTCAGATGGGTTCAGCTCTGGTTGTTATGGCCATGTGGGTCATGAACTAGCAGATGGAAGATCTTTTTATCTCTCTTTGTCTCTCCCTCTCTCTCTGTAAAATGTACTTTTCAAATAAAAATAAATCTTTAAAGATATCGCCCTTATTTTACTCAAGAACGCCCCCAAAAGGCAAGAGCAGGGATGCTAGCAATTCAGACGCAGCACAGCGAAGGCACGCAGCCTTCAGTGGGAGGAAGGAAGGTGCGCTGTGTGCTGGGCTGCTGAGGTCAGGGAGAAGCAGCGAGACGTCTGTGCTAGTTTTGCTTTTGTACCTCCCCCTGCACTCGGCGTAGCAACAGGGGGATATGATGGCTTTGTTGCCATGGAAATGGCTCAAACATGCAGGAGCAAATGTAGTGTTGAGGGGACCCCCTTGCACAGGGCGCCGTGGTCTTGGAACCCCCTTCCTGGGCAGGCAGTCGGCCTGCTGGTTCGGGTACTTGTGTCTCATGTTGGAGTGCCTGCCTTGTGGCCATGGCTCTGCTCCCACTCCAGCTGCCTGCCAACACACACCCTGGAGCGGAGCCAGTGGTCATGGTTCCAGTAGTGGGGTCCTCCTACCATTTGGGAGAGCTGGGTTGAGTTCCCAGCTCCTGGTCATAGTCTGTTCTATCCCTGGCTGTGGTCTGTTCTATCCCTGGCTGTAGTCTGTTCCACCCCTGGCTGTAGTCTGTTCCATCTCTGGCTGTAGTCTGTTCCACCCCTGGCTGTAGTCTGTTCCACCCCTGGCTGTAGTCTGTTCCATCCCTGGCTGTAGTCTGTTCCACCCCTGGCTGTAGTCTGTTCCACCCCTGGCTGTAGTCTGTTCCACCCCTGGCTGTAGTCTGTTCCACCCCTGGCTGTAGTCTGTTCCATCCCTGGCTGTAGTCTGTTCCACCCCTGGCTGTAGTCTGTTCTATCCCTGGTCATAGTCTGTTCTATCCCTGGCTGTGGTCTGTTCCATCTCTGGCTGTAGTCTGTTCCACCCCTGGCTGTAGTCTGTTCCACCCCTGGCTGTAGTCTGTTCCACCCCTGGCTGTAGTCTGTTCCACCCCTGGCTGTTGTCTGTTCCACCCCTGGCTGTAGTCTTTTCCACCCCTGGCTGTAGTCTGTTCCGTCCCTGGCTGTAGTCTGTTCCGTCCCTGGCTGTTTCAGGCTTCTGCGGAGCAAACCAGGTTATAGATGCACTCTCTGTATCTCTGATCCTTCCTCCTTAAGGCCGAGTACTACTCTGCTGCTGTGTGTGCTGTGTTTGGCTTACCCAGCACCAGTGACGGCACCTGAGCTGGTTCCACCCCTTGGCTCCTGTGAACAATGCCACGAGGCCTTGTGGGCAAACAGCTGCCTGACTTCTGCTTTTACCCTTCGGTGAAGATACCCAGCAGTGGAGTGTTGGATCGTAGGACTGGTCTCTGATGTTTCAAGCGACAGCCAGTCTTCCAAAGTGACCGTGCTGTTCCAGAGTCCTGCCGGCGACACACGGGGTCCTGGTTCCTTCCACACGCTTGCCACACACGCGCCACTTTCTGCCTCTCTTTGATGGTAACCATTCCGGTTGGGGTGAAGTGGCTCACTGTGGCTTTGCCTCACACTTCCCCAGTGAGTCATGATCCTGGGCGCCTTTGGAGGTACCCATGCCCAGGTCTGCTTTTGGGGGAAGTGCGCTGGGGTGCTTTGCCCACTTTGGGACTGAGCTGTTTGGTTTCCTCTTGAGTTGCTGAGTTGGCTGAACAACCCTGGTTTGCTTGTAAGGCCTGAAGAGGTTGCACATCCCCCGGGGAGAATGGTGACAAGCAGGTGGGGGGCTGCATACGGGGCGGGGGGCATCTGGAGGTGGACAGAGAGCCCTGGCTGTAGGTGTGGCTGAGGGCAGACACAGTGAGTTCAGGTCCCCGAGACAGCCTCGGCGGACCTGGGTCTGGCATGGCAGAGCAGCCTCTCCCGTGCTGAGATCACAGCCATGCCAGCAGCAGGACCTAGTGGCCTGGAAGCAGTCTCTCACTCCTTTCCCAGGAGGACTCATCTCCTGGGGGCCCTGGGTGTCTCCCCCTGTTCCTGGCTGCAGGTAACAGGTGGCCAGGGACAGAGCCAGTGGCCTGGAAGCAGCCTCTCACTCCTTTCCCAGGAAGACCTCACCTCCTGGGGGGCCCTGGGTATCTCCCCCTGTTCCTGGCTGCAGGTAACAGGTGGCCAGGGACAGAGCCCAAGTGCCATCCAGCGTGCGACTTCCTGCCTCCCTGGGGTGACGGTCTGTTGGTTGGTCCTGAATATATTCTTGGTTTGAGTTTCCAGCCTCTGGGCGCTAGCAGAGTCCTCCCCCATGTGTTGCCTGGACGCTTCCAGGCCCCAAGCCATCCCATGCCTGTCCCTCTGCCTCAAGAGCCCCCTGTTCAAAGCTGTCAGCCCCAGGCAGCCTTGAGCTCAGGCCAAGGAGGCTTGGCAGTGGAGCTGCCAGGCCGAGTGAGGCCATAATCTTGGAATGTAGAAACCCAGCATGTTTGTGCGTCCTAAAAATACAGCTCTTAAAATAGACCAGGCCGCGGGGGAGGCTGGAGCCTGCCAGGCGCAGGTTCCGAGGCCCGCAGCGCTCGAGGGGGCTGGGCTGCTGGGGCGGCGCGTGACCAGGCAGGGGCGCCGGGAGAGGTACCCTCAGCTCTGGGTCTGAAGGGGGGCAGTGGTCCAGACCTTGTTCTTCATACCCTGCCCACAGGCAGTGGGCAGCGGCAGTCTCACCTGCCCGACGCTTGCGTAGATGGAAATCCTGAACAGGAATGGAGCCTTGGGCTAGGCTGCGCAAAAACTGCAAGTGACAGTTTGTGTTTGGGGTGTGAAGCTCAAAATAGCCCGGGAGGCTCGAGGGGGCTGAGCTGCGTCTGCCGGCAGACGACTGCTTTGCCCTGGGAATCCCGACGCCCACTGCAAGTGGGAACAGCGCTTCTCCCCCCGTCGGCTTGCTCCGTGAGACAAGGCAGCGGCAGGGCAGGTGGCTGCCGGGACCACAGGCCTTTCTGTAGCTAAAAGCCCAGCCCAAACTATAGCTGGGAATACCGACGCTTCAATGCAGCAAGGTGGCATACTAGTGCTGTGCCTCCCAACAGGGTCATTTTGACCAACTCAACGCCTCATCGCTTTCTAACGGTGACCTCTCTCCCGTGGTGGAAACCCTGGCTAGGCTCCGCCAAAGGCCGACCTGGACTGAACTGGCACCCACGTGCTTAGCAGTGGTCAAGGGTCCTTTTGAGGCTTGGGAATGTTAGTCTGTGGGCCACCCAAGACCCCCACTGAGTTAAGGGGAGAGTCTCAAGGAGTCTGGGGAGGGGCCCTGCTGGCAAGGCTGCCTCTCCCTGTGTGTTTTTCCAGCCTTAAACAGGGCAGTCTGTTCTGGGTGCTACAGGCACCTCGGCTGCAGCGCCACATGCTAAATGATCCGTGAATTTCCTTCCAGCTCTGAGAATCTCTGATCCTATTATTCCAAGTCAAGAAATTTTGAAAATGACAGGATACAATTTCTGCTCCCAACAGATGCCAGGGACCTGTAAGTTTCCATGCCTCACGCTGAACCTGGACGCGCGAGCTGGACTGGCACCCAGAATCCCTCAAAGCTTGTCACCTTGAGGGAGTCCTCAGCTGCCATGCTGGCGAGCTCTGGGGTCCGCGTGATGTGGCAGCTGGCTTGCCAGGCTGAGCGGGCTTGGTCAAGGGGGATAGCCCCGCCTCTTCTCACAGCCCTGGCCCCATCATTCCTCACTCCACCGCGGAGCGACCCCTTCCAGTGTTGGCTGCACTGTTCCATCTGGACCCTCTTCCCTCTGTGCCTGGAACGTTCTGCTGTCCCCCGTCTGCCTCCAAGGTCTGGTCCGATGCCCTCAAGCTAGCCTTTACCTGCCTCTCCTCCGGAGGCACGAAGAGTTGATGTTCCTTTCCATTTTCTTTTGTAGACGGGCATTCAGCTCCACAAATTGTAACCATGGAGGCTCCGGCCGAACCCGGCCCCACCCCGCAGCCAGCCTTGGCCCGTCCCAGGGGAGGCTGCTGCCTTTGACACTTGTGCGAATTGTGTCAAGCCTTGGTGCCTCTTGCTGTCTGAGTGCCCGTGTGTCCCTCCCACGCTTGGTCTTCTCTTGATGCTTCTCTGCTTTGTCCGCGTGTTCTGTGTCATTGGACACGGGGAGGAAGGGGCAGGGTCTGGTTCATTTTTATCACCAGATCTTGAGTGCTATGCAAATTGTACACACAGCTGTCAAATGGATGATTGCATCAAGCATGGCGAGTGACATGGAAGTGAAATTAATTTCACAGAACTTTGATATTTCTTATATTCTTAAAAAACTCATCTAATAAACATAACCACTCATGTCCAGAATTAAAAATAACGAGCCTCCTTCCCCCTGAAGAATGTCAGGGGTTGATGGCAAGTGTTTGCCTGCTCACTCCTTCTCTTCATAAAAAGATACAGAGTTACAGAGAGAGAGAGAGAGAATCTTCCTTTCATTGGTTCACTCCCCACATGGCTGCAGTAGCCAGAACTGGGCTAGGCTGAAGCCAGGAGGTTCTCCTGGGTCTTTCACATGGGTGCAGCGGCCCAAGGACTTGGGCCATCTTCCACTGCTTTTTTTTTGCAAGCAATTTTCAGGGAACTGAATCAGAAACGGAACATCCAGGATTGCCCATATGGAAGGCTGGCACTGCAGGTGGTGTCCTGATGTGCCACAGTGCAAACCATCTCCCCTTCCCCCCTTTTGATAAGCATTTCCCAGGCAGAGACATTGGACCCAGGGCATCCTCCCTGTTTCTGTGTCCCACGTGGATAATTTTTAACAAGATATGGGCCGATGAGAAACACTGTAGCCCTGCAGGGTGCTGGGTGGACCAGGGCCTTCCCCCTCCCTGCACCTGCAGGTGCAGCCTCAGAAACGGCTTCAGGCTGCAAGCTGAGAGGTTGGCATCCTGACCTCAGCTCTGCTGTGTAACTTTGTTGACAAGGCTTTTTTCTTCTTTCATTTGCTTTAAGATTTTTGTTTGGGAGGGAGAGAAGTGGGGAGAGAGTGCATGCATTGGTCTACTCTACACATACTTCCAATGGCTTGGGACGCAGCAGGGAGAAAGCTGGGAGCTGGAATGCCATGCAGACCCAGCAGAGCAGAAGCTGGGAGCTGGAATGCCAAGCAGCTCAGCTGGGCAGAAGCTGGGAGCTGGAATGCCATGCAGCTCAGCTGGGCAGAAGCTGGGAGCTGGAATGCCATGCAGGCCCAGCAGAGCAGAAGCTGGGAGCTGGAATGCCAAGCAGCTCAGCTGGGCAGAAGCTGGGAGCTGGAATGCCATGCAGCTCAGCTGGGCAGAAGCTGGGAGCTGGAATGCCATGCAGGCCCAGCTTGGCAGAAGCTGGGAGCTGGAATGCCATGCATGCCCAGCTGGGCAGAAGCTGGGAGCTGGAATGCCATGCAGGCCCAGCAGAGCAGAAGCTGGGAGCTGGAATGCCATGCAGCTCAGCTGGGCAGAAGCTGGGAGCTGGAATGCCATGCAGGCCCAGCAGAGCAGAAGCTGGGAGCTGGAATGCCATGCAGGCCCAGCTGGGCAGAAGCTGGGAGCTGGAATGCCATGCAGCTCAACTGGGCAGAAGCTGGGAGCTGGAATGCCATGCAGCTCAGCTGGGCAGAAGCTGGGAGCTGGAATGCCATGCAGGCCCAGCTTGGCAGAAGCTGGGAGCTGGAATGCCATGCAGGCCCAGCAGGGCAGAAGCTGGGAGTGGGGAATGCTGTCATGTCTCCCATGTTGGGATCAGGAACTCAGCTCCCAGGGCAGCACTGCTGCTTTCCAGGGTCTGTACTGGCAGGGCTCGGGCTCCAGGCAGCACAGCTGGGTGTTGGCGATCTAACACGGGCTATGGGCATCTCAGCCACAAGGCTACATGCTCATGCCATCGCCCTCATCCCTTACCTCCTCCTGTCTGCTCAACAATGGAGGATTCCTGTCATCTCTTCAAGCTCTGAAACAAGACAGTTCTGTACCTGTGCACCAAGCCGCGCACTCCTACAGATGTAAACACAGACGGCTTCCGTTCCTTCGGCGTGATCTGCTTCTTCAGCCAGTATGTTAAGACGCCATTGCATGTTAGCTTTGAGCTTGAATCTTGCCGTCTGCAGGGAGTGATGCTGCTGCCTGGTGGCACATGTGTCTATCCCTTAAATGGAGGAGGGGATGGATCTGGGGTGGGGCGACCCTGCCTTGTTTCTCTGCGTCATTTTTCATTGTCTTTTCTTTCCTGGGACCACCGAACTCCAGAGGAGGTCCTCCAGGTAAACTTCCCTGGCCATGAACAGCCCTGGAAACGTTGGTGACTGTGGTCTGTGCCCGCATGAGGCACCTGCTTTTGTGTGCGTGGTTCAGGTTGTTCCCAGCAGGACTGTAGGGAAGGGGGGTTACTGGTGTTCCTCCCATAGGCACTGGGTGTGGAGTTACGTGGCCAGTCCCTCCCAGGCCTCGGCTTTGGGGCCGCCCTTTAGGAAGGACTCCTGTGCAGGGGGATGCCTTTTCTTCATTTACTTGTCATGGCTTTCAGAACATCCCACAGACCACAGGCCTCTGGCCTCTCAGATCCAGGGTGGCCATCAAGGAAGTGACCAGCATGGCAACTGGTCCTCCTTCTGGCCTCCCAGATCAGAAAATGACTCTGTTGAAGCAAGTTTTAGCATTTTTAAAAAAAAGATTTATTTTTATTGGAAGGACAGATAAACAGAGAGGAGGAAATAGATCTTCCATCCACTGATTCACTCACCAAGTAGCCACAATAGCTAAAACTGAGCCAACACGAAGCCAGGAGTTAGGAACCTGTTCCAGATCTCCTAAGTGGGTGCAGAGTCCCAAGGCTTTGGGCCGTCCTCGACTGCTTTCCCAGGCCACAAGTTGGATTGGAAGTAGAGCAGCCAGGACAAACTGGCACCCACCTGAGATCTTGGCTCATGCAAGACAAGGATTCTAGTCACGAGGCCATCGTGCTGAACCTGAAGTTTTAGGATATTAAAGAGGGCACACCAAGAAAGACATCATGGAAGCAGTGGCTAAAGACTTGGTATTTAGAGCCAGGGGTGTTAGGTCTACCAGTTGTCTGTGGTGCTTGGACTAGAGAAATTCCAGAGACTTCTGTACCTTTCCAGGTCTCCTTTCATCTTTAGCCCTGATGTGGGCCCAGTGCCAAATATAGGCCCTTGCCCCTCCAGCCAGCCACCTGGCCACAATCATCGCATGGAAGGTAAATTTTTGCTGCAGCTTGGGGTGGCAGTTGTTCTCAAATCCTTTTGCCATGTCCATGCCCTTACCCTTCCCAGCCAGAAAGCGTTCCGGCTGGAAGAGTTTTAACCTGCTGTCTGCAGCAGTGAGCGTGCCAGGGTGGGAGCCACTGAACAGGAGGCCTTGAGCCTGATGTAATGGCTCAATGGCTGTGCCAATTTTTGTCCCGGCTGCTCTACTTCCTGTCCAGCTCTGTGTTTATGGCTTGGAAAAACAGTAGAGATGGCCCAAAGCCTTGGGACCCTGTGCCCATGTGGGAGACCTGGAGGACATTCCTGGCTCCTGGCTTTGGATCGGCTCAGTTCCGGATATTGCAGTCACTTAGGTAGTGAATCATTGGACAGAAAAATTTCTCTCTGTAAATCTGACTTCCCAATAAAAATAAACTTTTTAAAAGAAAAAAAAATGGAGTGGGTCCTCTCTCTGAAGCCTGGAAAGACAAGAGGTCACCTTGCTGGCCTCCCGTGCCTCTCCCACGCTGGCTAGCTCAGTGTCCAGGCTGGCACGAGGACTGCAGTGGGCACAGTGGACTGCTGTGAGGCTTGGTGCCAGTGGGGGCAGGCAGTCCTGGCCCGGGGCCGTCAGCACCTGGGTCCTCACAGTGCTGCAGAGCCCCTAACTTGCTCTGTCCCGCAGCTCCTGCTGTTTCCCCCAAGGCTCGGCCCTCCGTTTTTCTATCTGCTTGGTATGTTGGAGAGTTGGCCTGAACAACTTCCAGAAGGAACTCCAGGGCCCAGGCCTTTATTTCTGGAAGCTTCTGTAGAGCTGTGATGTCTAGAGGGCAGCACGGGTTATGTGTGCAAAGACACCAGGGCACCTTGCATGTGAAGGGGGCACAGGGACTGTCAGGGCCTGGGACAGCAGTGCCAAAGCCTGAGCTGAGGGACACAGCCTGAGAGTCGTGCCTCCTCGTGGAGGATAGGGTCCCGAATGTCCCCTTGGCTTCCCTGAATGACATCACCACCAGACACGCTGCAGGTTGGTGACAGAGGAGTCAACGGCATGGGCTCCAAGGCCAGGAGCCTCCAGGAGCTGGAGGCTGTTCATTCCACTGCGGTGGAAGACAGAAAACACACACAGGAACGCTATGAGCCCTTTTCAACCCTGAAATAAAAACTGTCTCACGCACAAGCCTGCTTCTGCACTCCGCCCCAGCTCAGTTCCTCCCGTGCCCGTCCTGACAGCGGCTCTAGCCACTGGCTCTCTTCCTCGCCCCTTTCCCTCACTGTCCTCTCTGCCCAGGGTGGTGCTGGCTGTACCAGAGGTCCCCTACGCTGGCAGGCTTTGAGTGTTTCCTGTCTCGGGCCCCCTTGAGACATGGCTGAACAGACACAGATGTCGCTGGGCTCCTGCGTTCCCAGGAGGGCCATGGTGGCACACTGGTTGTCAATGTTAGGGTGCTGAGAGCGCTGTCATGCTCCTTCTGACAGTACTTCTGAGTTCTGAAGTAATAGTTCTAGAATCAGGAATTGGATGGTAGTTGGGTAGGACTGGGAGTGTATTATTTTTCTTTTTTAGGACTTATTTATTTGAAAGCCTTATAAAAAGAGAGGAAGCGTCAGGGAGAGGTCATCCAGTCACTGACTTACTCCTGTGATGGCTGCGATGGCAGAGCTGAGCCAGGATGAAGCACTTTTTCCAGGTGTCTCATGTGAGTCACAGGTGCCTGAGCTCCTGGACCATCTTCCACTGCTTTTCCCAGGCCACTGGCAGGGAGCTGTGCCGGACATGGAACAACCAGGACATGAACTGATGTCCATGATGGCATGTGGCATTGTGGTAGCTTTAACTGCTATGCTATAACACCGGCCTTTGAAGCACATACAGGCTACAGGTAAGTAGGCAGATGACCTTATACCAGCCAGGCCTGTGGCTGGCAGTTAGGGCCTCCTGAGCACTCTTGTCATGCAGTGGCTTTAGCCTTGAGCCGAGGTGTGGGGTAGCACGAGGCGCTCGACCAGGGCTACCGAGAGAGTGGGGGTGGCCCAGCATCACAGGAGGCAACCTTGTCCTCCCTCCCATGGGGGATAAGAGTTCTCATCAGGGGCTGGGTGATCTGGGCTGTTGTCACCTGCCCCACCCCAGCACAGTGGCCCTTGTCAATTCCAGGCCCAGGCACATCCTCTTGGGGCACTCCCTGCCTGCCACTGGCCTTTGTGCTGAGAGGAGGCAGAAGTCTGTGGACCCGCCCAGCTGTGGGGGTGGGTGGGGAGAGGAGGGCAGGAGCTACAGTGGGCTAGACAGTGTTAGGTGTCAGGGATGCTTGGGAAATGCCCTTCAGACCAGTCAAGCCCTGGTCGCGTGGAATCAGCCTGTATTGACGTGGGTGGTTCCTGAACGTGGCCTTGATGGATTGTGCTGTGGCAGGACCTTGACAGTGAGAAATGGGGCTGGGTGGCGCAGCAGGAAGGTGCAGGGATCCCTGCTGGGCCCGATCCTGCATCTGAGTGAGGGGTCTGCGCAGGCGCTCCTCTGGGTGGCCCCAGGAAGCCGGCAGATGTGCAGTTCTTGTCTCAGCGTCTCTGCCTCTCCGGGCCCCTCGGGAACATCGTCATCCATTTATTTCCGCCTGTGTCCCTGCAGGCCATCACAGTGTTGCTGAATGCACGCCTCCTGCACTCTTGCTCTTTCTCTCTGCACCATTCTGTTTGCTTCCTTCTCATTCTTCTTTCTAACCACAATCCAAGCGAGCTGTTGGACAGAGGGAGAAGGGGCAGGAGGGAGACCTGGGGCTGATGAGGGGCTCATGGGCTGGCGTGATGGTTAGACACTAAGTACAGCAGCAAATTATGTCAGTTTCACCTTAAGAAAGCTGTTGTTCGCTGCTCCCCACCCATTTGGGGTAGGCAAACAGTGAGACAGATCAACCTTTTTTAGCCTTTAACTCCCTTCCTCTACCACTGAGGGAGGCTGAGACCTAACATGGGGCAGCTGCTTTCTGAGCTTTGGGTTCTTCAAGGTCATTAGCAGCAACAATGACAAACACTGCCTTCGCTCAGCAAGCCATGAAACAGCGCTCACATTTGTCCCTAGGGACCAAGGGAAGGTAGGGGTAGGGAAGTGGAGTGACCCGTCCCAGGCCAGGCAGTGGTGGACTGTCAAGTCCTGCCTCACACCCAGGTCCCTGGAGCGTGGCTCTCCAGCACCAGGTGCAGGCTGGGACAGACGTGCCACTGGGAGCAGGTAGCAGAATACACGTTGGAAATGACCACCTGTGCTGGCGATTTAGCTTGAGCTGGAAGGGAAGCTGGCCCCAGTCTCAGTGGTCCCTCTGCCTTTGTGCGTCCTTCTGTGTCCCCAGCAGCAGCTGTGGGTGAGCCAAGAGTGCTGGCTGGGGCTCCCCGTGGGGACACCCCTCCAGGTACTGTCCAGCTGGCTGTTGTAAAGCGCATGGATGACCCTGGTGCGAGTCCTGGAGGAGACTGGCAGTACGGCAATGGGGTGTTGGGGTGAGCTTTCATCTTGGTTGCAGCCTCCTCAGCCTGGGACAACATAAAGTAGGCTCTCTCAAAAAAAAATTGCTTGAATCTTGGTTTTCCAGTTTTTGGAAGTGTCCTTGTAAATTTTCCCAGCAATGTTTGAGACCCGAGGGATGTAGCTGGTCTTCATTGCTGAGCTTTTTCCCTTCTTTTTCTAACCACTCTCTTTTCTCTGTCTGATGGAAGGGTATTCATTGGCATGCGCTGGGAGTTATCTGAAGGAGGGTTAGCTATGACAGGGACTTGGCATGTTCTTGGCAAACACTAGGCAAGAATTTGCATAGGTGGGAACCCCTGCTGCCTCACCCCAAAGCCACAGAAGTGCTGGGTTAGCTAGGCAGCAAAAATGTCACTGGATTCAGAGGTGAGCCTGGGAGGTTTCCACGTTCAGAGTCGAAGGAGAGCGGTCCTCCTGTGGTCCCCAAGTCAAGGAACTAAGGCTGTGTTGGCGTGGGCTCTAGGGAGCTGGAACCAGGTTTCTCGTGCCAAACTGGAAGTACAAAAGGACTGTTCTCTTCTGTCCATGGAAGCTGGAGACATCCTCACTGACATGCCAGGCCCACAAGCTGCAGCTATCGGAGTGGTCTTGTGCAAGAAGTCATGGGCACAGACTCGATGCCTTCAGGAGGCCAACTCCTGCCCACCTGTGTGAGCAGAGGCTTGGAGCTGAAAATTGAATGCAAAATTTGGTCCAGAACTTGTGAGACCTTAAGGCCCTGTGAGATGTAAGCAAACCACTCAACAGGTAGATTCCTTGACACGGACTCTGATAAAAGCCCTATGGGAAAATGCTGGGAGACTCCTGCTGGACCAGCCTGGAAGTCTGCCGCCCTGAGCCAAGTGCTAGGACAGGTGAATGCTTGTTGTGGATGCCAGACCAAGTGCTGCCTCAGATGGTTCAAGACATGAATTGAGAGATAAAACTGGGGCTGGTGTGGCAATGCAGAAAGCTCCTCCACCCTGTGGTCTTCACATCCTGTATGGACACCTGGTCATGTCCCAGCTGCTCCACTTTCCATCCAGCTCTCTGCTTATGAACTGGGAGAGCAGTGGAGGTCAGCCCAAAGCCTTGAAACCCGGCACTATGTGGGAGACCTGGAGGAAGCTCCTGGATTGCAGCTTCAGATGAGCTCAGCTCTGGCCAGTGGACTGTCAAGTCCTGCCTCACACCCAGGTCCCTGGAGCGTGAACCAGGTCCCGTTTGGAGAGTGAACTAGCAGAAGCAAATCCTTTCTCTCTCTGCCTTTCAAATAAAAATAAAATTAACAAAAACATTTAAAAAAATAAGAAATAAAATCCATAATGCTCGCATAGAGGACAATGGAGGAGAAACAGGTAGTTTTTAAAAAATCCTAAATATTTATTCCAGAAAAAATCTATATTTGAAATTAAACGCAAAACGTTTCTAATTGACAGCGTGAACGTAGATAGTGTAAACATACTGGCAAAGGAGGAGTTAGTCAGCTGGCACAGTCAGAGCATCCAGGCTGCTGGGACCCCGAGGTGGGAAGGATGGGGTGAAGGTCCGACACATGCACACTGGGAGTCTCAGGAGGAGAAGAGAATGAGAAAGGGGCTTGCCCAACAAGCCTGCAGCTGAGAAAATAAAGATGTGGAACCTTCCCGGTGAAAGCAAGCCAGGGTCCCAAGCAGAATACATCACAACAAAACTCCACACTACGGGTAGACACGTGGTGAAGCCAGTGAGTGGCAGTGAGGCAGCGTCTCGCGCGCTGCCAGGAAACGCCGCGGCATGACCTTGTTCGTCCTCGTGGACCTAACCCGGGGCCCGCATGAGACCGCAGCTGCCTTCGCGTCGTCGTATCTTCCTGGGGACAGCGCAGGGCCGCCCTGGCACCTGGCTCTCTTGGCGTGAGTCTGCACGGCACTGGCAGCATGCGGCTGGCCTTTGCAGGCAGAGGCACCACCCGGTCGCGTCTCTTCCCAGAGCTTTTGATGAATGGCTCACCTGGCGTGTTGCTAGTGCCGTGACTGCTCCGTGGATGCCTTTCCGGGATAAACCTTCGAGAGGGGCTGCTGGCCTGGGATCCGCTTGACAGGAGCTGCCAAGAACAGAAATGTGATCTTTCCAGGGTGCTTACCTCCTATTAATAAAGGAAAAAAGCAAACTAAATTAGTCTTGGGAAGTCAAGTGCCATATGAATCAGCTTTTCCGCACTCTGAAAATATCTTGCTAAGAATTTATAGATCCCCTAAGTTCTGCTGATTTTTTATATTGTTTACTTTCCTCTCCAAAATATCAAATAACTCACCGATGGTAGGTAGGGTGGCTGTAAGGGCAGTTTGAAATGAGGAATGGACAGCAGGAGAGGTTTCCTTCCAGGGGGTCAGTGCTTAGGGGTGAGTCCCTAAGACTAATGGTGCTGGATTAATAACCCAGGGCTGCTTCGATATTCATAGCCTGTTCCCTCTGAAGGCTGGGATATTTCCCACTTTTATGTCCTGCACAAAACTGTAAAGCAAAGATGGTTTCATTGCAGCTGTGTGCGTAATGAGATGCGCAAGAGCCGCTCCTGCCCATTAATCAGCCTTTGGGGAGGCTGCTGGAGGCTGACCTATTGCTGCTGGAGCTGATCTGAATGCAATGATTCTTCCCCTGTGGGAGTCAGTGCTGCAGGACCCAGGGGGCCGTGCCGTGCGGCTGTGCTGACCAGAGGAGGGGGTCACAGCTTCAGCCACACTAGGGAATAACTAGAGGCGCTTCAGTGAACAGGCAGCAAGGCCTTGGGGGCTAGCTGCAGGATGCGGCATTGGCAGCGAGCCTGTGTGGTTCTGGGTCTGTTGAGCCCCCTCTCTGTCCTGCCCCACTTGGGGGTGACTGAGGAGGGCGGTGCAGCTGCGTCTAACAAGAATTTGGGGTGTCCTCTGGGCCAGACACTGGGGGGTCATTGCTTCTTTCTCTGGGGTGCTCTGGGAGGAGTGGGGGACTAAGCCGAGCCCCAACCCAACTGCAGAGGGAGAGAGATCGGTTCACACCTTGCTCCTTTGCCTGCGGAGGGGGTGGGCACACCACGAGGGGGCCATGCTTGGGAGGACTACTGGGGTAGTCCTGTCTGCACTAAATCAAAGAAGCAGAGAAAAATTAATGGAGCACAGGCTGGGGGCCCATACAGGCCAGGGCTGAGAGCAGGTCGGGGGGCCCATACAGGCCAGGGCTGGGAGCAGGTCCGGGGGCCCACACAGGCCAGGGCTGAGAGCAGGCCAGGGGTTCCACACAGGCCAGGGCTGAGAGCAGGCGGGGGGGGGGGGGGCACACAGGCCAGGGCTGGGAGCAGGCCAGGGGTTCCACACAGGCCAGGGCTGAGAGCAGGTTGGGGGGCCCACACAGGTCAGGGCTGAGAGCAGGTCGGGGGGGCGGGGCACACAGGCCAGGACTGAGAGCAGGTCAGGGGTTCCACACAGGCCAGGGCTGAGAGCAGGTCGGGGGGTTCCACACAGGCCAGGGCTGAGAGCAGGTCCGGGGGCCCATACAGGCCAGGGCTGAGAGCAGGCCGGGGGGGTGGGGGGGCAAACAGGCCAGGGCTGAGAGCAGGCCGGAGGGGGGGCACACAGGCCAGGGCTGAGAGCAGGCCGGGGGGTTCCACACAGGCCAGGGCTGAGAGCAGGCCGGGGGGCCCACACAGGCCAGGGCTGAGAGGAGGCCGGAGGGGGGGCACACAGGCCAGGGCTGAGAGCAGGCCGGGGGGGGGCACACAGGCCAGGGCTGAGAGCAGGCCGGGGGGTTCCACACAGGCCAGGGCTGAGAGCAGGCCGGGGGGCCCACACAGGCCAGGGCTGAGAGCAGGCCGGAGGGGGGGCACACAGGCCAGGGCTGAGAGCAGGTCGGGGGGGGGCCCACACAGGCCAGGGCTGAGAGAGAGGGCATCCATCACAGAATGGGGTCCGCTGGGATGTCCTTGAGGGGCCTGAGAGCAGGCCGGGGGGTCACACAGGCCAGGGCTGAGAGAGAGGGCATCCATCACAGAATGGGGTCCACCTGGATGTCCTTGAGGCGGCACAAAACCTGAAGCATGGAGAGGCAGGTTTAGCTGAGGATCTGATGGAAGGGACTCGCTGGGGTGCCTGATATGACCATGATGTTCTTGTATTTCTGCTGGGTCTAGGTGCATGGTGCCGCCTTGCTGTGTGTGTGAAGAGGAGGGCACACTGTGGAGGGGAGGGGAGCCAGGATGGAGAAGAATTCTGGGGAGAGCCATTCTAGGTTTCCTGCTTAATGTGCTCTCCTTCCCAGAATTCAGAAAAAATAATGTGAGCTAAGGCCATACAATTAGTCTCCACACATTCTGGGAAAATAAGGAAAGAGAGAGAGAGAGAGAGAGAGAGAGAGAGAGATCTCTAACTTCGGACCCCAAACTAGAGGTTAGAAGGAAGGATACCTGCTGTCTGTCCATTCTCCCTCCACTCCTCTTCCTCCTCCTCCTTTTCTTCTTCTTTAAAGAGGTACTTATTTGAAAGGCAGAGTTGGAGAGAAAGAGGGAGAGAGAGAGATCTGCTGGTTCACTCCCCAAATAGGCGGGTCTCAGCCAGGAGCCAGTGACCCCATCTGGGTCTCCCATCAGGGTGGCAGGAAGCAGCAGACTCCCGGGTGAATTAGTAGGGAGCTGATTTGGAAGAGGAGCAGCTGGGAGCACTGCTCATAGTGGATGGTGATGTTGCTCAGTGGCTTGACCTGCTGGACCGACACTCCAGCACCTGCTGCCCTTTTCTGATACGAACTTTTCCTGGCTCGTCTCAAGCAGTGATGTAGTCAGGCATGGCGGGAATGCCCAGCCCTGAGGTTTTTTTTGTTTTTTTTTTTTTAAGATTTATTTATTTCTTTACTAAAAAGTCAGATATACAGAGAGGAGGAGAGACAGAGAGGAAGATCTACTGATTCACTCCCCAAGTGGCCAAAATGGTCGGAACTGAGCTGATCTGAAGCCAGGAGCCAGGAATCTCCTCCAGGTCTCCCACATGGGTGCAGGGTCCTAAGGCTTTGGGCCGTCCTCGACTGCCTTCCCAGGCCACAGGCAGGGAGCTGGAAGGGAAGCGGGGTTGCTGGGATTAGAACCGGCGCCCATATGGGATCCCGGGCGTGCAAGGCGAGGACCTTTAATCACTTGCGCCACCGCGCCGGGCCCCCAAGGTGAAAACTTTAGCTGCTAGGCCACCGCCCAGGCACAGTCCTGGGATTTGTTTTGACCCATGGTTGAAGTTGGTGGCTCAGTAATTTTTCAGACTTATTTGATGGCTTGAGGGGCTTCTGGGAAAAGCACTGAAGAAAGGTCTTTGTCACTTCACTCTCCTTATCACTCACCAGCTGCTCGGAGTCATGGTGACATCGTGACTACCAGCATCAGTCGGCTGCTCTGGGGCTCGATGGCAATGCTCAGGCTGCATTTAAATATTTGCAATTAAGGTTGTAACTGGGAGACAAGGCTTGGGAGAGGCCCCTTGGACCTGAGGAGAGGACACGTTGAACTTGGCTTGTGCGGCTCCGTGACCTGGAGATCAATGCACATCACATTGCATTTTCTTACCCATTGCTTAGATTGCCATCCACACCTGGCTGCCTTCCTTCAGTGTGTTCTGCCCGCCCGGGGTGTGTGCGGTGACTCCCTGGCTAGCAGTGTGTGAGCCTAGCCCGCCTGGGGTGTGTGCAGTGACTCCCTGGCTAGCAGTGTGTGAGCCCAGCCAGCCCAGGGTGTGCGCGGTAACTCCCTGGCTAGCAGTGTGTGAGCCCAGCCAGCCTGGGGTGTGTGCGGTGACTCCCTGGCTAGCAGTGTGTGAGCCCAGCCCGCCCGGGGTGTGTGCGGTAACTCCCTGGCTAGCAGTGTGTGAGCCCAGCCAGCCCGGGGTGTGCGTGGTGACTCCCTGGCTAGCAGTGTGTGAGCCCAGCCAGCCTGGGGTGTGCGCGGTGACTCCCTGGCTAGCAGTGTGTGAGCCCAGCCAGCCTGGGGTGTGCGCGGTGACTCCCTGGCTAGCAGTGTGTGAGCCCAGCCAGCCTGGGGTGTGCGCGGTGACTCCCTGGCTAGCAGTGTGTGAGCCCAGCCAGCCTGGGGTGTGCGCGGTGACTCCCTGGCTAGCAGTGTGTGAGCCCAGCCCGCCCGGGGTGTGTGCGGTGACTCCCTGAGCCAGCCTGGTGAGCCCAGCCAGCCCGGGTGTGCGCGGTGACTCCCTGGCTAGCAGTGTGTGAGCCCAGCCAGCCTGGGGTGTGTGTGGTGACTCCCTGAGCCAGCCGGGTGAGCCCAGGCTGTTGCAGCTCTGAGTCAGATTCCTGCAGGCAGAAACATGACTGAGGTGCCTGTGATGACATGCAGATGGGGCAGAACTGGCAGAGGCCCCTCCTTCTTAACTGGAGGAAGGTGGGGTAGACTGGGATGCACCCATCTGTCTTTGGCAGTCGGGATTGGGCATGGATACAAAGACCCTCCGACTTTTCATTTGTTTATTTCAGAAGTGATGCCTGATGTACATTTACTGCCAACCAGAGATACTCAATATATTTCTTCCTGACACTTTTCTGGGTCCAATTTTATGGCAGAAACTAAGCCCAGGAGACAAAAGTGCATAATGTGGACCAGCAAGCAATGAAATAGCTGTCAGGTGCCGCATTGTCTTACTTGTGGAACACAGAGCTGGGTGCCAATGACTGTCTGGGTGGCGCGGAGCGGACCGAAAGCCAGAAATCGCAGCATGAGCCGTTGTGGATGGCCAGGCACGCTCAGCCCCTGGTCCCCCTCCCAGTTTTTCCAGCACGGAGATCTTCTCGATCAGGTCCCTGGTTGTTCTCTGAAACGGTGAATTGATTTTCTGTGTCTCCTCCTTGCTGTCCCCGGGTCTAGATCCTCCCCTCAAGGTGCCTTTTCTCCTGATGGCTCTCCGCTCATCCTAATTCTTGGCCTCTGTGCCTAGTTCTGGGCCGTCCTTGTTATTTCCTTGTTATTCCAGCTGGTCACGGGCTGCTTTGTGTCCCTGTAGCCGCTTCTCCAGCTGAGCACACGCTCAAGAAGTGCTTGTGTAGTCATGGGTGAGACTCTGTGCACGCCTGCTCTCCCTGCCCTGGCCTTCATCCATGCTCACCATTAACCAAGCCTCAGAGCCTCTCTCCTCACCCTGCCCCACCCTTGCCAGGTGCTGTCGAGAAGGCACTGGAGGAAGATTTGAGGGCGTCCCACCAAACCTCAGTGAGAGGATTTATTTGCCATTGCACAAAATGGGAAGGCCAGTAGAACCCTCCTCATGGGACAGTCCATGAGGATGAAGATGGTGTTAAATGCAAGGGAGCCCGAAGAGTTACAGATCACAAAGCTCTCTGTTGTCATGACGATTCATTCATTTGGGTGTTCATTCACTCATTCAGCAAATAGTGCTAGAACTGTCAGACGTGATGAGCCAGTCCCTTCTGTGTAATGCCTCGCTCCTAGCAGGGTGGGAAGACCAGGTACAAACGCCACATGGTGTACAAGGTGGCTTCGAGCAAATGGGTGGGGACATGGAATGGGAAGACAGCACGCGTTTTCTACGAACTGTAAGACCCTCTGTCACATTGCAGAATGAAGAAGAGTACAGCATGGCACAGTTTCGGAGAGAATGGGAAGTGGGAGGTACTGCTGGCTTGGTATGAGACTGACTTGGATTCAAATTCTGGGTCCTTCCTTCGCCCTCTAGGGCAACTAGTTTAGTCTCTGTGAAACGCACTTTCCTTCCTCGTGTGAGGTAATGACGCTCATTTTCCAGGTTGTTGGAGGATAACAAGGGTTTCAGTTCGAGTGTAATGCCTGGCAAACAGTAAGGGCTTAATTCACGGGGGCTTTTATTGGTGTTACGGTCATCATTATTATTGCTCCCATAAAACCAGGGCGCGATTAGTCATCTGCACCGAGCGTCTGTGGCTCGGTTTAGGATCTCTTAGGATTCCACAAATGTCAAGGAACCCGTCCCTCCCTCCCCACCTTTTTTTCCCCCCATGAGCGATGACTGAGCAATTCGACTTCTCCAGGGCAACGGCTCTTGAACTTTTTGTCTCAGCATTTCTTTGCAATCTTAGAAGTTCAGGATACCAAAGATCTCCTGTCTAGGAGTTGAACTCCGAAAGTTACTGCACTAAAGTGAAAACTGAGAAATCATTAGCATATTAAAGTAATGGTAACAGACTCATTAAATGTTAACAAATAGCACATCGGTTTCTGAAGAGTAACATTTTTTAGAACAAAACAAAATGTAGCGGAAAGAGTAACACTGTTTTACATTTTTGTAAATTTCTTTAATGTGTGGCTTAATGACAGACGAGTGCCTTCTCATCTTCAATCTGGTTCTATATTTTGAAATAAATGAAGAAACTTAGCTTCATACAGATGCGTAATTAAAAGGGAAGCAGTGTTTTAATAGCCTTTCCAGGCAACTGTAAGTATTCCTCTTTGACACTCCAAAACCCTCGAGTGGGCGTTGCCTGGAGCCAGGCTGCAGGGGGCAGTGAGACCAGGGCTGTGCTACTCTTGTATCTGTTAGATATAAAATTTTTAATTTGAAATGCAGATTTACAGAGGAAAACAGGGGAGAAGGAGGGAGGGAGGGAGAGAGGGAGAGAGATTGATTCCATCCGCTGATTAATTCCCCAGATGGCTGCAATGGCAGGAACTGTGCCCATCTGAGCCTCCTCCTCCAGACCTCCGAAGCAGAGATGCAGGGGCCCAAGCACCTGAGCCGTCCTCCACTACTTTCCCAGGCCATGGCTGGGAGCTGGATTGAAAACAGAGCAGCTGGGATGCAAACTGGCGCCCACGTGGGGTGTTCATGCGATGAACTGTGATGCAGTGCAGCACAGCACTGCAGGTGGAAGCTTAGCTTGCTGTGTCATGACATCAGCTCTGTACTTGTTACGTCAAAATCTGCTGCCTTATCTTTTTTTTGGCGGGGGAGGGTGACTTATCTTTTCATACAAATATTTTTAGGAAGATGTTTGGCCTGCACATGGCTTCGATCTTTTTGGAAATATCGGTTCATGATGACACATTTCATTGTCCAATAGCCTGTCCCCTCCGAGACGAGCATCACTCCCGAGATGTCTTCAGCAAAGTCTTCAAGTTTTGCAAGCTGCAAAGTTCACAGTGATGAATATAAATTTTCCCCCAATTCTAATTTTTACTTAAAAGAACCTCAGATTTTATCACCGTCAGCAAGTATTGCCTGTTGAGGCGACAGTCACACTACACTCGCTTGCAGGAGCTCATATATCTGTGCTTTACGCCATGCTCCGTGTGAGGGATCCCCTGGGTGGACGGGGACACTCGGGGCCCAGCACACGGGCTGTGGCCATGGATGCTCAGTGTACAACTGAGAGCACGTGTTCCACGGTTGTTAGCTAGAATATTCTGTCATTGGCTGGTGCTGGTGTTCATGTTTTCTACGCCCTCGCTGGCCTCACGTCAACTGCCTTATGAATTATTGAGGGAGGCATGTGGAAATCTCCATGATTATAGATGAGTCTTCTTAAAAGCCTGTTGGTTTTTGCTTCAGGTATGTTGAGACACTATTGCTTGGTCCAGGAGCATGTTTATAAACTGCTTTATCCTCTTGATAAATTGATTTCTTTATTCTTTTGAAATAACCCTTCGTCTTTCCCTGGTAGTATTTATTATCCTGAAATATAATCGCTGTGATATTAACAGTGCCAATTCTGAGTTCTTTTTACTAGTGCTGACAATGGAATTTTAGTTTCAACTTACTCCTTGAAAGTTTTATTTTTTTATTTTAAAATTATTTATTTATTTATGAAAAGAGGGGAAAGAGACACCTAGAGATGTGTCATCTGCTAGTTCCCTCCCCACACTGCTGCAATGGTCAGAGCTGGACCTCTCTGAAGCTGCGAGCCAGGAGTTTCTTCTGGGTCTACCATGTGAGTGCAGGGACCTCTGACCTTGTCCAGCTTCTGCAGCTTTCCCAGGCTACCAGCAGGGAGCTGGAAGAGAAGTGGAGCAGCCAGGACACGAACTGGCACCCTTATGGGATGCCAGTGCTGGGGGGGGATTAGCTTGCTACCCCAGTGCATCGGCCCCACTTGTAAGTTTTTTTATTTTCTAACTACTTATTTATTTGAAGGGCGGAGTTCCAAAGAATGAGAGGAAGCAACAGAGAGTAAGAGATCTTTAACTTGCTGGCTAACTCTCCAAATGGCTGAAACTGCCAAAGCCAGGGGCCAGGGAGTCCGTTCTGGCCTCCCACGCAGGTGGCAGGGGCCGCAGTACTTCGGTCAGCTTCTGCTGCTTCCCCCAGGGCATTAGCAGCGAGCTGGGTGAGCGATGGAGCAGAGGGGACTTGAACTGGCGCATGGCTATAGGATGCCAATGTGGCGACCAGAGTCATCTTGCTGTGACGCAGTGCTGATCCCAATATTTATAATTTTAAAAATTCTGATGAATTTGGAAAGCGAAGTTGGGGGAAGGAAGTGGAAAATACTCCCATCTCACGGCCTACTCCCCAGACATAGCTTGATCTGGGCCCTGCTGAACCTGGAAGGGTCCCAGTGCTGGACTGGACTGGAGGAGCTCCAGCCTGGGAAGTGGGTGCCCCACGCCGTGATGACTGCTGTACCTATGCTCGTTTTCTTTAATTTCCTTCCAGACAGCATATAATAGGGTCTTACTCTTAGTCCTATTTTAAGTAGACCGCTTACGCTTAAATGGGAGTATCGTGGCGTTGGCATTCCGTTTGTTTTCTGTTTTTTTTTTCTTTCTGTTGCTTGTTCCTCCCTTTCTTTCTTTTTTTAAAAATTAAACAGATTTTGTTTTGCGATTCCGTGCTGCCGTCTTTGCTGGCTTCTCAGCCGTTTCTGTTGTCTCAGCGGCTGCTCTGTTTCCGTCTGCGATGAACTCGGTTGCTTTCCAGGTGCTCTGGCGCCGTTTGGGGAAGAGTGTAAGAATCTGGTCCTGTTAGGCTCCTGGAACCTCTGTCCCCGTGCTTTTCTGCCCTCCTCACGTGCGGGACTTTGAGCTATGCCACCAGCCCTGGAGCTCAACATTAGTGATTTTGCTCCAAGTAGTTATTTTCGAAAGAGGTGCAGACGACAGACAAGTGCATGTTTAGTTTTCATTTCTTTGTGTTGATAGGATTTGCATCTTCATTTCCCACCACCCCTTCCCCGCCCCCCAGCCCCACCGCCTGCCTGAATGACTTCCTGTAATGTTTATGTGCTGGTCATAAGTCCTCTCAGCTTCTATCTGTGAAGAAAGTCTTCACCTTCAAGAAGTCCAGGTTGGCAGACTTCCCCCGACCCCAGCTCCCCAGTGGGTTGAAGCTTTGTGTCTTCCGGTCTGGTCCAGTAGTTTCCAATGAGTGTTCTGCAGGGATCCATTTTGAATTCATCTCTGCACACCTGCGTCTCCTGTGCCCTCGTCTTGCAGGTTTAGGGGTTGCGCTGCGTTGAAGCAGGTGCGCTGTGATGCACCTCTGTGTAGTTGTCTTAAATGTCTTAGGCTTGGAGATCCCCAAGCTTCTTGCATCAGACTTGGAAGTCTTTGGTCATTATTATTATTATTTTTTTAATTTATTTGAAAGAGTGAGAGAGGGGTGGCGGAGAGAGAGAGAGAAATAAAGGCATTCCACCCATTGGTTCACTCCGCAGATGGCTGCAACCGCCAGGCTGAAGCCAGGGAGTCAGGAGCTTCTTGCAGGTCTCCCACACGGATGGCAGGGGCTCAGGCACTTTGAGGTGCTTTTTCAGCTGTTAGGAGGGGCTGGTTGGTAGTGGAGCAGCCAGGTCTTGAAGCGGTGCCCACATGGGATGCCCACATGGGATGCGGTGCCATAGCGTGGGCCCCATGGTCCATCCTTTGCCGGCTGTTTTCCCTGGCCCTTTTCCTCCACGGGGAGTTTCATGTATGTTGAGTTATCTAAGCTTGTGACCTCTGTCCTGTCCCCCACCCCGCCGAGCCCCTTTCTTGCCCGTGGGCTTCATTTTGGATAGTTCCCAGCGCTGTCTTTAAGTTCACTAGTGTGTTGTCTGACTTTCTGTTCTTTCTGCCCGGTGCTTCTCACCTCAGATTGCATCTTGGATTCTCATTGCAATTTTTAGCTCTCTCTCTTGGGTCTGTTGAATTCTTCCACGTCTTACTGTTTGATCTTACCGACCGATTCTTATCACTGTGTAATTTCTGGTTTGCTTAGGATTCATTTTTCTTTTAAGTCATATTTTCTTGCTTCCTTTTATGTGAAAATTTCCTATTTCATCCAAGACATTACACATTTGCCATGCTGGGGACTGTGGACAGTTTTTGTCCTATAAGGCTCCCTGAGCGTCCTTCTGGAGGGAGGCCACGTGGGATCAATGCCATCCCTTCACCATTGGTCGTGGGTCTGCTGCAGCACAGACTCCTAGTGCCACAAGCCCCTGTGCCCTCTGTGCCGTGATGTGATCCAGGCTGCCCGCAGGGCTCCCCTTGCCTGTTTTCCAGCACTCAGGGACTGCTGTCCTTCCATGCCTGCTGGTGTCTAGGGTCCAGAGAGCAGCTGTTTCCAGTGTGTTCCCTTGTTTTACGGCTGTTCTGAGCAGGTGAGTTTGCCTCCAATGGGGCCATGTACCAAGTCTAAATAACCCATATTCTTCATATGAAAATCGTGCTGTGTGAACAGAAAAGCTAGTTTAGCTTGCAACTCAATCATGCACATGCGTGCTTTTAACCATCGTGCTTGAGTTTGGACTACATTTTTTTGTCACAAAGAATACATAAAAACAAAACAAACAAACAAATAAACAAAAACCCTATGGAACCCAAGATTTGGGTTTAATACAACCAGTCACATTTACTGCTTTTCCAAGGAATTCTCAAGTAAAACTGGTGAGAGTCTGTGTCTGTGTGTGGGCGCTTCTGCAGGTGCATGGCAGGGAAGTGTACCTGGCCTGCTGGGGCAGTCAGATGCTGCTGCCCTACTGTGTTCAGGCCCCTGGCATTCTACCCTCCCCTGCCCTGGCTCCAACAGTGCAAATCCAACCCAATGACAAAGGGCGCGTCACCTTGTAGGATTTTACAAAAATGGTTTGGAGCTCAAAAGTCCCTGTTGGGTTTTGGGGATACCCCCCAGGACCTGCAGACCGTATTTTAAAAGCTGCTGTATTTCCTGCATTCATGCTTGACCATGTGCCCAGAAAAACACGCATGGGTGTTATAGATGGCACTGCGAATGTGTGCCACAGCTTTGCAAGTCATCGGGATGGGCATCAGTAGTAAGAACACACACACACACACTGTAGCGGATTTGTGCAATGGGATGGTACGGAGCCGGCAAGATGAATACACTTCGGCTGTGTGTGTCTCACATTGCAACAGGTGAAGGGAGAAAAACGAGTTGCAGAAAGAAATGGTTGGTATTGTTGATCGAAGCTCAAACTGTAAACACACGTGTGTGTCTGCCTGAAGATGTGGGAAATGCAAGGCACTGTTGGCGCCAAGAGGGAGGGAGAGAACGAGGCGGTGAGGACAGCAGTGCGTGGCTGTAACTGTCATTCTTGGTTCTTTCCAGGAAATCAGTGTGAGAGCGTGCAGTGAGCACATGGCTGGTTGTCATGCAGGTTTCTATGGTATTTGGAAAGCTTGGACCCTTTAATCATTATCGTGTGTGAGAGAGTGTGGGTGCTGTGTGACAAGGGCACCGTGCTCTCCCCAGGACCAGGAGCTGTGTGGACGGGGAGACACCGCTCCCCTGGGAGGTGGGGCTCAGCTTCATTCTGCTGGAGATGACTGGGACTTGAAGGATCCCCAGGTCCAACCCAGACCTTTGGGGATTGGGTTTTGTGGGTTTTTTTCTTCCCTTCTAAATTCGATGTGGTTGGCTTGTTAGCTTACCTTTTTTTTTTAAGATTTATTTATTTTTATTGGAAAGGCAGATATACAGAGGAAGAGAGACAGAGAGGAAGATCTTTCGTCTGATGGCTCACTCCCCAAGCAACCGCAGTGGCTGGGGCTGAGCCAATCCAAAGCCCGGAGCCAGGAGCTCTTCCTGGTCCCCCATACTGATGTAGGGTCCCAAGGCTTTGGGCCGTCCTCGACTGATTTCCCAGGCCACAAGCAGGGAGCTGGATGGAAAGCGGGGCCGCCAGGATTAGAACTGGCGCCCATATGGGATCCTGGTGTGTTCAAGGCAAGAACTTGAACCACTACACTATCGTGCCGGGCCCCTTGGCTTGCCTTTTGAAGTGACTCAGTTTCTCTTTCAGCTCTTTCTTGAAACCCGTCTTTGTGGAAGGGTTGTTGCATTTCTGCTGTGTGCCAGCTGTATCAGTTACTTCTTTTTGTTGCTACAACCACATTGATGCAGTGGTGTTATTAGCAATTGTTGCCTTTTCGTTTGGGCTCTGCTCCTCACCATGGAAGACTCTTGCAGTCTTGGAAGCTAACTATGTGAAGACTAGAACCTTCGGGGCTGGTGCTGTAGCCGGCTGTGGGAAGGTTTCTTCATCGATTTTATAATGGGATCATTTGTAATGCTTTAGGTAATAAAAGGACCTTTTGAAATTGTTGATAAAAATATTCCACTGACCCATCAAGCACTGTCTAAAGATTTGCTTGAATTTAATTGAGTAGAAAGAGAGGCAATACACGTATTTATTAGTCCTTCCTACTTGCAGCTGTCTGATGGAGAAAAATGGAAGTAGAATCCTCAAGATCACATTAATGCATCTGTGAAGGTGGGCTGGGGTCTGTAGGGTTTAAAAATAGAAGCTGAAAGCTTTGGGGATATGTCGCCTGCCAGCATGTTCCTGCCGATCTTGGCGAGAGCCTACAGGCCGGCCAGCAGCCGGCAGGGACATGAAGACAGCGCTGCCCTCTCCTGTGGCCCTGCTGGCATTTCAGAGCCCGCGTGCCTCACCCTGGTGGTTCTGACCGGGAAAGTGGATATTTAAGTTTTAGATAAATTGAAAAGCAGTGCAGCTCGGGGGAACGGGTGCATCTCTGCATCCCTGGTGACTGAGGCGGTCTTTGACCATGCTTTGCAAACAGCAGCTGTGGAGTTAGCCTGCTGTTCTCCTATGTTAAGACCTGGTGCCAATGGCTTGACCTCTGGGTACCTCACTGACCGCACACACGCACGAGGAGGCGGTAGCAGCACCCGCCTAATCAGCTGGGATAAAACGTGTGAAAAGCTCTCAGGTGTGTCTACAGGGAATGATTGGGCAGTGGGTGGTGCCTGTTATGGATGCGAAGTGACACTGTGTATTCTATTTGTATCGGTGATTCCTGGCTTAGAAATGTATCCTGTGGAAACTGCTTAGCATCGGTATTTAGGTACATACTTACATGGGTGTTCATGTGGCATTGCTTGTCGCTGCAGAGGGACCCAAATGCCCATTGGGATGCACCAATAAAGCAGACTCTTTTGCAGCAGTTACAAAGCACAGACAGGGGTGGACATTTGACAGAGTATTTAAGACCCCTCATGGGATGCCTGAGTCCCACACAGGAGTGTCTGGGCTTCCGTTCCAGCTCAGCTTCGAAGTCCAGCTTCCTGCTAACGTGCTCCCTTGGAGGCAGCGGGAGGGAACTCAAGTGCCTGGATCTCTTGCCACCCTCAGGGGGGACTCCAGTGCAGTCCCCACCTCCTGGCTTTGGTCTGGTACCAGTCCTGGCTGCCTCAGGCATCTGGGGAGTCCACCAGCAGGTGGAAGTCCTCTGCCTTTGCCTTTCTGCCTTTTAAATACAGTGAAAATAAGTAAATGAGACGTGAGAAAGGACAGAGAGATTTGTACATATTGGTATGAAAAGAAAGATCTATACATTTTATGTGAGCAAAAATTAGGTTGTTTTGCCATTTGAATTTGAAAGTTTTAACCACATGATTAAGTTGAAGCAGCTTCCGGTGAAAGCCGTGTACTGGTCAGCTGCCTTCCACAGTAAACATTTTGTTGCACTTGCTTGCCTAAGATCCACCTCTCCGCCCATCTGCCCTCTTACTGTTTGGATGCGCATGAGAGGAAGTTTGTCGATGTTAATACAGGAAGGCATGCAATTCACTAGGGTCACTGTTTGCTGACAGTTCCTTTGAAAACGTAGGCCAGTAACAATAAATATTTTGTACATACATGGATATAAGAAATCAGGATGCTTATATATGTAGGCCTTCAGCATCACAATAAATCACTTACCATTGTAAAAATATTGATTTGAAAGCCAAAGTTACCGAGCGCAATAGATACGTGCATAGGTACACATATATACAGATGTATATTTGAAGAGAGATCCCCCACCCTCTGTCTAACTCACTCCTCAAATGATCACAGCAGCCAGAGCTGGACAAGGTTGAAGCTATGAGCCAGCAGCTTCAACTGGATCTCCTACAAGGGTGCAGGGGCCTAAGCACTTGGGCCATCCTCTGCTGCTTTCCCAGGGGCACCAGCAGGGAGCTGGAGCAGAAGTGGAGCAGCTGGAATTCAAACCAGCACCTGAATGGGATGTCACCTGCACATACTGTGGCTGAACCAGCTATACCACAGTGCCAAACCCACAGAAAGCCACTCCTCATGGCAGTCAGTTGGAACCTGGGTCCCTGAAAGCCACTCCCCGTGGCAGTCGGTTGGAACCTGGGTCCTTGAGCAATGGGGCTTGTCTGTATGAAGCAAGCCACGTGCTAGTCGGCTTTCAGCTACGATGACCCAAATAATACAAACCACGGCAAAGGCTGCTGCTTCCGAGGTTCCTGTCCACGCTGGGTGGGACCCCCTGGTCCAGGCATCTAGTGAGGCTGGAGGATGGGAGAGCGAGGCTTGCACGTCAGGCAGAGATGCAGCGAAACGCAGGCACACACTTCCCCGGTGCCCACTGGCCTCTCCGTGAAGCCATCGTGATGTGACCATTGGACTCCACCTTGCCAGTCCCTTTCCCAAGGGCCCCCCCAGGAGCCTGATCAAATCACCATCCTTGGTCCTCAATTACTGATCCTATTAAAGCTTCAACAGGAGACTGAGGTTATCAGCCTGGCATGGGTTGAGGGAGACAAAGGACGTTCTAGAATAAATCCATCCATGTCACGTGGCACTGCGGTGGTCTCATCCTCCAGCACCTCCTCGCCTTCTTTGTCATCAAGTTTTGCTCTCATGGTAAAGGTGCCGGCAACGTGCCCTGCGGCCAAGAGGACAGATCTCAGGTGCCGGTCTGTCCCTGAAGTTTGGAGTCCTCTCTGAGGTCTTGGTACAGGGGTGCTGAGCTAACACAAGCTTCCTTTCACATCTGCACTGTCAGGCAAGAGCCTCATTTTCCTGAAATATTGAGAAATGAACGGAGCTATGTGGAAGACAGGTGGATACGCGGGGGCGAGCCATCTCGAGGGGCGTTTTATTCCGTGAGATGCTTGGAGCTAATTGGCATGTGTCAACCTGGCTAATGGGAATCACTTTAAAGTTTGAAACCAAAGTTCTGGAAGGCAGGAAGATGAGTCTCTTAGCTTGGCTCCAAGGGCTGAAACCCACCTGCTAATCTCCTCATTTCCGTGGGCTGCAGGGTGTGGGAGGAAAATGGCTAGCCTGTAAGGGTGAGGGGGGCGTGAGTCAGACCCATATATAATTTACTTTCCTGGAAAGATAGGCGACAAGTTCTTCCAATTGCTTTTCTTCTGGGGGCGTGTACCCTGCAGATTCTGCTGGGAGTTGGGTGGAGTCCGCCGTTACAAGTGGCGAGGCATCCCCCACCCGCCCGCTGTTGTCCCCAACCCTGTGGAAGGATTCTGCAACATTTTAGAGCTTTGCAGTGCAGATTTAAAAAAATATGTTAAGTGCTGTCAGGAGGCTTGGATACCTCCATCTTCTTTAAATAAATGGGTTTTACAATTGCAAAGTGGTGACTTTTTTCGGGTGGGGGGGGACTGTGATTCACAATAGCTCCACCTTCCAAGGGAAATTTTAGACACAGTGGGTTCTAAGACACTAGCTGTGAATTTTTTTTCCTTTAGCATTTGGGAATAAAGTTTAAAGTTTCCAGAGCAGCTGACATATTTCAATTTAATCCATTGCTGCCGTGTTGGTCTCTTGTTGAGAGCATAACGCCAAGGCCATGGAGATGTTTCCACGGTGTAAATAATTTGTGTGTTCTAAGTTGTCTAAACACGGCGTGTGTATGATAGGCACAGTAAAATTGCCTGGATGCGGTTTTCCATGACGGACTATAATGGCTGCCTCGGAGTCATTAGAGCCGAGTATGTAAATAATCCACATTTAAAAATTGTCTTAACCACGTTTAGACAATGGATGAATGCTTCCTCCACATTCATTAATTCCGCCAAGAATTCACATCCCTGGGTACCTGGAGGCATCGCCTGCTTCCCCTGGCACAGGCTTTCCGCCCGCTGTGTCCACTGGCGTGGCTCCCGGGTGCGTTGGGTAACTGGCACTGAGCCTGTCCTTTGACCTTTAGCAGTGCAGGCTGTGAGTGCAGCGAGGGACGGCCAGGCTTCAGTCCCCACCCGGGGCTTTCTGCCACTCGCTCTGCTCCCCCTCCTTTCTGCAAAGACACGTGTGTCTGGGGCAGGGAGGTGGACTTCCTCTAGAACTGCCTCTGAGCCCGCAGGGCACTGGCGCCCAGGACACACGGGGGCCCAACTGGACCTGAGCTCTGACAACAGGTCGTGGCTGCCCTCTCTCTGCTTCCCCTGTGGAACGATGGCGAGGCTGTCCTTCAGACCTGGTGGGCCGATACCCCAGGTTCACCTGCTGAGATCTCAGGGGCATCTATTGTCGAAGAGGACCAGTGAAGGTCTCTCTGTGTGTCACACACACACACACACACACACACACACTCATCAATCAGAGCTGAAATCTTTTAACATTTACAGTTTTAAATGAAATCCTTGTTGAGAGTCTCCTAAGCTAGATTTATATCTGATTCTGCATTGAACTGTGTCATTATATGGGGCTGGGAAACTCTTACGAAATTAAGCGTAATGCGAAAACATGCTGAAAAGACAGTTCTTTAGAAATGTGGAGCGTTATCGCGTTCTAGGATATTGGAGAGAGGAAATATGCATAAAGGCACAGTTACCACGGACATTTTCCTTTTAATGATCCTTGTACATCCTTGGTAGGGAGCTTTGCTGACGTCTCCTCGCAGATGAAGGAAAATTGAGACAATATTGATACGCCGCCTCCATTTTGAGCTGCAAAGCGGGCCAGGCTAGTGAGCAGGCTGTCTCTGTTCCCAACAGAGAGGCCCAGCGTTCCTTTGGGGGCCCTGGGAGAGCCTGTCACTGGGGTCTGCTGTGTGGGGGGGGCAGACCACACACGGAGCATGGCCTGAGAGGTGGCCACAGCGGGGAGAATGAACACCAGAGCTCCTGGAAGCTGCATGGTGCCAAGGTTGTTGGGTTTTCTCTGTGGAGGGCTCAGGGGTGATGTTGGGGACAGACTCTGTTGATGTGGCCCTACCCCAGTGGGGTTGAGTTCCCTTTGTCTCCCTGTCTCCCATCCCTCTTGAGTCCCTACTCAGCTTTGTGTCACAGGGAGGCACTCCCATCTCCACTCTGGGCAGTACCGATCTAGCTCAGCATCACTGGACTCTTGCTCCATGCCCTGGGGATTTTCTGCCTCCCTCCCTGCCACTCTGAGCCAGGGACTCATGTGGTTTGCTGGCTTCCTCACACCCTTCCCCTGGGCTGGGCACACTTGACCAGAGACCTATTTCTCTTTTCTGTTTCTGCCCACCTCCTCCTGGCTGGGACTCTGTGGCTCTGGGCCTCTGCCTGCTGCTGGGCCTCCACTGCGTGCAGTCACTGGGCTTCTGGAACCCTCCATCCCCACCCCTCATGCTCTCAACAGCTCTCCTGGCAGTGTTGGCGGGGTCTTGAAACACCTCCCTGAACCCGTGCCCTCTAAGCTTGGCCCTGCCTGCCACCAGCAGGAGGATGGGGGTGGGGACAACAGCTGAGACATCATTCCTTGCCCCTGAGAAGGAGCATCCCCCTGTGGGCAGCATCCCGCGGGATCAGGTGACAGCCAGCCTGCTCTGTTTGGCGGGACTGGCGGTAGCCAGCTCTGACACCTGCTCCCCTCCCTTCTCGAGCCTCTCTGATTCCCTCCCTTCCAGAGCCTCTGAGATCCTCAAGGCATTTGTTTCTTGGAGTTGTTGGAAATGAAACAATTTCATTCTAATTTGGTCATGCAATATCTGGTTCTTGACCACCAGAGGTCACTGTAATAAGGTAGTAAGCAGGTGTTTCAGCATCTCTAACTTCGTGGTTGCCTCAAGAAAGCAAAATGAAAGCAGACACAGCCCCTCCCAAGCCTGGATTTCCTAGCTGGTGTGGGTGTGCTGCAGGGCGCTGGGTGGGGGCTGGGTGGGCCTCTGCTCCTGCTTTCTCCTGTTCTGTGGAATGTTGCCTGTGGCAGAGGGGACACATGACTTCTGGGGCCCCTGATGTCTATCCCTGGGCAGGGCTCTCCGGCTGCATCCTCGGAGCCCATGCTGGCTCCTGGCAAGGGTTTGGCCACTGTCACGGTGTCACCACTGGGATGGGATCACTAGGCCACAAGGGTAGCTTTGGCCCTTGCTCAGGGGCTCCGCTCCCAGTCCTCCTGGGCCCTCCCCACTGGTGTCTGAGAACGTTGGAATCCCCTGCCTTCCCTTGCAGCAGTCCGAGATGTCCATCCAAGCAGAGGGTTCCATCTACAGCACATGGCAGGCAGAGATGGTCAGCGCTTGGGAGCGGGAGTGGGTGGTAGGCCTGTGGACAGCTGCGATGTGGACCATCTGGCTGGGGCGTCTGTGAGGCTCACGCTGGCATCCCTGCCCACTTGGGAAACCTCCAGGTGTCTACACACGGTGAAGTAAGCTATGCAGCCAGGACCGAGGGCAGCTGCAGGTAGAGGTGCCCCATGCCTCCCTGGGTACATTGACAGGATGGCTGGGCTTGAGGGAGGTGGCTGCCTCACCTGTTCCTCCGGAGGGCCCTCTTGTTGTCAAGGAGGGTCAGGAGTGGTGACCTCCGGGGTATGCTTTGGCAGCGATTTCTCCCCAGATGTCTCTGCAGGGCATCGCAATGTGCACGTACAATGTGCACACACAATGTGCACACACAACATGCACGCACGTGTGTGCCCACAGGAGTAACTGGCCCCGTAAGGGGAGACCCCCAGGGAGGCATGCTGCTGGGGACCCGGGGTTTTGTTCTACACCCCAACGTGTGATGGGTAGCACGAATGCCTGGGCTTTGGTGACTAGCAGGTGGAGGCTGTGGCTGGTGCTGAAGGAGGTGTGCTGTGACCTGGAAGGACAGGTGGAAGCTGACTGCTGAGGCTCAGCTCCTGCCTGCTCCAGGTCTTCCCTCCCAGACCCTCCCTGTCTGCACCCTCCTCTCCCTCCTCCTCCTTCCAGTCTAGCAGCCAGGCCTCCGCCATTGTGTGTAAACACCCAGAGCCGAGCCCAGCCCGTCTGCGGCCGTCCCTCTGGGGACTGTGCCAGTCCCAGGAACACATCTCTGCCCTGGCAGAAACTTGCGCAGGTCTCCAGAGGCCTGCACAATCGTGCCTGCCCTGTTATTTTGTTGTGTGTCTCACACTTGTGCGCCAGTCTTCCTGTATCCTCCGTGTTCCTGACACTCTGTGCTTCTCTCCTGTCCTGTTCTTGCCTGGTGCCTGACAGTTCCTGTGCTGGTTCTCCTGGAGCCTCTGTATGCCTGACACTTTCTGTGTTGCTCCTTATGTTCTGTTGCACCTGCAGCACAGGTCTTCCTGTGTCCTCCCCAAAAAGCCAGTGTCTTAGCATTTGAAGGTGACTTGGCAGAGGTCACCCTGTTGGGAGATGGCAGAACAAACACCTCTTCACTTTCTGTGATGGGTTGCCTCCAGAGATGAGACCACTGTGTCTTGGAAAGGTCCCCGGCTGTCATCAACCTCCTGCCATGTCTGTCCCCAGCTGAGAGAAAAGCAGTCAGCCACCTGCACTGACAAACCCAGCAGCCAGGCCTGAGTGATTACCCCTGGCCAACCGCTCACCCTCGGTGTGTAAATGTCTCCCTATTTGGGAGATTCTTGTTACTCTGTTAGAAGCAGGATGCACTGCCCACAGATGCCCTGGAGGGAGGCGGGCAGAAGGGCTCCAGGGAGGTGGTGAGTGTTACTGGACCATGGCTAGAGTGCACCGTGCTGATGGGGCCTGAAGAAAGCAAAGGGATGGACTGAAGGGGTCCCCCTGCTAGGACGGCTCCTCCTGTGAAGGGGTCCCCCTGCTAGGACGGCTCCTCCTGTGAAGGGGTCCCCCTGCTAGGACGGCTCCTCCTGTGAAGGGGTCCCCCTGCTAGGACGGCTCCTCCTGTGAACGGGTTCCCCTCCTAGGACGGCTCCTCCTGTGAACGGGTCCCTCTCCTAGGACGGCTCCTCCTGTGAAGGGGTCCCCCCCTGCTAGGACGGCTCCTCCTGTGAAGGGGTCCCCCTGCTAGGACAGCTCCTCCTGTGAATGGGTCCCCCCCTCTAAGGACGACTCCTCCTGTGAACGGGTCCCCCTCCTAGGACGGCTCCTCCTGGGAATGGGTCCCCCCTCCTAGGACGGCTCCTCCTGTGAAGGGGGTCCCCCTATCTGTCCTTCTCTTCTGTATGTCCCTGGATGGTGCTTGGGTTCAGCATACCCTTCCCTGCTACCAGCTCCCCCGGCCACTCAAAAATGCAAATGCAGAGGTCTGGGATGTGTCACATGGAGATTTTCCAATTCTGCGAGGCAATGTGAATTAGGCCGTTCAGCAGTGATGTGGTATTTAAAGAAAAATGAAGGAAAAGATGAAATTAATGTGGTTCCTTCCCACACTGCTTTTCCAGATCCTGTGACACCCCACCCCTCTGGGAAGATGTGGGATGCCTTGCGGGGTGCCTGGGTGGGACGGGGAACCCCCCCATGAGGACCCCCTGCTTTGACCTCCGCAGAAGTGTGCGAGAAGTCCAATTTCAGAGCCGTTCTCTGCATATTAATAGCAGTATTACTTTTAAATTGAAAATTTCATTTTTCCTGCCTGGTATGCAAGCAAATAATTGAGACCTAATTTACTTTATTTAATAAGCTGGCAGCCAATGTGGTTAAGCCCACACTGATAAAGCTTGGAGGGCATTTGTTTGCAGCTTCCCAGCTCTCTCGGACTGGCTCCTCTGGGTGGGAGTCCTCTCTGTACCTGCAGAAGGTCTGTATGCCAGGCCATCATAAGCCCCTCACCACACCCCTGAGAAAGTCTTGCTGGCCTCCCAGATGCCAGGGCAGCCCTGAGCCTGGGTCTGCTGTTGGCACAGCCTCAGCCATTGTGGCACTTGTGGAGTGAATCAGCAGACAGAAGATCTTCCTCTCTGTCTCTCCTCCTCTCTGTATATCTGACTGTCCAATAAAAATAAATAAATCTTTTTTAAAAAAATGGCCTAACACCATGGGAAAATTGAAGCAATTTTTTTGTGGCTCACAGGGAGGGGCTGCCTGGGCTTGGGCTGCCTCTTGCACGCTGGAGGGCCTGGTGCCCCCTGTACCTGGTGTGATGAGCAGGTGCCCGGGGCGGGGCACGATTATGAGACTGATTCCGTTTAGGAAGGAGTGTGGCACGGGGGCAGGACTGGGAGGTTTGGAGTTTGGGAGTCATATGGGATCCATTCTGATTTTCTTTTTCAAAAATCACTTATTGGGGCCGATGCTGCGGCGTAACAGGAAAAAACCTTGTCCGTGGTACAGACATCCAATAGGGGAGCCAATTTGAGACCTGTCTACTCCACTTCCAACGGCCAGCTGCCTGCTGGCAGCCTGGGACAGCATGGAGGACTGCGACAGAACAACTGCTTTCGGTGGGGGGCAGAGGGATGGCGCACAGAGCACGTTAGCAGGACTGCGGCTTCCCAGGGGGAGGAAGCAGGGCACCCCAGACCTACAGGAGGGTGTCTGGCTCTGTGTAGACCTGTGTCTCTCTGCACACTTGGCTGCTCCAGCCCTGGGCCCTCTCCCTCCTTCCTCCCCCTTGCCAGCAGAGGAGGGACCCAAGTGTCGCCCACTTATGGGTCTCCTGGGGACTGGGAGAGCTCCTGAACAAGCCACTGGCTTTCTATCACCAGGCGACTTTTCCCAGTTTTCACTGATAAAGAGCAGTGCTGGTGTTGTGCTGTTCCTATTCTGGCACTGGTTCATGTGTCGCCAGCTGGTGGCTCCCGTGCTCGGTCACCCTGAGGGTATGGCAAAACCCTTGGCTGTGGTGGTGGAGCCCGTCTGGGGGTGTGGAGTACAGAGAAGGTTGGAGGGGGAGAGGGTAGGGCCTCCCCAACACAGAAAGGATTAAGATTCGCTCTTTTCCTGGATGGCACTTGGAGCTGCACTTTAAGATAATTTGAATATAATTGCTTTAGGAACAGAACCCATTAATTATTGTGACAAGGAGAAATCTTGAAGTGTGGAGGAAAGGAAAGAGAGGGGAGAGTCACTTCAAGGTAAAATAAACCGTAGCGGCCCAGACTGCCCAGGTGATGCCCAGGGTGCGAGCCTGCTGGCTGCATGCAGGTGGCGCACCCAGCCACAGCCTGAAGGCCCCTTATGGCGGGCGTCAGGAAGTGAGCTGACCCCTGGGGCACAGAGGCTGTGAGCCACAGCCCCAGCGAGGCTCCACCGTGGCCCTGGCAGGGACCCAATGGTCCCTAGGGTGGGGCGTCTTCCTGGGTGCCAGCAACACCAGTTCCCAACCTCTCTCCTGGGGGCTCCTCAGGCTCCCCACTGGTCCTCCGGGCCCACGGCTCCTGTGTTTTCCTTGCCCTCGGTTCACCTTCTGCCAGTGCTGCTCTCCCAGGGGGCTCAGAGTAGAGAGGGGTCTGAGCCCCCATCTGCTCTTCTCCCTGCCTGGGGCCTCTACCAGGGTGTGGGCTCCTCCCCATGTCTGCGATTCCAGATCATTCTAGAGAGTTCATCTGTTTGGGACACGAGAGCAGCCTCTCATGTGCGTTGGAAACTGGCCTGTGCAGGAGAGTGCCCTCTCCCTGTCCCTGCCCTCTCCCTGTCCCTGCCCTCTCCCTGCCCCCTCCCTGCCCCTCTCCCTCTCTCTCTGTCCCTCCTCCTGCCCCCTCCCCGCCATACATGTGAACTGGCTCAAGCATGTACTGCTGTCAGGAGTGGGTCAGTGTTAGAGCTTGTATCACAAGCTCAACATGTTTTTGAAGAGGCAACGTCACAGATAATAAGAGGTCTAAGGTGGACGGTACACCTGTGTGTTGCAGGCTTGGCCAGTTCTCGCGGTGTTGGGTAGCTCTTGTCATCTGAGCTCTGGCCTGTCCGGTCTAAATCCCATCGTACCTGGAGGAAGGGCAGCCAAGGCGCCTGGGAAGCGGTCCAGCTGCCTGCCCGCCTCGGCCACTTCTTGAGGCTGAGCCCCTCTCGGGCGGCTGGGGACGCTCAGGTCAGGGGTCTCAGAGCTGCCGTTTGCTTTGGATTTCAGCCGGCCCTTCCTCCCCCCTTTCTTCCTTTTTCCTTTTCTAAAGGATTCATTTATTTACTTGAAAGTTGCACATACAACAAAGCTCTTCCATCTGCTGGTTCGCTCCCCATGAGATCACAGTGGCTGGAGCTGAGCCAGTCTGCGTCTCCCACGCAGGTGCAGGGTCCAAGGCACCGTGCCATCTTCTGCTGCTTTCCCAGGCCACGAGCAGGGAGCTGGTTGGGAAGTGGAGCAGCCAGGACATGAATCGGCACTCGTATGGGATGTTGGTGCTTGGAGGTGGAAGATTAGCCTGTTGAGCCATGGTGCCTGCCTCTTGCTACAGAACCCCTGGTGACCCCGTCAGATCCTAGTCGCCCCTCCCCACCTTGACCTCCAACCAAACATTTCCATGGTGTGGCTGAGTGCTGTCGATACCTTACCCGGGTATCACGCCTTGGGGCGTGGACTCCAATGGGGTTTTTCATAGCAGTCATGTCTCGTTCAGATCACGTGATGGATGGAGGAAACTGCGGACTCTGGGCCACGAATCCTGCACTGGGGAGTTAGGAGCTGGCTGGAGCTGTAGGAATTGCACCTCCTTGAGTCTCTGGAGTTACTGCTCGGAGCCCTAGATGCCCCTCTCCATCCTCTTCCTCGACCTTTTGGGGGCCCCCACTGCCGTCTGTGCCCACCTCTAGCTGCCAACATTCAACTTGTCCATAGATGACCTGTGAGGACCGGCCCCTGCTTCCTGCTTGGCTCTGCTTAAGAATTTCATGTCAAGTTCCCGGGTGAGGAAGTGCCAGCCAATCTGTGGGCAGAGTGGAAGATACCGAAGAGCTGTCCCCATCCTGGTCCCCGTGTTTGCCCAGCCCTGTTCACGCAGCACACTCCTCCCCACTCCTGAGGCCACAGCGAGCTGAGTAGGGTCACGCGAGTCACAGTGGGTGGGGTCCTCGGCTGCTCCGTGCATATCCCTTGTGCTGAAGAGGCATTGCCGGGTCACTGCCACCTCCACCCCGGTTAGTGGCAAAGCCTTCTGCACATAAGCTTTGGTGCCGTGTACCTTCACAGATGACTCACACAGCAGAAAGCTCAGCTCCAGCACGTCCTGCCTGGGAGGGATGGTGGGGACAGCACAAGGTCACGTGCTGACAGTCCTGGAGGGAGGTCAGGGTGGTGCTTCCGGGGTGGCGTCCCTTTTCTTCCCCATGGTGCCTCCTCTCACTGCCATGTGACCGCCTCGCCTCTTCCTGCGGGCACATTGGCCCTGGCTGGTTAAGGTCCAGCAGCACCATTCGCTTCAGTGCAGCCTTCGTGGCCAGCGGCCTATCTCCACGCACAGCCACACTGGGCCGGTGGCTCTTCAGTGTAAGAATTTGGGGAGGGGGTGGCACCATTTGGCTCCTTGGAAGGAGTTTCTGCTTCACACCGGAAGGGTCCTTTTGGGGCCTTTCCTCTGCCGGTCGCCAGTCTGCCAGGGCAGTGATGGTCACAGCTGCATGGCCTCCTGCCCTTGGCTCCGCGTGCTGCACACGGGCAGGCTTTGAGGCCTCTGCATAAGGCAAGACAAGCCGCCTGCCCCAGGGCTGTTCAAGTCAGGAGCCCGCTGCTGAGTGCTCCGCGAAAGCGAAAGCTGAGTTGCCGGAGGCTTCTCCCGACTTTCCCAGCACAGCCCAGGCCTCCTTTGCTTTCTGGAGCCGCCTGGAGGGCGCCTGCCAGAAGCGTGGCCTGGCTCTTCCTTTTTTTATCCCCGCTCAGTTTGTTTCCAGGCCAGAGCTTCAGGAGGTCGCCGGAGCTGTGAAAGCCGACAGACTCGGGAGCGCACGTGGAGCGCACGGGCTGCCCGGGAACAGCTTTTGTTTGGTTTCCCCGTGTTCCCAGCGGATGCGCCAGCCCGGGGAAGCCCTAGCACTCCCGATTCAGTCTTGGCCCAGAAGGCTTTTGTTCCATTTGACAAACACGAGCCCAGCACTTCCTTCTTGCTGGGGGAAGCCGCTGTCTCAGGATGGAGCAGTCACCTACTTGTGCCTAAGGCTGCCAAGGTACTGCTCAACCCATGCGGCCATTGACCCAGGGTCGGGGGGTGCCACCTCGAGCAGTGTGTGTACCAGTGGCGGCTAAACATTTTGCAGGTCAACTCTGGGGGCAGGGCGTATAGGGGGTAGGGGTTGGCCTGAGTGTCCGTTGGCCTTGCATCCGGGTTTGAGCCTGGGCTGAACTTGGGGTAAGAGCTGAGCGGACAGACACTGGGGGAGCAGGAGGGAGGAGCCTGTGGCTTGGGCGGTTGGGTGGGGACTGAGGGGGTGCAGGGGAGAGCAGGTGTACACAGCAGGGTTTCAAGGTCCTGCCCTAGCACCTAGGACTGTGAGGGTTTTGTTTTGATTTATGTGATTCTTTTGTATTTTAAACACACACACACACACACACATACATACACGGAATTTTTTTTGAGAGAGCAAGTCAGTTTCCATCTGTTGACCCATTCCCCAGTTGCCCACAGTGTCCAGCGTCCAGGCTGGAAATTCAATCCAGTTTTCCCCGGGATGGCAGGCACTCAGGTCATGCAGTGTCACCCGCCCAGACAGCTGGAGTCAGAAGCCAGATGGGATGGGGCTCAGCTGTGATCAGCAGTGTCTCACTGCCAACACTTGCCCCCAGAGGTCTCCTTGTCGTTAGCACACTGTGTCTCTAATAGCTAAGGCTCGGTGAGTGTTTGTGAATTCGCGACAGAGTGATAGAGTCCTGACACCACCCGGTGTGATAGCCTAGGGGCTAAATCCTCACCTTGCATGCACGGGGATCCCATATGGGCACTGGTTCATATCCCAGCTGCTCCACTTCCCGTCCAGCTCCCTGCTTGTGGCCTGGGAAAGCAGTTGAGGACGGCCCAAGGCTGTGGGATTCTGCACTCACGTGGGGTACCTGGAAGAAGCTTCTGGCTTCTGGCTTCTGATCAGCTCAGCTCTGGCCTTTGTGGCCACTTGGGGAGTGAATCAGTAGATGGAAGATCTTTCTGATTCTTCTTCTCTCTGTAGATTTGCCTGTCCAATAAAAATAAAAACTGACTGTGATGCTGTCAGTTGAACATCTTCAGTTATAAAAGTGAGGTAAAAGGAACAAGGCCAGGTGAGAGGACGTGGAGTTTGCAGCTTGGAGCCGTGGCTTCCAGGTAGCCCATGTGATGGTGAGGGGTGAAGGTGAGGGAGCTAAAGGTGGCTGAGGAGCACGGACGCTGCAGCAGGGTAAGATCCAGGCAGGTGGGGTGGCCAGTGCACGGGCACAGGGAAACAGGACGTGATGGAAGACCCAGGCTCGGCTCCTGTGTATGTTCAACAATGGACGGCAGCCCAGCAGCTTGGTCCACCAATGGTCAGTTCTCTCTGTTCTAGGGCATGGACATCCAAAGTCACCCCCATCGCCCCGAGGAGGAGCCTCCCTGCCTGCCCCTGGCCTCTGAGCCTGGTGGCCCTTGGCTGGCAGCTCTGTGTCCCTCTCATCTCGCCTCCACGTATGCAGGACCTCACCCCTTGCAGGGTGAGGGTTCACTCTACTTCACTCATGTTAGCTTGACAACATCTGCAAACATCTCACCTTTATGGGGTTAGGACTAGAGCGTGTCCGACAAGGCAGGGACAGACTGAACCTGCCTTCCTCTGAAATAGCCTCACACACTCCTCCCCTCTGGGGCAGAAGGGCCTCCCTGACTGTACCACTTGAAATGGGACTTAGCTCATTGGGCATTGTCTTCCCACAAAAAAAGGGCAGGTTGCAGCTTCAAGCTGGGACCAAGTTCAATACTCTGGCCTTTTTGGGCGCTTGTCTTCTCACCCTACAAGAGGTCAGGGATGCAGGGTGAGGTCCTGTGTAGGTGGAGACGAGATGGGAGGGACACAGAGCTGCTGGCCAAAGGCCACCAGGCTCAGAGGCCAGGGGCAGGCAGGGAGGCTCCTCCTCGGGGCGATGGGGGTGACTTTGGGCCTCCTGCTGGCTCTGGAGCACAAGGCTGAATCCCTGGGGGGGCGGGAGGGGGCATTTTCTGCCCAGTGACGGAGAGGGAAGAATAAAGCAGGTGCTCCTCTGGGATGGGCAGCAGGAGAGCCTAGAGGGCATGGCTTAGGTAGCAGACACTTTTCAGGCTTCTTGTGCTGAAGGTGCAAGATAAGGTGTTAGGCAGCGGGATCATTGGACAGAGTCCACTGCCTTGGCTTCCCTCGCTGCCTTCGAGGTGGAGGCTCTCCCTCTTCCTCCTCTCCCCCTCTTTCCTTCCTCTTCCCTCCCTCTCCCTCTCTCTCTTCCTTCTCTCTTCTCCCTCTCTCTTTCCTCCCTCCCTTTCCCCTCTCTCCCTCCCTCTCTCCCCCTCTCTCTTCTCTCTCCTCTCTCTCTCTCTCCCCCTCTCTCTTCTCTCTCTCCTCTCTCTCTCTCCCTTCCTCCCCCTCTCTCTTTCCTCTCCCTCCCTCTCTCTTCCCTCTCTCCATGTCTCCTCCATCTCCCTCCCGTGTTCTCCCTCTTTCTGCATCTTCTCTCTTCTTTCCTTCTTTTCCCCCTTCCCTCTCTCTCTTTCTTCTTCTCCCCCTTTCTCACTTCCTCCATTTCTCTCTTGAGCTTTGCCCGTTCATGCCCTAGCTGCTTCCTTGTGGTCCAGCCCCTTTTTTCTGAGCTTCAGCATTGCCTCTCTTGTCCTTTGAGGCTCCACCATGCATCTCCCTCTTCCCTCCTGTCCTTGTGAGGTCAACAGCCTCTCCACGATCAGCCGTGGCTCCTGGTTGCTGGTGTTCAGGACTACCCTTGCTGCCCCATCTTGGATGGGCTGGGTGTAACCACCCCCCCCCCCCCGGTAGTGTGGAGCATGGAGCATGCACACACACATGCTGGTAGGTAATAAATGTGGATTGTCATTGAAAGAAGTTGGGTTGAGATGGGTTTTTCTGGTGTTGGCCAATACTTCCATTTAGGAATCCATAGATCAGATTTTGCAGCTGTCACGACAGGCATTGCCTGCATTTCATGCAGTGAACTGGTGACCTCTGAGGCTGAAGCACCTGCTCTGTGTCCCTCAGACTGGGTAAGACTTGAGCAGCTCTCCCCAGCCCCAGCTCATCCACAGATGGCTTTTGCTCAGGGTGCTGAGCAGAGCAAGGAGGGAAGGTGATTGGTCAGTCCATGCTGTGGACATCTGCAGGCCTCTCTGGCACTGGAAGGCTCATGTGCCTTGGACCCATGCCTCTCCTCTAGACAGTGCTGGACAAACAGAGACAACCTTTGACTCGCCGGGAAGGACCCTGTCTTTGATGAGTTTCAGTGCACCTGTTAGGTTCTTGCTTGCTGTCCTGCTTCTCAGAGACCAGATGGGAAGGTTTGAATGTTCTTGAATTGGTTCCCAGACTGTCTCTTGGTCTAATTCCAGCTTTCACTCATTCAGCAGATATTCCAGTGTCTATTGGATTGCCAGGCATGGGCCCTTTGCAAAGGCGGCAGCAGAGAACACAGGGGGCCATTCCCTGCTTTCCCCAGGTGTGCATGCTACTAGTGGATGCAGAGCAGCTTCTGAGAAGACCGGCTTCCCTTGCAGAGACAGGCTTCTGTGGCTCACCCGGCAGCAGTTCCCTCTTGCCAACAGGAATTCATGCTCACACATCCGGAGCCAGCTTTCCCTGGAGAGTCCGGAGCCCCTGTAGTCCTGAGGCCCGGAGGGTCTCAGCCTCTGCAAGCCCAGCATGCCAGGGGTTGGCATTGAGGGCACCTGGAGCTCAGTGATTGCTAGGCAGGTGCTTGGGAGCCTCTGGGAGAATTTCTCACCTCTGCAGAGGGAGTGTGAGCGTTGAGTGCTGGATGGGGGAAGGGAAGCTACTCTGATTCCACATTCATCCCAGTCAGGGCATGGTCTAGCTGGGAGACAAGCCCGGTGACAGCAGCCCTACCTCCAGGCCTCCTGGCACGTGAGATTATGCATTTTTCCTTCTTTAAAGTTGAAGCTTCCATAGCTTTGCAGCCCAGAGAACCCTACGGATAGACACTTTAGCCCCTAGGTGTGCGCCCATCATGTCTTTATTTTAGGCCACGTCCAGGTTCCCAGGGGTTGAGCACAGGATATTCTTTTCTCAGCTTTGAGATGCTTGCGGCAATCAGGGGATTTTTCTTTCATCCATCCTGGCCCCTGAGCTAATGTCTTCCATGCAGTGCAGATATCAATAAGTGCTTATTGAGTTGAATTTGAGCTCTTAGGGCAGGATTTAAATTTAGCGACTATACACGGGCTGCTGAAAAATTATGGGAAGCCAATCAGCGGCCCACAGGGAGGAAGTGCCAGTCGAGGCGTGCGCTCCTGGGCTGGGCTGGGCGATGGCAAGGGGAGTGAAGGTGCCCTATGCACTGTGCAGGAGAGAATCCATCATGCGTCTGGAGGTCTGCTTTTTATTGAAAAATCCATTTGTAAATAATCTGGACAAATAAAGTAAAAGGCGCTTTATTGGGATTCAGAAAAATTCATGGGCCCAGCCAGCTTTCAGCGCTGGGGAGCTGCCAGTACTTCCTTCCCCAGCTGGGGACCCCTTGGCAGCTCCAGTGGCTGCCCTGAACCTGGGGGTTGCTCAGTGTGTTGGCTGCGAAAATGCGCTTACTCTCTCTGTTTTCCATTCTAGCTTTTATGAGGGAGCCCTGGCCTTGTGGGTTTATTGGTGGGTCTTTGCAGGGGGAGAGGGTGTTCGCACCGCTCCTGCTCTGTCCCTGGCTGGGAGGGCGAGCTCGTAGGGACCCTGGGAGGCCCCTGGTGGCACATGGTGTCTACCCGCTCCAGGTGACGCCCTTCCTTGCGGGCTGCTCCCTTGCCCTCTTGGCCAGTGCAGGGTAAGTCATCCTTCACTGAGCATGTGCTGCCTGCCCCACTCTCGGCATGGCACAGCGCCTGTGCCAGACGACCAGCCTCTGAAGAACTGGAGATGTGAAGCTGTTGGCTCAGGCGCACACAGCTTCGGAGGGGCGGGACCAGGATCAGAAAATGCAATTTCTTCTTGGAGCTTCCCCACCTTCCACTGGGATCACAGTGGTCATATTTTCTTTTTTCCAAACCACAAACTGGATGCAGATGGCCTGATGCAGAGTAATTAGGCAATAAATAGTCGTTGAAGGAAGAAACAAGTGAGTAGGCACCTGGATCAGCCAGCAGGATAGCTCTCAGTGAACCACCGGGTCTGCTGCCCCTCCTCAGAGGGGCCACAGGTAGAGGGGTCCCTCCGAGGGAAGCAGAAAAGGAGGGTCTGGACCCTGTAGGTTGCAGGGGCTGGGGACTAGCGGATGGGTCAACACAGGGGCCATTGGGGCCTGGCAGTGGGACCCTGTGTGTAGCTGCTGAACTGGGCTAAATTTGTCATGTCAGCCCAGTCTGGAAGCCTGACTCTAGTCTTAAGGCTTGGGCCCAGCTTGGGAAGATATTATACAGTACACCATAAAGTTACGCAGCATTAACCACAGGCCCAAATTGCACCTATATTTTAAAAAGCATTGCACAGCTGAGACTTACAAAGCCCAGCGGCAGCACGAGGCTGACTCTCTGCTTCCTGTTCTCCCAGTTTCCCGTTTTGCTCTCCCCCTCTTCTGTGCCCTTGGCCCTTGGTGGCTCCGTGGGAGGGGACTGCCCTTGGCCCTGGGAGGGAGGAGGGGCTCTGCTCAGAGGCTGGGCCCCGGGTGTGCCTCACTGCCCCTCTCCTCCGTCTGCAGAAGGGGAAGCTACAGGAGAGGGGCCGCTCAAGTAGGAGGGGCTGGTTCCGGAAGTCTCTGTGCTGTTCTGTGCCCTGACGTCATAGCTGTCAGGGATCAGAAAGAGGATGTGTCCGCTGTTCCTGCTGTCCCAGATCTGAGGATGTTCGTGCAGGGGCCGCTCAGGGCTCTGGTTCAGCTTCCTCGCTGATTCATGTTAGGTCCAGAGATTAAATCACTTTTCATGCATGCCTTGCTTTCCTTTGCTTGAAAAATGGGTCTGGAATTGGTGGTCATTTCTCTCCTTTTCCAAATCTGAACAATGTTTGGGCCTTGAAAAAACAAAGGCCCATTCCAGCCTGGGATCCTGGGCTCTGGGGAAGCGCACAGTGAGGCCTGGGGTCCCCGGCTGGCTGAGCGGGCAAGCTCACTGCTGTAGCCCACCAGCTGAGACCTAGGCATGGCTGGGTGTGGGCAGTGAGTCACTGGGGAGGGCAGCCAGAGAGCAGCTCTGCCTCATGTCCCTTTGCCCCCACAAGCTGTCATGTCCAGTCAGTTGCTGTTTTGTTTTGTGGGGCACTGGAAGCAGGTTTGCTTTCTCTGCCTCTGAACACCCCAGGAAGGTGAGCTTTGGGAGCAGGGACTGGCGTGGCGTGTGTCTGGGAGTGGTCAGAGGCTGTCACCGGGAAGCTTGCTTGGTCTGCTACGTGGAGGTGCCTGGGGCTGGCTGAGTGGGAGAGGGGGCACACTGCAGGCCAAGGAACCCGGCCTGACCGTGCCGCCCGCTCCTGCCCCTCCTCAAGCAAGGTCGCCAGTGACAGATGAACGGGAGGTGGCGGAGGTGGTTTGGGTAGGGTTGGACGTGTCGCTTGTGACCTTGAGGGAGCCGTGTTCCTTCTATTTGTAATCCTGGGTGAGGACAACTGACAAATGGCCTAATGGGAAACAAAAGCAAACAATAGACTCACTTGAAAGATACAGTGAATAGAATTTAATTGAATTTTTTTTTTTTTTTGTTACACACATTGATTTGACCCTGAAAGATGTATAGAGTAAATCATTAGGGGGATTAATATACATTAAAATGTAGTTTATTATCATGCAACTTTTATTGTGCTTGTAGTTGTGTTTTTAATTATTATTTTAATGACTTTCTGTATTTCAAATTGTGATAGATCTATTTCATTTCATTTTATTATTTTTTTTTAAAGTCAAATGGACTGTCCTTTTGCAAGGTGCCATGCCGTGCAACTGATAAATATTGCTCCTTCATTACTGAGAAGGAACAGATTAGAAAGACTGAAAATGGGCCAATTCCCACACTTGAAGAAAAGCCAATTAATATCTAACCATTAAGCACAAACATTGCAGATGAGTCTCTCTGTCTTATCTATTCTCTGGGCTCCCATTGGATCATCCCAAGATTGACTTCTCAAACCAAGGAAGCTCTGTAAGTGGAAATGCCTGGGACCGATGAAAACAAAGGACTTGAAGCACAGAGCACTGAAAATACCCTGCACCTTCTTCCCCCGGGATGGATACCCCGAGCAACAGCGGGGTGACGTGTGTTCTCAGGAGTAGTGGGTCTGGGCTGAGTGAGGGAGCAACGGGGTGGGGTGTGACCGGGCTGAGTCTGAGAGATGAAGCAGAGACTGGCGGCTGTGATGGGGGGACTGGGGTTTGGGGCCATTTCTCCTGTGGTAAGGATGTATAGTTGCCCCCCTCTCCACCAGGCACCTGGCAAACCTTTTTGGGACGGGTGCAAGTGCTTGCCCTGGTGCTTCTCGGAGCTTCACGTGCAGCCAGACCTATGTGGAGGTCAGCTTTGCTACCACTTGCCTCTGTGGTGGTGCAGCTCAGCCCCAATCCTGAGTAGCCTCCTGCTGGCTTCCCCCGTGGCTCTGGGTTCCTGGAATGTTTCCGCTTCCACAAGGTTGGCAGGCAACATGTCTTGGCAGCCGGACGCAGGAGAGCATGTGTGAGCCCAGAAACATTGGCGTTGGTCTAGAACCCCGCACCAGGATGGATCGGGCGACCTTGGACAGACATGGTTGTTCAGTTATCTGTTTGTTTGAGGTTGATTGAATCTGGGCCAAGGACTAGAGGCTGGGAATGTAGCAGGGATAAAAATGGAAGAAGCCTCTGCATTCCAGGGAGGGTGGTGACAAGGCCCCGGGCCAGACCGTCGACACCTTGCACAGATGTTAGAATGTCAGGTGGCGCACAAAGGGAGAGAGGGAGGGCACGGTGTCATCGCATATAGGGGCCAGGCAAGGTCTTGCTTGCGAGGAGACGTTTGAGCCGGGGGCCAGAATTCCAGGAGAGGAGTCTGCTCGAAGCACAGGTGTCTGCTCTTGGGATTTAGGCCTGCCAGCAGGGCCCAAGGTCACTGAGGGTGAGGAGACCACAAGAAACACTGGAGACAAGCTGGTGAGGAATGTCCGTTTATTCAGCCCAAGTTCCAGGTTTATAAACATCTAAGAAAAGGGAGGGTAAGAGGGCATTTTCAGGTAGTCCCTTCACCCAGTATGACACTGTGATTGGATGAAAGGCACGCCTAATCCTGTTGACCTTCCAGTCGTATCAGAGGTCACATTCTATATACAGGGTTGGAAGTGGCACCCTAGACCAGGGCAGACAAGCTCTAGGTCATGCCCATCAGGTAGCAGGCAGAGACCCAGGGATAATTTCCCACACTCTAGAAATACAAAGGCCCCTGGCCGGGCAGCGAGGCCATTCAGGGAGTAGCAGGGGGACAATGTGCCTGGAGCAGGGGCCGGATCCTGCAGGCCTGGGAGGCTGTGGTGAACATCTTGGCTCTGCTGAGGGAGGAGGGAGCCTCCCTGGCTGGGATGAGGGGGTGACTGGAGCAGAGGCCTTTGCAGCCATCTGCTGAAGTGCTGGTCACTTCCACCGAGTGGGCAGTCGTGAGAATGGGGGACGTTTTGGAGTCAGGCCAACTAGTGCAGGTAGAGCAGAAGGAGTTTGCTTGTTACATCTCAGAAGTGGAGGAGGTAAGGGATGACTCCATGTGTGTGATTGCACACTGGTGGGCTGGAGCAGATAGCTACAGAAAGATCAGGCAGTGTGTGCGCTGGGCAGGGGAGGGACCAAGGTGCACCAAGGTAACAGATACTGGGGTGGGGTTCTTATTTTTACATAGGCAGTTGAATAATGAACTTGGAGTTCAGGGGAGACGATCAGATTTAAATGTGAAATTGACAGCAATGTAGAGATGGTGCTTGAAGGCGTCCAACTGGGTCAGGTCAGGGGAGGGTGGGAGGCGTGCATGGTGGGGTTGCAGAAACGGACCTGTGGTGGAGCTTTGGGGAAGCTCAGAGTTCAGGGAGTGGTAGGTGAGGAGGAATTATGCAGGAGAAGCTGAGCAACAGCAGCCGGCGAGCGTGGCGTGTGAGAGGTCGAGGGAAGAAGACAGATCTCACAGCAGCAGGTGTCGGCAGGGAAGTATAATGACGTCAGAGTTCACTGGGGTGTGCCATGAGACGTCATCAGTGGCCTTGGGTAAACATCTGGTACAAATGGGTCTGGGAGAGACTGGAAAACAAAGTCGTAGGCAGCCAGTACAGACATTCTGTGAAGGGCGCTTGCTTTGCAAGGAGCATGGAGGTGGAATGACAAAGTAGCTCCATGCTCTGAAGTCGCAGTCCGCTGATCTGCGGAATGGGACACTGATAATACCTGTTTCGTAGAGCTAGTGGTGAGATTAGAGATTACCATGTGCCACGTGCAGACCTTGCTGGAGCCGTTCCCAGTGCTCAGAGCCGGAGTCGGGCAGGAGAACGGCCAGCTATGTGCCTCTCTCTTGGGCCGTTTCAGGTCAGCTCTGTTACTCTGACCTCCTAGGATTGGAAGGAAATCAAAGTTTGAGGCCAGAATTCGCCGTTTTCAGCAGTTGTGAAGTATCATAGGAGGCTCAGAAAGTCAGGATGCCGCATTCCTGCCACGTGCTGGCTTATCTGTGTGGCTGCGCAAGCGAAACATGCTACTCACATCCCGAGACCCAGTTTTATTGCCTGCCTTGCAGAATGGCATATTGCAAGATTAAAGTCATTTTGACTTTGAGTTAGAGCCTTTGAAGTATAACTTTTTTTCTCTAATTATGAAAACACATGCTAATTGTAGGGAAAATGGGAAAAATGGAAGAAAATGTGCAAAAAAAGAAATCCATCTAAGACCTCATACCCAAACCCAACTGCCTTAGCATCTTTATAAATTTCCTTTCAGTGTTTTATAAGCTCTTTCAGATCATATCTCAGATGATACTGTGATAGAGCTTCGTATCTTGCCTGACTGCATCATGACATTCGGTGCTTTCTGACTTTTTTTTTAAAAGCGATGTAGTATGGAATCTTTACATTTTCTATTTCAATGTACATCGGAATGCAATGGTCGTGGCAGTTACCCCTTCTGTGCCCTTTGCTGGGTTCCAGGTCCTGTTGTAAGCACTTTCCATGAACTTCCTCATGTCCCATCCTGTCTGTGATGCCCCTGCAGTCATCATTCCCAGGTTACGGTCAAAGCCTGCACCGGGTTGGACCCCCTTTGGGAGCCAGCATTGTTCTCTTGGGAGGGGGCTTGGGCACTTGAATGAAGTTACTTTCTCCGTGGAACCCCCGCCCATGTGTGGGCACAGAGGCCAGAGACAGGCCCTCTACGTCACAAAATAAAATGTAATGAGGTCGGTCTCCCTCTTTCTCCCCCACCGTCTCTTGGTGGCTTTGTCCTGTTTACCTGTTTCTCTTGGTTCACATCATCTCTCCTGCCAGTGCCTCTTTGAACAAAGTTGGTTGCAGTCAGAAGTCTACAGCATGCAAGGACAGAAATAACTGTGTCCTTGAGAAGTGACTGTGTCCTTGACAAAATGCCAGAAATTGATCTCGTGTCATGACCCAGAACACACATGGTTGTATTCATCCGTGATGGATTACCTGAGCAGAAGTTGTAGGGAAAAGTACTACCTGTGTTGTACTCTGGTGCTTTCCATCCTACTTGATCAGAAACTATTATTATTATTATTATTATTATTTTCCTGAATGGGTTAGAACATGCAGTTAAGAAATGGCTGCTCTGGAGGGCACGTTGGTTCAGGACCAAGGACAGCTGCCCCTCTCTGGGATCTGTCTCCTCTAGGCTTCCCTTGCTGTTTCTTTTTGGTTCCCTGATTTCTCCAGCTGGTTGACCTGGCCCTTCCTGGACTTAGTGTGGCTCACCTTCAATCTTTATGGTGTTTGTTGCTGTGTTACTCTCTGGGGACATGCCTAATGTTTCTAGAACACAACTTCTTGGGGAGAAGGCATGGGACTGTCCCTTTAGTGCTTGACTGGGGTCCCCAAGTTAGTAGAGCTTGACAGATGATAACAAGAATGATACATACATGCTACTTCTGGGGGGCGCAGCTGCCTGCAGATCCACTAGAGTCCACTTCACGTTGGGAAAGGAGGGCCTTGTGTTACTGGACTCTGTTTCTTGGGACTAGGGAAGAAAAGGAGCAATTCAGTCCTTCCCTCGTTCGTACTGCCTTGTTGCAGCCCTTTGAAGAGTGGCCTCCGCTTTTCTGGCAGTTTTGACATTATGTGCATCGTGACTTCACGCTGTGTCTCAGGAAGTTGTTTTTGATGGTTGTGTCCTCTCTCCTGTGGCCCATGCCACCCTCAGATGACATGGTGTGACACTGCGGGGCTCTTGGCTTGATGACACGGTGTGACACTGTGGGGCTCTTGACTTTCATCTCATGCTTGATGTGACTGAGGAGCAGGAGCACATTTCTCTTCCCCCCGTCCAGTGGGATCTGAGACTCTGAGGACGGATCCCTTGATCAAGGGAAGGCCGATAGAAACCCCTCCCCCAGGGATCAGCTTCCGGATGCATCCATCATTTTGCATTTTGATGGAGCTTCGTGGGGCTCAGGCGTATGATCTGGAGTGTGGGGCATCCACACAACACCTCAGTCATGCAGAAGGTTGAGAAGCTCGTGCTGTTCTGCCTTCCCAAAGGGAACTCTGCTGGAGCAAGATGGCCCAGGGCCACAGCCAGGAAGGTTGTGTTCATGCAAATGTTAGGGTCTTCTGAGACTAACTCGACTGCCTTTCCAAGCCAGAATGGAACAATTCCCTCTGCAAAATTCATGAGTTCTCCTTCTGTTATCAGAAGCAGGTGGGCTCAGCCTTCTTAGGAAGAAGGGTTTTGAAATCCAAACACCTTTCATGTATTAATGGCCACCAGTGGCCTCTGATCAAGTCACACTCTGTTAACTACACAATGAACTTGTTTGAAGTGTAAGAATTGTGGGCACTTGCCAACGAACCTCACTGGCGTCTGCTCCAGCTGAGATCCTGGTATTTTCCAGATGCAGGCAGGTCTGAACTTCGCAGACAGGTATTTGTCGACCCTGCTTCCTGCTACGTGAGGTCAGCTTCTGTTCAGCTGGCGCATGCAGGCAACGAAGCAGGCTTTCAGCCCACACCCCTTCCCCATGGAGTCTGCCTTCACTCCATTCTCAGTCTGGCAACCTTGGTTCCCTCAGCTTGAGGCTTGCAGCCCTTGTCCGGGGGTGGAGGGGCGTGCTGGCATCTCCCCCTCCTCCAAGCCTCCTCTGTTTCTCTCTTGTGACTTTCCTCCAGAGCCAGTTGCTTTTACAGATAATGGGATTTCATTGTGGGGCAGCAGAGCCCCCTGCAGCTGTCGGCTGTGCGGGAAGATACGGAGTGGTGATCAATGGTTCCCATCCGGATGTGTTCATTTTGGGATGGCTGTGTCTGTTTATTAGGTCTAGTGGATCGGTGAAGTGGCTGAAGGTGAGCATTGGCTGTTGTTCAGCAAGGGAGCGGGCTGCTTTGAGTTCAAGGGGCCTGGAGCAGCTCGGCTTCGTTCCTGAAGACCCCAAAGCCGTGGACTGCGCTCTCTGCGACGTCTCTGGAGGAAACCCGTGTCCGAGGGCTGGACATGGGAGTGGGTTAGGGCAGAGGTCCCTTGGAGCGTCTCCATGCTGTGGCAGGGTGGTTGTTTATTGATTGAAAGAGAACACGCATGCAGCTGACTATAAATCCTTCACTTATTCAGCTGGGGATCCAGCAGGTGTTTCAGAAAGAGGTGGCCACACAAACACCCAGAGGAAGCAGAGTCCTTTGGCATATCTTACCCCCGTCCCTCTTTCCTAATGGGAGCTGGCAGTTGCCGCTGTTGGTGGCACTTTCCGTGCAGAGAGAATCCTGCCAAGGTTGGAAAAGAAGCCAAATTCTTGGAGCACTACTTGTGTTTCCCATTCAGGTTTGTATCACTGCCCTGGGAGGCCTAATGACAACACGGCTTGTGTTTCCCGTTCGGGTTTGTATCACTGCCCTGGGAGGCCTGATGACAACACGGTGTGTGATCTTTTAGGCTCTTCTGGTTCTTGAATGGAACCGGTCCCATGAGCAAGTCTACCTCTTCATAGGGGAAGCGGGTTGGGGTTGAAGAAGGCAAACTCCATGCTGAGTTGTCCCTGGGCATTCTCTCTTTCTCTCTTTCCTTTGGACATTGGAAAAAGCCAGATTCGTCCGAGGCCTCACCAAGGCCTCTTTCTGGAATAATGGCAGAGTCCTCCAAGTTCTAACACTGGTCACCTTTCCTTGGGCTAGCAGTGTCAATGTTCTTCCTCTGAAGATTGCCGATATCTCCAAGAATAAAGCAAAAAAGTCTGAAACTCTGTGTGCCACTTTTGCAGCTGGCCCCGACCGAGGGCTCAGAACCAGATTGACTCCTATAAAACTGGACGAAGCAAGTGAGATAAGAACATTCTGATCTTAGTCCGTGGTCGGACAGGACTGTGATCGCACAGTCTCATCGAGGACGGCGAGCCCCACAATCATTTTGTATCTCTGCCCAGAGACTGTGTGACACTGGTGTTTTGGGGAGGGAGGCCACGCAGGTAATTGTCATCACCTTGTTCAGTTGATAGCACAGATGTCAGACGTTGGAGAGGCTGAGGTGGCCAGAAACATCACAGAAAAAAAGGCTCTTACAGGGAAGCTGTCCCATAACACCTTATGACCTCTCTAGAATATTCTGTTGCACATCAGCTGTTGATATAGAAGGTGAAACTTCCTGAGGCTGGGCAAAGAGCATTTTGGGTGAAAAGTACAGGGAGCCCCAGTGGTTATTCAGTGCTGACTAGCTGGACTGGACAATTCTTCCTCTCTAAACAGGTGGGAGAGTTGTTGGGAACCTCAGAAGGAAAAACGGCAGTAACAGTAGGGTTCCACTCTTTGTAGAGAGTGGAAACGCAGCCTTTATTGGTTAGGATGACCCACAGGGAAGTGGAATGTCGGCCCTGGGCAAACCGACCATCCTTTGCTTAAGACTGCTATGCTGGCGATTTTCCAGATGTCAGGAAAGCCACCCAGCCGTGGTGCCAAGAGGCTCAGCGCACCCCAGGCAAGACTGTCAGCTGTACGTGATCAAATGGCTCCCAGCCAGCGATGCAGCTGACTCGTAGGATCAGCTGGTGGTGGAATGACAGGGATGAGGATGGGAACCGGGGGGAGTGAGCAGGAGACAAATGACAGTGACCGAAGCTCAGAGTTTCTGCCGGCTTCTCAGAAGTCCAGTGGAAACACATTTCCTCCTGGAATTCCACATTCAGTGCAGCTGGTCCTTGCTTGCTTATTCCTTGAACGTGCTGATACACCTGCAGTGCGTTCTTTGGAGTTCCTGAAGCTACTATTAGTCTACTTGAAAGGCAGAGAAGGGAAGAGACAGAGTGAGGCATCTTCTATCAGTTGGCTGATTACCTTCTATGGCCACAGCAGCCAGGCCTGGGCCAAAGCAAAGCCAGCAGCCAGGAATTCTATCTTGGTCTCCCACATGGTGGCAGGGTTCTAGCACTAGAGCCATCTTCTACCTCCCAGGCACATCAGCAGGAAGCTGAATTTGAAGAGGAGCAGCCAGGACTCCACTAGTGGTGGCTTAAAGCACTGCACCACAGCGCCAGCCCCTGCAATGTTTTCCCTTGTTAATATTCATTGAATTGGACATTTAGAATGAACTGCATTTTGTTGTATATACATTATAACTCAATGAGGCTGATTTTAAAAACATTGAGCCTAGTGATTCGGTGTGTGCCAAGAATTTACATGCATTCGCTTATTTAATGCAATTGTGTAATCCCACATTCCAGGCGAGAAAACAGGTGCCAAGTGCCTTGCCCTGAACACACAGCTAAAGGTAGATTGGTTTCCTCTTTTTCTAGTGTAGCATTAACACATTCAGGACAGTAAAAGGGTGACATGGGACCTCGAAGACAGTGATGCCTTTTCAGCAAGTTCAGGATTGAAGTTGAAGCCCGGACAGTCAGGGGTGCAGCTGGCCCTGAGTGCCTGGCTAACACCACACTCTTCTGAGTCTCCTGTCCTAAAATGCCTCCCTCTCTCTCTAGATAACCTGTATGGGTTCATGGGCCCACAATGCATCTGCTTTCCAGTGGTATAAACAGAGTGGAAACTTCAGTGAGAGTACCCGCAAGCCTGTGCCCAGGTTGGCAGTGGAGGCAGCTGGCGGGCTGGAGACAGGTCACCTAGGGGCTCCAGTGCACTCAGACAGCAGCTCCTCAATTACTGCTGCGGGATGCTCTGCAGGACTCAGAGGCACCCGGCCTGATGCTCCAAGAGAAGGGGGGAAATTGGATCTCCTAAACTTTAAATGTTGGCTGGTAAACCAAGAGGGAGGAATACCGTTTGGTGGAAGGCCTGAGCCTGTGGGCTGCCAGTCTGTGACCTGTGCTTTGCAGGTGCTGTTGCTGCCTTGCTGTCCCTCCTTTGTCTGCCGTCCATGGTCTTCAAGCTCCCCCACCCGTTGCCCTTTCACAGACAGCCAGCTTGGTTCTGCTTACCCTCCTGCTGATCCTCTGCTGGGTCTCTCTGTTTCTTTCCTGGGCTCCCATCCCAGTCTGCAACAGCTGTGCCCTCTCTGCTCAGCCCCCATCGAAGTAAGGTTTCCAAAGCACAGCTCTTTTTGGGATGCCCACATCCACCTGCATGAAAGTCTTCCCTGCCCTCCCTCCCCGACCCTGGTATCTGTGGATAAAACTGCCCTTGTCTGGCGCCGTCATGCCTCTGCATTTGGTCCCTCCCTGTCCTTCCAGCTCTGCGTTTTGCTGGGTTTCCATGCTCTGCAGACTCTTCTTCCTGTCGTACTCAGGTCTCCCCACAGTACTTGCTTGCCTCACTTCTCTGCATTGGCTCATGCTTTTCCTAGTTCCGTTCATGCTGTCTGCCTGGCAACCTCTTATACCAAGACCCACTTTTAACTCTAACTCCTTGGTGCAACCTTCACTTCTCTGCCTCTCAGTGTGCACAAACCATCCACGCTGAGAACTCAGCACTTAGCATCTTGGGGTTGCTGGGATACAACGGCATTGGATCCTGCAGCCTTGTTTGTCTTCCCAGCTGTGTTTCCAAGGGTCATTTTGTGTGATTGGTACCTCACACGGTGCCTGACCTGTGGTAGCAACTCAACAGTTCGTGGAATGATTGGACCAGTGTTGAGTAAATGAATGGAAGACTGGCTGAACCACTCCTTTGTTCTGTTTGTCCTGGATGTTGGGACAGTTGTTTGCTGGTTCTTCACTGGTGGGAGCTTTGATGGTGGAGAGAATGTGACACCAGGTCCATGCAGTAGAGAGCCAACTGGGCCAGCTTGGTTCCAGAAGTCCAGACTGTTAGGCATTGGTTTTGAATTATTATTTGCCGTTTTGCAGGGAGTCCTCCAGACATCCTTGGGTTCCCGAGGTCTTTGTCACCACCACCACTCTCATTAACTGTCACAGAATGTTACATACTATGGAAATAAAAAGAGAGCCATTCTGTATGCTGACCGTTTATCACAGGCGGTGATCATGGTGGGAGTATGTTGGCTTTGACCTCCAGGTGGGGATGGAGAGCATCCTGCACTGGCTGTGTCTTGGCTGCAAGCTGGGGATGTGCACAGGTGGGCACGGCAAGGGGTGTTTATTACATGGGCCTGGGGTTGGCATGTTTATCATAGACAGGAGACCCACAGGGCTGTCCTGGGGATGCCAGGTGGGAGATGCCAGGAAGGGGTATGTGAAATGACTCTTTATTTGTTTAACATCAGGCCAGTGTTGTTGTTTTTTGTAAGTACAGTGAGTAGTGAATTCTGGGGAAAATTTGCTTCCACTATAAACATGTTCGTTAGGAGTCATTAATATGACATTCACACATCCCTAATAAAGAGCATAACACAGAAATCTGGCACCATGGAAATGCCCAGAGGACATTAAGTACGAGTCTTAAAACCAAGAGTATTGGAAACAAGATATTTTTACTTCTCGTTTGGGAATAATATAATTGCGTTTTGTGGGTCTAGCAGATGCTGGGGCCAGCTGCTAGGAGAGCCTTGGAATTTTTTTCCCCCTCAGTTTTGGTCCCTTATAGTTAAAGCCCTTGTTTTAGAACTCCCATAAAAACTAAACTTTAAGAATTATCCCTTAGTTGAAACTTTTTTCTTTTTTTTTCTTTTTTTGCATGTGCGGATTATACTGGAAATTGCATAGACTGTAGAGATATTTGTAACAGCTGGATTCAGGTGAATGATGAAAATACACACAAAGCATATAGAATGTAGACAGGTACATAGGCATATGTATACATACATGTAGACATGTACAAATATGTGACATGTTTGTTGCAATGAGCCCTTTGTACAAAGCCCCACCCACTAACCTTTCTCCCTTCGTGACCTTTTCCTGACCCTCAAGGCCGGCTGGGTCTGGGCTGAGAGGCCTGGGTGGGTGTCCTGGTCCTCCCCTGAGGCTGTTCCAGGGGGAACTGTTGGAGGGGACGCTGGGGTCTCTGGATTTGACTGTTTTATAGCGTTGGGCAAAGACGCCATCTGCACTGGCCTCGCCTGGGGAGGCAACGGACGAAACCTTGAGAGGCCTGGCTGAGGAGTTGGTTCCAGCAGGCCCTCCGGCTCCTGAGGCTCACCCAGCGGGTGTACGGCTGCTGGCTGCCTGGAGGTGGGACCGGGGCTCCTCCCCTGAGTGTGACCCTGTGGCATGAAGCACCTCCCTCACCACCTGACTCTAGGTTAGCCCTGTGGGCATGGCAGCTAGTAGAGATGTACCTGGGCCATCTCCACCGGCTCTGGAGCTGAGCTAGGTGGAGGAGGTTGTGGGCGGAGAACACACCCTGAACTAAGGGAACCAGGCATGAAACAATACAAAATACTCATGCCTGCTTTTTAAGATTGGTGTAGTCATAATATTTCCTACAAATGAGATTAAAAACAAGGTGTGTTATTAACTGTTTCTCTCTCTCTCTCTCTCTCTCTCTCTCTCTCTTGCTTCTAGACCATTACAAATTATGCACACAGCTTGCCTTGGTGGCTTGTCGTCTCTTTCCAGAGGACAACACTGCTCTAGGGCTGGCAGACTGGCCACGCACCGCTTTTGTGGGTTCCCCCCCCCAAGATTTATTTTACTTATTTGAAAGTCAGAGTTAGAGAGAGAGAGAGATCTTCCAACTGCTGGTTCGTTCTCCAGCTGGCTGTAAAGACACAGAGCTGGGCCAGAAGGAAGCCAGGACCCAGTCTCCCATGTGGGTGCAGGGAGGAGCCAGGATTTGAACCGGGGTTCACATGGGATTGCTGGTGTTGCAGGTGGCAGATTAACGCATTATGTCACAATGCCAGCCCCTGTGTGCTACCTTTGTGAGCGAAGTGAGCTGACAGGGCTGTTTCTCTGGGATGTAAAATGGGGGGCCCTGCACCTCTGTGTGTCCACAGCCTGGACACCAGTAGCCAGTGGAGGCCCTGGCTGTGTTTGCAGCCTTTAGAGGAGCACTCTGCGTTCTTCAGCTCCGCTCCCTAGCCTGTCAGCAGCGTTTTTGGAGACCCTGAAGGGCACAGCAGTGATTAGGGCCTGGCATGCCACCTTCTACGGTGCCTAAGGAGCCAGGGAGGGAAGAGGACCACACCCGGAGCCCGTGCGCCAGCAGGCCCTGGGCATGGCAGCTGCTGGCCGGAGCTGGAGATCAGTGTGGCGTGAGGCAGGAGGCAGGGCTTCCAGAGGGATGGGGTCATGAAAAGGGCCCGACAGATGCTACCAGCAGGCTTGCTAGCAAGGGACAAGAGGAGCTGGGCACAGTGATGTGCTAATTTCCTACCTGCCAGTTCCAGCAGAGTGGCCTGCTTGTCACTGCCACGGGCTTGGTAGTCTAGCCCGATCACTGGACAGTCCACATGCCAGGGGATGGAGGGGACAGATGGGTGCCAACATGATGAAGGACCAGGGAGGGATGGGAAGCAGAACTGCACTGCCCCTCCAGCCTGCTTGCACTGCTCTCCTGATGGGGCTCAGCCAGTGCCCTGGGAGGGTCCTTCTGTCCTCCGGACATTCAGGGACTAATGCTGAACAGATCTGAAGGCTGTGTAAGATCCCATCATGCCTTGCTCCCGTGTGCACACAGGTGTCAGACCTTGGCAGCGTTTATCTATGTGAACGTCCAAAGGACAAATTTTAAACATTGGAAATCTGCAAGCCAGACAGTCTTTGCTTTGGAGCCGGCAGTGGAGTCCTTCATCTTGACACCTGAGCCATTCCTTTTGGCACTGATGCAGTGTTTAGGTGTAACAGTCGGCGTCTGTGGTCTTTAGCACATCTGGGATGGCTGTCTAGCTTTGAACATGTTCATTACCCCAAGAGCAAACCCCAAACCTAATAAGCAGTCCTTCCCCACCCTCTTCTTCCCCCAGCCCTTGGTATTCTGTTTTTTTTTTTAATTTAATAAAGATTTACTTTATTTTTATTGCGAAATCAGATATACAGAGGGAAGGAGAGACAGAGAGGAAGATCTTCCGTCTGATGACACACTCCCCAAGTGACGGCAATGGCCGGTGCTATGCCGATCAGAAGCCAGGAGCCAAGAACTTCTTCCAGGTCTCCCACTGGGGTTCAGGGTCCCAAGGTTTTGGGTTGTCCTTGACTGTATTCCCAGGCCACAAGCAGGGAGCTGGATGGGAAATGGGGCTGCCGGGATTAGAACTGGCACCCATGTGGGATCCCAGTGCGTTCAAGGTGAGTAGCTTTAGCAGCTAGGCCACTGTGCTGGGCCTCTTGGTATTCTGTTTTCAGGAGATTTCTCATCCTAAGCCCCTGTGAGTGGCATTCAGGTGGCTGCCTTTTGCCCTCTTATGGATGACGCTGCCATGCTGTGTGTGCCAGTTTTCAGCTGTCTGGGATGTGCCTGTGTTTTTGGCTTGTGTGCTCTGGGACTCTTCCGAGCCAGGCTTGAGCTCCAGAAGCAGTGGGAAGGAGTGTGTGTGCCCGGGCCCTGAGAGCAGACTTCCTCCTCCCGTTGCTCCCATTTTCACTGTACGAAGAAGATGGGCCAGAGCTGTGGTTTCTCCTGTCTTCTCCGGGTCTGAGGCTTGTCGGAGCTTTGGGGAAGAGGAGAGAGCTTGGCGATGGTGAGAACGCTTCCCCTTCCGTCTGCTGTTTGTAATCTCCGGGGAAGGCGTTTTAAGCAAAGGGTTCCATGGATACAAGTTCTGCCCCTCACAGGAGCAGATACCTTCATGAACAGTCTGCAGGGTTTGGGGTTAGAAATGAACTTGCTGGAACACCACTCGGTCTGGACCTTCCTGACCCACTGAAGGTCAAGGGGTCGTGGGGAGACCCCAGGTTAGGCAGGAGCCAAGGGCTGCCAGTCTGGGTGGGCAGGTTGACTTTGCCCCATGCCTTTCCTTTGTTATTCTCCGTGGAAGCTTATGGTGGCACACGATGGTGGCACAGTGTGGGCTCAGGGGGCATTCCACTTGGGTTCTGTAGGTTGTGTTTGTGTGAGCTGGGATGACTCTCCTACGGACTCGGTGCCCGTAAGACAGGCATGGTCCCTTTGGCATAGTTTGATATGAAGATCCAACAGTGTACCTGGCTCCAGGTGGCACTCCATCCTAGTTAACATGCTGACATCACTGGCATCAATGGCAGATGGTGCAGCCCCTCTTGTCCAAAGTCTCCTCGTGGTGCCACCCTCTCTTAGCACCAAATGCGGGCATGCTATGTGTTGTGTGGTCCATGGGCATGCCTGGACCCATCTTCCCAGACTGTTCCTGGGGGTAGAGAAGGCAAGATCTGCCCATCTCCTGAGGAGAGCGATGGACTGGGCACACTGGGCAGCAGGAGTCAGTGTTTAGACAGGTGTCCTACACATCCAGGCCAGATTCTGGGCAGCATTGGGGGTGACAGCCCTGGTGGTCATGTCTAGCTTTGGGGCCCAGCCAGCATCAGCATGTCAGAGCTGGGAGCGGGATGCTGGCTTTGGCTTGCTCAGAAAGACCCCTTGGAGCCAGGATGTGTGCTCTTCCCGGGGAGCTCGTGTGGGAGCTATCAGAGCCTGGGATAAGCCAAATTTAGTTTGGGGTGGAGGGAGCAGCGGCCAAGCTGAAGGACAGTTCCCATGTCCATGTGACTTGCTGGGACATCTGCTTGCTTGCATCACAGCACATCGGAGCTTGGCTCTGGAGCCGATGGTGTGTTTGACTTCCATGCCTGGGCACCACACCAGCTCCTGGACTTTTTGCCATCCTGACTGTGAGCTCGTCCACAGCAGGCGCCTGACCTGTGACAGGTGCTCCAGAAGGATCGGAAGCTCTGCCAGGTTGTGGTGAGTGCTGTGGGAGGATGCTCTGTGAGCTCCTTTTTGGCTCTGGCTATGTCCCTGTGAATCATGCACTCTGAGCTGGGCTGCTGTGGTTGTCTTCCTTCAGCTAATTAGGAGTTAATTATGGTTAACTGCTGCATGCACCAGCTTATACGGTCTTGCTTCAGCCACTTCCCAGCCTCAGATACTCATTTGTGAATGTGCTTTTACTCACACAGGGCTTGCCTCTTTTCCTTTCTACCCTCCACCCAAGCTGAGCAAGTGTATCGGGTACTTCCTAGCTGGCCCAGGGCACTGCTAATTCCTGGGGATGCACCAGAGGACATCACCCCTGTGCAGGGCCCAGTGCGGGACACCAGAGGACATCACCCCTGTGCAGGGCCCAGTCAGTGCGGGACACCAGTGAGGGCGTCACCCCTGTGCAGGGCCCAGTGCGGGACACCAGAGGACATCACCCCTGTGCAGGGCCCAGTGTGAGATGTTCTGCAAGCATACCGACTGCCCAATTCCACACACTGGAGGGATGCGTAGGTTCTGGAGAGTGGGAGAGGGACTCTGCCCTAAATGGGATGTTATGTTGGAGGGCCTAGACCCAGGAAGTGTCATTCCATCTGTGTACACTGAGACCTGCAGGAATTAGGCTCCTACAGAGAGGAAACAAGATGTGAGAAGGCTCAGAGATGTGAGAACCCTGTACAAGGGGACCAGCTACTCATTATCTGGGTCCTTTAACTGTAATCAACAGGAACAACTTGCACAAAGCAGCTGCTTGGTCGCTGCTCCCCAGGTCCTTGTGGAGGGGACTGGCTTCCAGATGCAAGTGGCCTGGCCTCTCTGTGTCCAGTCATCGGCTCCCTGGGGGCAGTAGTCGGTTCCCTTGATGAGACGTGGTCTTGATCTCCACCTGGGGTCTGTTACTCTCCATGGCGTCAGCCCCATTTTCTGCTGTAATCCACTCTGCCGCCCCGGTATTGGGTGTCCCCTCTTCTTGTTCCTCAAACCCAAGTGTAGGTGTCTCCAGGACCAGACGCAAACTCCGTAGTGTCCAAGCCCAGAAGAGGCTCCTGGCTGCTGGGTAGATGGGCTGGTGGCCTGCAAGCTGCCCTCCCTTTGGCAGCCCTGGTCGCAGGGAGCACCGACAAGGAGCGTTTGCTGGTACTAAGCGGCAGCCCCATGTGCCCTGGCCGCACCACAATCAAGGGAGCCATGTAGGAGCTCAGCCTGAATTTAACGTATGATCCTGCCAGTTTCATGTTAGCAGATCTGTTTGGAGCTGGAAGTAATGGGCCGTATCACATCTCAGAGCTGCAACACTGCCTTATGTTGATGTCATCACCGGCTTTTTATGGAAATTATTAATAAATCAGTATTTCTATCTGCAGCGGTGTTGTGTCTATAAATATTTAATTTACCTCCAGGTGCCCACACTTTCTCCGTCTTTGCCCTCAAGTCTGCTGAGCGTGCTCTTCTCTGAAGCGCCGTTCAATAGATTAAGTTATCAGTAGGGGAAAGGCTGACTTTCTCTTCACGTGGCTCTGTCTTTTCAATCACTGTGTGGTTTGGCTGAGGGGATTAGGACTCAGGTGGAGGGAACACGACGTCTCCCTCATGACAAAGATGAAAGATCCGTCCAGCCTCGGAAAAGGCGACACCTGCCAGTGGTGGCCTCGCGTGAGTGGAAGCCCGCTGGGGTCGGCAGGTGGTTCTGCTTCCGGTAAATGACATTTAGAATCCGCACAGGGTGTCTGATGTTTTCTTTCCACAGAGAACTATTTTTTGTCCTTGCCGCCGACTCATCTTCCGAAGCCTGGAGCTTTGATGCTTGCGAAGGGACAGGCGGAGTGCGGGGGACTGAGACTCTGGGTCGACCCTGCGTCCAGAGCCAGTGCTCTCCTAGCAGGGGGCAGCTCCAGCCTCGCCGCAGAGGATGGCCACTAAGAAACAGCAAAAAAAAAAAAAAAATTTCCTTTCTGACTTCTCAGGATCCGATGTGAGCTAACTGTTGCTATTATCTTTTTATTCTTCTGTTGCAGGAAATTGCAGCTTATTTAATAACATTTGAGAAACACGAAGAATGGCTAACCACTTCCCCTAAGACAAGGTAATGTCCCCGATCTTGCAGTTTTTTTTTCCAACATGCATAGTGAATGGATTGATTCTTATAGAGGATCTGGTTTGGTCCGACAGTCTTTGAGAATGCCACCTGCCAGCTTGGACCACATGGGCCAGTTCGTTGACCAGAGGTACCGCTAGCAAGTACGGCTGGATGGATGCCACGCGGTGTGGCTGCCAGCCTGTGGGCTGGGCCTGGTGACTCAGGCTGGACCCTGCAGTCGGGTGTCAGTTAGGCAGGCGTGTCAGGGAAAGCTTGTTTTGGGAACGGGCCTACCTGTCAGCAGCTTCCCCCTGGAAATGTGAGGTTTTAAGGAGAGAAGTGAGTTTGGAAGCCCACTTTGATCTCAGTGCATTGACAAACTCTAAGCCAGGCTCTTCCTGGTTGGGGCAGGAGGGTGCTGTCTGGGAAGAAGCTGGGCTGGGCTTGTGGTTGGGTACGCGACAAATGTCCCGCAGCCCAGGCCCTGCCACAAACACTGACTTCCTATTGCCACTTGGGGATAGAGGGACCGGACACAAACAGTGGACCTGCGTGCCGGAGGCAAGACTTCCTGTCCTGACTTTCTGAAGAACATGACGTGGGGGCTTGGGGTCTCCTTTAAAGGCAGCGTCTTCTTTCCTCCCCTTTCTAGGTTTTCATTTTCCATGAGTTTCCTTCTAGAAGCTTCCAGTTGCTGCGCCTTGGCTCTGAGGGGATAGGGCCTGGTATAGATCAGCTCACAGCACAGCTGGGCAGCAGGTCTGAATGTGACAGGTGGGGAGGCCCAGGCTGTCTTCTAGAAGCACCTGGAGTCCCCAGGCTGGCGAGCTGGGACTGGAGAGCGGGGTCTGAGCTGGACCTGCTGCACCCTCTGCTAAGCTGTGGAGGAGGCAGGGCCTCATCCGTCACCTGTTTTTTGTTTTGTTTTGTTTGTGTATTTGAAGTTATCGCTCCCAGAGGCTTGGCTTGCTGTCACTGGTCAGTGTCCTGTAGCTGAGGCCAACCCTCCTGTCTGGGGCCAGGTCAGCAACGTGAAAGATTGGGTCCCGAGACTCCTGGTCCCTAGGGCGTTCTATTTGCAGGAATGGGGCTGGGGCGAGCATCTGGCCTGAAGGGGGTCAGGGCTACCGTGAGGCGGGGAGGCATTCGACATACATGTCTCAGACCTGTCACGCTCATGGCTGCTTGCTCCAGGACGTCTGCTTCTAGAACTGTCATTCCCCTAACTGAGGGGTCATCCCGTGAGCTGCAGGGCCCAGCTGATCCAGGTGTGGAATGGGGGCCTCAGGCTTTGCTATTCCCAACATTCCTGGGTATGGGCTGGGACCACTTACTTGGAATCCTCCCCTTAAAACAAGCAACCTAACACCACCCTCCCTCCTTGGAGCAGAAGGAGGCAGGTTTGGTTTCACTCCGGGCTGTCCCCTGACTGCTCCTTCAGCGTTTCCGCGAGGCCCTCGTGGGCAGGCAGCAAAAGTGCAGGCAGGAGTGTCCCTAGAGTAGGTCGGTGTTTGAGTTCAGACCCACAGACACATGCTGAGCCTGATACAGCAAGAGGGTTGAGTTTCTGCCTTGCTTTGGGGTTTCAGTTGAGACATGAGTGTCATTCGGAGTCATGCCTGACTAGGAGTCAGCGACACCCCGCCTGAGGCCCAGCAGGTGCAAACACGGCGGAGAGGGATCTGGGTGTTAGCCCCGACTCAGTCACTTGGTGGCTTGGCCAGTGTACCAGATCACTCCCCTGTCTTCTTCCTATGTGAAAGGAAGTTGAAGTAGGCCCTACCCACCCTGCGTTGTTGTGGGCATCAGATGTGATGCTGTCCGGAACTATTTTCCCACCCTGCCAGCCCCGCTTTGAGTCGTGGTGCGGAGGGGCCCCCAGCCTGCCGGGGCTCCCCTAGAGCTTGGAGGGGTGCATTTCTTTCCTGAAGCCAGAGGGAGGAGACAGAAGGTTTCCGTTGCTGTCATAGCATCCACTCTGTGTTTATGCAAAGCGCTTCGTCCCAGGAGAGAGCAAAGTTGCTGCGCTTGTTCAAGGATCTTCCTGAATTAGTTGTAGAGTTGAATTTGGATCCCCCACCACCCCCCTCCCCGCCACCTCTAGGATTGAAATTAATTGGTGCTGTTAACTGCTGAGCCTGTCCAAGCTGGCCTCTCGGAATTAAGGAATTAATGGCACCAACACCCTGCTGAACGCACAGGCGACGCGGCTTCTGTTTGCCCGCTGCCGCCACTGCTAATTTCATTTTGGAAAATTAATAAAAATGAATTGCACCGCTGACATTTATAGAGTTTCCTAATAAAATGATACATTGTTTGTGCGGAGGAATCCCTATTAAATTAATTGCTGTAATCAGTCCACATATAGATGTTGGTACAGAGGCTGCGGAGGGACCTACGGCCGGTCTCTGTGGCTTGCTGATGGTGAGGGTTATAAATTTAGCCCTCGCTCAGATCCTGCCCTAATTACAGAGAGGGTCCCGGGAGCCCGGCTCACCTGTTTAATAATGAGGTGTGCTAGGAGGATACAGCATCCGGTCGAAAGATCACCCTTCAGGACGCCTTTCACTGTGCTTGCCCTGGGCTCAGCTCCCAGACAGCATTTGGAGACCTCGGGGTTCGCCGTGCTCCCCGGTCCTCCCGAGGACTTGGAAGGAGGAGTGTTCCTCATTCTCGGTTCCTCCTGCTCCTCCTTCCCTCTTCCAAAGTGCTTGCCTGCCCGCAGCCAGGCCCCTTCCCTCTGTGTCTTGGCTCTTCTCCGGAGTGCCTGTGCCCACCTGTGCCCAAGGTGTCCTTGCCATTCCTTGTTCACTTACTCACTGCCTCACTGCCTCCTCTAAGTCTTATTCTCACAGTCAGAGGAGTTTTTAGGCGACGTGATCCGTGACCACGGCCGGACGCCCTCGTGTGAGATCAGAACATGAGCTTGAGTGATGCCAAGGAAGAGATCTGAGTTTGCTGCTGGTTCCTGCTTTTGTTTCTTGTTCATCTAACCCCAGCGTTGGCCAGCTGAGCTAGTACCTGCTCCTAGAGGCAGGGCGGGCCCGTGCACCCCCAGGGCTGCACAGGGAACAGACGGCAGCACGGGTCTCGGAGCCAGCTGCACTGTTCACAAGCTTTTCTTTCCCACTGCACTGCCGTGTCCAGAGGGCGTGGGGGATTTGAAGGTGTCACTGGTATTCCTCCCCAGGCAATCACTTCCATGAATTCTGAACCCCTCAAGGGACCCAGGTGCCTGCGAGTGCCCCTCTCTGCTGCTGAGGGTGGTTCAGGCACACCAGCCTGGTGCTCTCCTGAGCTGCCCTGCCTGGTCCACCTTGGCTCCTTGTGCCCAGGCTGCATGGGAGAGATGCAAAGGGCAGGTGCGGAGCCAGCTGGAGGCAGGCAGGTGATTGCAGGGATGAGCCATTCTGGTCATTTATTCTCCATCCCGTTCCCGGCCCCGGGACAAGGGCCAGCTTCTCTGGAATCCGAGGACGCAGCAAGCTCAAGATTGAAGTGAAAATGCTTCCTGCTCAGGAATCCTGTTAACGCTGGTGGGGAGGATGGGACATGCTATTAGCTATCTAATTAATTCATTAGATTGATACTGATAGCACCTTGACACTGAAACACTAAGGGTCTTGTAATAGAATTTTTCTATAATGAAGACTAAACACTTCTTGCCAATAAGCAGTAAACAGGCATGGGAAAGTCATGGGTTTTTTTTTAATGTGTTTGGATAGCGTCTCTTTTGCACCAAATAAACTTCCCTTTTGTTTTTTTTTTATCTGTTTGAGATGCAGAGAAGCCCCCATCTGCTGGGTCACTTCCCAAATGCCCAGATGCCCCCACTGGGCCAGTGCCAGCAGCTGGGAACTCACTTCCAGTCTCCCACGAGGTCAGCAGCAGCCATTCCCACTGCCTCCCAGCATGTCAGAGCCAGGTATCACACCCAGGCCTATAAGTGCTAGCTAAATGCCTGCCCTTAAACCTACCTATACATTCCATTTTCCCATGAGCCACGTGTGAGGTGTAGGGCCCCGGGAGTGTGCACTGCCTTCCACCACCTGCCCCTGTCTCCCACCCCAGTGCTGACTGCAGATCACAGTTCAGCCTGAGTCCTGCAGGCCCCCTGGCTTGCCCTGCACCTGCTCTGTCGGGTCTCAGCCTGCATCCCCTTCCCAGCCCTGGTCACCGACGTCCCTGTCCCTGTCCCCTTGGCTTCATGCTTGTGACGTCACACCTGACTCAGAGGCTGGGGCCGTGCCGCCTCCTCTTGCCAGCTCGTCCTCCCTGGCCTCCCTTGGAGTTGCTCCCCTGGGTTCTCATCCCCCCTCTCTCTGTTCTGTTGGTCTTACTCTCACCTGCCATTTTGTTTCTTGTTTTTGTCTCTTTCCCTAACTCCTTTTTACTCTGCAGAAAAAAATGCCTCAAGAAACTAAAATCTTCCTCCCTCCCTCCCTTCCTTCTTTCCTTCCTCCATCCTTCCCTCCCTCTCTCTCTCTCTTCGCTCGCTCCTTTCTCTCTCTCAGCAGGCATTTAGCTCAGCAGTCTTTGCACCCTATGCCAGAGTGCCAGCTCCGAGTCCTTGCTCTGCTGCCACCCCAGCTCTGTCCACGCATGCCTTCACGGGCACGGGTGACGGCTCCAGTGCTTGAGTCCTTGCTGCCTATGTCAGAGACGCAGACAGACCCCTGGGCCCCCGGTTTTGGCCAGGTGCAGCTCCAGCTGTTGGGGGCATTGGGGAGTGACCCAGTGGGTGGAAGACTATTTAAACAAATAAAATAAATGTATTTGCAATATTTTAAAATCATTCGTTATGTATTTGAGAGGTAGGGAGAGATAAATAGAACAAGAGGGAGGGAGATATTGAGAGGGAGGGAGAGGAAGGGGGAGAGAGAGGCAGAAAGAGAAATAGTGGGTGCTCCCTCTAGTTCTCTCTCCAAATGCTAAAATAGTGGCTGGGAGCTGGAAGCTCAGTGCAGGTCTCTCCCGTGGATGGTAGGAACCCGGCCAGTCACTGCTGGCTCCCAGGGTCTGCGCTGAACAGCCAGTGGGAGTCCTGAGTCAGAGCCTGGAAGCGATCCCTGCTACACGGAGCCCGCTGAGAGCCTGCTCCCCCCCAGGCAGTTTTGAGGAGGGTAAATGCACAGCTGCTCCAGACAAGGAGGCCTGGCGCTGAGACCCTTGGCCACAAAGCCCCTCCCACAGCTGGTGCTGGCCGGCCCGCCCCCTTCTCCCGTGGACCACTCTTGCTTTGGAGGGAAGTGTGTTGCGACCTCTCTCCAGAAGGCCATCCAGCATGCCACGCACATCTCTGTGACCGTGGCCCGTGGACACCTCTTGTCTTGGTGTGGTGTGGGTGTGTCTTCTGGGATGGCTCTCACCCAGGGGCCCGTGTTGCACACCGGAGACTTCCCGCCCGGCGATGCCTCTGATCTCTTTAAGCAGGACACCCTGGCCAATGAGGAATATTTCTGAGAATAAAAAAATCTGCCCCTGGCTTTGGGCTCACAGAAATGGAAAGGCATTTGCACGCCCTGTCAGTGCCCATTGACTAATGTTGTTGCTGTGTTCTGCCTACCAGTTTATTCTTAGTTTCTTCGTGCCCCTCCTGCACTTGGGAAGTGGGGCTTGGCCGGCGTCCCTGTAACGGGCCCTGTGATGTCCATGGTGTTTCCTCTGCACCAGGTGCTCGCCACGGAGACGGGTGGGCCTGGGGGTTGCGGCATTCTGGGGCAGGAAGGGAAGGCGTGCTTTGGAATAATCTACCTTTCACAGCTGGCGAGTTAGTGTGTGACGAGCAGTTAGCCGACGGCCTGGGCGTTCTGGGCTGGGTGAAGCGGTGTCACTGGCTTTGCTATTCTTGGGTTCCCCACTGCCCTTCATCACGGAGCTTTTCTAAACAAGTGCACAATCAATCAGAAGCAGAGCTGGGACGTCTTCTCTTGTTCTCCAGCTTGGTTGTGTGACCCAGTTTCCACATGAGCCTCTGCTTGGTGAGCAGTGTGTGTGTGTACTTACACCAAATGCACACACATGCTCAGGAGCACCAGACACACGGACAGTTCCACATGCTATAGCCACACTGCACAAGGCCCGTGAAACAGGGACATATGCACACGGTCCACAACCCTTGCATGTGTACAGTACAGAAACACACACACACACAGGTCCACACATATACCCCTAAACCCACAACACTCACATACATACACACTAATACATGTTTGTGCATAGGAACACATACACAACCCTGAACCCACAACATTCAATCACACACTGCTACCTGTACTCGATGCTGTCCTCTCTCTTCGTTCTATTATTCAACAGCACGAGGAGAGAACATTTTATTCTAAAAGAAAACATTAGGGGCTGGTGGTTTGGCATGACAAGCTAAGCTACTGCCTGCAGTGCTAGCAAGTGTGGGTGTGAGTGCTGGTTCAAGTCCCGGCTGCTCCACTTCCAATTCAGCTCCCTGCTAATGGCCTGGGAAGGCGGAGGGAGGTACCCTAAGAGCATGGCCGCTGCCCGCAGCTGACAGCCTAGCCGGGCTCTGGTCACTGTGGCCATTTGGGAAGTGGACCGGTGATTGGAAAATTTTTTCTTTCCTCCTGTCTCTTCCTCTTTCTCTCTGTAACTCTGCCTTACCGATAAGGAAAATAACTCTTTTCCAAAATAGACAACATTAATGTTTCCGTCCTGGCGGTTCCTGGCCTCTCTTGGTACGGAACTGAAGTCATCAAGCTGTGTAGTTTGGGGTGACCCAGGGCCCGGGGGAATGCATGTCCTGACTGTGTGGCGCCTTGGTGACTCGGGCAGTGCTTCTGGCCATGCTCTGTGGCATCTGCAGGCCCTTGGCGCCGACGTCTTCCTGGCTAGGTGCCTTCCGCCTGCATGGAGTCGGAGCTCGTCTGTGGAGGAGCAGTAGCCTGGAGGACAGCTGGCCACAGGCGTAGGGAAGGTTGCAGAGCTAGGCATGGATGCTCACAGGCAGTGCACTCTGGAGCAGCGAGGCGGCCATGGAGGCAGGCAAGGGGGCTGCTGTGTCTACAGCCACACTGTGACACAGACCACCTGCAGGTGCCAGACACCACAATGTCCACATATCACTGACCTGGGCTCTGCACTGCACAGGGGGAGGCTGCTGGCTGGCACTGGGAGGAGGCGTGGCAGTGAGCTTGCTTAGTCCTCAGCTGGCACCCAGTCCTCTCCTTCATGCGGTTGTCAGGGGGCACTGGGGCACTGGGGTTGTCTGCTTATTTAGTGGATATGGTCTGATGGCTTCCCCCGCATGATGAGCTGGGTGTGTGACTAAGCAGTGACTAAGATGGTCAAAGGGCAGGGACTTCACTCTGGAGAGCGTGCAGGAGCAGCTACCCCACAGTAAGTTCCCCGAGGGCTGAGTTCTAGGCAGAGGTCTGGATGCTGTGTCTTTGTGGTGAGAGGCAGTCACAGTAGGGAGAGCAATGCAGGTGGGGCCCGGTCTGGGGGTCTGGGTCCATGAGGCCATAAGGGGGCAGGCTGGGTGCAGTGAGAGCCCCCATCCCCACAGCCGGAGCAAGCAGGTATGTGAGTAAATGAGACCAGCACTGTTGCCCTGGCTGTTGGGGGGATGGTGGGGAATGAACCGGCAGGATGTTGGGCGGGACCCCAGGAAGGCCAGGCGTTCTTCTAAGCTTGGCAGAGAGCCCCTCAGTGCATGGAGGGGGACACTGGGGCCCCATCTTTCAGAGGGCACCCATGTTCTTCTAGCTACTGCCCCCTTGGTACCCCAGAAGTCACAGTCGGATCTGACCTCAGTGATGGGCCCCCCTCCCCAGGCCAGAACCGGTGTCTGTGGCTCAGGATTTGGCAGATGCCAGCTGCCTCCTGACTGCCCCTCCTGCCGGCCACTGTCCTGTCCTCCTCCCTGCCCCTCCTGCCGGCCACTGCGTCCTCTCCTCCCCACCCCGACAGCTGCTGCTCCTACAGGTGTAGCTCAGTCCCCCTTCTGTGGGGCAGAATCCTGACTGAGGCTTTAGGGGTGAGACCTGGCAGGGGACTTGGTGTGCGGGCTGTTCTCTGCCGTTCTCTACCATTCTCCGCTGCCAGTGTGGGCGAATACTGAATGCATGGGCGAACAATTCTCTCATAGATTGCCAAACTTCGAGTTCTTTTGAGCTGTTGCCCAGAATTCCATGGCAAGAAGCTAACCTCTCCGCTTTCCAAGTGAGCGGCTTGTCACAGCTTCTCATTGAGAAACCCTTATGAGGGGCTGGGATTCCCCACGGCAGGCTCGCCCCCTGGTGCTTCATTTCCTTGCCCCTCGCCAGAGGGTCTGCAGGAATACACACGAGTCCTGCAGTTTATTAATTTTGCATTAAATAATTAATACTAAAGTTAATTGATGAATTATTCAATTTTCAGGTAGATGGAATGATAAATATTCATAACTTGTTTTATTAAGGGAATTTCCATTTCCTATGTCATTAAATCTAGATTAACGAAGACTAATTTTAAATGAAGATTGAAAACAATTGTGCTTTGGAATTAATTTAGTAAGTTGAGGTGGGTGCTTTGTGAGTTTATCCCATGCTGTAAAGTTGGGGTTCAGTGTCTGGAGACGGGTCTGAACTGGCTGAAGTGACACAGCTGTTCATTCAGGAAGCAGCCCTAAGTGCGCTGGGGACTTCTACAATGTGGCAGGTGAAGTTGGAAGGCAGACTCAAATTGTGCCCTGCCTTCCGTAGAGCAGGTTTCTGCTGCCAGGAGTTGCCGCTGAGGGGTCACCCACACTGAGTGCAGCCTGGTGCAGGGCCTGGTCAAATCCCTGGGGGTTTCCCCAGGAGGTGAAGGATGGCTTCGCCTTCTGGCCAGATGCTCCGCTATGAGCTGGCTGCAGCTTTTGTTTCCCGTGGTTTTATGTCCATCCTGTTTCTGCTCGTTTGTAAGCATGTCTGCAGATCAGGAGCCTCCATCCTCCTCACGGCCCGGTCAGGGAGCTGATGTCCACGGGTACACTGGGGACACAGAGAGGGAAGGCAGAGGGAGCTGGAGGGCAGGCCAAGGACGGGTGCCGGGAGAGCAGACATGCACTGCCTTGCTTGCCCTGTCCAGCCACCCTTCTCCACCCGAGAATGAGGCCGTTGAGACCCAGCGGTCATTCTGCTTGTCCAGTCACCCCGGTTGAGGCTAGCATCATTCTGACTCACACGCGAATGCTTTCCTCTATTACAGGTCTTAGGGCCACTCCCAAGGAGTGGGCACGTGGGCAGACCGTGCCCTTTCACTCGGCCAAGTGCTCCTTGTTGGCTAGTGTCCCCTGGCAGCTCCTGTGGGTCCCCCGGCTTTCGCTGCCAAGGAGAGCGCTGGCTGTGTGGGCTCAGGCGCCTGCCCTCCTCCAGTCATCCCTCAGCGTTGGAGCAGAAAGAGGCTCCTGCCGGCAGGTGATGCAGAGTCCTGACATGGTGGTGTCACTGAGGGAGGCGCCAGGGTTGGATCCGGTTCGGGCTTGAGGCCTCGTTAACCAGGAGGATGAGATACTATTATTGACACGCAGCTTGCAATGGCCGCCTCTAGGGAGCTAGTGCGGAAACCCCCAGGACAGCCCCTGTCACCGGGTGTGTGTCACCAGCTCCGTGCCGTCCAGCATTTGCCAGCAAGCCTTTACTGCCACGTGCAGGGGCTGCTAGCCGGCCCTGCACGGTGACAAAGGCAGTGGAAAACACGGCCCCGATCTAATTGGAGAGACATGTCACGCATATCTGAGATAACAAGAGCAATGGCAGACAACACACAGAGTGGAGCCGGTGTGTGTATGTGTGTCTGTATGTGTGTGTGTGCACGCACGGAGCTGGAGGAGGAAGGCAGATCGGGGCCAGGATCAATTGGATTCAATTGATTTCAATGGGAAACCCAGCACAGCAGCATTGGTCAGGTGAATTTCAATCAGAAGAGTGTGCTTGGGCAGGGGGTGGCACGCTTGGGCAGGGAGTGGCATTGGGCAGGGGGTGATGCACTTGGGCAGGGGGTGGTGCGTCAGGCAGGAGGTGGCGCACTCGGGCAGGGAGTGGCACGCTCGGGCATGGGGTAGTGTGATCAGGCAGGTGGTGGTGCCCTTGGGCAAGGGGTGGTGTGCTCAGGCAGGGAGTGGCACACTCGGGCAGGGGGTGGCACGCTCGGGCATGGGATAGCATGCTCGGGCAGGTGGTGGTGCCCTTGGGCAGGGGGTGGTGTGCTCAGGCAGGGAGTGGCAAGCTTGGGCAGGTGGTGGTGCCCTTGGGCAGGTGGTGGTTGGCTCAGGCAGGGAGTGGCAAGCTTGGGCAGGGGGTGTGTGCTCAGGCAGGTGGTGGTGCCCTTGGGCAGGGGGTGGTGTGCTCAGGCAGGGAGTGGCACGCTTGGGCAGGGGGTGGCTTTTCTCACCTTTAAGTTGCCTGGAGGCAGATGAACAGGTAACCTTGGCCTAAGAGATTGTGTGGTTCTGGGCGCAAGCAGTGCCAAGTGCTAAGGTGCCAAGGGGCCGGGAAGCCAGGCCTTCTAGAGGGGGTGGTCTTGGGAGGTGGGGGCTCTTGGGATGGATCCCTGTGTGTGTGCCTTGTAGGCAGGCGGACCCCAGGGGGCAGGAAAGGAACAAGGTAGACACCCAGAGTTCCTGCTCAGACAGGAAGAGGACACACCTAGACCCCACTTTCCGAGAGCCTGGGTGGGCACTGGGATGTTGAAGGCTGCCCCAACCTGGAACTCCAATGCCTGTCTCTCTAGTTTGAAGCCTGTCTAGCTTGTAGGGCCACGAACAGGCATGAGTAGGCGGTCACCCAGCACTTCTCAACTAGGGAAGCCCCCTTCCTGCCAACCCCGGCCTCAGGAGCCGTCCCTGCAGCAGCTCCCACTCAGACAGCCCTTCCTATCTGTCGAGGACATGCTGGGGTTGTGGGCCACAGTGATGGGTCCTCCCGTTGGCTGGAGTGACACCGAGGATGGTGGTGGCCCGGGTCTGCAGCCCAGACCGTCCTTGGCTGTAGGTGGGGGGAGTCTTAGGGCACCTCGCCCAGGAGCCCTGGGCTTGGTCCCCTGTGTAGGGCTACCCTGACCAGCCTCATTTTAGGTTGTGATGGGCCTCTCCTCTTTGGTTCCTTCTGGGGACAGGGTGGGCTCAGTGCTGTACCCAATTTTGGTATGCTTTCTGCACTATCCCCTCACGGCTGCTGGGAGCCTTATGCGAACAAGGAACCGAGTGCATTTTCTGGGCTCTGGTACCCTTCCCCCAGCCCTCCTTCCCGCTGCTTTGGAAGTTTTCTCTCCTGGGCGGCAGGCCTGTGCTGAGCCATTTAATAGACATTGATTAGAAATGATTTGAAGCTGCTACACTTAAGGGGAGTCGAGAAACCAATAATTAATCCTAGCTACCGTGTGCCCAAGAGCCCAGTGGCTAGGGTGGACCACTCTGGCCCTAAGCTTCGGTTTTTTGCCTTCAGAAGTTCCAAGGAACTGGCTGGGATTGTTCAGTTCTCAGCCCACATGCTCCTTCCCGAATGGCGGCTGGCACCTGCAGGTCTAGGGATGGGTGTGCCTGGGAGGTGGGGTGGGGCTCCTGCCTTTCAAAGGAAGTCACTTTGTCCTCTGGGCTCCAGGGTCCGTGCTGTTCCCTGGCTTCGATCCCGCCCTTCTGGTGGTAAATGATGCCCAGGGACCTCCAAGTTTAGGGGACCTGTGTGCCTCCTGTCCCCAAGTCATCCCCATGCCTTCTGCTATTGCCTCTGTAACACGTTGCCTGGAACAGGATGGCTCACGGTGCTTCAAACTGGCCGTTTCACTATTCTGTGGGTGTCACTGCCCTTGCTGGTTGCCACCAAGCTGTCAGTGGGCCTGAGTCCCTCATGGGAGGCCTGGAGGAAAGCTGTCCTCCACTTGCCCCACTACCCCAGACCCCCAGCTCCCCTTCCCTCCCCCTGCGAAGCCAGCAGCATCTGTCACCTCTCTGCTGCCTCCAGCTTTCACATTTGAGCTACTGGACTTGTTTCGGCTGTGGGACAGCAGGTGGACAGGGGACAGGTTGTTTCCTGCCTCTGGTCCCCAGGTTTCTTTCTCTCAGGGGCTGCGGTAAAGATGAGATGAAATGACCCGTGGAGGAGGAGTGGCACCAGGTGGCAGGCTGAGCGCACTCATGGTTAGCACCGCACTGAGCGCCATTGTTTTTAATCTGACCATGTGGGTACCTCCCTGGTAGAGGGTGGGGGTTGGATCTTCTTAGCCCACCACCTGGAGCCCACAGAGGGCTGTGTGGGTTGCTGGGGCATCGTATGACCTAGTGGCAGGTGCGTTTGCTGCAGGACCAGCGCCCGGAGCCATTGGCTGCTGGGCTGTTCCTTTACTTGTGGCCCCCAAGCCCTTTGCCTTACTCTGTGGGTGTTGGGGCCATGGGCTGACCGTGTCCTGGGCCTCCCTCCAGAGTCCTGCGGGCTGTCTTAGCAGTACATTTCACTTGCTAAGTTCTCTCACCCTCCTCGAAGCATCTGAGGGACTCTCCTCGTTTTCTGCTGTTAGTGGCGGAGGTTGCAATGCTGTGCCCACTCGGCAGACAGAGGAGGCAGGTGCGTGGCCTGCCTGAGTCACGAGCCGTGGCCAGCTGCAGAGCCAGTGCGTCCTCTCTCAGGCCCCTGTGCCTTGGGCTCTTTTGGGGGGTCCTCTCTTGCCCCTTTCTGTCCCTCCCTCTTTGGCGACAGCTGTTCTAGGGGCCCATCCTGTTCTTGGTGCACCAAGGAGACATATCTCACCCCGGCCCCAGGTCTCCAGGACTCTCTGCCCTCCGTCCCTGTGGAGTGGCTGGGGGAGGGAGCAGTGGATCCTGCTGGTTTCTGCCTTCTAGACCTTGCACAGGGTGGGATGGGGACTGGGTACTGGCCTTCTGCCCTGTGGGATGGGTTGGTGCATTTCTCCCACACTTCTCCCTTTGCCCTTCCCGGGTGGCCTCAGCCCTCTTTGGGGGTAGTCTGGCCCTGTCTCTGCCGGTCCTACCTCCCTGGACTCCTGGAGAGCGTAGCATCAGCATGGGAGAGGCGAAACTTGCTGAAATGCAACGTGTGCGGATGAATTATTCAGTGAGTCTTGGTCTGACTTGATTAAGACCAGGGTCGTCCTTTCCTGTCGGAAGCTATGGACAGAGGCCCGGGACCTGGAGGGCTCCTGGGGACCAGTGGAGCTTGGCGAGCTCAGGGTGGGGCACCGTATGGGCTTCCGTGTGTGCTTTCGGCCTTGCACCTGTGTGACTCCCACCCCCGACCTTGGTGGGAGGAAAGAGCCCTGGGTCTGCAGAGTGAGCACAAACCCCAGGTCAAGGGTGTCTCCACCTGTCTCCCTGGGTCCAGAGAAAAGAACTTGGGGCCCTGGCGTGGCTTCCAGCGAGCCTGCCCAAGCCGACAGGAAGGAGGCGTCCCCAGCATGGGCAGGCCAGGGTGGCCCGGATTTATCCCTGGTGTTTAACACCATCATGGAGTTCAGGAGCTTGTGGCATTTTAAATGCTGTAGAGATTAATTTATATTCCAACACGATAATGAGGAAGCGCCTTTTGTCCAAGAGGTGAGATATGCAAAAATAACCTTTAAGCTTCTCATAATTAACCTTTAATGATATTCTCTCGCTTTAGCAATATATTTTATGCTTCAGAACTGTCACGGACAAAAGGAACTCAGCACTGCTTGCATCCGAATGCCTGGCCAAAGTGGGCTCGCTCTCACGGACCGGCTTTGGCCTCTTCCTCTCTCAGTCCAAGACCACCACGGGGGCGGGCTACAATAGTGAAACAACCGTGGGAGCCCGTGGGTTTGGGCAGTCTACTATGGCTGAGTCTTCAAGGTGAAACCTTGCACCTTGCTTATGGCTCCCGACAGGGCTGCTAACACCTGGATCCACCCTTTCTCTGTCCTTGCTCCTCTTGACTTTGGCAGTCAGCGTGTCCCTCAGCATCCCCCGGGGACTGGATCCAGGACTGCCTGCAGATGCCGAAAGCCATGACAGTGCTTAAGTGTCTTGGACAAAAATGGAATAGTATTTCAAAAGAACTTATACACATGCTTCCATAAATCATACTTCCTTATTTTCATTTTATTTGAAAGGGGCAAACATATAGACACAGATTCTATCCATTGGTTCCCTCTCCGCACATCTGCAGGAGCCAGAGCTGGAGTAGATGAACCAGGATCCCAGAACTCCACGTAGGCCTCCCTGTGGGTGGGGAGGACCCAGGCGTCTGAGCCATCACCACTACCTCCCAGGGCAGCCATTAGCAGGAGGCTGGATCAGAAGTGGAGTGGCTGGGGCCTGAGCCAGGCAACCGACACACCTTCAGTCCTCTCTGGGATATTTACAATGTCAAATGCAACGTACATGCTGTGTAGTGGCTGCAATGTGTTATTTTAAAATTATTGTTTTCATTTGTGTTTAACCTTTTAAAAAATAGTTCCAGTCTGTGGTCAGCTGAATTGGCACAGGCAGAACTGGCAAATGCAGTCTGGCCGGACCTTACGGCGCACACGGAGCCTTTCCCAGGGTCCCCGTGATGTCTCAGCACCATCCCGTGGGGACGCGCTGGCCCCACACTGTTGGCCTAGGTGTGTGTGCATGGGTGCTGAGAGCAGAGGCAGAGCCCCCTACAGGGTCACCTTGCAAATGCCCAGCATGGCCAGAACTGCTCTAGGGCTGAAGCCAGAAGCCAGAAACACAATTTGTGTTTCCCAAGGCAGAGGAAGGAATGCTAGCACTGGAGCCATCATGCTGCCAGCGAGAATTGATCCTGTTACTCCAGGGTTGGACACAAGTCTCTCAGCCTCTGCCCTGGTCCCTGATGTGTATGACAGGTTGGACCATGTGATTACCTAGACTGAGAGAGGAGGCACTGGGCCACGTGATTGCCTAGACTGAGAGAGGAGGCACTGGGCCACGTGATTGCCTAGACTGAGAGAGGAGGCACTGGGCCACGTGATTGCCTAGACTGAGAGAGGAGGCGCTGGGCCACGTGATTGCCTAGACTGAGAGAGGAGGCATGGCCACGTGATTGCCTAGACTGAGAGAGGAGGCACTGGGCCACGTGATTGCCTAGACTGAGAGAGGAGGCGTGGCCACGTGATTGCCTAGACTGAGAGAGGAGGTGTGGCCACGTGATTGCCTAGACTGAGAGAGGAGCACTGGCCACGTGATTGCCTAGACTGAGAGAGGAGGCACTGGGCCACGTGATTGCCTAGACTGAGAGAGGAGGCACTGGGCCACGTGATTGCCTAGACTGAGAGAGGAGGCACTGGGCCACGTGATTGCCTAGACTGAGAGAGGAGGCGCTGGGCCATGTGATTGCCTAGACTGAGAGAGGAGGCGCTGGGCCATGTGATTGCCTAGACTGAGAGAGGAGGCGCTGGGCCATGTGATTGCCTAGACTGAGAGAGGAGGCACTGGGCCATGTGATTGCCTAGACTGAGAGAGGAGGCACTGGGCCACGTGATTGCCTAGACTGAGAGAGGAGGTGTGGCCACGTGATTGCCTAGACTGAGAGAGGAGGCACTGGGCCACGTGATTGCCTAGACTGAGAGAGGAGGCGTGGCCACGTGATTGCCTAGACTGAGAGAGGAGGCATGGCCACGTGATTGCCTAGACTGAGAGAGGAGGCATGGCCACGTGATTGCCTAGACTAAGAGAGGAGGTGTGGCCACCTGATTGCCTAGACTGAGACAGGAAGACATTGAGTGCTGAGATCATTGAGTCAAGTGTGTGGTGGTGACCCCACCGTGACCAGGGAAGTGATTCTTCCCTGGGTACCCATGCTGGGTAGAGGCCACAGCAGGAGGTAGGTTCCGACTGATGGACCCTTGTCAGGGTCGGCACAGCGTCTAGCCAGGGTGGGTGGCCTGTGTGGTGTCCGTCCACAGTAGCCTCAGGTGGCGGCTCTGGAGGAAGCATCAGGCCATTGGGGATCCCCAGGAGGTGATGTTCAGGTGGACGTGAAGCAAGGGGAGAGTCGTTTCCTGTGGGAATCAGCCTCCCAGTATCAGGGACCCCACGGAGAGCCATCTGGTCTGACTGGCGCTTGCAAAGGTCTGGGGACCCGAGTGTGAGAGTGGGAGTGGCTGGCAGTTTTGGCTAGAAAGCCTCGGAGGCACCCCTTCTGAGAACCGTGGGCTTTGCCAGCTCATGAGGCAGTGGCTCTGCTGGTCCCTCTCCTCCCTCAGGCCAGTGCCCTTTGTCACCAGTGCCTGTCCTTCTGCCAAGGCCACTGCAGGTAAGAAGGCTGTGATGCCATTCCCCCCAACCACTCCTCTCCCATCTCCGATTTGATCTGCTCAGGCGACGGATGACACAGTGTAGTGCTTCATTCTGAACTCTTGCAGACCCAAAAGATTAAATAATGGATTTTGTGATCTGCTGAGCCCTCTCCTAGATTGAATGATAAGATGTCCATTGGAAAAATCTAAATATTGATGAGTTTTAACTTTTCTATTGATTTGGTGGTGACATGTTTTGAATAATGATTTCCGTGAACAAGACGAGGGTCTGTGCTGCGGATGCAATGTCCGCCATGTTAAACCCGCCGAGTCACGCCTAGGGCTGGATGGGCTGTGGTGGTCTTGTGTCTCCCCATGGCTGAAGATCCAACCAACGTGTGACTTGAAGCTCTGCTCCTGTTCTGTGCTTTTCTCATCTGCTCCTTGTCCCTGTGGGGAGGGCATGCAGCCTGGCAGCCTGAGACAGGTCACCCAGCGATGAGACATGACAGGAGTGCCACAGGACCCAGTTCTCATACTGGGTGCTTGTGACCAGGGGTGAAGGGAGGTGAGCAGGGCCTTGGGGTTCATCATGTTCCCTCCTTGCCGAAGCCGTACCCTCAGGATCTGGGAAGGGATGTCTGTGACCCTATAGGCCAGGTTGGCTCACACTCCTCAAACCCTTCCTACAGGACCTCCACTTCTGGCTGTGTTCTCATCCATACCCTCTTCACTTGTGGCTGTTGGCATCTCCCCAGGTCCCAAGACGTAGGCAAGGGTGTCCATGGTATAGCTGACTAGCCTGCCACTTGTGGCACTGGTATGCTCTATTGGAGTGCTTATTCGAGTCCCAGTTGCTCTGCTTTCTAGACAGCTCACTGCTACTGCTTCTGGGAAGGCAGCAGAAGCTGGTCAAAGTGTTTGGACCCCTGCCACCCACTTGGGAAAGCATGGTAGTGTTGCTGGATCTTGGCATCACGCTGGCACAGTCCTGACTGGTGCAGTCATTTGGGGAATGAGCCAGCAGATGGAAGAGCTCTTTCTGTCTTTGTCTCTCTCTCTCCTTAGTTGCTTTGCCATTTAAATGAATACATAGATGAACAGATAAGTCTTTAAGGTTGGACAGGGATTGGAACGGCATTGCCCCATGCTGTTGCTGATGGTGCGCTGGCTGCTTTGCAGGGCGTCTGGCATCCATTCATTCCTCATTCACCCACCCAAGGCTGATTTATCACCCTCTTAGCTCATGCCAGGTGGGCACCGCACCTGTTCTGGCTGCCCAGCGGGGGAGAAGATGTTAACAGATGATTCCCCAGGGAGTTGATACATGACCTCATGAATTCCAGGTGTATGCAGGTTACTAAGGAAACAAGGGGGGCATTTAGCTCAGACTGGAGCACCTTGCAGACAAGGGGTATCCCGGCAGGACTGGGGTACCTCAGCGTCTGTGAAGCAAGCCGTTGTCTGGAATCTGGGAACCATCCTGGAAATTGGAGCTTCCCTTCCCTCTGCATCTAGACCCCGTGTGCCTGAGCCCCTGCTCCATTCCAGAGCTGGCACGTGGGGGTGTACCCTCAGAGGGTGCCTGCATGGCCAGGCCCTGCCTGGGTGCTGTCGCAGCCAGTGGTCGTGGGGCACACAGGTGTCCCGGGTGGCTCCTGGGAGAGGCTCACGGAATACAGTCAGCGCCTGGCGTCTCTTGGACTTCTTCCGGTTCACCCTGCCCCTTGGCTGATTCTGCGTTGTCTCCTTTCACTGTGAAGGAGCTTCATCATGAGCATAACCGTGCTGTGGGTCCTGGGAGGCCTGGGGTGCCCATCACAGGGGGCCAGAGGATGCCCACCTGGTGAGGCAGCATTCAGCTGAGACTTGAAGGACCAGAAGGGGTCAGAAAAAGAGTTAGAAAGCTTCTCAGTGGACTCCTGCAGCTTGTGCAAGTGTCTGGAGGAGGGGAGAGCAGCAAGCAGGGTTGCGGGTCTTGGAGTAGTAATGAGTGGACCAGTCAGACCCCGCTGGGCCTTTCAGCGACACTGAAGAGTATTGGTCTTACCTTATTTCTGATTTTCATGGCAACCCTACAAAATAGAAAAGGTTACCTGGGCCTGGTGCGATAGCATAGTGGTTAAGGTCCTCACCTTGAACGCCCGGGATCCAATATGGGCGGCGCCAGTTCTAATTCCGGCGGTCCCGCTTCCCCTGCAGTTCCCTGCCTGTGGCCTGGGAATGTAGTCAAAGATGACCCAAAACTCTGGGAGAACCAGAAGAAACTCCTGGCTTTGGATTGGCTCAGCTCCAGCCATAGCAGCCACTTGGGGAGTGAACCATCAGTTGGGAGATCTTCCTCTCTGTCTCTCCTCTCTGTATATCCGCCTTTCCAATAAAAATAAATAAATAAATAAATCTTGAAAAAAAGAAAAGGTTATCCTGGGCCTACCACATTCCCCATGAACGCAGGTCCACTTGGCTTCCCCAAAGCTCATTTCTTGCGCTAGGTTCTTGGTGTGGACAAGGGCAGGACTTGGGCCTTGCTGAGGGACACAGGCTGGGTATAATACCCTGTGCACCTGCTGTCTTCCTGGGCCCACGCCCTCGGGCAGCACCGTGTGCAGGCAGTGCTTCATCCATAGATCTGGCACGTTGTAGTTTTATCGAGATAAATTGACATGTAGTAAGTTCAGACTTAAAGCGTATGACCAGGCGAGTTCTGATAGGTGTGTGCAGCTGTGGATGCCTTAGTACCGTCAACATAGCGGCCATGTTTGTCACTTTCAAAGTGCCCCCTGCCTGTCCCCTCTCTGGATGGCCATCGCCTGCTCTGTGTCACTCTGGGTGAGCAGGCTTTTCCCTCCAAGCTGTCCTACACACTGTGCTCTTAGACTCAGGGAACTATTTTGGTGTTCATCCAAGTTGCTCCCTGTAACAAAAGCTCCTGTCCTATTCCCGAAGAGATTTCTGTTCTTTTGAGATGCGCCAGCCGTTCACCCACCTGTCAGCTACGACAAACACAACTGTGATGAGTGTGCAGACTGAGTGGACAAATGCTTTCACTTATCTCAGTGAAGTCGGGAACTCGAAGTGAAAGACGAGGCGCATATTAAACTTCCAAGAAAATGCCAGCCTGGCTTCCGAAGGGCCTCCCAAGGGCCTGGGTGCTTTCACACCCCCACGGGCAGTGCGTTGAGCATTGCAGGGGCTCCCTGGCAGTGCCCACCTTCAGTGTGGCCTGCCTGTTGATCTTATCCTTCGGGTCATCTGCTGTGTGTGCAGTGCCACCCTAGGTTCCCGCCGACGTGGGGTCCCTCCGGGTGCCTCCTTGCCATCCACCAACAAGGGCGCCTCAAAACATCGTAGGGATGCGGAATTCAAAGATCAGCTTATTTTGGTGCAACAGAATTTTTAAAGCCACACATGGCCTTTTCATCATATTATTTCTCATGAGCTTTGTGGATACTCTGACCTCATGGATGATGAAGTGCAGTTTCAAAACTTTTGCCTGTTTAAAAACTTGTGTTTGCTCCTGTTGATAACCTGTAAGGATTCTTTGTGTATTCTAGATACAAATTCTTGATTGGACATATTTTATGTCTTCTGTGAGCATTTTTTTCTTAGTCTGTTACTTCTGTTTTTATTTTTCAAATTGGGACATTTGAAAAGGAACAGTTTTTTAAATTCTGATGATGTGAGATTCATCAACTCTTTCGTTTGTGGTTCATGCTTGCTGTGCCCACATTTAAGAAACCCCCATTGGGACAGAGGGAAGACTCTCTTCTGTGTCGAAATTTCTGCCCCAAGGTTGGCAGTTGGGTCTACCATCTTCCCAAGTTCATCGTGGTGTGTAATGTAAGAGAAAGGTCAGCGTGCTTTAGCTGCTGCCGTGGCTGCCCAGTTGTCCCAGCTGGCCAGGGCTGGGGCAGGCTGAAGCCAGGAACTTCATCCAAGTGTCCCATGTGACTGCAGGGACTCAAGTACCCAGGCCATTTCTTGCAGCTTTCCCAGGCTGTCAACAGGGAGCTGGGTCAGGAGCAGAGCAGTCAGACTTGAACTGGCACAACAGGTGGCAGCTTTACCTGCTATTCCATGTACCAGCTCCACGTGGGCCTTTTCCTAAACCTCCTGTCCTATTCCGTCTTTCTATATGTTTGTGCTGGTGGGTGCAAGTGCTACATCAAATAGCTTTTAAAAATCACTTTAAGTGTCTTATTTGAGAGAGCCCTTCTGTCTGCTGAATCACTTCACAATGGTCGATGCTTGACCTGCAAGGCCAGTGTCAGGTCTCAGTCAAGGTCTCCCAGATGGTGGCCGGAGCTCCGCCCCTGGAGCTGTGACTGCCTGGAGGAAGCTGGGCATGGCAGCCAGAGCCGGAAGTGAACTCAGGGACTTCCATGTGGGGCATGGGGTCCCACCCACCGGGCCCCGCACCCGCCACGCCTTGTTGCATTAATGCAGCCTTATAAGATGTCTTCAAATCAGGTAGTGTGGACATCCCGACTTTGCAGAATCATCCGACTTTTCAGAATCATTTTGACCTTGCCACATTGCTTTAACTTGCACGTACATTTTAGCCTCTGCTTGTCAACTTTCACAAAAAGCCTGCTAAGACTCCGATCACGGTGAACCGGGTACGTAGATTCATCCAGGCGGAGGGGGCATCTTAACAACAGCACTAAGCTTTCCCACACAAGAGAAGAGAATTAAGAACAATACTGGGTGTTGGCTTGTTCGATACAGAGTTAGTTACGGTAGTGTCTACTGAATTATGTCACCCACACAGCAGCATGCCCTTCTGCTCTCACTTTATAATCATTGGAACCCAAGTTCTGTGAATTAATACCCCTGCTTTCAAGAAAAAATTAGTATGTATATAATATCTACACAGGGAGCGGATATAGTAAACTGTAAGAATGATTAAATCTTCAATAAATATCATCTGTAAAACTACCAAATGTCCCTCTTCAGGAACATGATGTATTTCTCTATTTGAAAATCTTTCCTATAGCTATTTTTAAAAATAGTTTTATAGACAGATTTTGTGTATATTTTTTATTAGATCCATCCTTAAGTTTGATGCTGTGGTAGTCACATTTAAATTTTTTTTTTTCCCTTTAAAAATACATTTATCGGGGAGGCTTTATGAGTTAGAGAATCAACATTGCTGAATCACTGTCCAGTGGCCCTGGAGGTCAGAGCTGGGCCCACCCTGCCCTGGCCTCCCACGGGGTGTCAGGGCAGCCTGGAGGTCAGAGCTGGGCCCACCCTGCCCTGGCCTCCCACGGGGTGTCAGGGCATCCTGGAGGTCAGAGCTGGGCCCACCCTGCCCTGGCCTCCCACGGGGTGTCAGGGCATCCTGGAGGTCAGAGCTGGGCCTACCCTGCCCTGGCCTCCCACGGGGTGTCAGGGCAGCCTGGAGGTCAGAGCTGGGCCCACCCTGCCCTGCCTCCCACGGGGTGTCAGGGCATCCTGAAGGTTCATGTTGCACTGCTAGTGCCTAGACATGGGCTTGTTTTCTGCACCTTGGCCTCATCGTCCAAAAAGATATTAAACTCAGTGGTTTGTTCTAATAACTTGCTAGTTGATTACCTAGGGTTTGTCTGCCTAAGCTATCAGTTTGTCTGTGAATAAATGTGATTTTCTGTTCTTCTCTCCTAGTCTATGAGCCCTGTGTGTCGTTTTCTCGGTGTGTTGCCCTGGCTGGGGCCGCCCCTGCAATGCAGAGAAGGGGAGGTGTTGGTCCTTCTGCTGTCTCTTCTGTGATGGGGAAGCACTCTCCTAGTAAGCGTGATGCAACTGTGGGGTTTTCACCTCGTCCGGGGTGAGGACGTTCCCTCTTAGTTTGAGGCAAGTGTTTTGGGGGAGGGGAAGGTGTTCACTTGAATGATGTTGCAGCCCCTCACACAGCGCAGCGACTTGTCTGAGGCCCGGTGTCCCGTTCCTGCTTCCCTAAGTGACAACGCACCTGCCAGGACTTCCCCACGATGCTGCCCGCTGCCCTCTAGCCTTGCTTCGATTCTTGCTGCACAATGCCGGAGCCCGCGGATGCTGCCTTTTGTTAAATGCTTTTTCTGCATCTCTTGAGATCATGTGGTTTTTCTCTTTCAGTCTGTTAGTATGGTGGAATTACTCAAATTCTCAGACGTTAAACCCACCTTTTACTTGGCTATGACTGTTTTTCTATAACTGGATTTGGTTTGTTCAGCATGTTGGAGGGATGCTGCTCTGTAGGGTTCTCCCCTTAGCGTGTCTCTGTGTGGCTTGACTGCAGCACAAATGCTGGATCTTAAGCTAGTTCGGATCTGGTGCCTCCCGAGTGTATTGCGGAAGGGCTCGTGTGGTAATCAGTGTTACTTTTCCCTAAATGTTTGCCCTTTGGCAACAGTGAAACACTGGCCTTTAGGGTGCAGAGTTTTCTTTGAGGGTAAGTTGTTAGCTACTCATTCAACTTTCCTACTGATTAAAGGTCTTATTTTAGGTTGATGTGCTTTAATGAATCATCTGGGTACTTTATGTCTTTTACAAAATCATCCATCTCATCTACATCGGATGTTTTTTTTCCCCCAGAAGTTAGTCCCTGTATTCCCTTCCAATTCGTGTCTCCTCTCTTTGCCCTCATTGGTTTGTGTAGGAGGTTGTTGCATTCCGGGTTTATCAGTCATGTTTATCCGACGCACCTTTTAGGTGCTGCTGCTGCCCGGAGCAGTCCGTTTGCCGTTTATGAAGGTGGGGAGATGGGGGTGTAGTCCGTTTGCCCTTTATGAAGGTGGGGAGATGGGGGTGCAGTCCCTCCTTCTTGTTCCTCCGTGGATGACAGCAGCAGTCTCGCGTCACTCCTGCCCTGGTTCTGAGGTGTGAGGGAGTTCCCAGCCTGGGGCACGGCCGTGCTCAGGGAGGCTTTTCCCTGCCTGAGGTCGCTGCCTCCCCCGTCTGCTGGGGGCTTCCTCCTGGGCCCCCTCTTCTGTGAAGGCCCCATGGCTGCCCTGGGCAGGCTCCTACCTTCCAGCTCCTGCAGTGTGGACAGTCTCCCCGAGGGACCCCCCTCTCCTTCCTTGCAGCTTTAGCACCCGGATCTCTGTTCCCGACTCTCCACCTACAGAGGTCACAAACAAACATCACATTTGCTTAACCTGATGAAGGACTTATCTTGCCCCACCCAACCCACCCCCATAGCATTTGGTAGCAAAAGCAAGCATCTGCCTGGTTGTAAGTCCCCCCTCTTTCTCTTTGGAAGCCCACATCCAAGCTGCCTGGCAAATAGGGCAGCAGGATGGCAGGTGCCCTGTGTGGCAAGTTTGGGATCCCTCCCTTAAGCCCTGGTGCCACTTGGAGAGTCTGCAGGCCATGCCACCCATCCCCATGCCAAACTGTGTCACCTTGTGTTCCTTCCCCAGCGGCACCTCACCCACCTCCTCGCCCTCTGAGTGAGGGGATGGAGTGTGCAGAAGGTCCTTCCACGTGCTTCCTACCCCTGTCCCTGATCCTCGAGTACCTGCCCTGTGTGTCTCCCTGGACATGCTCATGTGCTGGATCCCTGCCTCCTCACTCAAGGGCAGCCTCCTGCCATTTGCACCACCTACTCCTGGTCCTTGGGTGCCCATGTGCTGGACCCCTCCCCCGTCACTCAAGGGCAGCCTCCTGCCATTCCCATCCTGCCTTGAACCTGAGTGTTTTCCTGCCTGTCAGGTCACTGCTATCAGCACCACGGCCGTCTATGGCGTGTCCTATCTCTTAAAAACACAGAGGGCCTTGCTGGCAGCTGCTGTCCTGTCTCTCCTTCCCCTGGCAGCAAATCAGCTGGACTGGTCGTTGTGTTCATCTGCCCTGCTCACCTCTGCCATTCCCCTCTGGACAGCTCTTGGCTGTTCTCCCTTCCTCTCCCTAGGGCAGCATGGGGCATGCCGGGCGCTGCCCCCACCCCTCTTCCTGGCTCCTGCCTCTGCAGTGGCTGCTCTCTGCAGCGGCTCCTCCTTTGCCCACTCCTTGCTCCGTGGGCTCCACCCTCAGAGTCTCACATTCCGAGTTTCCCTAAAGGCTCCCACGCGACCCTGCCCCGGTCCTTGGACTCATGTGCCGTCTGTGTGCCATCAACCTCCCATCTGGAACTGCAGCCTCTACCTTGACCTCCCCTGGGGCTCCAGTCTCCTCTGTTCTCTCAGAAGTTGGGCAGGTGCTTTATCTCGCTCATGTCACCTCACACCCATCACTCCACCTGTCGGGAACGAGCCTTGCGTCTCTGCCTCCTCCTTCTTTCGGAATCCACCAGGATGCTCTGCTCCCGGCACCCATTCTGTGTGCCCTCTCCTTGGCTGCACTTCCCGCTGCTGGGCTTCCATTGCCCCTGCCACCTGTAGTGTGCCCATGTGGATCACTGCATTCAGCTCACAGGAGCAGAGCTGGCTAGGCAGCCTGTACCGTTGGTACTGCTGTGGGCCCCGTGGGTGTTGGATGCGCGGAAGCAGACGTGGGGAAGTGACAAGACGACCCTCTCTTCTGTCTCCTTTCTCTCTTTTTTCCCCTGAGCAACACTTCCGAATTGCTTCGTGACTGCGGGTTTTCTGGCTGGGGCACAAGCTTTCTTCCCTTAAACCGCGCCCCAACCTCCCGCCCCCGACGCCCGGCCTGTCCAGCGAGGTGCAGCATGGACATTCAATCAGGCCCCGCAGCCACCAGCCACTCAGCTGCAGCAGGGGAGTGCACCTGCCTGCTGCCAGTGTTACTTTGCGGGGGTGGGGGTGGTGCTCAGATGTCCTGCCTGCGTCCCCTTCTTTAGTCTCCAACAGTCTCACATGAATTCAGCGCTCACCATTGCGGCTTTGTAGAACAGGCTCAGAGACGCAGACCGCGCATGCACAGCTGGGGGCTCACAGGGCGTAAGCCAGGGGACCTGGTCGGGAGCACCTCTCTGATGCAGAACCATTTACCTGAGCTATTCTTTTTTCTCCCCATGAGAGCTTGTTGCCCTTTTTTCCTAAAGGGATCCCTATGGCAACTCCTCCCCACCCCCAACCATGAGAAGATAGCCTTTCCAGTTGCACACAGAATCACAGGTGTCAACAATCTCTCGTGGGCGCTAACCCTTGGGGGCCTTCACAAGCTTTTCCCTGTCTGGGCTCGGCTTCTGGGCTGCTTTCCTCATAGCAGCCAGCTGGCGCCCCGAGCTGGGTCTCAGGCTTTCTTACGCCAGCAGGAAGAGCTCCGGACCGAATCATCCACAGTCTGCCGGACTCAGTTCTGGGTTCTACAAAACTGAGTGAAGGAGAGAGAGAAGAACAAACAAACAAGACACTGCGAGCGGACGCTTTCAAGTTCCGCTGGGTTAGCATGCTGGTGATGCACACGGCAGCAAAGCTTTAATATAATTAAATTTTAAATTCCATGTAGAATCTCGTGGGTAGGCAGATGTACCGGTATGTTAAACTTTATGTCGCTTGAAAACGGCTTTCAAGTACATGAGAGGCAGGCCGTCGGCCGTAAAGTGACGTGCTTTATGGGGCCGCAGCACGGCTCCCATCGCTGCCTTTTAATTAAGCGTGCGCGCGCACGCGGAAGCAGCCCGGTCTTCCCTTACGGCTCACCTGGACAAGGTGAAGCGGCTTGACTGTTCTGTGAACCCGCGAGGATGTCTATGTGCGAAACAACTTTCCGAGTAAGCATTAACCTTCGTGCCCTGCAGTCCAGCTCAGCGCCTCCCCTCCCCAGGCCCTGGCCAGCTGCGGAGGGCCCTGGGCTGGCCGGACCTTCGCACCCCTTGCAACCAGGTCCAGAAACCTGGAGAGCGGAAGGGTGTGCGGCCAGGAATGTCCCCCCAGCCAGGTGAGTGGTGACCGGTTCTTGGTGCCTGCCCTCAGGGGGGCTGCCAGGGCCTCAGGCAGGCAGGAGCCTTTGCTCCTGGGCCTTCACTCTGTTAAATGCTGCCGCTGACAGCATCCAGCCAGAAACAGCCCCTCTAGGGCTATGAGGCCCACAGCGGTGCCCTTGGGAGCGGGATACACCCAGCCCCTTCTGTTGTTGGGGACCGGGTTTGCTATCAGACTGCAGAAGAATCTTGCTCAGGGCTGGGCGCAGGGTCCCCTGCTCCGGGGTCTCAGGGCCAGGCAAGCGTGTCCTGCCGTCCAGCAGCTCGCAGCTGACTTGAGGAAGGACTTACAGGTGTGTGGACGTGCGTGTGTAGGCACGGGGGATGCGGCCACTCCAAGCAGCAGAGGCTCCCGAGGCACAAAGGACTTAGGTGTGGTTGTCGGGCTCATGGAGTTCAGGGTGGGCTCACTGCCCACCGGATGGTCACTGCCATATGGATCACAGTGCTGTGTGGCTTCCCCGCGGGGCGCAGGTTTCTTCCCTAGGAAACCATGGGCTGACTGGTCCCTGCCAAGGTGCTCTGTCTGCACCTGTGCATTCTAGCCTGGCATCTTCCTGCCTTGAATTGCTCCAGCTTCTGCAGGAGAAGGGCTTTTTTGGAGACCCGGATCTGGTCCTCTTCCCCTCCCCCTAGGTGACCCCAGGAGAAGATGGGCTGCTGGTTTAAGTGCTGGCTTCCAGAGCAGGCTCCAGTCAGGGGACAGTGTTTGTCAGCCAGGTGGGTAGGCCAAGCCTTTAACACACTCTGGGAAGGACTTGTCCCCGCGAGCCAAGACTGTGTCACCGTGGAGACACTTTGCAGTGCTCCAAGTCATCTGTAGGGTCACCTCGGCACTCCTGAGAGCCACAGCTGGCCGTCTCCTCTGGGCAGCTGCAGGAAAACCTCACTTCTGGTCCAGCCCACAGCACACCTGAGGCTCTTTCCCGAAGGAGTTGGCCAGACTTCTCTTCCTCCAGGAGGATTCCCACCAAGCCTTTCCTGTGGATAACTCCAGCTGCACAGCAACTCTCCTTCTAGTGACGCAGAATATTCAAGGACAAGACCTTTGAGGGCACCAGGCAGAGTGAATTCTTTGTCCAGGGTCCTTCTCGCTGCACCACCGTCAAGTGCAAGAGGGAGCAATGTTTTCCTTAGCTAGTACAGCCCCCATGGCTTGCCTGCCTCCCGCTTCCCTGGGTCCGTCCCCATGGCTGCTCCTCCATGCCTTGGGGAGGGGAATCCCATGTGCCCTTTCATCTTGCTTTAAAGACGGCTGCTCGCAGGAGGCCAGCGTGCTCATCGGTTGAATTTATGGATCATCTAAAAACTTTTTTTAAAGGGCTTAATCCAACCTGAGCCTTTATCTTTGAAGGAATCTGTTTAATAGTGCAGGGAAAATTGGGTTTTTCAGACAACAGGTATAGAGCCCGCAGTGTAACCTGGGAGAAGAAATGGCGGTCCCAGGGAGGCCTGGGCTCAGTAGGTGGGCGAAGCTGGTGCAGAAAGCCTGAGAGAAGCCTTCTGAGCTGTGGCTGCTCCTGGGGAAGGTCAGGACTCAGGAGCCCAATGGCACCTCCGTGACCAGTTGCCCTGGGCTGAGGCCATGCCAGGAAAAGGCTGGCCTGACTGTTGAGGATGCCCCCCGGGTGTGTGAGCTCCTGGGAGCCATGCACCTGACCCAGGACATCTCCAGCTGCCCTGAAGGGAGGCACACAGCTCTGTGACCTTGGGCTGCTTCCCCTGCGCCTGCGTCTGGGCTGCTGAGCCCACAGGAGCCACTGGGTTGTTGTGTGCGCGAGTGATGGCTCCTCTTAACTGAACACTCCCGACGTGCGTGGCGTGGTGCCGAGTGCTGTAATTGGATCATTTTCTTTAAATGGGAAGATGTCTGGGAAGGCCCTGGAGTACCTTACCCTGGGGGATGCTCCCCTGTGGGAGGCGACTCCTTGTTCTTGCCCTCGGAGGATGGGCAGTTAGCTGACCCTACCTGCTAGGACCCCAGCTTCAGCCAGCTCTGTCTGGGCACGCATGGCTCCCCCTGGGCCCCGGGACAGTTGAGGCTGAATCTCAGTGGTCCTGAGGTGGAACGAGGTGTGCCTGAAGGGGCAGAGGTGGGAGCAGAACTGGCCCAGATGCTTCCTCCTGGGCTTCCCTTAAGGGTCTCTGTTTCACGCCAGCAGACCAGGGACGCTGTGCAGTGTGAGGGCAGAGCGGAGCCCCAGGATCAAGCACTGGGATGCCTAGGCCTGCCCCCTGGCCTGGGGCTGAATGCAGGCAGCAGACCTAATGTGTCAGAAGTGGGGAGGAAGGAGAGCTGGTGTGGTTGACTGCGGGCTTTGCTGTTGAGGAAGCTGAGCTGCCGGTCCTGAGAAATAGAAAGTGATAGAGGCCTCATGGCAAAATCAAGAATTCCCGCTTCCTCCTCAGGGTGGGCGTGGGGGATACATGCCCCCAAAAACACCAGCTTGTCTCTGCTTGGTGCTGGGTAATTCCTTCTGGCGGCCCTGGGAACTGGCCGGTGCACTGAAAGGTGCTATGCCGCGTCGCCGTGAGGTGCCCACCGCATCCCCACCACACGTGTCTGCGAGCCCTCCTCATTGTCCTTGGTTGATCAGAATCAGCCCAGCTGAGACCACTGCCCACGGTGTGCAAGCAAGCAGATTCTCCGCAGACGAGCCCGTGTGCTGAGGGTCATGGGCATTCCTGCAGGGTACTCCAAGAAGGGCCAGGAATCCGACACAAAGGCTGACGTTGTCACTGCTGGTTGGTGCCACAGATGGGCCCGGAAGACCCGTCTCATCTTGTCCAGGTGGAGGAACAGGCGTCAAAGGCTGCTCATCTATTGATCGACTCAGCTGCCTGCATTGGTTTACAGGGCGAAAATTAATGCCACAGATGTTTACTGTATAATAGGATTTGAAATCTGCCGGGGAGGGGGAGGAAGACAGCACCCGTTGAAACCACTTGGCCAACAAGGAGGAGAAAAACACTTTTGCGTAAAGGAGGATTTGGGTCAGTAAGTAGCACGTGGTGCTGGCTGTCAAACACTGACACCGGCCCGTTTTCTGCTGGCCAGCACTGCCGTATGTGTGTGTCTCCTTGGTTTGCTCCTGCACGCGGCTTTGATGTGGCACTGGGAGAGAGTGTCGCTTCAGAAATGGAGCATCCGAGCCTAGTTCACAAGCGCCTGGTGCGTCATTAGCAGTGATAGCCTGGGTCCACCTGCAACCATGCTGGTCCCTTCTCCTCCTGGCATAGGTGGCCTGGCCGAGGTGTCTAGATGTGAGAGCCTCGTTCACGAGCACCTGGTGCGTCATTAGCAGAGTGAAAACCTGGGTCCACCTGCAACCATGCTGGTCCCTTCTCCTCCTGGCATAGGTGGCCTGGCCGAGGTGTCTGGATGTGAGTGGGTTGGGGGGCTCTGTTGCCCGGAGCTGGGTCTCTCTATGTTGGGGCGTCCTGTAACGTGGCATGCCTCTTGCTGGTGGAGCTATGGAGGTGAGTGCAAGTGCTAACCATGGCAAAGGTTTTTTTCTCTCTGGAGCTGGAGGCAGACAGGGTACCCTGGTTTTGTCTCCGTAGAGTTCTCTGGAGGATGAGACTTGGGGTCCATGTCCCCAGCAGGGACTGTGGCTGGCTGCCCACACAGCCCTGTTGACCCCTGAGGTCTGGAAAAAGTTTGCGCATGGGCCCAAGTGCACCGCTTTGCTGGCATTCCTTTCCTGGCATTTCCCTCTCCAGTCGGCTCCGAGATTAACGTATTCCATTATACGTTATAATGCGGTTTTTTTTTTAAAGCCAAATCTCCCTTCACAGATTGCTGTCTTTGTAATATAGGAATTATTTCTCAGTCACTTTAAAAGTCCTGCTTCATTAGCTTGGTGACTGTTTGGTAATTTGCAAAGTCACTTTCACAAGTTTTAATACTGCCCGGTTGAGACTCACAGTAATAAATGTATTAGATCTTAATAGTGTTATGATTCTGTCTGAAGTGCAAGAAATGAGAATCAGTAATTAGCTTTGACCTCAACACAGGCTCGGGAGGGATGGTGCCTTCGTGATCCGAGCATCCACCGTGACTCGTGGTGTCTCGGGCGACGCCTTGGGACCCTTTGTCCAGCCAGGGTGCCAGTTTGGCTGTCCCCATGGGCTGGTCCCTTCTCCATGTGGTGGCTTAGGCACTTTCTTTCCACCCCAGTGTCCCCTGTCTGGACCCAGCCCTGCAGGGGGCCTCCCAGGGCAGGCGCAGCTTCTCCTAATTTGCAAACCCAGACAGGGACCCTCCCAAGCTTCGGCTCTCGCTGCCCCGTCCCCTCTCTTTCCTGATGGATGGTGGCACCCTCTGTGAGAATGTGACAGGGCAGGAAGAGGTGGCGCCATTCTTAGTTTTCTTGTTCTTCCTGTATTGAGGCCACCTTTGTGCCAGGCTGGCACTGGGGGGCCTACGGCCAGGGACGGAGGTGTCCGGCTCTGCTCAGAGGCTGCTGGGAACCGTCCCAAGGAGGGGAGGAGAGGGCGATGGGGAGTAGTACTGGCTTGGCTCAGTTCCCTGCAGGTGCCGTTACTGCCCTGGTGGCTCCTTACCGCTTAGGGTCCTTCCCGGCCCTAGACGCTGAGCTCCGCTCCCTCTTGTGGAGAGAGGGTGGGTGGGCCGTGCACTGGAGCCTCCCGCAGCCCCGTCATGTTTCATTTGCACTGATTAATTTGGCGTCTGTGCGAACCGAGGGGCTGGAGCTCTGCACTAACCTTTCACAGATGTTTCAAGCCAAGGTTTTCTGGTAAAATCGATTTTGACATTTTGATAAGAACTCATCCGCTGTGTTCTATGTTTTGAATCTCCAACTCTAAGCTGTTCTGAAAAGCAGCCGCAAAGCCCCATCTCATTTGTGAAATCTGCATACTGCATCAGCAGCAGAAGCTGCCAGAACTTTGAGGTCATCTAGAGGCTCGAAGGGCGTCGGGCGAGATGCGCTGATGCAGTACCCCGATGCTTCATCAGCCCACTGAAGGTCTTGACCCCTCTTCTGTCCAAGCTGGGCTTGCTGTGTCCAAGCGTTAATTTAGGAGGGGACGAAGTGAGTCCCAGGTGGCATCAGTTCACAAAGGTGTGGTCCGCTTCCATCAGCGAGGGCTTTACCGGCAGCGGGGTGCAGGCTCTGCTTCTCGCTCCGTTGTTGGTGACCCTCTGCAGAAGTAGTGCCAGCCACAGGAGACAAGCACAGCGTGCATGGGGAAGGATCCCGGGCCAGGCTGGGAGGGTGATGATGAGTGAAAAGTGCTGTCGTGGGCAGCAGGGAGGGGCATCCTGAGCGTGGACCACCTGCATGATGGCACTGCCCGGCTGGCACACTTCTTCCCTCTGCTTGGGGCTCCTTGTATGAGCAGGTGCATTCTGGGAGTTTTCATGAGCGACAGTGAGCATGTCAGTGAGGGGCTGAGCCAGTCTGCAGTCCGTGTGAGGACAGTGGGAAATGTGCAGCCAAGGCTCAAGGAATCAGGAGACACGAGGTCCGGGCTTCTGCACACACCTGCCGTGGCCTCCGCCATGATCGCAGGTCTGTGGCACCTGCTTCAGGCATTAGGGCTTGTGTGTGGTTGGACGGTCTTTCCCCGCAGCATCATGTGCAGTTGGATGGGGTTGATTGATGGCGTTAAAGGGAACACAGCTGGGGTGCACCCACCTGTGTGGTGTCAGGGCCACTTCCTGTCGGAAGATGAGGAGTTAGCCCCGGGCATGTCCGCTGACTTGAAACTCCTGTGTGAGGAGTTGTGTCAGATAGCGGGACCACGTGATCCTGTCCTGGAGTTGTCAGCACGTGGGTCACCGTGTCTTACAGCTTCTGGTTGTTCTCTGATGTGAACGCAAGCAGCTAACCTAGGCCTTTAACTCTGGCTAACTCCAAGCTCTTCCCAGGGGTCCCTCCCAGCCACCGGCATTCCTCCTGCGCCCGGGAGCTTGGAATTCTCTGTGCCACCTGGCTCTTTCGCTCTGCGCGCGCGCGCGCACACACACACACACACACACACACACACACACACACACACTCAGGCACTCACGCACACACACACACACACACACACTCAGGCACTCATGCACACACACACACACACACACACACACTCTCAGGCACTCACGCGCACACACACACACACACTCAGGCACTCATGCACACACACACACACACTGAGGCACACACACACACACACACACACACTCAGGCACTCAGGCACTGAGGCAGTGGGAGGTGTTGTCTCTGCTCCATGGGGCATTCATTCACTTTCTGAAACAGGAGCAGGTGGAGAGAGAAATGCCTCATCTCAGGTGCCACGTTGGCTTTCTATGCACCTGGCACCCCTGACTCCTTGCTGATCAAGGGAGAGCTGGAGCTTCAGCTGGGTGGCTGCGGGTGGCTTTGTGAGTCAGGGCTCCCCAGGCCTTCATGGGACTCTGTGGAAGCCTGGAGCTTACAGGAGCAGGAGTCACGCCCGACGGCCTCTGGAACCTGTGCCTCGGAGCATACGGGGAAGGAGTGACGTCAGAAGGGCTCTGGGAAAGTGGAACTAAAAGGGGATTTGTTCTGCTGCCAAAATATTTGAAACTCATCCATTTGTGGGATATTAAAAAAGTTCGTGGAACCTTGCTCCCTCAATCTGCATGATTTTAATTTTTTTTTTTTTTTGGTAACAAATAACCCTATTTTAAAATTCCATTTACCATGAACTTTTGGAAGTCCAGTGGTGTCTCATTAAATATCTCCCCACGTCCTGTGACTAGGATATCCCTGCCCAGTCCCCAGCCTCTCTGTCTCAGCACTCTACCAGCCAGAGGGTTGGGTGTCACATCCCCCAGGTAGCAGCAGGGGAGAGACTGTGAGAATCGGAGTGGTCTGATAGTGCCAGGTCTCTAAACAGGTGGTTCGGTTGGGGTGACATCCCTGGGGACAGTGGGAAGTGACCTCAGAAGGAGGGGGCAGAGTGAACATTATCCTGTCTCAATGAGGTGTCGGGTAGGGCCCACTGTGGCAGGAGATGGTGAGATCTCGGGCCACGGACTGTGTGAGCCGGGGCGTGGGACTGGGCAGGGTAGAGTGGCTCTCAGAGAGGGTGGTGTGGCAGAGACTGCAGGGGGCTCCGAGCCTGTTCCTCTGCCTGACCTGCCACGAACAGGCCCCGAGGCTCTGGGCAAGGCCCCACGGAGGGGGTGCTTGGAAGCTGCTTGCCAGCCCATACCCTGAGCTCCGAAGCTTGGGACTGTCCCCCAACTTCACAGCACACAGCGTACCCCTCCCGCTTGCCCTGCACGAGGCTGGAGTGGGTGCACTGTGTCTCCCATTCAGGGCTTCGTTGACCCAACCCCCCGTGCGAGCCGATGAAGGGGATGGTGTCTGGACTCGGAGCTCTGATTGTGGGGGAATGCAGACACGGAGGTGGCAGGTGTTGATACTGTCTCCAGAGCCACCCGGGCTCCTTGGAGTCACAGCAGAGGTTCACTCGGGCAGGATGTGAGTGAGTCAGGCCCACTCTCAGTGAGCACCAGGAGCCCTCCCACGTGGTCAAGTGAGGGCCGGAGTCCATGCCCTCATGCAGGAAGCTGGCGTTCATGGTGACTGTGAACCTACACTGGCTTGGCCCTGGGGTAGGCTTTCCATGGGCAGGTGAATTTCCTGAGAGTGACAGGTGACAAACGTCTTCAGGGACAGGCACTGTCTCTGAGAACAAAAGCTACTAACTCTGGAAAGGCTGTTTTGAGGACTAGAGGAGAAACACAGGACAGTGCAGGGCTGCCTGGGGTGGCCAGCCCACACAGACCCTATGTGCACGTCACCCATTCTGTATTTGTCTGAGAGACGGAGTTCAACTGAGCATCTCCCATCCTGTTTCATTCTTCAATGGCCAAATGGCTGGAGCTGGCCAACCCAAGGCCAGGAGTTTCCAGGTCTTCCACGTTGGCAGTGGCAGGGGCATGGGCACAATGTCTTCTGCTGCCTTTCCAGGTGTGTGTGCAGGGAGCTGGACTGGAGGTGGGGCAGCTGGGACTTGAACTGGTTTCCGTATGAGATGCCGGCATTGCAGGTGATAGCTTGACTTGCTGTGCCGTAATGAGAGCCTCTAGGCGAACATATGAACGTATGTAAGCAACATATGAAGCCACTAGCAATGTGACAAACAGGATGAACTAAGTGGTGTGTATCCTGGAGAACATGGCATTGAATCAGAAGTCGCATAGATCCCAGCCCACAGAGATTCCCTGTGTCGCTCTCCTTAGCCAATCCCTGCTCACGGCTGCTGTCTTAACCTGCATCGTTTGGACCTTGTGACCGATCCCCACTGTGGCTTCGTCGTGTTGCTGCCAAGTCTTGATTTTTATAATTTCAAACTTTTAGGCCAGGCTGTTTCTGCTGGGCATCAGGGGCAAGAAGAAGGCAGTGCCTCTGGGAGAAAGGATTAATCAAAGGTACACACTTAGCAAGTGTGTATGTGAGAAGGGTGTTTGTTTTTTTAAAGATTTATTTATTTTTACTTGAGATAATTACATAGAGAGATAGGGAGAGGCAGAGAGAGAGATCTTTCATCTGCTGGTGTGTTCCCAAATAGCCAGAGCTGGGCTGGTCCGAAGCCGGGAGCCAGGAGCTCCTTCAGGGTCTCCAACGCGGGGGCAGGGACCCAAGGACTTGGGCCATTCTCTGCTTTCCCGGGCCATCGTCAGGGAGCTAGATCAGAAGTGGAGCAGCTGGGACTTGAACTGGCACGCCTACAGAATGCTGGCTGCCACAGGCAGAGGATTAGTGTGCAATGCCGCTGTGCTGACCCCTGGAGTATGGCAAAGTTTAAACAAAGTTCCAATCACCTTCAAGCCTGGTGCCAAGTTTCTCATGCACACATCCCAAGCAAATTTTTAAAGATTATTTTTTATTTGAGAGTTAGAGCTGCAGACAGAGAGATCACCCACCCACTGGTTCACGCTCCATATGGCTACGAATGCCAGGGCCGGGATAGGGCAAAGCCAGGAGCTCCATCCATATCTCCCACATGACTGCAACGGGACCAAGCACTGGGACCATCTTCTCCTGCTTTTCCAGGCGCGTTAGCAGGGAGCCGAGTGGGAAGTGGAGCAGTGGAGACAAGAATGGGTGCCCCCATGGGATGTCAGTGCTGTGAGTGGTAGGTTACAATGCAGAGGTCAAAAGCAGAGAAACTTCTGGATTCACCAGAACTCTTCTGTTGGAGTTATCTTATGTGATTTAAAAAAACATTGGCGATAACTTCAGAAGTCCGTGTTGGTTCAGTGTGGAAAGCGACTGGCCAAGCGTACCCAGGCAGGTTTGTTGTCTGAGCTGTGTGTTCAAGCAGTGTGGCATGGCTAGAGTTAACGCGTACTGGTCAGGCTCCTTTCCTGTTGGGAATCTTTTAATGGATGTTTTTTCTTTTCCAATACTCAGAGTCCCCAGGGCTCAGCCCGTGGTTTTCCACGTCTTTGTCTCCCGGGAGCTCACTAAGAACTCGCTAGCTTTAGTTGCAAGCTCGTGATTTTGGAGTTTGTTTCTTTTTCCTTTTTAGCTAAAATCGGAGGCGACTGGTCAGCTGGAATCAGCAGCCTGGCTGTGGGGAGAGATGCCAGGCTGCATTCTTCTTATTCGGCCAGTCAGTTCTTCATCAAACCTTCTGCGTGCAGCCAGAATTTAGAACAGTATTTAGATTTCAAACGGATTTCAAATATTTGGGGGCAGGGAATCCCAGGGCAGTGCTTAAAGGCCTTTTCAAGGCTCATATAAAAGCAGGGAATAGTTTCACTGGGTCTTTTTTTAATAAAACATTTATTTATTTCTATTCAAAAGGCAGATTTACAGAGAGAGACAGAGACAAAAAGATCCTCCATCCACAGGTTCGCTCCCCAAATGGCTGCAACGGCCGGAGCTGAGTCGATCCAAAGCCAGGAGCCAGGAGCTTCTTCCGGGTTTCCCTCCCATGTGGGTACAGAGTCCCAAGGCTTTGGACCGTCCTCCACTGCTTTCCCAGGCCATAAGCGGAGCGCTGGATGGGAAGTGGAGCAGCTGGTATATGAACTGGTGCCCATATGGGATCCTGGTACTTGCAAGGAGAGGATTAACCCATTGAACCATTGCACCAGGCCCACTGGGTCTTACGATGTTGGCATCTTAGCACAGTTTATGACCCTGGACAAGGCCTGGGCAGCACTGGGCACCCTCTGCCCTCTGGCTCCCTGGGAGCATTTTGGGCAGTGGCATCTGTTTTTATCAAGCTCATTGCTGGCTTCTTGCACCTGCTGACCTGAGCTGTCTTTCAGATTGATGCTTCACTGTCCACAGTGGGGCTTGAGTCCTGAGAGTGAGTGCACACGTGTCCAAGCTCAGTGGGTCCTGGAGTAGACCAGGTGACCCCAAGACAGTGGCTTCAAAGCTTGCTTGGTTCCCCACATCCAGGGGCTTGGATTCCAAAAGGAGCGGTTACAGCATCTGTCCTCTGCTCGGTGTTCTTTCCTTCCGTTAGTCTGGACTGGTTCCCGTGGGAGGGGAGGGAGGGGTTGGGCATGTAAAGCCAGAGGCAATACAGACAGGGAGGGACGGGGGGAGCGTTGTAGGTAGAGTAAGCTGTGTTCAAGTTCAAGGGCGGCTGGTCTCTCTGCTGTGGCTCCCGTCGTCTTTTTAAGTCTGAGACAGTCTCAGCGTCTTCCTCTTGGCTCCTCGTACCGCCCTCTCTTCTTGATGCTCAGGATGCCGGTCAACAAAGCTTTGCCTTTCAAGGGAGAGCCCAGCCTTTTCTAATCCTGACCCAAGAAACGCTGGTTTTAGAAAATCAAATGCTCCCCAGTTCGGAAATCTAAGACTCAGTCTCCTGTGGTCAGGACTTTTCCCCTTTGCTCGGAAGCGTGCAGATGAAGGGGCTGAGGTCACTGGTCCTGGAGCCAGCGGGAGTGCCCTGGGAGGCTCTGCTCCTGGGAGGAGGGGAGAGCTGCTGGGCCACCTGTCGGGGCTCACAGGCAGTGGGTGCAGGGGCTCTGGGCCCATCCTCAGTGCCTCTGTCTTCTCCCTGTGGAGCCTGCTCATGGGAGGGCTCAGAGGCAGGGTCTCTTGGCCGCGCCCCCTTTGGTTATCTACTCACAGGTCCCTGTGGGGGGCTGCACATCGCAGTGGGGTCGTTCCTTCCATGCTCCTCTAGTGCCCCCGGTCATGGGGCAGGGCAGCGGGGCTGGGAGCACCTGCCAGGAGAGAGGAGCTGGCGTCACAACTCTTCTGAGCTGACGAAACCAGAACGAGTGTGCCCCTTTTCTCAGCAGAGGAAGGATGGCCCCAGCCTTCCCCCAACTTAGTCACCATGGACTGAAGGGACCAGGGAGGAGAGGCCTGTTAGAGGCACAGATTGTGAACAAGAAGCCGAGCATGAGCCTGGGGGCAGCCCAGAGACCCGGGGCTGGGGACTGTGAGGAGGGGGTTTCTGTGCACTTAGGGGAGGGGCTCAGGCACTGGTTACACTTAGGGCCCACCCACTTGTTACATGTCATGCCCATCTCACTGGTTACACGTTGTGCCCACCCACTGGTTATTGGCAGGTTTGGGCAATAAAATTCTTTCAGTTTTCTCATATTTGATAATTTCATAGTAAATTTTGGTGGAAGATTAAGCAGTTTTTCTCATGGATTTATGCATATATGGTAAAACTAGGTTGCTGGAAAATTCAGGGACTATTAGCAAAAAGGCCAGGATTAAGAGCCTAAGGGGTCAGCCGGCTGGAGCAGCGCTCAAAGAGCCTCCCGCCGTGGCTTTTGTGTGGAATGCTCCAATTCCCGAGTGTGGCCTGGGAGTCATATCTAAGCTTTATAATTTACATATAGAGAGCCCCTTTCTTCCTGTGCATTAAGTTGTATAGAATCAGAGATTAAAAAAAAAAAATAAGGTTCTGAAGACTCCTTTAAAGGCAGGGATGGGATGTTGGGTGTCGGGCGGTTCTGGGTTCTATGAGCTTCTCCTATCCAGGGCCCAGGAGGGGCTGCTGGATCTCCAGGCTCTGGTGGTGTCCAGGCACGGAGCCTGCAGGATTCCAAGCTGGGGTGGTAGGTGAGGTCTCCTTGGTTTTGCAAGTGGCTCTTTGCTTTGTGACTCTGGATGCCCAAGTTCAGAATGGCAGGCACTTTCCAGATGCTGGTGCTCAAACGCGCTTAGAAGCGCAGAGAACCCAGTGGCCCAGCACACCAGTGCCCTTCGCCTCAGATCCAGGCTCCTTCCTTCTCCCTCCCAGCAAACAGAGGATTGCCCCCAAACCGTCCTCAGCCACCTGGCATCCCCAGAAACCCCTCCTGCTCCCCCCACCTTGGGAAAGGCAGGAGAGCAGCCAGTGACTCCGGAGACCCACACCCCTGCCTGGAGCTCCTGGCCTCCCTGTGTGTCCTCCAGGCTGTGAAAAAGGAAGTGAGGTGGACACAGGATGTGCCCAGGGTGACGCTGGTACTCAGGGTGGATCCAGGAGAGCAGCTGTTTGCTCTTGGTGACTTCTGGCCACCTCTGCCCACCGTATTTCTGCTCTGTAACTTTGCCACCTCCTTCCCCTGGCAACCCGAGAGTCTTGAAGCCATCTGGCATGGGCAGTCTGCTTGGTCACCTGGGCTGCTCCCCTTGGCAGTGCCCCGCACTCTGAGCCTCACTTGTCTGGAAATGGCAGCAGCATGGATCGGATGCTGTGCCAACCTCTTGCCCTGGGTGCCCTGGCTGCCACTGCCTGGGGTTTCCCTCCCACTCCCAGGCTGCCTTCTCTCTCCCCAGTGAGCGCCTCTATTCAAGCTGACCTGTGTGTGGACTTCTGCTCCCTGCTCGGCTTGCTTGGCAGTCTTCCCCCAGGCAATTTCACCTCCCTTTATGGCTGTGGTGCTGACACCCGTGTCCCCACAGTGACTTTTCTGACTCTTGGGCACTCCGCCTGGACACCCATTCTCTCCTCTGTCCCCTGAAAAGGCCTCCCGCATCCAGTCTCTCCCCGCTCGGTGACCCCGGGCCTGAGTGTCCCTCTGTGCACACCGTGTGTGTCCTGGCTCAGGGCTCGGCATCCTCTCCCCAGTCGCTGCAGAGCCCTCTTCCTCTGCCTCCTGCTCCCCATCTCTCCTTCCCTTCTCCTTCCATCCGTCCCTCGTCCCTCTCCCCTCTCCCCTCTCTCTGCTCCTTGGACGTGCCCTCTCTGCGGAGACTCTTCTAAGCCTCCATTTTGGTGAGCTTCCGACATTCTAGTGCCTTCCTGCTGCTTCCAAATCCGGTTCACGGAGGGCACATGCCCTGGCCTCTTCCCTCCCTTTCCTCCCGTCGCCTGGCTCCTCTATGCGCTTCTCCTTGAAGATTTCTACATCTCTCTTCCCTCAGCACCCCTGCCCCCCTTAACTCCTGCTCAGCTTACAGCTCAGCTTGGCTGGTACCTCCTCTGGGAAGCCTTCCCCAGTGTCTGCCCATGTAGCAAGCAAGCATTCACTGAACAGCTACACTGCCCAGGCTCTAGGACAGAATGTGGACGAGAAAGGCAGGTTCCTGCTCTCAGGGAGCCAACAGCCTCTGGGGAGGACCGTGAGGCCCTGGGTGCAAAACAGCCATGAGGGTTCCAGTGGGCAGGGTCTGAGGAGAGATGAGTCAGGGCACCTGGAGACCTCAGAGAAATAGAGGCAGTAGTGTGGGGAGGCTGGGCACCTGTGCCAGCTACTGTCACAAGGCAGAGTAGCTTGGGGACGAGTAGAGGTCGTGCATGCCCTGTTGACCTTAAGAAAGGCAAATCAGTGGTGTGACCAGCAGGTGCGAGGAGGTGAGAGCGGGAGGATTCGCCTCCAAGAAGGTGGGGAGCAGCCAGAGTCCAATGAAGCCAAGGAGGTGGCCAGCACAAAGTCAGGACCTCAGCGGTCAGCAGAGGGCACCAGGGCGAGGTAAGTCCTTGAGGAAGTAACAGACGGAGCTGGAGCCCCTGGGACAGGGGCCTCTGGGAACAGGGATGCTTTTCCCCGAGATGGCCAAAGAGGGGTGGGGCGAAGCAGGTGGCTGTCTGGGGAGAGTGGTTGGGAGGTGGGCCCTAACACATCACCCTTTGTCTCCTTAGGGAAAAGTGGAGTGCAGTCTGGGCCATGAGGAGCAGAACAGGTCGGTGTGAGGGCTGACCTAGTTGTGTATGGCATTCATGGGGTGAAATACGTGGACCTCAGGGAGTGACCAGTGAGGTGTGGTTGGGAACCCCAGGCTGTAGCACCCACTGAGAGGCATCACCTGGGGTCCAGGTGCAGGGTGCAGGTCACAGAGCTTCTTGCCTGTCCCACTTCCCCTCTGTCTTGTTCCTTCTCCTCTTCCTTTTCTCCTCCTTCCTCCTTCGTCCTCCCCCGCGCCTCCTCCCGTTAGGAGATGGCCAACGTGGTGCTTAGTGGTGGTTCCCACAGTGGCTCATGAGAAGCCATGGAGAGCAGCCCACTGTGGCCTTGGAGGGCTTTCCTAAGCTGGGGCTGCCTAGATGTGCATTCTGGCATGGAACTAGAGCAAGCAAGCATTGTCCCCAAGAACGGGAAAGGCTTGCGATTGCAGTTTCAGAGCGTGTCTGGAATGGCAGGCAGCTGGGGTTGGGATGGAGGCAGTCCACAGAGGGCAGGTGGAGGAGCGATGCCCCAGACCGGGTGTGCAGGGCTGGGTGTGTGTCGATGGGGCGCAGGCAGAAGGATGGAGCAGCTTCCAGGGCCCAGGGGCCTTGAAGGAACAAGCAGGGCATGTTATGGTGAGTGGCAACAGTGGGTAACATGTGTGTCAGTCATCTCTGGGCCCAGGGATACGTGGGGTTTGCAGGCAGGCAGCCTGCAGGAAGGCCACAGAGAGACAGGGGTAGCAGGTCTCCCCCAGGCCTGGGACCTGAGAGCAGAGTGACAGCCTGGGACAATTTGGAGGGGATACTATACTGGACCCACAGACCCTGCAGAAGGAGTGGGGCAGGGGAAGAAGTGCAAGCAGGACCCGGGGTGACCAACCTGGATGAGGTCCCCCTCTGCTCCCACCACTTGTCACCCCCACAAGCTCTGTGATGCTTACCAGTGGATGGTACATCCTGGGCTGCAGCTTCCGCTGCCAGCACAGGCCTTGGCACCCAGTGTGTGCTCAGCAGCATCTGTTGGCTGATGGAGCGAGGGGTTGAGCCCCGCCACGAGACTGCTCTGACGCACAGAGAGCCATCCAGGTGGGGTACCAGGAGGGGCTTGACTGCCTTACTCCCGTGTCCAAGTCAGATGCATCCCGTGTTCTAACTGCAGCATTGTTGGCAAACAGCAGGCCATGGGGTGTGCACCTGGAGCTGCTGGGATCCCCAGGCCCCAGCTGGCCCTCTGGCTAGCTAACCGGAAGTTGAAGCAGACAGATTGGATTGACTTGTTGAAGGAGTTTGCCAGTTTGTGGTGGGAATTGAGTTGAATTTATTATCTTTTGTTTTTTTGTCAGCAGTACTTTGCCAAGGATTTATTTCATCTGAAGATTGTAGCGGCTGCTGTAGGGTGGATGGGTAGCTGGCCGCATGCCAGCACAGCCTGTGTTTGGGCTGGCATCTCTTGCCCTGTCTGGTGCCTCTGTAACTCAGGAGCTGTGGTGCCTGCATCATGTCACAGCCAGGGTCATGGGGCCTTTGACTTTGACTGGGACAGGCCCCCCTCTCCTGCCCTGAGCCCAGGAAGTGCTGTACGCAGAGTTCTACCTCTGAGAGCCCGGGAGTATCCGAAACATGCAGACCGAACCCGGGGGGCGTATTTCCCCTTTGCAAAGGATGACTAACTAAATGCAGAGAAGACCATTTTCATGGTGTGTGAGCGTACCGAGGGCAACGTGACTATCGGAACACCAAGAGAAATGATAGAAACAAGTTTTTATACCCTCTGATTTGTGTTTCAGTGGTTGAAATGTGTTTATTATGAGGCTGCTCTTTTCAGGAGTGTCCTGTGCTGCAAGGCCACCGTGCCCTGTGCCTTTCAGCACTGACACTTTCCGAGGAAGTGGCTTACACACAACACGGATGAAAAACGTTCGAAGAACAATAACGAAACAGAAGCTAATGGCTAGAAAAAGTTACCTGTTGTAAAAAAAAAAAAAAAAAAAGACAGAAAGACAGTGGAAGTTGGCTGACTCACTCCTGGTTGGTAAAGATAAAGGATCATCCGCTGTGCCTGTGTCAACATACAAACTGGTGGTCGGAGACTAGTTAGGGTGGGTCACTGGCTGCTTCATAGACTAGTTAGGGTGGGTCACTGGCTGCTTCATAGACTAGTTAGGGTGGGTCACTGGCTGCTTCATAGACTAGTTAGATCGGGTCACTGGCTGCTTCATAGACTAGTTAGAGCAGGTCACTGGCTGCTTCATAGACTAGTTAGAGCGGATCACTGGCTGCTTCATAGACTAGTTAGGGTGGGTCACTGGCTGCTTCATAGACTTTTAGACCGGGTCACTGGCTGCTTCATAGACTAGTTAGAGCGGGTCACTGGCTGCTTCATAGACTAGTTAGAGCGGGTCACTGGCTGCTTCTTAGACTAGTTAGAGCGGGTCACTGGCTGCTTCATAGACTAGTTAGAGCGGGTCACTGGCTGCTTCACAGACTAGTTAGACCGGGTCACTGGCTGCTTCATAGACTAGTTAGAGCGGGTCACTGGCTGCTTCACAGACTAGTTAGAGCGGGTCACTGGCTGCTTCATAGACTAGTTAGAGCAGGTCACTGGCTGCTTCTTAGACTAGTTAGAGCGGGTCACTGGCTGCTTCATAGACTAGTTAGAGCGGGTCACTGCCTGCTTCATAGACTAGTTAGAGTGGGTCACTGGCTGCTTCATAGACTAGTTAGAGCGGGTCACTGGCTGCTTCATAGACTAGTTAGAGTGGGTCACTGGCTGCTTCTTAGACTAGTTAGACCGGGTCACTGGCTGCTTCATAGACTAGTTAGAGCGGGTCACTGGCTGCTTCACAGACTAGTTAGACCGGGTCACTGGCTGTTTTATAGACTAGTTAGAGCGGGTCACTGGCTGCTTCATAGACTAGTTAGAGCAGGTCACTGGCTGTTTCATAGACTAGTTAGAGTGGGTCACTGGCTGCTTCATAGACTTTTAGACCGGGTCACTGGCTGCTTCATAGACTAGTTAGAGCGGGTCACTGGCTGCTTCATAGACTAGTTAGAGCGGGTCACTGGCTGCTTCACAGACTAGTTAGACCGGGTCACTGGCTGCTTCATAGACTAGTTAGAGCGGGTCACTGGCTGCTTCATAGACTAGTTAGAGCGGGTCACTGGCTGCTTCATAGACTAGTTAGAGCGGGTCACTGGCTGCTTCATAGACTAGTTAGGGTGGTTACTGGCTGCTTCATAGACTAGTTAGGGTGGATCACTGGCTGCTTCTTAGACTAGTTAGAGCGGGTCACTGGCTGCTTCTTAGACTAGTTAGAGCGGATCACTGACTGCTTCATAGACTAGTTAGAGCGGATCACTGGCTGCTTCATGGACTAGTTAGAGCGGGTCACTGGCTGCTTCATAGACTAGTTAGAGCAGGTCACTGGCTGCTTCTTAGACTAGTTAGACCGGGTCACTGGCTGCTTCCTACACTAGTTAGAGCAGGTCACTGGCTGTTTCATAGACTAGTTAGGGTGGGTCACTGGCTGCTTCATAGACTAGTTAGAGCAGGTCACTGGCTGTTTTATAGACTAGTTAGAGCAGGTCACTGGCTGCTTCTTAGACTAGTTAGAGCGGGTCACTGGCTGCTTCTTAGACTAGTTAGAGCGGGTCACTGGCTGCTTCACAGACTAGTTAGAGCAGGTCACTGGCTGCTTCATAGACTAGTTAGAGCAGGTCACTGGCTGTTTCATAGACTAGTTAGAGCGGATCACTGGCTGCTTCATAGACTAGTTAGGGTGGGTCACTGGCTGCTTCATAGACTAGTTAGGGTGGGTCACTGGCTGCTTCATAGACTAGTTAGATCGGGTCACTGGCTGCTTCATAGACTAGTTAGAGCAGGTCACTGGCTGCTTCATAGACTAGTTAGAGCGGATCACTGGCTGCTTCATAGACTAGTTAGGGTGGGTCACTGGCTGCTTCATAGACTTTTAGACCGGGTCACTGGCTGCTTCATAGACTAGTTAGAGCGGGTCACTGGCTGCTTCATAGACTAGTTAGAGCGGGTCACTGGCTGCTTCTTAGACTAGTTAGAGCGGGTCACTGGCTGCTTCATAGACTAGTTAGAGCGGGTCACTGGCTGCTTCACAGACTAGTTAGACCGGGTCACTGGCTGCTTCATAGACTAGTTAGAGCGGGTCACTGGCTGCTTCACAGACTAGTTAGACCGGGTCACTGGCTGCTTCATAGACTAGTTAGAGCAGGTCACTGGCTGCTTCTTAGACTAGTTAGAGCGGGTCACTGGCTGCTTCATAGACTAGTTAGAGCGGGTCACTGCCTGCTTCATAGACTAGTTAGAGCAGGTCACTGGCTGTTTCATAGACTAGTTAGAGCGGGTCACTGGCTGCTTCATAGACTAGTTAGAGCGGGTCACTGGCTGTTTTATAGACTAGTTAGAGCGGGTCACTGGCTGCTTCATAGACTAGTTAGAGTGGGTCACTGGCTGCTTCACAGACTAGTTAGACCGGGTCACTGGCTGTTTTATAGACTAGTTAGAGCGGGTCACTGGCTGCTTCATAGACTAGTTAGAGCAGGTCACTGGCTGTTTCATAGACTAGTTAGAGTGGGTCACTGGCTGCTTCATAGACTTTTAGACCGGGTCACTGGCTGCTTCATAGACTAGTTAGAGCGGGTCACTGGCTGCTTCATAGACTAGTTAGAGCGGGTCACTGGCTGCTTCATAGACTAGTTAGAGCGGGTCACTGGCTGCTTCACAGACTAGTTAGACCGGGTCACTGGCTGCTTCATAGACTAGTTAGAGCGGGTCACTGGCTGCTTCATAGACTAGTTAGAGCGGGTCACTGGCTGCTTCATAGACTAGTTAGAGCAGGTCACTGGCTGCTTCATAGACTAGTTAGGGTGGTTACTGGCTGCTTCATAGACTAGTTAGGGTGGATTACTGGCTGCTTCTTAGACTAGTTAGAGCGGGTCACTGGCTGCTTCTTAGACTAGTTAGAGCGGATCACTGACTGCTTCATAGACTAGTTAGAGCGGATCACTGGCTGCTTCATAGACTAGTTAGAGCGGGTCACTGGCTGCTTCATAGACTAGTTAGAGCAGGTCACTGGCTGCTTCTTAGACTAGTTAGACCGGGTCACTGGCTGCTTCCTACACTAGTTAGAGCAGGTCACTGGCTGTTTCATAGACTAGTTAGGGTGGGTCACTGGCTGCTTCATAGACTAGTTAGAGCAGGTCACTGGCTGTTTTATAGACTAGTTAGAGCGGGTCACTGGCTGCTTCTTAGACTAGTTAGAGCGGGTCACTGGCTGCTTCTTAGACTAGTTAGAGCGGGTCACTGGCTGCTTCACAGACTAGTTAGAGCAGGTCACTGGCTGCTTCATAGACTAGTTAGAGCAGGTCACTGGCTGTTTCATAGACTAGTTAGGGTGGGTCACTGGCTGCTTCATAGACTAGTTAGAGCAGGTCACTGGCTGTTTCATAGACTAGTTAGAGCGGGTCACTGGCTGCTTCTTAGACTAGTTAGAGCGGGTCACTGGCTGCTTCATAGACTAGTTAGAGCGGGTCACTGGCTGCTTCTTAGACTAGTTAGAGCGGGTCACTGGCTGCTTCATAGACTAGTTAGAGTGGATTACTGACTGCTTCCTACACTAGTTAGAGTGGGTCACAGCTGTTTCATTTTATCATTGATACAATGATGCAGACTTTGTATCATTGAGCCCATCCAATATGCTTTGGTGACATAGTCAAGTGTTGTCTTCTCCAGCATATACATGCACAGGTACAAGATGCCTGACAGATGTGTGCCGGGCACCAGAGATGTGTGTGTTTCCAGGTAGAACTTCTGCGCTGTCACGGGCAGTGTTCCTCTGATCTCTCACTGTGTGTTTAGATTCTCTCATCCCTAAAAGGCAGCCTGCTTGGCGACAGAGTGCCTGCATCTTCACCATCTGTCAGCGTGCTCCCAAAGCCACTGTATTGATTTATGCTTCCAAGTGTCAGTGTGTGAGAGTTCCCATTTCTGCACATTTCTATCACAGATTCAGATTTTTTTTCTCCCAATCGGAATGTGTGAAGCAGCTCGGGATCGTCCTCATTTGCACTTTTCTTGTGCGCAGAGAGGCTGGCGTGCCTCCTATGGGACATCAGCGGCCTGAGTGTCGCCTTCCACACACGGCCCGTTCCTCCTTCTAACTCCCGGCACCGGACTCTTTGTCTTTTATTTTGATTGATTGACAGGGATCTTTTTTAAAAATATATTTCCTAAATGCTGATCATCAGCCAGTTGTATGTATTATAAACATCTTCTACAGTTTGAGGAATTTTAAAACAAGGTATTTTCCATACTTACTTCCGGTGGATAGAAATTCTTAATTTTGGTGCAGTTGCAGTTTATTCCTCTTATTTTTTATGGTAAGTTTTTGCAAATGCTCTTTAGATCTCTTTCCATTGAAAACAGTGTTATTTTTCTACATCATCTTCTAAAAATTTGTCTTCATGTTCACAGTTTAATCTACCTGGAGTTTATTCTCTTTTCTCCCCCGGTTAGAGACCTGGCGTGCCATCCCATGTGTTGGGTGATGTGCAGGTATTAAATGTCCATCTGCTCTGTCAGGTGACTGACCCACCTCTGGGCTCCTGATTCTGTCCCAGTGGTCACTTTGCTCCTGTTTCAGTCCACCATAGTCCCAACCACTGCGTTTTCTCCAGCTTTGACGTCAATCTTGATGGAGGGTAGACAGTGTTTCCTGGATGTGTTCTCCAGAGGTGTTCTTTAAGTTTGCCTGTCCTGGGCTGTGATTACAGGAGATGATCATCAAAGTCCAGTCGAGACTTCGTTGGGGTTACAATGAACCTACCTGTCAATTCAAAGAGAATTGATCGTACTATGATATATTATGATACTGAGTTTTCCATCTTGAAACATAGCGAGCTAGGCCACCTTAAATATGTCTCCTAATGGGGTGTTTTGCCTTCCATATTGGAGTGCCTGGCTTAAGTTCTGGCTACTCTGAGTCTGATCCAGCTCTCTGGCCATGCCTGGGAAGGCAGCAGAGGACAGCCCAAGTGCCTGGTTGTCTTCCAGCCATGTGGGACATCTGGATGGAGTTTGAAGCTCCTGGCTTCAGCGTGGCCCAACCCTGGCCGTTGTGGGCACTTGGGGAGTGACCCAGTGGATGGAAGATCTCTCTCTGTCTTCTACTTTTTAAATAAAATAAAAATTAATTTACAAATATTTCTTCAGTGTGTCCTAAATGTACCCTTAGGATTAATCCAAAGAATGTATTCTTGGACACTTTAGGTCTTAATCGTAAGCAGCTCTGTTTAAGTTCTATTTTACGTTAGCTGCACATATGTATGACTTGGTGTGCTTTGGTACACCGACTGCATATTGGCCACTTTGGTAAACTCTTTTACTACTTTGCCTCTGGATATGCTGGGTCCTAGGTGGGCAGTAGCATCCTCCTGGCTGTTATTCTCCCTCCCGTCCCATCTCTCAGAAGTGAATGTTCCTGAGCTTGAGTTACCGAGCCTGGGAGGGCTCCAGGGCACCCCGAGGAGACGTGGTGGTGGCGTGCACTCCATTGCCAGTCTCACAGTAAGGACACCCTTCTGATGTTTTGGGATGAACAACTGTTTTCGCTAAGAGGGTTTTTTTTTTTTTTTATGTCCTAAATGCTGCTTAATGTTTTTGAGTAGCTTCAGTGTAAGCCACGGAGAATGGTCACATAATTTACTTCCTATAATGAGCTCACATTGTGAGTTACATTCACTTATTTATTCATATTTATCTGTGCAACATGGCAATACTGGCACATCTGACTCATTCACCCATGTTATAATTTTTACACATGGCCTGATTGGTTTTCTAAGGTTTTCCTACAGGAGTTTCTCGTTTGTGCCCCCTGAGTCTGCCTGTATCTTTCTCACAATGCTTGTGTCAGGCCTGGCGTGACATGTGAGTGTCGTGTGTATGATGTATGGAGTGTGGAGACTAGGTCCAGGATGATCTGTGCGTGCAGTGCTGGGAATATTGGCTCAGTCAATATTTATAGAAACGGTAGAACCATCTGGGTCAGGGTTATTACCTCAATTTTTAAACTTTTTAAAAAGATTTTATTTATTTGGAGAGAAAGATAATTCTTGTTTAGAAAAAAAAAAGCTTTATTTATTTTTATTTGAAAGAGAGAGAGAAGGAGAGACAGAGAGACCATCCACTGGGTGGCTCACTCCCCGAGTGGCCGCAGTGCCCGCAGCTGAGCCTCTCCAGAGCCAGGAGCCAGGCGCTTCCTCTGGGTCTTCCACGTGGGTGCCAGGAGCCTCCCTGGAGTGTCCCACGTGGGTGCCAGGAGCCTCCTCTGAGTGTCCCACGCAGGTGCAGGGCCCAGCACATAGACCAGCCTCTGCTGCTTTCCCTTGGGCATCAGCAGGGGGCTGGATCAGAAGTGGAGCAGCCAGGATTTAGACCAGTGTCCATATGGTATACTAGTACTGCAGGCAGATGTTTAAATAGACCCACAACGACACCAGCCTGCCTCCAGCTTTTCTGATGTTTCCAGGAAGCTTCAGGCATGTCTGCTTTCATAGGGCTGTGATGCCCAGTTTACCTTCTCAGGGATGGATCCCCAGATCTCATGTTCCCTCTCTGCTTTTGTGACAAGTGTAGTGTCTGGCTGTGTTCTTCTCGCTCCTGACATTGTCCTTCTGTCACCAGGACGTTGTCAGCTGCATTGTTCTTTTTCAAACATCCACATGCTGACTGTGCTGTATTCACAACTATTTTGTATGTTATGTCTTGTTATGTGAATTTCTTTGGAATGTTTTCTGCTTCCTGCCTTCTTTGAATGTATTTTTGTTGTCTTTTTTCTGATGTTTTGAGTTGGAGGTCTTGCTTATTAATTTTCAGTTGTTTTCTCTATAAGGACTTTAGATGAATAAATTCTTTTCTAAATATGCTTTGAATGTGTCCCATGAGGTTTAGTACTTTGATTATCATTCTGTTCTAAATGTTTTATAACTTTCATTATGACTTCTTTTTTGAGTTGTTTAAAATTGGTTTCCTAATTTCCAAACATACAGCAATTTTTCAGGAATGCTTTTGCTACTCATTTCTAAATTAATATTTGATTTCCAGTTCAATTAATTATGCTTAGAAAACATGATCTGTATGGGGAACTTGGAGACGTGGAGTGAGGAGACAGGAACTGTGGAGTCTGTGTCTCCGTTTGGGGGTGTGCCACGTCCTGAACACGTTTGTGGGATCAAGTTCATCACTGTGTCGTTCAGATCATCCTTGTCCTTTCTGAGGGCGGCGTGCAGCACCTCCCACTCTTGAGCTTCTCCTGGTCTTTCCGGCAGAGCTTCTCTTTTCAACCTATTCACCCAGAACTGGAAGAAAGCACGGCTTGTTTTGGGGCCCATCTGTCCAGTGGCCGTTCACCAAGGACCAGAGTTGCACCTGTCATTTCATGTTGCCATGGAAATGCACTTGGAATGCATGGTATGGCTGGTCCTCCTCCTGGTTGGCTCCCATGGCTCCTGTTTCTGTCCCTGCACACCTGTGCACCGTGCCCCCACCCTCCACTCAGACTGCTTCCTATTCAACATGTCCACTTCTGAGGTCTCTGTGCTCAAGGAGCTGCTGCCGAACCCCTTCCCACAAATGATCCCTCCCACCTCAATCTGATCTGTCCCTTTTTTAAGATTTATTTTATTTTTATTGAAAAGTCAGCTATACAGAGAGGAGGAGAGACAGAGAGGAAGATCTTTCATCTGATGGTTCACTCCCCAAGCGGCTGCAACTGCTGAAGCTGAGCCAATCCAAAGCCAGGAGTCAGGAGCTTCTTCTGGTTCTCCCATGCTGATGCAGCATCCAGAGGCTTTGGGCTGTCCTCTACTGCTTTCCCAGGTCACAAGCAGGGAGCTGGATGGGATACGAACTCACGCCCATAGGAAATCCCAGTGCGTGCAAGGTGAGGACTTTAGCCACGAGGCTATCATGCTGGGCTCTGATCTATTCTTTAGGATATTTTTTGCACTGAGGTAAAATTCACCATTTTGCAGGGACCGATTCAGATACCTGATGCATTTAAGTGTGGTGCAGCTGCCTCTTTCCGGCTGCAGGATGTTCTTGCTCTGGAGTAGAATCCTGGAGTGCCAGGTTGTGCCTCCCCTTCCTGCAGGCACCCAGCATTCCTTCCCGTGCCCTCTCTCCCTCGCTCTGGGCATTGGCCTGTTTCACGTATCTGTATAGCTGGAGTCTCATGCTTGGGCATTCTCTGCCTGGCTTCTTTCACAACCTTCAGGCTTCTGGGGTTCACTCGTCAGGGGACCCACGGACTACGCGCTGTGTGTCCTCGCATCACTGGTGAACACCTGAGTGGCTTCCCACTCTTGCCCCCTTTTTTCTTCTTTGCCCTTGAATCCTTGCTCCTCTCTGTCAAGAGACAGGCTCGGGGTGGATCCAAAGGTGTTGGAAATCTTCAATTTGTGAATCCGGAAGTGCTCCTACAGAGAGGGAAGTGTGGGGAGAATGAACTAGCAAGTTGTGGTGGGGTGTTTGGAATTACACAGTGACCAGCCAGTGATGAGGACGAGTGCTAATGGACACTGAGGGCTGGAATGGAACACCTGCCTCTGGCAACACACGGCCCTCCCACAGGGACCCTCCTGCAGCTCTCCACACCCCATCCCACCTGCTGCGCTTCCCGGCTGGCCTGTTGCCCACATTCATGCCGGGTCTCACTGAGGAGACGGGAGGACACGCGTCCTTGGCAACAGGAATGACATTTGCCTCCTGGGCAGTGTCTGTGGGATGCCCTGAACAGCGAGGCTGGGAGCAGTGACTGACTGGCTCCATCTTCTTGACCTTCATCTGTGATCTGCTGGGGTTTGGACAGCGGAGTGTCTGCTGATCTCAGCAGCAGTGGTTGCAGGCTCTGGGAGCTAGAATTGGATTCCCTCCCAGGGTTCTGAGATGAGCTTCATCCTTCCCATGCCAAAAACGTGCTGGGGGCAGTGAGTGTAGGAGACCTGGGGGCAGAGCTCGCCACATCCCTCTTGTTTAAGCTGAACCTTCCTCAGGGGATTCAGAGTGGCCCGTGGTTGCTCTGTGTCCTCTTGAAGGTCAGTGACCCCGGCTTTGAACTCAGCCTCTGCCCCTGGGACTTGCCCTGGGACCTTGATGACATTGGTCATAACCCAGAGCCCTCTCATCTCTATGTCCTGAAATGACATCACTGTCTGGCCTGCTAGGGGCCCCGTTGACACTGGGCTCTTCAACTTCTGTGCTAGGGCACAAAAATAGGGTTCTTCTTGTTGTTGTTGAAATGCATTTATTTGAAAGCCAGAGTTAGAGAGAGAGGGGGAGAGAGAGAGACCCTCTACCCACTGGTTCAGTTCAACAGTGAACAGTCAACATCTGGGGCCAGGCCAGTTCAAACCCAGGATCCAGGAGTTTTTTTCCTGGTCTCCCATGTGGGTGCAAGAACTCAAGTACTTGGGCCACCCTCTGCTGCTTTCCCAGGCCTTAGCAGGGGGCTGGATCAGGAGTGAGGCAGCTGGGACATGAGTCAGCATTTATATGGGATGCCAGCATTTTAGATGTTAGCTTTACCCTTTCTCAGAGTCTCATTCTGTATTATATTTAAAATTATATTTATTTATCTTCCTCCTGTGTCTCCAGGGGTGGAGGAGCTTGTTCCTTGCGGTCAAACTGCAAACATACGGGGGTGAAGGTGATGGCTTGAAGCCACCTTAGAGACCCCGGTGTGGAGAAGAATGTCTGGAGGGTGTTACTTGAGTGGTCGTCATAGTTTGGAGACATTGTTAGCTTTGTTGCCCCAAGGTTGAGAAATGTTTCTGAAGCTCTATTAGCAGGTCTGTTTCAGTGTATCCACAGACCTACGCAATTGCCCCCGGCTTGACCAGGAGAGCCATGTAGCCTGTTCTGCTTTCCATCTTTTTCTAGGCCCTCTGTTGGCTTAGATTGAGGTGGCTTGCCGTGTCTTTTGTGTGCGTTTCGGTGTGCTCTGCGTTGCATCAATTGAAGATACCTGGTTCTGGTACATGCATTCCAAGGTCAGACCACCTATCTTGTGATTATTCCCTGAGAATGGGGTTTGAGTCCCGTGGTCTAATTAGGGAGTCTTCCAAGAAATCTAACCTGGGAAGTTCTGAGACTTGACTTTTGTGGATATACCTACCTGGTCAGTCCTGTTCCCATCTCTGGCTCCCATGTGAACCAGCAGGTACCACTGCCTAGCCCAGCCTAGACTGCCCCAGGTTTGACTCTCATGCATGCCAGCAGGTGCTAAGGTCTAGTTGGGGTGACCCCAAATAACCCCACCAGGTCCACCTTTAGCCCATTTTTGTGCATGGCCAGCCCTGACTGTCATGTGAAGCAGCAGCTGCTGCTGCCTAGCCCAGCCCACTCCTAGTACCAGCTCTCACTAATAGGTACTGCATCTTGGCTTGGCCCAGCCCACATGGATTTGATGGATGCAGCAACCTTGCCTGGTCCAGACAGCCCCAAGCCTCAGCTCTCATGTTCACCAATGGGAGCTGTGGCCTAGCTGACTTGGCAGGCTGCCCCTACCAGGTCTGCTTCCAGCCCCAGATCTTGTGTGTACTGCTGGGTGCCTCAGCCTGGCCCCAAATCTAATTTTAAAACAGTGATTTTTGGGGGGAGAAGAGGGGGTTCACTATTATTTATTTTATTTTTAACAAGTTCATTCCAGAATAGTTTCAAATTTCCTAAACATTGTGAGGCAATAGTACAGAGTTGTTCTATATTCTTCAACCTGTCTCCCATAGTGTCTGGCACCACACCTAGCTTTGCATATTTTTTTTAAAACATTCATTTATTTTCATTGGAAAGTCAAATTTACACAGAAGGAGAGACAAAGTTCTTCCATCCGCTGGTTCACTCCCCAAATGGCCAAAATGACTGAAGCTGAGCCAGTCTGAAGCCAGGATCCAGGAGCTTCCTCCAGGTCTCCCACATGCGCGCAGGGTCCAAGGCTTTGGGTCATCCTCCACTGCTTTCCCAGGCCACAAGAAGGGAGCTGGGTGGGAAGTGGAGTAGCTGGGATGTGAACTGGTGCCCTTACAGGATCCTGGTGCTTGCAGGTAGAGCATTAGCCAATTGAGCCATCGTGCCAGCGCCATCCATATGGTTTGTATCCAAACCATCTTACCTTCCCTGACAGCCCCTAGTAATCACCTTTATGCATTAAGATTGAATTAGTTGCTTTAAGCTCCCATGTGAAAGAGAGCCCAGGGGTATTTGTGTCTTTGCTGTCTGGCTTTATTTCACTCAACGGGATGTTGCGCAGTTCCACCCATTTGTCTGCTGACAACAGAATTTTACCGCTTTTTTCATGACTGATAGCATTCCACCATGCACAGATCTTCATACACCCGTTGCCGATGGGAGGTGTAGACAGGAAAACAAGGGTAGATGTTCTTCGCAGCAGAACCCAGCAGAGCCCAGCATGGCCCACTAGGACACGGGCAGAACTTAGCAGAACTGGGAAGGCCCACTGGGGTCCAGAGGGAGCAGCCGTGTCTGGCATGGCCATGCAGAAGCCCCAGGGCCCAGCTCTGACCACAGGCTCCCCTGGGCACTAGGGTCACACCCCTGTGATGGCCTCTGCCCCTCCTCCTCACCTCCTGCCTGTGGAGGAGTCCGCAGGAGCGGCCAAGGGCAGGAAAGCCCCAGGGTGACTCCTGTATGGGATTGATTAGATCAGAGACTTAGTCCAATAGCATCACCAGCCAGGAAAACTGATGCTTTAAAAAGAAAAAGGAGCTCAAGTGCATCAGTCAGAATGAGGAAGTGTTTGCGAAAAAGGCTTTGTTCTCCGAGGAAACAGCCACAATGGAATTGTAATCAAATTTCTTAATTATTACCATAAATCTCGGGTGCATAAAAATACACCAAGCTCCTTTTCAGAAAGTCACTGCTTACAAGTGCCTTGGATGAGGGGGTGGAAATCCAAATAGCTCATGTGTGACTGGAAGATTCCAGACACAGAGAAGCTGGCAGAGCAAGGCTGAGCTCACAACCTCACTTCCTTCTGGGCCAGGGGTGTGAGGGGCATGCTGCCTACCATGCAGTGGCCAGAGCCTTGGTGACCACTTCTGAACACGGGACAGTCACAGTGACGGCCCATGGAGAAAAGCAGCTGGAACCGCATTCAAAGGAGGCTGGCTTCTCCCTGCCGGAGTGTTGTGGCCGGGGAGGGTGGGGCAAGAACTGGCCAGGGTCTAAGGGCTAATGCCCACACCTGGATGCTGGCACCTGGAGATGTCCAGGTGTGAACTCTCACTGCCTTGGATGCTCTGCGGAGGATGGCAGGCGGGGTCAGGGCCACTGACACCGGGCTGTGGTGCCAGCGGCAGGGGAGAGCTGCGTCATGTGTGATGGAGACAGACACGTGGCAGTTAAACTGCAAACACCTTCTCCTGGGTCCCCCTGTCCCATACTGCAACAACAATCCTTGTGTCTTCTGTCCCCGACCCCCACTCCCTGCAATGCTTAGCTCTTCAAGGAAGCTAGAGAGCGTATCTTGTGTGAACAGTCGGCAACACGTCTGTGTGATAGCACAATTCCATTATAATGGCCACACACCCAGCAGAGAGGCACTGCGCCAAACAGTCTCCGTGCGGCGCTGAGCCGTAATCAGAATTAACATGCGGAATCGCAGCCTTTTTCACAGTGTGCTTTCCTGTACAGGGGCCAAGGAGAAGCCTACTGGGCCCGGGGCGAAAGGAGGGGCAGACTGTACTGCTAACCTGGAGTCTGGAAGGCTCAGCCTCTTTGCTCTGGCCGCCTCAGGTCACCAAATGCAGGGCAGGTGCTGGGCTCAGCCCCCGGCTCCTAGTCAGACCAGGTTGTTCAAAGGCCTGTCCCTGGCAGTCTCCCTGTCCCTGCTCTGGGCAGTGGACAGCCAAGGGGAACAGGTTAATCCCCTGAGCCCGTAGGCCAGCTGCAGGCACTAACCGGCAGCTGGGTCTGTGCTGTCTCAGTCCCGGACGATTAAGTATCAATGAAATCCCCCCTAGCCCATGAGTTCTGTGATCCCGCAAATACTGTTTTTAGCATCACTGATGTTGCTGGCTGCCTCCCACATTTCCCCAGGTGACCACCAGACAGACATTGAGACCAGCCATCAGGGCTGCTCCCCAGGCAGGTTGGGCCAGGTCTGAGGGCCTTTCTTTGGGGGCTGGGGCTCCTGCTGTCCAAGCTTGGCTCTATGCACCCCCACCTGTCCATCCTGACCTCCGATTTCTCCTCTCAGGAAGGCTGGGGCAGGGTAGAGATGGACGCCCTCTTGTTCGAGAGATGTAGTCCTTTGGTCATGTGCTGCTTAGAGGGGAGAGTTTTGATTAAATTTTCATATTCATTACAAAGGTAAGGGGGTGCATATGTGAGCCTCTGATTCTGACTTAAATGGAGGATTGACGCCTCCGTGGAGGTGAGATAAATGTCTCCAGTTTCCAGCCTATGTCCACGGGAAAGCGGAGAGGGAGAAAGTGGGGTGCTCCTTGCTCTCCCATTGTCTCTTCACCCTGGAGTTGCTGTTTGAGGCCCTGATGTGGGGAAGAGAGCTCCGAGGGTGTCACTTGAGTGGTCTCGATTGTTCTGGGAAGTTGTCGGCTTTGTTGCATCAGAGGTGAGGAATTCTTTAAGGCCAGTTGGCTGTCCTTGTCTGCCTCAGCGTGCCTGCAGGCTAGGTGCTGGCTGTGGAGCCTGGCCTGGAGTGTTGTTCAGTCTGTCCTGGTGTCCATGTTTTGATGAGGCACTCAGCGTCCCCCATTGGCTTAGATGAGCTGGTTGTGTGGCCTTTCATGTCCATGTGGGTATGTTCTCCATTCTTGCATGAGGGTCAGCAACTGAGGTGGCCCAGTGCTGCAACGTGTGTTCCAGGGTCAGGCCACATGTGTGCGATTATCCCTGAGGTCAGGGACTGAGTGCAGTGGTCTAGTTGGAGAGTTCTTTTGAGGCCCCACCGGGAGCCCCTCAGAAACCTTGCTCCAGGAACCATCCACGGGAGGCCCCGGAGAGAGGCCCTTGGACTTCACTCTTAGGCGAGTTTTGCAGTCAAGTGTTGTGGGTAAGAAGCTTTGTCATTGCTGCAGGTGACTCTCCTCGAGGGATGGAGGCTGAAAGGAAGGGGAGAGAAACCCAACCTTGGGGCATGGCAGCTCTTCGTGTGTAAGAAGAATAGGTGTCTTGGGGGGCTGCAGAAGCCCTGGGTAGTTTAGGGAGGTGAGTCGGGGAAGGCTCTGGCCCCTTCCGTGTTGGTGTCTACGCAGCGAAGTTCTCTCTTAGGGCGGGGAGCTTTGTGCTTCTCACCCACAGGGTGAGAACAGGGTGACTGTGGGCCTTCATTGTTATGTTTTATGATGCAGCAGAAAACAGCTTGATTTACTTCTGAAAAATACTCGATACTTCTGGAAAAGTTGTAAATAAAGAGTTGAACTTTTTTGATTATCACTACTCTGAACAATTTGGTTCTGACAAACTCTTTAAGCTCTGACACGTTCGTCTGCACATCCCGTTGCCAGAAGGCCAACTACGGAGTGGCCTATGTTACACATGGCACATCCCATAGCCAGAAGGCCGACTACGGAGAGGCTGGGAGACACAGCAATTCCTGCTGCATGCCCTCTGTGACGTTTTGACTGAGGACTGGGCCGAGTCCAGGGTGTGTGGGGTCATGGCCTTGAACCAAGCCACTGCCCCCCACCTGCTGGACTCACCCTTAGGGCCCTCTTCCTGCTCTGCTAACCCCATGACACCCAGCTGGTTCTCTTTGTCTCTGCATTTTCACTCTTGGCCCAGGATGGCAGCTAAGAGGCTGCGCCCAGACAAAGTGGCTATTGGGCTCAAGGTTCCTGTGGAAGGAAGGCATTGTCTCCTGGGCCAGCAGGGTGCATGGGAGCTCCAGGCTGTGGAAGCTCCCTGCACTGTTGGGTGTAGGCAGAGGGGAGTTCTGCTTTGCTGGCTGCCCACAAAACCTGTGTGATTCAGCCAAGCACAGCAGGGATCAAGGAGCCTCAAAGATGTGTGTGTGTGTGTGTGAGACGGGGTGGGGGCAGAGAGACAGAGCGATAAAGAGATATAAAGAGAGTCTCTTACTGGGACTGTCCTTGGCAGCAGTGGGCTGCTTGGTGGAGCCAGAGGGCAGAGCCGTCCTCACAGAAGCTTTCTGGAAGTTGGCACCCTGAGAAAAGAGCACCCATCCTGGACCCTTTTATGGCCACTGCTGCCAAACCCATGGAAGGCTTGAAGGCACTGTGGACAGTCCCCTGCCCCCCAGTAAGGGGCCAGGGGACAGTGCTGGGAAGTGATGCACCTACTGCGTGCACCTGCGCATGCTGCATCACAGGATGCTGAAGCCACAGAAGACCCAAGGAGGCTCCAGTGGGAGCACCCCAACAGTGGGCCATCTGAGGAGACCACACTCAGCATGAGGCAGGTCTGGGGTCACTCGGGGAGAGACGCTTCTGTCAAGACCATGTTTATACTGCAATAGCAAAGGATATACTTTCTTCTCAAGTGCAAATGGAATATTTATGAAAATATATATTAGATTACAAAATATACATTAGATCCAGTAAGTTCTATAACACAGAATTATTACAAACAGTATTCTGATCACAGCACACTAAAAGCAAAGGCTCAGTCGTCTGGAAATAGAACAAACCTTCCATTAAACGACTCTGAGATGAAAGTGGGCAGACAAAAATGATAAGGAACTGATGAGAGCAGAAATACCGCCCACTAGAATTTGTGGGAGACATTGAAAGCGATGATAAGAAGAAAATTCACATCTCTAAACATTTTTATAGATAAAATTTTTTAAAATGAAAGTAAGTGAACTAAATCCTCCGCTCAAAGAGCTAAAAAGGGAAGCGGAGTAATGCAGAAGACCACACAAGAACGAAAATAATAAAGATATAAGGGAAGAACGAGGCAGAGAACGGAAGGACAGTATATCTAATTCATTATCCCCAAATCTATGCTGCTGGGTTTTTCTTAATAAAAAACGGACAGAATACTTGCTGATGATAAAAGCAGAAAGGACAAAGAGATAAAACAACCAACGCCGTGGGAGACATAACTGTTGAAAGAGAAGAAACAGAAAAAATTCCTGAGGTTACCATGTAGGACTCTATGCAAATCAATATGAAAACGTAGGTAAAATACAGTATTAATTATGTGCAGGAAGTCTAAATACACCAATTGCTATAAAACTAGCCAGAAAAAAAAAATTAAGGAAGAACCCCAGAGAAAGTGCCAGATCAAGATGGTTTCACAGGGAAATTTTACCAAACTACCAAAGACTTGCTGTTCGTTCTTTAGAAATTGCTCCAGAGCATTGGAATTCCTTCTAGTCCTTTCTAGTCTTCCACTGATACCTGAACCCGAGGCGGCAGGATAGAGTGAGTGTGAAATGTTACAGATAATTCATGTATTGAAAGTGCTTAACCGTTTACTCATAGACCGAATCCATGTCAACCTACCTTAATCATCCCCCTATCCCCTCCCCCTGCAGGAATGCAAAGTTGATTCAATACGAGGGCATTCCTTAAAGTATTAGATCTAATACTTTTTAAAAAGTCATGATCTCCATGGATGCTGGGGACCCTTGGAGAGAATTCAGCAGTCTTGAGGTGGCTGTGTCTGTCGCTCACACAGTGCAGGCAGTGTTTCATGGCATGATTCCTGAAGTCGGGGTCCTCCTGTCTGATGGAAAGACTGAGGCATTCCCAAGATCAGGCTCAAACAAAGCTAGGATGCCTGCTGTCTCCTTCTCTGTCCTACTGCCACATAGGAGGGATTCACAGTTGGAGAAGTTGGCTAATGACCTGGGTGCAGACAGAAAGACTCAGACCCATCCTGGTTTGCTTGAGTACACTGGGAAGCCCTTGGAGGACCACCAAGGGCAATGATCTACACCAGCTTCCTAGCACACCATAAGAATCAGTGAGTGGACAGGACAGCAACATGGAGACAGAACACTGAGCAGCAGTCCAGGAATGCAGGGACAAAAGCTCATCAGGAAATCTTCCAAGCACTTGTGAGTGCATCAGAACATCCCGGAACAACGGGAAGACAGCTCTTGGTCTTGAATGGGTTGCCTTTACATCAAGCGGAAAAGCCAGTTTGTCTCCTCCATCACTTAAACACAACTCCAGGAAGAATATCAACCAGATATTTCATAGAGCCCAACAACTGATATTTAATTAATATGACAAAGCAAACATCTCATAACCATGAAATTCTCCTCCCAAACTGAAAACAACCATAGAGAATAACTACCAAACATGACGAAGATAAACTGCAAATGGATCTGAGGTCTGAATATTTAAAAAAAAAATTATGAAATGCTGGAAGAAAGCATGGGTGAGCTTTTAATATCACAGCTATAGGAAACTTTTCCTGACTTTGAAAGTTCAGAGATAGTAAAAGAATGCTACACTTTTAAAAATAACAGCACATGAAACTAAACACTTTTGATGTGGAGAAAAAGAAAAACACTTCCGCAGATATAGTTAAATATGGAAGATGGTGTTGGAGAAAATAGGTATCAGATGTAATGGGTTAATATCAGATACCTGAAAAACTGTGAAAATCCAGGAGGGAAGATCTGATAGGAAAAAAAAAATGCAGAAGACGTGGAGGAGAACTGGCATGCAAGTGCACCGATGGCCCTCCGCACGAGGCGTTTAGCTCCACTCCTAATGAGAGAAATGCAGATGCTTTGAGATATTGTGCTTCCCCTGTCGTATTGGCAAAAATTAAAGAGCTTGACGATGCATCTGTTGGCAAGGCTGTGGGGAGAAGAAGTCCCATTTGCAGGAATTCATCTTGAAGGCATACCTACAGGTCTAAAAATACCCATGCAGAGTCTGCCACTGCAGAATTATCTAAGTCCGAAACAGATTCTACGGGCTCTCTGCCTCTTGCCCAGGGTTACACCCCATGATGAACTCATCCTAAGTGCAAAATACCCTGAGTCAAAGACGCATTTGCTACGTCCAGCCCTCCTGCACTTGACACTCAGAAACACAGTACCTGGTGGATCCTCCTGTGAGAGGGTAAGTCCCCAGGGCTTGTGCATCAACAGAGTGGTTCGGGCCACCTGTGCTACTCAGGATAAAAGAAATCCACATTCAGTATTTGAAATTCCTGAATATCTATCATTTATACACTATCATAAAACCAGAAAATCATGAAGTCAAGCCATGAAGTTGGGAGCACTAGATCCTGGAAACAACCCCCATGTCCACACACGTCGGAGTGGTTGAGTAACTTGGTACGTGAAGTGTACATGCTGTGTAGCCTGCTGGGTTCCTGTGCGACTACGGAGGAGGAGAGGACCATCCCCATGAATTCACACAGGCAGCTTTCAGGACACGCTGACGAGTGGCCAAAGCCCAGAGCAGGAGGCTGGTGGCAGGTGGCTGGGTCAGGGAGCTGAAAGCGGTAATTGCTTTGGTTACAACTTTTCATGCTGTAAACTTGTAGTGAATTTTATGGCATGAAAATTGTACCTAAACAAAGCTGTTAAAAGAACGTCTTAGGGTGTTACCGTTGAGTAACACAGAACATACAGTAAGAAATCTCTCTGTAAGTTTTAGGAAAAAATCCCAGAAGCATAGGGAGGGTAGACCAGAGTCTAGTGAGACCCATCCTCAGTGGGGGTGAGTGGCCCCAGGGTGGGATGTATGGGGAAGGGCGTTCTTCTGGTCTACCTCATGCTCTTCTAACACTAATGCTGCTGTCAGCTGGCTCACGGTTCAGACAAATTCATCAAGGCTGGAGACAAAGCCCCACAAGAAAAAAAAGCCAACAAACAGGAAAGAACGAGACTCGGGTGTGAGGTCAGCTCGTCTTGGGGGGGCATTCCCCCGCTGTCTTTTGGACCATGTGCCTCCAGGATCATCATAAAAAATAAGTGGAAAATACCTTAGAGGGTTACCCAGTTGATAAGTGTGTTGTCTAGCATGATGTGGATGAGCTGTGCTCAAGAGGGGTGTTTGTGTGTTGGGAGCCGTGAGAGCCAAGGGTCTCTAAACTGGCAGGAGGTGTGGCACGTGACGAGCTGAAGGCTGGACTTAGTCTTGTGCTGTTGGACTGGCTCTTGAGGCACCACATGGAGGGATCCCACAAATGTGCAATGGCCTCCCAGTAGCAAGCCTGAGGTCCTGGTCTGCTTCACCCTCACCTGTCCCTCGAACAAGTCCCAGGGACCTCAGGAAAAGGGGTTCTGTCAGGGCTGGAGTGGAGGAGGCACGTGTGGGCTGGGTCAGTGAGGACCAAAAAGTCGAGAGGTGCCTGGACCCCGTGCGGAGGTGCTGGGCAGTAGACTGAGGCCACCACGGCTCAGCTCTCAGGCCATCGAGCCTCGGAGCCGATCTGACAGTGGACTGGTGCAGATCGCTCCCACATGCCTCCTTGCAAAATCTTGTGGATTTCCAGAGGACAGTTAGAATTTTTCAGTGAGGAAATGTGGCAGGCACCGCCTTCATCAGGCTATGAAAAATGAGCTTCAGCGACCATGGGCTGGACATCCTGCAGCTCTGGTGTGGGGACACTGGAAAGACCAGCCTCGTTCCCGTGGAAATCCTGCCCAAAGCATACAGCTGGAATCTAATTACAAGGAAGCATCAGACCATCCAAACTGAGGGGTCTTCCACAAAATAATTGGCCTGTTCTCTAAGAAAAATGTCAAGGTCACAAAAGAAACAACGCACCGAGGAACCGTGCCAGATTGAAGGAGACCAAAGAGACGCAGAGTGCTGGATGTTGCTCTATGCTGGTGGGGTCCTGTGTCCTGTTTACCCTCAAGGACAATGCAGGGCAGTCGTCTGGGGTTGTGATTTTTAGAAGTGTGCAAATGGGGGGAGCGTGGTGGCCTCCATCTCCTCTCAGTCCAGAGACACAGGGTCTGGGTGGGCACCTTTGTGTGTCGGGAGGGAGGTCATGAGGGAGGAAAGGGGGTGAGACGGACAGAAACTGAAGGGGGTGTTGGCTGTTTGGGAATCAGGATGAAAGAAATGTGGGGGTGGTTTGCATTATTTTTGCAGTTTCTATTTCTAAACAGATTTCTGTCTAAGTAAGGCCACTGGTATACCCTTCTTGGTAGTGTTCATTCCTGAGCTCATACTGATAAAGAGACCTTAAAAAGTTCATAGAAAATGGGATTTTGAAAGATAAATTTGGTGCCAAAGAATCAAAACCCATGCATCATTTTTCATAATACACGTTTTCATGAATGTGTGAAGACCCCTCTTAAAAAGGCAGCGTTAGCTTTGTGGTCAGGGCTGTGCTGGTTTGGAATGGCATGGATTGCTGGGCTGCTGGGGGAATGTCTCTGTCCTTGGAGTGCTGGCCTATGGGGACAGTGAGGTGTCAGGTGACCTGACACCGCCTGCCAAGTCCCCATTTAAGCTATATTACTTGTCTTTTTTGTTTGTTTGTTTTTTGGAAGAGGGCTGGTTTTCTTGGTGGCCCTCCTTTAGAATAAATTACCCCAGCTCATTGTTTGTGTTAGCAACACTTTGTGGAAATGATGAAAGCCATGTGGCAGGCATGTTGCCTGACCAAGCATAGGGAACGTGTCAAGTAACAGCGTGGAGACACACACGGCCAGGGACGCACTGCCTGGTGAGCAGTGGATCAGAGGGCGGTGTCAACTGGGGTCCCCCCTGCAGAGCTGCAGTAGAGAGTCTCCTGGGATTGGGGTGTGATTCACAGTCTTCCTGGTGAGTGTAAATTAGGGAGTCTCTCTGGAGGGTGTAGAGAGAGAGGAGTGGGAGCCGGCATCTCCCCTCAGAGATAAAATTCGGGAGTCCCTTGGCGAGCTGTAATTCAGGCATCTCCCCGTGGGTATAATTCAGAACCTCTAAGAAACTTTCTAGTGGTTGTGATTCAGGGCGTCTTCATAGGCTCCCTGGTGTATGTGGGGGGGCAGGTGTAACTCTGAGTCCCCTGGGAAAGTCACGTTCTCGCAGCCTGATAGACAGCTGAGGGGCTCATCTGTGAGGGAAGGACCTTGGGACTAGAGTGAGGCTGCCAGGGCCACCGTTCAGGCAGTGTGCCAGAGGGAGGGGGCTTGGGTGTGTGGCCTGAGGCTGGAAATGATGGTGGGCTGCTGGGGCGGAGCACCCCCAAATCCAGGCAGCCTATGTAGTCTGTGGGTACACTGGGTGGGAAGGACAGCCACCTGTCCTTCCGTGGAAGACTTGTGGGCATCCAAGCTCGGTTTCCTTAGCACCAAACACACCTTTCTTCGTGAAATAATATTGAAAGCTTAGCAAAACAACAAAAGTTGTCAACCTTGTATGTGCCTTCCTGTTAAACTTTCAAAAACTGGATCGTGAGAGCCAAACAACTGGAACATATGCATCCTAGATTTTCTGAGAAAAATTTCATAGTACTTTCCAGCATTAGAAAGTGCATTTTAAAAAAAATGGTATCTTAAACACACACAAAATGGCAGAGAGCCTGGAGTCTGCAAAGGCCTGGGCTCTGGGTGCCCATACCTCCCCCAGCCCACGAGAGGGTGCTGAGCCTGTGGGGAGGACTTCTTCCACTGCTTACAAGCAGCTCTTTTTTTAAAAAAAAAATTAATATTTAATATTTGTTACAAATTTGAGGGGGTGACATATCTTTATGGGCTTCTGAATCCAACTTGGATGAAGAGGATTGTGGAGGGAAGGCGAGCGAGGTAGGCGTTCCTGTTTGCCCTCCTGTGTCCATGGAGGTGGGGGCGGGGTAGACCTCTCCTTGGTGTAACATTATAGCATCATGTATTATCGCATCGGGAGGAGATGTCATTTAAGCCCTGATGTGGGGAAGAGAGCTCCGAGGGTGTCACTTGAGTGGTCTTGATTGTTCTGGGAAGTTGTCGGCTTTGTTGCATCAGAGGTGAGGAATTCTTTAAGGCCAGTTGGCTGTCCTTGTCTGCCTCAGCGTGCCTGCAGGCTAGGTGCTGGCTGTGGAGCCTGGCCTGGAGTGTTGTTCAGTCTGTCCTGGTGTCCATGTTTTGATGAGGCACTCAGCGTCCCCCACTGGCTTAGATGGTCTGGTTGTGTGGCCTTTCATGTCCATGTGGGTATGTTCTCCATTCTTACATGAGGGTCAGCAACTGAGGTGGCCCAGTCCTGCAACGTGTGTTCCAGGGTCAGGCCACATGTGTGCGATTATCCCTGAGGTCAGGGACTGAGTGCAGTGGTCTAGTTGGGGAGCCCCTAAGAACTTCACCCAGGAGGTTCTCAGACCTTGCTCTTCTGTGTGCTAACTGGTACATGACCAGGCTCAGTCTGCCTCCTGCACCATCCAATGCCTGTAGCAGTGCGTGCCGCTGCCTGATCAGTCCCTTCCCAGCCTGGCTCTCATGTGAACTAGTGGCTGCTGTAGCCTACTCTAGCCTAGCCCTCCCTCAGGCTCAGCTCTTACACTCACTGCTGGGTGCTGCAGCCTAGCCTGGGTGACCCTTGTGAACCTCTGCTGTACTCATTCCTAGCCCTGATCCTCTCATGTGCTGGTGGGTGCTGTGGCCTATCCCAGTTTCGCATGTACCAGCAGGTACTGTGGCCTAGTAGGGAAGTCCCCAAAGATTTCTTACTGGCTACACCTCTAGCTCTTCCATGTTCCCGCAGGTGCAGTGGTCCAGCCTAGCATGGCCCAGCCCCAGATCTTCCATGTTCCTTTGGGTGCAGTGGTCCAGCCTAGCATGGCCTGCCCTGAGTCTGTTTTGGATGCATTGGCAGGTGTTGTAGGAGGCAGCTCTTTTGAAGCAGGAAAATCGTAGGGGCCTGAAACAAACCATCACACACATGCGTGTGCACACACACACACCTTCAAGTTTTATCTGCACTGTAGCCTGTGTTGGAATGTCCATCTTTTTCAAGGTGGCATAATATCCCACTGCATTGCTTATTGTGTTTAATCCAGTTATCCGTGGTGGCCACCTCATTTGTTTCTACATTTTGACTATTGTGACTAGTCTTGCTACAGAATAACTAGTGAATGTTTGCTCAAGTCTTGCTTTCAGTGCTTGTGGCCATCTTCCCAAGATGGAATTATAGCATTGAATGGTATTACTTGTTTGTTTATCTGAGAGACAGAGTTAGAGAGCGAGCGAGAGAGTGAGCAAGAGAGAGAGCGAGAGCTCTTCAATCCATCCACTGATTCACTTCTCAAATGGCTACAATGGCTGGGGATGGAGAAGGCCAAAGCCAGGAGCCTGGGGCCAGGGCCCAGGAGCCAGGGACTTCTTGTGGGTCTCCCACGTGAGTGGTAGGTATCCAAGGACCTGGACCATGTCCCACTATGCTCCCAGGTATATCAGCAAGGAGCTGGATCAGAAGTGGAGCAGTCAGGACTCAAACCGGCACCCCTGTTGCCAGTGCAGCAGATGGAAGCTTAACTCACTCCATCACAGTGTTCAGTTTCGCACAGCAGCTGTGCCAGCCTACGTTTCCAGCTTGTTGCTACACACCAAAGTCCCAACTTCACTTCATGCTTGCCAAGCTGTGCTACTTATTTAATAACAGCTGTCTTAGTGGGAGTCAAGTGGTGTTAAAGTGATATTTGAGCACTCATGCTCAAAGCTTTGTGTTACCAGGTGACATGCAAAATGGACACTCATCTCTGTCCATCAGCAAGGGAACTGTGCAAGTCTGTATGCCAGATCGCAAAGGGCCGCACAGTAATGGCAAAGAATGACTTGCAGTTGCGAGAGTTGACAGGAGGCCCATGATGCGTAGTTAGGTGAACAAAGCTTGCTGTAAGATTGTTACAAACCACTCAGAGGAATGTCACTGTGTCACTGTCCTGTGTCACAGGCATGCCCCGTGCCATGGTGCACTGTGCTTCATTTGATTGCTATTCTTTTTTTTTTTTTAAATGGAAGATCTGTGGCAACCCCAGCAAGAGCAAGATTATTGGCAATAATTGTCCAACAATTCAGATGATCATTAGCAATTTTCCCCACATAGCACTTTGAACTAAGGTACATACTGTTTGTATATAATGCTATTGCACGCTTAATTCACTACATAATAGCATAAATATGGCTTTTATATGGACTGGGAAACAAACCACCCACCCCGTGTGACTCGCTTTATTGTGATTTTGTTGTGGTTGGGAACTGAACCTCAGTATTGCCAAGGAACAAGGCTGGGTGCTGGCTGTGAAACGGAGCCTGCTGTGGCCTAGTGTATTAAGTCAACACGACATATCGTCCAAGCAGGCAAAGAATCTTCTTAGAAACACACAGAGAATATTCTAGGAAACTGCGCACCAGGTTGTTTTCTGATTACATCTGAAAAAACCCAAGGTTAGCAGGGGAGGGGAGTTCAACTTTTAAAGGAGGAAGATGGAGAAAGAGAGGGAGGGTGAGGCTGGGCCAGGCCAGAACTGGGATTCAGGATCCCATCCGAGCCCCGCACAGCCATGGCTGGGTGCAAGCATTTGAGCTCAGGTACCTTAACAGGGAGCTGGATCAGAGGCAGCTGGACTTGAACTGGCACACCAATATGGGATGCTGGTGTCCCACACGTGAAGCTCAGTCAGCCGCACCATGATGCTGGTCCCAGGAACTTCATTTTTTTTAACTTGTTATGCTCCCAATTATTTGGATAGTTTTCTTCTTTAGGAGAAACGTTTTACTTTTATAATTTGGCAAATAGCAAGGATGAGGAAGAAAACCCAAAAGCATGAACGCCGAAGTGCACCTCATGGAACACAAATGCTTCATCCTGAATCCATGTGTATTATAGAAACCTGGAGCGGAAATTGTTGCTTTGCCTCAGGTCAGGCCCCTCCCTGGCCCCAGCAAGCCACGCTGTGCAGGGGGTCATCCATGTTGCTCACGTCACCCAGCACCTGCTGCCCCTGTAGCTTTTGGTTTTAAATGGCAAGATTTCTTTCTTCTAGCCAGTACACGGTAAGGTTTTAACATAGGGGCCTTTGCTTCTGACTTATCTTTTGAGAAAGTGAGATATTTCCGACCATGCTTGCAGGATTCCAAGACCACTCCTGCCTGGCATGTGGCTTGTTTGTTTTGCTTAATGTAATCGCGGCTCTGTTTTTAAGAGCCCTTGGACCTGGAAGGCTGCCAGGAACTTGTCAGCGGCCTCGCTCAGAGATGAACCGTTCTGTGCTCCTGTTTTAAATACAGCGAGCGACCAGGTAGGGCCCTTGATGGCTTTCTTCCGCATCCCAGAGATGAGCGGAGGCTCCGGCGATGATTCCACAGTGACTGCTGAATTCTCTGATTCTGGGTGTGAGCGTCTTATTAATTTGCCTTCTGCCTGAGTGCCAGGTGCAAATTGTTCTAATAGTTTAAGTGTTGGGTGTGGAGTCGTGTCACACCCTGTGTTGTCAGGGGCTGCGACCTCACAAGCGGTGTCACACCTCTCCCTCCTCCCTGCCCAGCCCTAGTCCTCCCACTCTTCAGAGCTGCCTCTGTGTGGTGGTGCAAACACTGTCACTGCATTCCAGCACAGTCTTGCTGCGGGGGGCGGGGTGCACCAGCCCTCTGTGCCTGCATGGGCAGATTCCACCACAGTGATTTCCAAGTGAGTCATTCTGTTCGATTCTCAAAGCTGGTAGATTAATAAAACCAGCCAAACAGAACCCTGATTAGTTCGAGATTGCTTTAAATGCGGTCGTTAAGTCTCAGGGAACGTGTAATTTTCTCCACATCTGGTACAGCTGCAAGGCTCGAGGGATGAGGACGGGGTTTAGGTGACAGGGAGGACAGCGAGGAGCCGCTCGTCATGGGTTCCTGTGCCGCTGGGCTGCAGCTCCCAGCGAGGGGGCTCCCTGGTGTGGCGATGGGCCTTACACAGTCTCTCTGGAATGTTCTCTTCTGGGGCCAGAAGGACAGTGCAAACCACTTGGTCGGAAGCCCAGAAACTGCTCTGTCATGCCCGATGGCTGTCCCTGTCTCCGCACCTTAACACCCTGACCTGTGGAATGGGCCGAGCCCACCATGTCCTCCTTTAGCTGGACGAGTCTGCCTGTGGGGCGAGGGGCTGGGGAGGAGAGAGCCATCTTGGTCAGGAGAGACTGAACCCGGGAAGTACCCGTCTGCTCGGCCGCTCCCCTGCTCTCTGCCTGGGGCTGGGGTCTAGGGCCCCGTCTGTGAGACGCTGACCTGGTGTCGCAGGAGGCCCTTGCTCTGCCTCCTGCTCTGCTCTGAGGCAAGGCTGCCAAGCCCGGCTGGCTGACCCCGCCGTGTGCCTGACTGACTTGGCTGGGGCCCGGGCATGTATCCTTGGACTGGGATGGCCCCATTAGTCATGGCTGGTGGTTGCCACTTCCTGGAGCCTCATGTTTTCTCATGGAAGAACATGCCAGAACCTTGTGGGAAGATCCATGTGACTGTGGAGCGCTGCAGTGGGGATCCAGGTAGTTTTGGGGTTCCTGGGCTGTGTCTGGTTCCTGGGTCTGCGGGCCCAGGAGCCGGCGTCAGCTCAGCCTGTATTTGCGTGGGAGACTAGCGCCCCAGGACGGGGCAGTGAGGGTGGCAGGAGAGCCCATGCCCTGGGTGCCTGTACCCTGTCCAAAAGGCACTGGCCATACTTTGTGCCTCCCAGCTTCCCAATAGCTCTGTCAGGTGAGGTCTGGGCTTTGCCTGTGCCATGCTGACTGTCTATGGCAGGGTTAGGATTTGCACCCAGGGGTGAGGTTCAAATGCGGGAGAAGGAGAACTTGAGGGTGACTTCCTGGCCTGGCTGTGAGCCGAGGTCGTCAGTTCCATGCACAAGTCCTTGGTGAGTCATCCTGGTTTCCTTGTGTAGAGCGAGCTGCCATCTTGCGGCGCTGGCTGGAATGTCTGTGCTGAGCCCTGGACCCTCACAGGCACTGCCACACTCCAAGGGGTACCGTGTCCACTGCAGGGACACAAGTTTCCTCTGAAAGCTGGGCCGGGCACCTCCTGGAATTGATGACTTGGGAGTGGGCTGCCACAGCAGCTCCGGTGTATCTGCTTGTGGGAGGCTGCGGCTGACTGTCCCTGCTCTCAGAGAACCAGGGGTCACTCCACCTGCAGGCAGGCTGATGCAGCTCCCCAGACTGCTCCTGGTCGGGGGAGGGCCCAGGAGCCAGGAGAGGAGGGGGAATTCTTGCCCTGAGTAGAGCGAGCTCAGTGCCACGGCATCCAGGAGAGCCTGGCAGCCGGCTGGGGCCCACGAGCTCTCGGATTCCCATCAACGTCTCACTCCATTTCCAAGGCGAGAGGACAGTGTTGCAGCTGTGCTGTGTTCATGCATTGTCCTGTGTGCCCCAGCATCACAGGTTATCTGCAGGCAGACACACATGGATGGAGATCCCGCACAAACACAGGCACGTCAGGAGTTTAATTCTGAACATACATCTTCAAGCAGATTCATTCCTAACCACATGAAATGCTTGCAGCCGCGAAATGCAACCTTTAGAAACACGATATGAAAACAAACAAAACAACCCCATTTTTACGAAATTTCTAAATCTGTCCCATGTGTAGTCTTCCTTCCATTCTTCCTGTGTGGTCAAAATACAGCTATCTTTTGGGAGAGATGATTTTAAAAATAACCCTATTGGGGTTGGCATGGTGGCATAGTGGGTAAACGCACTCCCTGCAATGCCAGTGTCCCAAGTAGGCATCAATCCAGGTCCTGGCTGCTCCATTTCTGATCCAGTTCCCTGCTGGTGCACCTGGGAGAGCAGCATAGGAAGTGCTTGGGTCCCTGCAGCCATAGCAAACCTGGCTCTTGCTTTGGCCTGCCCCAAGCAGACTGACCATTGGGGATTGAGCCACTGGCTGGAACATCCTGCTCTGTCTCTTTTTCTTTCTCTGTAACTCTTCCTTTCAAATAAATAAGCCTCTTCTTTAAAAAAAAAAAAAAAAAAAAACCCTATCTTCCAAAAGCGTGGTAAAGTTTCCAGTCGATTTGTTTAGTACTTCCTCCTAATCTTTGAGTCCAGAACTGTGTGTATAGATGGAACAGATCTATATGGAGGATATATTTGGACAGGTATTGAATATAATAAACTATATTTAAATATTTATATGTAGAATTATTTTTTTATGGCGCTCTCCCTTAAATCACTGAACAAGGTCCCATCATTTCTGCACAAGATGGATGAGCGCCAGCTCCCAGCACGCAGATCATTCTTGTCTTCGAAAAGCCCTCAACTTGGGGATGATTTCTGCTGATGATCTTCCCTGCACATTTGTCATCATGGCGAGCGGTGATCCCACCGTGCTACAGCAGTGCTCCCGGGATGGCTGCCCAGTATAGAGCAGCAGCACATTTGTGGACCGCAGAAAGGGGAGAAGGCAGGGAGGAGTGGGTGCTGGGAGCCTGGAAGGGAAGCTGGTCCTGGCGCCTGGCCCACCTTCCCCCAGCTCCCAAAGCAGCTAACAGCCGAGAGCGGCACTTGCTCCTCTTCTGTTAACACTTTGGATTCTGCGACTTCCGTGACCCACTCGGCTCTCCCTCCCTGCCTCCTGGGCTCGCCCTCTGTCACTATGCGTTCTCCCCCAGTCCTGACGCTTACCTGGGCAGGAACCGTTTGTTTCTGAGGTCAGTTCCTCCGAGGAGTGTGTGCAGTCTCCCGGGCAGCTCCGTGGCAAGTAGATTGACTTTTCAGAGCAGAAGGTGGGGTGCTGAAAGAACTAATCCTAAACCCACACCCAGCAGCCCTCCCACCATTTGGGGGGCATTCACGCACACCGCACACCCACCACCCCTCCCACTCAGGGGACAGTACCCACCCACACTACCTCCACCCTGGGGACGGGGAGCCCACTCCCATGACACACTCCCAGCAACCCTCCCTCCCAGGAAGCAGGGTTGACTCTCCTCCAGTCCAGCACCACCTGGTATGGAGGCTGGGTGGGCATCGTGGCCCACGCTCTGGCTCATGGTGGCAGCTGTTGCTCTCACCTTTTTCCCCATGGGAGGGAGAGGCAAGAAGTGGCCTGCCCTTAGGAATGCCACTGATGGAATCAGTGTAGTTAGCTTCGTCATCGCTTGATGTCTGGAGGCCTCAAGTTTCTCTCTGGAAGATGTGTAACAGCTACGGTGACTGCATGCCAGAATGTGCCCCTTCTAGGCCCTGGCGGTTTCAGAGGTCCACGTGGAGCCACACCTCCACTGGCCTGGGGGTGAGGAGCAGGGCAGCCTCTAGCTGATCCCCACTGGCCATGTAGTCGGAGCAAGAAATGAGCTTGGCAGAGCGAAGCGAGTCCTGACCACCACAGGTGGGTGGAGGCAGGCAGGTAGCACCAATGGGGTGTGACACTCTTCTCTCACATTCACCCGGTGCCCTGGCTAGCCCGGAGACACTCCCCACTCCCCCACACAAGGATGCTGGCTGGTAAACACACCAGGGCCCAGCCACTGGCCGTCCACACATGGCAGGACACAGGAGAGCTTGGGAACAAGGCCACGCTTGAGCCCTCGCTGAGGTTGGCAGGAGAAGCTACAGAGAGGGGCTCCACGCTGCCAAGGGGCATCACTGTGCCCATCGGGCTTCTGCGTGCTGGGATTCTGGAATGATTTATATGAAAACAGTTTAAAGCATTTACTAGCTGTACGGACTAATTTCCAATAAATCAGACCAGATCCCCCTGGGAACCAGAAATAAATGAGGGCAAAAGAAATTGCCAAGGGTTGTTGAGCAATAAAGAGATGGGTTCTAGATATCTTAAAATGATATTTAAGCGGACAAAGTTGATTTAGCTGTCTTTTTTTCATGTTGAGGAGGAAGATTTAAGCGTACGGCGTGCCATTACAGCCAGGAATTATTCACTGGGGGACCTGCAGCATTCGTGCACAGTCCACTGAATGGCAATTTTCCTTCTCTGGTTTCAGTCCTAAATTGTAACAAAAAGGCATTAATTGCTTCATTCCCTGCAAAGTGCGTTAAAAAAAATGTTCCCAGAAAAAGTTTGCATTGCGTGTTTGCAGCCAAACTTTGTTGTCTAACTTTTGTTGTCTTTCCTAATTGAGAAATTGTAAACAAATATACAATGTTCTAAATTGCGCGTTCATGGCACCTGCCGTGCAGATGGCAGGAGTCCAGCACCGTGTTGCATGCCTTGGATAACACAGGAAACCCAACCAGAGAGATGTGTGTGAATGCTTCCAAACTACCACAGGAAATGAGACTAAAAGACAAATTTACTTTGGTGCAAAAGAAAAAAAAAAAACTTAAAAATCCATGCTTTTGAGGGGTGTTCGAGTTCATGGAACCTGTTATGAAAAAGCTACACATGGGTTTTTTTTGGTACCAAAATAAACTTAGCTTTTTTAAAAAAGATGTATGTTATTGGAAAGGCAGATTAGATTAGAGAAACAGAGAAAAACCTCTTCCATCTGCTGACCACAACAGCCAGAGCTGAGCCAATCCAAAGTTAGGACCCAGGAGGCTCCTCCGGGTCTCCCACATGGATGCAGGGTCTCAAGGCTTTGGACCATCCTCTGCTCTGTTCCCAGGCCATAGGCAGGGAGCTGGACAGGAAGTGGAGCAGGTGGGGGTATGAACCAGTGCCTGCATGGGATCCCGGCCCTAGCAAGGTGAGGATTTATCCACTGAGCCATTGCACCAGGCCCTAAATTTAGCTTTAATCTCAGGTTTCCCCACACATTTTGAAGAACCCTGTTGCACTGCTGGGCAGATGGGGCCGTGAGCCACAGAGAAATTTGCTGCAGGGGTGAGTGTGTACCCAGGTGAGGAGGAACCCAGGGCCAGAGCTCACTGAGTGCTCGGGGAGGCAACAGAGGTGCCAGGGCCCTCGAACCCATTGTTACTTCTGCTTGGAGCCCTTTGTCTCGAGTACCCACAGGTCACCTCTGCTCCCACATCTCTGTCCCAAGGGACTGCCTCTGCAGCACACATGTGTAAACCACTCTGAAATTGCAGCTCCGTTTTCAAGTCTTTATCTGAGTGGCAAAGAGCAGAAAAGAGACAGAGGGCGCTCCCTTTATCTGGTTGAATGCCCCGGACCGCTGGGGTTAGGCCAAGCCAATGCTGGAGCTGGGGCTGCAAGCCAGGTCCCCCAGGAGGTGGCAGACACCACACCTCCGGAGCCCTCCCCACTGCGTCCCTGTGCCTGCATCAGCTGGAGACAGGAGCCCTAGGCTGGGATGGGGCCAAGTGCTGCAGGCAGGATGCTGGCATCTCAGCCACTCGACTAGATGCCCATTCCCCCATCTCATATCCTCGCTCCCCAATTCCTCACTTTTCCTCCCAGAGGCACTCACTGCTAGTGGCACTGTTAGTGTTTCCTCCACGCCTCCTGTGAGGGCAGAGGCTCGGTTGTCTACCCTCTCTCCTGAGAGCCTAGAAGTGTGCAAGATGCTGTTGCAGAGGAGAGAAGTCTCCTCTCACAGGTGCACAGCTAGATGATACCATCCTATGGGCAGGGCCAGCCTGCCCTGCCCTCCAGCCTGGTCCTCAGCCCTGCCCTGCCCTCCAGCCTGGTCCTCAGCCCTGCCCTGCCCTCCAGCCTGGTCCTCAGCCCTGCTCTGCACTCCAGCCTGGTCCTCAGCCCTGCCCTGCACTCCAGCCTGGTCCTCAGCCCTGCTCTGCACTCCAGCCTGGTCCTCAGCCCTGCCCTGCACTCCAGCCTGGTCCTCAGCCCTGCCCCGCCCTCCAGCCTGGTCCTCAGCCCTGCCCTGCCCTCCAGCCTGGTCCTCAGCCCTGCCCTGCACTCCAGCCTGGTCCTCAGCCCTGCCCTGCCCTCCAGCCTGGTCCTCAGCCCTGCCCTGCACTCCAGCCTGGTCCTCAGCCCTGCCCTGCACTCCAGCCTGGTCCTCAGCCCTGCCCTGCACTCCAGCCTGGTCCTCAGCCCTGCCCTGCCCTCCAGCCTGGTCCTCAGCCCTGCCCTGCCCTCCAGCCTGGTCCTCAGCCCTGCCCTGCACTCCAGCCTGGTCCTCAGCCCTGCCCTGCCCTCCAGCCTGGTCCTCAGCCCTGCCCTGCCCTCCAGCCTGGTCCTCAGCCCTGCCCTGCACTCGGGGTCTAGCACAGGACTCCCTGCTCCATCTGCCGGGCTCCTGCCTGATTACCAGGAGCAGGGATGGTCGGGCCAGCAGGCATCCGTTCAAAGCCAGAGTGGCAGCTGTGAGCCAGGCTCTTGCCCTCACAGTCTGGTGGCGGGGAGGTGGCTATCTCAGTGAGGAGACGGGGAAGGGAAATTACTCTTTTTTTTTTAAATTAAAACTCGATCGTCCCACATTTTAGATATATGCAATATAGATGACAATGCAATGTCTGAGACACTGAGCAGTTTTCCTACAGAGCCCTGCTCCACCCTCCCAAGGGGTTTCCAACATCACGCACATTCCATGCAGGTTTTTTTTATCCGTATAAGGAATAACCTGACTTGTGGAAAAGAAGTTTCAACGGTTAAGGACATTGGCCAGTTGGAGTAAGGCCTTCCTCCTGGTGGATGGTGGGCAGTGTCGGCGCAAGTCTGAGCCAGGGCCAGTGATCTCATCCTGGCACAGGGACCCAGGGGCTGGGGGCCCAGGCTTGCTCTTTTGTAACAACCCCTATAGGAACTGCAGGGTGTCAGGGACCACGCCCCATCCCCAGCAGTTCCACCTATAAGCTTCCCACCTCCCTTTGGAGTTGCCCTGGGGACCAGGCCTCCAGTCACAGCAGGCCCCTGTGGAACACATGCCGCACTTGTGTGAATTACTTCCACATCTTGGCGTTAGAACTATGAATCCGTGATGTTGTATGACAAACCTGCTTCTTAAACATTAAGTTGTCCAGACCATAGCACGCCTAGGACAGTGTGCATGACAGGCTGGGTCAGGCCACAGCCCACTGGCAGGTTCACATTAGGGCCAGGACTGGGGGCTAGCTGGACTGGGCCAGGCTACAAGTCCACACTGGAAATGCTGAGATGTGGCGGGCCATGCCAGACTGGGCTGTAGTGCCCAGGGTACAACACATGAGACCCAGGGTAGAGTGTGAGCCTGGTAAGGGGGCCACAGAGAGCTGCTGTGCTCGCCCACTGCTCCCATTGGTGGGCATGAGAGCTAGGATCAGGAGCAGACCAGGCTGGGCAGGGCTACAACGCCCGTTGGCCTACATGTGAGCCGGGTTAGGGGAGAGCCAGGCTGGGCTAACTGACTGTATCCGTTGGTGCATTTATAAGCATGTACCAGTCTGGTTGGGCTTTGTTACAGCATCAGCTGGCAAGACTGGGGCTGGGGGCAAATCCTGTCAAGCTAGACTGTGGAACCACCTGGAGAGTGTGAGATCTGGGACTGGGAGTGGACCCAGCAGGGAAACTGGGGGAGACTCTGTGATGGGTTGTAGCTCTCAGTGGTGCGCATGAGAACCAGAGACGGGGGCAGGACAGGCTAGACAGGTGGTGGTACCTGCCAGCTGGAGTATGGGCTGAATGGTGGAGTCGATTGGGCTGAGCTAGGCTACAACACCCATTGATGTGTATGAGAACTGAATAGGACACATGGGACAGATGGGACCAGTCCACTGCACATACTGGCAAGCACAGGAACCAAGGCTGGTGGGGGCTATTGTGGGTTACTCTGACTAGGCTGCAGTTCCCACTGGTGTATGTGAAGGCTGAGTGTGTGGTGGGCAGGGTCAGGCTTGGAGGCAGCATCCATTGGTTTGCGTAGGAGATGGGGGCTGGAGACAAATGACATGGCAGTTGCCACCACCAGTGTGTGTATAGGCTGATGTGGGTGACTGACAGAGCTGGACCCTGTACTGGCAAGCACACACAAGAGTCAGGACTGGGATCACTTCCGATGAGGATTCTTTGGGGATTCCCCTAACTAAACTGCTGAACTCAGAGCTCCAACCATGGGGAGACTCGCAGGATCAGTGGACTGGCAGTGGAGTGCATGTGTCAGAGCTGGTCCTCGTCAGTGGCTTAGAGCACTGGACGCATATCCAGGTGCACATGGAGGATATGGCAGTACACTGGGCCTGCAGAGGACATCTGGTACCATAACAGAAGGAGGAGGGAAGAACAAATTGATCTGCTACCCAAGCCAAGCGTTGGCAGCAAATATCTGGGCAAGTGGAAGCTCTAAGGTGGACAGTGTCAGCCAGTGGACATTGGAAGGGTTTCCTCATCCCTTGGCGACAGCATTTCAGAACTGTCGAAACCACCCAAGCAGATCCCCAGAGCATGCTCCACATTGAGGACTCTGGGATGACACCGGGTGGCTGTTCCTCGTGCCTGGGTACGGAGCTGGATGTGGCTTCTCCCCTTGTCTCGCCCCTCCTCCCAGATACAGGAAGAAGAAGAAAATGTGGAGACAATGGTCTGCTTCACTTTCTCCTAACCCTTGAATCTTATAATCAACCTTGTAAACATCAACAAAAATAGAGTTAAAAAATTTATGCAATAGATAAAAAAGAATTAAGTTGTGTAGTCAAAGTCATTTGAGAAAGCTGAGCAGTATTAACAAAGCACAAGTTCTTGTTTGTGGATCATTCCCCAGCTTTCACGCTTGCATCCGTTGTCTTGCGTAGGCTTATTGTCTCCCTGAGTCTCCGTTCTTGCTATCCCTCTGTTTTGGGATCCCTCTCCTGTGTCCTTGTGGCTCTCTCTCTATGAACACCCACTTCCCATCCCTTATCTGCATTTTCACGTATCCACCAGCAACTAGGGTCTGAAAATATTCAATGGAAGATTCTGGAATTTAAGAACTTGCTGGTTTTAAATTGTGCTCCATTTCAAGTAGTGCAATATGGTCTCTCCCCACCCCACGCTGTCGGCGAGCCCATTCTGCTGCCCAGGTCATGCGTCCACTCCCTGTGTGCTGCCCACAGGGGAACTGCCTCCACACTTCCCAATGCCTATGTCAGGCAACCTCCATTTTACCAAATGGCAACCCCCTCGTGCCAGGTGGCACAGCTGACAATCTGGACAACGCACGTGTGCTTCCTTAGAGCGAAAAGGCAAAGGCCTTGTCTGTATGAAGGTGCCGTGAATGGTTTCTGGCAGCTGCTGGTGGGCAACGGTCTTGAGATGCATCCATGCAGACAGAGGGGCCAGCTAAGCTGGGGGGGTGGGTGGGCAACAAAAGATTGGTGGAAAATGCCCCTTTGGAAAAAAACAATGCACCAAACTAAGCTTATCTGTTAGGTTGACTTTCTGATAACTTTTGAAGTCCACTGCTATGTGAACTTGTACACAAATGGGACATTTTAACTTTCCTGGGACTGTAGGAGGCATGAGGCTTCCGACCGTCAAATACTGCACTGTATGTTTCTTAAGACCAAGGGCATTCCTGTACACAATACAGAGGCCAGGAATTCAGCTCCCGTGCCTCACCATTGCTTCCTCCTCCCACCTCACATGCTTGTCCACGCTCGTCCCAGCAGAGTTCTCTACAGTGACAGGAGCAAAGCCTGGAGCAGCCCCGGCTGCAGGCTGCAGGCTGCAGGTGCTTGTCTGGTCACTTGGGCTCGTTTAGAACAGCTCTGCAGGCTCTCCGTCTGTCTTGGCACTCTGAGGAGTGTGACGGCCGTGCCATAAGCACCCCTTAGGTCTGGGTGCGGTTTCTCTGATGTTCCTCACGGCTGCACGGGGGCGTGCGGCGTAACCCAGAAGTGCTGCTGTCTGTCTGTCACGTCAGCACGCACCTGAGGTCTGTCCGGTTGCTGCACTCTTCACAGTAAGCCTGCCGCTTTCCTTTTATATGTTTTGTAATTAGTAGCTATCACAGGAGGTGATACTTGGGGTCATGTGAATATATTTTTAAGGATTAATTAAATGGAGTAGTAAAGAGCCAGAGAGGAGAGAGTGAGGCTCCAACCACTGGTTTGCTCCCCAAATGCCTGTAGTGGGAGCTGGCCCGACTCCAGGAGACGGGAGGTCTCCCCCAGGTGACCTCGCCACTTCCCCCTTGGAGCTGCTGAGCAGGCAGCTGGGCTCAGGAGCCCTAGCTGGGGCTTAACCTGCATGCTAACCTGCATCTCATTGCTGGCTCAAGTGCCTGCCCTGTGTGAATGTCCTGTTTTAAAAATCAAACTTAAAAAATGAATTTTAAATAACTTTGTTGGATATCACTTCAATTCATCCACTTAATGTGTGTCATCCAGTGCTTTCCAGTACATTCACAGATCAGTACCACCAGTAAATTGAACATTTTTAACACCTGCCAAAGAAACCTTCTGATGCTTAACTAAATTCCTGCTCCAACTCCCACCTACTCCCCACCCAGCGCTGTGTAACCATCAGTTCACTGTTAGGACAGGTTATTGTGACTTAAATGAATGGAGTCATATGTGGACTTTTAGTGATTGGCTTCTGTCATGTAATATGTTTTACTGGCTCATCCGAGTTGCAGCTTGCATCCGTGTTTGTCCCTCCTTGTGTGCGTTAGTTTACCGTTCCTCACGTGACGGATACTGGATTTGTTTGCACCTGTTGGCTGTTGTGAATAATGATGCTAAAAGCATTGACGCCCCAGTTTTTGTGTAGACATAGTTTTCATTTCTCGTAGGCACACACATCTAGGGGTGACATTGCTGGCTCATGTGGCGGCTCTGTTGAGCTATTTGAGGAACCGGCAAGCCCAAACTGATTTCCAGAGTGGCAGCACAGGGTATGCTCCCGCCAGCAGCGGTGCGGAGCCGCAGCCTTTGTTCCCCTTTGATTCTCTTGATTGGAGTCCCAGCAGGCGTGAAGCGGCATCTCACGCTGCTTCCGCTGGGCGCTTCCCTGGTGGCTTAGGAGGTCAGGTGTCTCTCTGTTTATTTGCATATCCTCCACTGGTGTGTTTTCCTTGGAGAAACGTCCCTGCAGAGGCTCTGTCTACTTTGTAATTGGACAACTTGTGTTCTTTACGTAGCGTATTTTTATTAGATGTGCGGTTTGGAGATTTTTTTCTCCTAGGCCGTGAGCTGTCTTTTCATTCTTTGGAGGGTGTATCCTTTGATGCACAAATGCTTTTTGTGAAACCCACTTTATCTCATTTTTGCTCAGTTGCTCAGGCTTTTGATGTCGTGTTTACAGCTATGTTTTCGTCTAGAAGTGTTGTAGTTTTTGCACCTGCTTTTAGATCTTTGATGCATGTTCATTTTGTGTGTGCATGTAAGGAAAAGGTCCGGTTCCATCCTCAAGCAAGTGTCTAGTCACCCAGCAGCGTTTTTTTGAACAGACTTCTTTTCCAGTTGGGTGGCCTCGGCACTGTGCTGGGAGATTAATCGGCCACTGATGCAGAGTTGAGTTCTGGACTCGCGGTGGGGCCTGTTGCTGCAGCCCTGCGCTAGCACCCCATGGCTGTACAGGACATTTTAAACTGGGGAAGCACACATCCTACTTGGCTCTTTGGGAAAGTGCTGTCCCTCATGACTCTGTGTGACCCGTAGAATCCGCTGGTTGGCATCTACAGAGAAGTCAGCCGACCTCTCGCTGGGGAGCTGGGAGAGCGTTGCCTGCTGAACAGGGTCCAGGTTTGTGAGCCATGAACAAAGATGTTTTTTTCTTTATCTGCATCATCTTGAATTTCTTTCAGTAGAGCCTGCAAGTCCGCACAGGTCAAGGTCTTTACTTCTTAAATGATTCCCCAGTCACCTGTTGCTTCTGCTGTAATTTTGTGTGGAATCGCTTTTTCTTAATTTCATTTCCGGATTCCTCACCTCAGCCATATGAAATTTGACTGAGTCTGTTCGTTGCTCTTACACCCTGCAGCCTTTGTGTATGTCCCAGTGGGTTCTCAGGTTCCCTGGGGTTTTATATGTCAGATCATCCAGTCTCTCACATTGAGTGCAGTGCTCACTGTGGGGCATGGTAGACGCCTTCATCAAGTTGAGGAAGTCCCCTTCCCACTGAGTATATTCACAATCTTTAAAGGGTGTTGGATTTTGTCAGATGAACTTTCTGGGTCTATCTAGATGACCACGTCACTTCTGTTTGCTAATCTGCTGGTGACTTGTATGGTGTATTACTTGGTTGATTCTTGGATGCCTTCCTAGGATAAGACCCGCTGGGGCATGGCATGAAATCCTTTTAGCAAAATGTTGTTGGATTCAGCTTGCTCTTATTTCGTCAAGGAGTTTTCTGGCATTGGTATCCACAGAGGCATTGCTAAGTAATTTTGCCTTTTCATGATGTTTCTGTCTAGTTGGAGTGTTAGGGTGGTTTTGGTTTCTGTGTTGCCAGTGCTGGCCATGACATGGGTCTCCCCCCTCTAGTCCCGTACTAGGCAGTGGGTCTTCAATGCTGGCCGTGGCATGGGGCGCTCCCCTCCAGGCACAGAGCTGGGCAGTGGGTCTACAGAACTTCGAAAGTGCGCTGGGGCTTAAGCCCACTTTAAAGTTTCCACTTCTCATTGTTTTCCCAGACTGTTCTTGAAGGTTTATTTTTATACATGAGCATAACATTGCATTACATTTATAAATTAACTGGGGGAGAAATGGCATCCCTCTAACGCTGAGTTGTCTGATCCAAGAACAAGTCCCATCTTCCCATTTGTCCAGGAAGACTTCCGTGAAGTTTCCTTGCAAAGGGTTAGCAGGCGCCTCCCTGTATTCAATCCCAAGCATTCTATCCTCGTTGCCACTAAAATGGGATTTTCTTGATGGTGTTGATTTTTAAATGTCAGTTTTTATATTCTTCTGCTTTACTTCTTTTTAAAAAACTTTGAGTCGTGATGGAGCTCCTCCTGTATTCAGCACTGTTGGTGCTGTGACTCCAGTCTGTTTGTTCTCCCTGCCTCCTGCCATTGCATTGATGAACACACCTAGCGTATATTTCTGTTCATGTGTGGATGGACGTGGAAGTTATTTCCTGTCCACTGTAATTGTCAGGTAGTTTCTCAGAGTGGTGATGTCAGTTCTCGTTGCCTTCTGTAGCATGCGGGTGTTGTTCCACTACCTGGCCAGGATAAGCTAGCATCAGACCTCCGATGGCGCCAAGCCGGGGGTTGGCAGGGGACAGAGAAGCTGCTTCAGTGATCATCTGCAAGTTCCTGGTTCCTGAATGCTGACCCGGATGATCCCGTCCCGTGGACGCCAGCCCTGGGGGTGGCACACTCCTGCTGCCCGCTGCCCGCTTCTGCTCAGAGCCCACAGCCTCTCTGACATAAGGGGCTGCTGAAAACCCCTCTCACAAACTCCTGAGAGCAAATGGGGCTTCCACATGAGCTTGCTGAGCCTTTGCGAAGGGAGATGTGTACAGACTTGGCAAGTCTCCATCCTCTGCATGTGTTAACTGTCATGTGACCCCCACCCATCAGCACTCTGTGGATGACAGCTTGCCTGGGATCTACACAGCATTTAGGGATACTCAAGACCCAGCTCCTTGCAAGGGCTTTTAACATGCTTGGACAAAAAAGACAGTTTACCCCAAAGGACGTCATGGGGGCCAGCCTTGTGGCCTATTGGTGCGTGTGACACCAACATCTCATATGAGAGTCTCAGCAGCTCCACTTCTGACCAGCTGCCTGCTCATGGACCTGGGAAGGCAGCAGAGGACCACGTGCTTGGGCTCCTGCATCCATGTGACAGACCAGGACAAAGCTCCTGGCTCCTGACTTCAGAGCAGCCCAGATCCAGACACTGAGGTCACCTAGGGAGTGAACCACTGAATGGAAGACCTCTCGTCTCTACCTCCCTCCCTCTCTGTAACTCTGCAGTTAAAATAAACATATCAGTCTTTTTTTAAAGAATATTTATTTTAATTGGAAAGTCAGGTATACAGAGAGGAGGAGAAACAGAGAGGAAGATCTTTAGTCTGCTAGTTCACTCTCCAAGCTGTCACAATGACTGCGCTGATCTGAAACCAGCAGTCAGGAGCCCCGTCCAGGTCTCCCAGGCGGGTGCAGGATCCCAAGGCTTTGGGCCATCCTCAAGTGCTTTCCCAGTTCACAAGCAGGGAGCTGGATGGGAAGTGGAGCCTTTGGGATTAGAACCAGCACCCATATGGGATCCCAATGCACGTAGGCTACTACGCTGGACCCTCAATCTTTTTTTAAGATACCACTAGATAAAGTGACTTTAATACCCAGTGAGGACTCCAGGATACCCATAGAATGCCCCCCATGAAATGAATGTGAAGGGGAAAGACCCTGGAGCTGCAGGGGACTGCTCATTTCTCTAGAGTCCCTGAGAGCAGAGCTGTCCCTGTCCTTCTGTGTCTGAGGTCCTGCCGTCTCCGCTGGGCCTCTCTGGTGTCCAGCAGCCCCGGTCCAGGCACTTCCTCCATCAACATTTTCCTACCATCCCATCCCCTCTGCAAAGGCCACCTCATCTTGGACTGGTAATGGTGACAGGTCCCTTCAGGTTAGTCCCGCCCCCTTGCCTGGTGCTCTGGTGGCCAACAGCTCACCCTGGAGGCTGCTGTGTCAACTGCAGATCTAGGTGGGGCTTATGCCCCGAGATGCTTTCTGGGCAATGCCAGCTGTCTTAAACAGACTTGTTGCCTTTGGCCCTGAATTTGCTCAGCCCGCTTGCTGACCAAGCAGGCCCACTGCTCCAGGCTTGTGGAAGTTGGTTTGCTCTTTTGTCTGTTCATTTCTGATTCACAGTAATGGACTTGGTTCAGCATTCTACAGGGACCTGCTTAATCCTCCCTCGTTCCCTGCCCCCTCCCATGTAGTCCTGGGTATCTTTGAGCATCCAAGAGCTAGAGGAGCTCTTGCCAGACGTTTCTCTGCTTGTCTGCCTTTTGTACTGTGTGGTGTGGGCCAAGGTGCCTGGGACCCTGTGGTTCCATTGAGGGCATGAGTTAAGATAGGCCACGGGCAGCAAGGAGCCAGTGTGTGCTGTGCTGGGTCTCAGGGGAGCGATACCCCAGGAGTTCACTGAGAGCTGAAGTGGGTCGGGAGCTAAGTCCCACTGGTTTGGCGGGCTTCAGAGCGATTCTGGGGGAAGCATGATGCCCAGGGGAGTACCTTGCCCAGTGTGCTGAGAGCAAGTGTAATGGATTCTAGTGGCGCTGAAGACACCAACATGAAGGCCGGGGTCATATTCTAGGTGATCAGATGAGCACTTGGGGCCTTTGAGTGGGAGACCGTGTCTTGGAGTGGCCGTTGCTGGGCAAACCTGGCCAGAAGATTCTGTAGGTCAGTCTTGGTCTGGTTCCAGTGTGTGACTGTTGTGGGAGCATCTTTGATTTTTTTCTGTGGAAGCTGTTGTGTAATTACCCTTGTCCTTCATGGAGGCATTCGTTTCCTTGATGAGCCGAGATGCTGAGGCTGTGCCGTAAGAAGGAGGTTGGGGGGAAGAGTTTCAACCTGCCGCTGGAGTGAGAAGGCGCTCTGCACGGGTTACTGTCTCCTTGATCGGCTTAGTCACCGTGCTAATTGCTGCTCAGGAAATTCTGCCAAGTTTGTTGTTTCAGACTCTTAGCTTTTAAAATATTGCAGATGTCATCGCAAATGCAAATTGTGTTTGGTATCTGAGATAACTGTTGATCTATTAACCCTCGGAGGCTGACTCACAGCCGGGTGGTGTGAGGAAGAGGAGCCGTGCCCTCGGCTGGTTAATTGCAGTCGCGGATGGCGGAGGCAGCTGTGAAGTCACTGCTCGGCACCCTCTCCGAGAGAACCCACGGCTCTGTCAGCTGCAATCTGTCGGCATCCACTGAAACAGCCTCACTCTGCAGCCCCAGCGTGGCCTGTCCACCCCGCAGGCCACCTGCTGGCTGCTGGGTCACGGCTCCAGTGCCAGCCTCTCAGCGTCTCCGTCTTTAGCTGGCGCCTCCCCGTCCCAGACCAGGGCAGGCTGGTCAATGTTGAGAATTCTGACATTTCTAGAACTTTTTCTATGGTCTTTTTTTAAACGAGTCTGACTCTCGCAACAGCAGGAATAAATCGAAGGAATCCCAGATGCCTTTGTCCACGCAGCTCAATCTCCCAGCTGTGAATATTTTGTCCTGTTTCCTTCATTATTCTGTCTGCATGTGTGTAAGTGCGTGTGTGAGCACACGGACAAGCCTGAAGCGTTCAGAAGTATGTTTCCGACAGAATGCCCCATGAACCCTGAGTCCGTCAGTGTGTGTCCTCAGAATTAGGACAGCATGTCACGCAGCCCAGTGCGTGAGCAGCATCGGGCAGGCAGCGCCGATACAATCCCGCTAGCCAGTGAGAGACGGTATTCCTGTAACCAAGAATGCCCCAGTAATATGTAACCATCATCATCACCATCAGCATCACCATCGCTCTTGTCCCCTGCTGTGGGATCCCGTGGAGACCTAACGTTAGGCTTGGTTTCCGTTTCTCTTTCATTTCCCCGGATCTGGAGCAGTTCTCTTCCTATCTCGCGACCTTGGCTGTTGGAACTCACGCAGCTCAGTTTGTCGGGGGAATGTCCTTTGGTTTCAGTTTTCCAGATGTTTCCTCAGGCAGGACCATCAGGGGACAAGGCTACGTCCTCCTCGGTGGGCCCTGGCCCGGCTCTCCTGCTGCTGGGCCTGTCAACTTTAATCATGGGCCCAGACACCAATCAGTTTTCTGCAGTGTAAAGTTAGTGTTTTTTTTCTTTTTCTTTGTAATTAATGAGCAGTTTGTGGGGAGGTAGTTTGGTTTTATATCAATATTTGGCTTTCAGGATGCCAGCTGGTGATTCTTTTTCCTAACTGATTTATTGTTCAGTACTTCCCACCATATTGAAGAGTTTGTGCTTGCACTCACTCACTCACTTATTTGCTCGTTTATTTATTTGGACCCATATGTGCTCATGGGCTCCTCCCCCAGCCCAGGAGTTGTACCGACTGCAGGCTGTTGACTGAGCCCCATTCGGTGGGTTACGTGTTTACCCAGCGGTTTATAATCCAACTATCCTGATGATTAAATCATCATGTATTTGGCCACAGGAGCCCCTCTGATTTGGCTGCTGTGTCCTCTGACAAGTCTCCAAAGCATTTGTTGCAACATTTTGTTATGGAAAACTTGAAATAAATTGAACATTTTTCTTGGTGGACATCTGTGTGGGTCCCATTCTGCCATGCTGACTGCATCACAGAATCAGCCAGCAGCCATTCTTTCACTTGTCCAGCAATAGGTGTCAGTTTTAAATTGCCTTTCCAAGTACATTGTACATATCAGCACACTTCCTCCCTAAGCACTGGGACATTTTGTCTACAGTTCAGTATTTGATTACAGTTCTTGCAGATAACACGTGTAGTGCAATGTACAGAAAGGAAGCTTGCCATTTCCCAAGCTTGGACCGGCGGAGACACCTGTGCAGCCTGCATCCTTGCAGGACGCGGAGTGTTGCAGTCGCCCCAGTCCGTTCCAGTCTCGTCTCCCTCAGCAGGCCCTGCCATGACGTCATCCTGGGCCCGTCTCAGAGTTTCACGTGAATGGGGCTGGGAGCAGACTGTGTCCGTCTGCGTAAGCTTGAGTTCACTCAGCCTCATGACTTGCACATTCATCCTTGATGTTGACTGGGCCTGTGGTCCATCACTTGTGACATCCTTCCGATATCGTCTCTCTGACCCAGCAGAGGGTTCCAGGGTTCCCCGACCCTGGGACGAGCTCTGTCTCTGAGGAGCCCCAGCCCCGCCTGCTGCTCCGTTTCTGGATTCCAGCTGAGTTAGTGGCTAGGCATGTGGCAGTGACTCTGGGCACTCTCCCTCCCAACGGGGAGAGCTGAGCTGGACGTGCGTGCGCTCTCAGAAACAGACACGTGCCTGCGCACACCTGCTTCAGTCTCTGTGAAATCCTGTGTCTGTGATGGCACCTGCTCTAATGTGATACCCAGGCATCGTTCCAACTCAACACATCTGACTCTTCCTTCTCCAGTAAGAAGTTTCCCCTGAATGGATTTTGTATTTTGTTTGTGTTAGATTTTTAAGATCCCTCCCTGTTCTCATTGACTTTTTATTATGATGGAAAGTATTACTACATTTACAAAAGTCAAAACTGCAAAAAAAAAAAAAACCTAGAGACACGTCAGTCTCCGCCCCCCAGCATGGTGACAAAGCCGCGTGACTCTCGCTAGGTCTTCTGTGCCAAGGTAAGCCAGCACACATCTAGTTTCTTCTCTCTCTTTGCTCATCCACAACGGGGCTACTATAGACACTCCTTTGCTGTTGCTTCTTTTAAATATCAAACTTGTCTATTTTGAGAAAGTTGCTGGTGCACCTGCAGTTCAAGGCACACGTCGACAGCACAGGATCCCAGAGGTGAACTCGCTCAAGGTGCAGAGTGTCTTCACCTCCAGGGTCTTGCCAGTGGCCCCTGTAGCCACGCCGGCTTCCTCCTGGCCTCCACCCTTTTTGCCCCTGGCAACCACCCTCCACGTCTGTGAAGCTACCTTTAGAAGAATGCCACCTCTGAGGGCTCACACCTGGGTTGTCTGACTGTTTTCACTCAGCGGTTCACATGGACCTTTCGTGCTGCAGTTCGTGGGTGGCTGAGCAGTGTTTGTGGGGTGCAAGGCACAGAGTTTGCTCAGCAGTTGACTTGCTGAAGGATCCTGGGGTGCTGCACACACAAGAAACGCTACAGGCCAAGCATCCCTTTATGAAATGCTTGCTCACCGGAATTATTTCACCTTTGGGATTAAGCTTTTGGAATATTTGAATATATAAAAAATGAGAAATCTTGGGGATGGGACCCATGTCCAAACACATTTATGTATTCACTTACGTTTCACATGCACCGTGGGGGCCTGACCTGCAGGTCATTTACACAGTAGTTTTCATAATTGTTTTTTAGGGGGCATGAACTGGTGTTTTGTGGTGTGATTTTCCGTCTGCCATCACACCGTGCTGAGTGTCTCAGGTGTCAGGTGTCCAGCTGGCTTTCATGTTCTCGTTTTTTGCGTCACCGTCGACTCTCGATGCTTTGGGGTTCTGTGCCTAGGAATGCAGTCTCTGCGTTGTGTGTTTCATTTTTGCTCCGCCTTGCTGTACTTTGCATCCCCCCAGCACCATCACCAGGAGCGTGTAAGTCTTTCTCCAGCGTCCATAAACCCTCAGCAGCGACTGACATGGTCACTACTTTTTAGCACAAGCATTCTGTCGATGTGTGACGATACCTCATTGTGTGTTAAACGTCCGTTTCTCCAACGGCCAACGGCCACCTGCACACTCTGCGTAGTCAAATGCCGATCGGCCTCCTCTGTTCGTTTTCTCACCGCATCATTTTATTCTTAAGGTTGAGTTTGGTTGAACTTTATTTCTTGAAGCATTAAGCCTGCGACTATAGAGTAAGTTAAAAATAGCATCACAAAAATTCAGAAAGGAAAGGGAGAGAAATAGCTTCCTATTCTTAGAGTTGTATCTATGAACTGCACTGTTCTATATTAATTAAAAGATTAAAAAATAAGCAAGAAAAGCTGAAAGCAAGATGAGCGTGAGACTCTTCGTGTATCTGAGGGGTGGTGCCCCTCCGGCATGGCCTTCCCACGTGCCTCTCGCCTGGAGTTCTCCTGCGTGCCGAGACTGGCTGCTGTGTGGGCGTGTGGGGTTCCCCTCTCCCTTGTGGGTCCAGATGGGTCCCCTGTTCTCCTTGGCTCACACCACAGTCTCGCTACCTGTCACTGTGGAGTAATTTCTGTCCCGGTGACAGCCACCACTCTTGTCATTCCTCTTTGCCGTAACTGTGCTTTCTCCCCCTTTGATTAAGTTTAGCTCCTGGTGATCCTATTGATTTTGTTGAGAAAAATCCAGAATTTGGATGTCTTCTTTTGCTCTAACTCATTAATTTCCCACTTCCCACCAGCACCTGCCTGTTCTGCCTTTGGGCTTGGAGTTTGGTATTTAAGAGTTTCTTTCATTTTTATTAGAGATCATTATTTTTCGAGTTTCCATCTGATCTCTGTTTTAAAGATGTCCCGTAAATTCTGGTATTTAGTGTTTTGATGATCATCTATATGTTTTTGGAGTTTCTCTGTTGTTTTAGGTCTTTTTAACACTAGTTTTTTGTTGTGCTTGTGACCAAAAATACTTCTTTGTAACACTTGGATTTCTTCATTGTATTTATTTTTGTTTACTTGAAAGGTAAAGTTACAGAGAGGGATGGAGGCAGGGAGGGAGAGAGCCCGCCTTTCCATCTGCTGCTTCACTCCTCAAATGGCCACAGTGGAGCTCCTTCCTGGTCTCACAAGTGGTGGCTGGAGCTAGGTACAAACATCCTTTGTTGCTTTCCTAGGTGTATTAGCAGGGAGCTGGATCTGAAATGGAGCAGGTAAGACTTGAACCAGCACCCGTATGGGGTGCTGGCATCACAGGCCATCGCTTAGCCCACTACATGCAGCGCCGACCCCTCTTTGTAGCATTTTCTGTGCTGTGCAGTGTATGATGGGTCAGCTCAGGCAGGATTCGCTTTCATGAGTAGTGCGTGGGTGCCTCAGAAGGAGGTGCCTCTGTAACAGCTATGGTCTCCTCACACGTCTTTAGGGCTCCTGGAGTCTGGATTTCTTTTGTAACATATGTGATGTTTTAGTGTATCACACTTTCCACCCTGCAGGGTTTGCTCAGTGCAAGAGTAACAGTTTAAGCTGCAGTGTCACTCCACTGCCAGAGTGTGCCCTGGTAGCTGCCGTGTGTGTAGGTCTTCACCAAGTACATGGCCACTGTGGGCTGGACATCTCTACCTACTCGGTCCGCAAGCTGGAGTCCCAGCGCAGGGTCCACCACGGGTCCCCTCTGACTGCGACCAGGAGCTCTGATGCCTTCTCACAGGACACAGCTAACGTCTGAGGGGTCTCTCAGAACAGGGGCCCATCTGAAGCTGGACTGCACGCAGGGTAGTGGGGTGAAGGGATGAAGAATCTATCCCACTGCTCGTGAGTCCACTGCTGCCCAAGGAGCAGGCAGGCGATGGGCTGAGTGTGTTTGGAGTTCATGCTCTTGGATCCAGGTGGCCCTTTATAGTCTCTCACACCTGGTATTTGGGGGGGGTCAACCTTGGGCCTTAACGTCCCACAGATGCCCCGACATGGGGAGGAGATGGCCAGGGATGGGGTGGGATAGGGTCTAGGAGACCCCGGCCTCCTGCCCCACCTGGGACCTGTTGGATAGGAGGCACGGGCGTCCCTCTGCCCTGTGGTCAGGCAGCTCCAGGGTGCGCCCACACAGGAATTCCTCCATGCCAGGGGGCTGGGCAGGGAGTGTTGGAGCCTGCACCAGTACAAGTTCCTGGCTCGGATTGCTTGGCGCCTGTTGCAGGCTGCTCAAGGAAGGACTGAGTTCTGTGAGAGGGGTTTGGGGTGGTGGCCAAAGACTGAGTGTGGCCTTCTCCTGTTTGAGCCCCCAAACTGTGCCGATCCCTGGGAGTCCTGGGCGGGCTCAGCTGGTGTCGGTGCCATGCAGAGGTTTCCTTGACCCCCCAGGACCTTCGTGATGCTCCTGACGTTGCCCCACCCCAGAGGCAAGCCCGTTCCACTGTTACTGCTCTCTTCAAATGCCTTTGGCTGTGGTCAGGCTGTGACCGACCGTGGAGCACTGCGCCAGGTCTGTGGGAGGCAGAAGCAAGGGGACGCTGGAGGAGCACAGCCTCGGAGACCACGTGGGTCTCAGCTCTGCAGCTCGCTGGCTGTGGTGAGGGCCCGAGGACCCACTCAGCCTTGCTTTTCTCAGGAACAGGTTAGAGAGGGTGATTCCTGCCTCCCAGGGAAGGCAAAGGAACCGGGCAGTTGAACCCTGTGGGCAGGGAGGATGTTGGCTGCCTCTGACGCCTGCCACGCGGCACCTGCCCGTGGACACATACACACTCGGGAGCACACAGGGTGTGATCACACAGGCACGTCCGGCGGTCTGGCCTGGGAGGCAGCAGTGGCTCTGCCTCGGGGCCGTTGTCTGAACTGCCTGTTCCCCACCCGAGCGGCAGGGGTCACCGCTGCTTGACTGCCACATGCGGCATGAGGCTTCTTGGTCACTTGGACTCAGGGCCGTGAGGACTTGCGCTTGCGGGAAGGGGAGCAGGGCTTTGGCCTTCTCCCTTTCTCCGGCCTGCTCTGGTTCTCCCCTCCCCTTCTCCTGATTCTTGCCAGACTGTCACTCATAGAATGCGATGCCCTTGAGGGTAGGGTCCTTGCTACCGTGTGAAGTGATGGCTTTGCCGGGTACGAGGGAGCTGGTGTGTCTGTGGGCTGGCAGTGGCGTGTGTCCTTGGTCCTTCCCAGAGAGCCCTGGCCTCCTGCGCACGCTTTTATCACCCTTATCTTGGCAGAGAGCCCCAAGGGGAGAGTCCCACAGTGGGCCGGGAAGTGCCATAGGTCTTCCTGTCGCTGTCTTGTGGGAAGCCCATGTGCTCCGTGGCCCAGGTTGTCCTGCTAGGCCTTGCTGCCCCCCATGTGGCTGTCATTCCTGTCTCAAAGGCTTGTGAGATGTCCAACATCTGTCCAGTGTGGCCAGCAGCCCACTTCCCATTTCCTTAGGGTCTCCAACTCGTGTGTTCTAGGTCTTTGCTTGCTCACCAGGGCGCTGTTCCTCCCCGCCCTTGCAGGCCAGCCCCTCAATACACCTGTCTGTGGCTGCAGTGAAGGTTAGTCCTGCCTCGCTAAGCCTGTCCGTCCGTCCGTCCCTTGTTCCTTCATCCAGGGGTTTGTTTTAGGGGCTGAGTGAGGCAGTTTGGTTTCTGCCTTCCTCGAGGTTCCATCAAAGAGAGAATGGGGATGGTGAACCAGGTGTGTGTGTGTCTGTATCTGTCAGTTTGTGTGACTGTGTGTGTATGTGTGTCTGTGTGTGTGTGTCTGTGTTTGTATGTGTCAGTTTGTGTGACTGTGTGTGTATGTGTGTCTGTGTGTGTGTGTCTGTGTTTGTATGTGTTAGTTTGTGTGACTGTGTGTATGTGTGTGTCTTGTGTGTGTCTCTCTGTGTGTGTGTGCATTCTGGGAGAGCAGGGGGTGTTTGGAATACACAAACCAACGTCACCAAACATCTTGTGGGAGCCAGAAGTACCTGACATGCTTGCCCAGGGTACATGTGTGGAGGTCAAGGGCTCTGCTTTGTAGGGCCTTGGAAGCTGACTCGGCAGCCTCCCGGGTGGTGCAGGGAGGTGCAGGGACAAGAAAAAACGCTGGACATGCGTGGTGATGCAAGGGGGTGGTAAAGTGCACCGGACCCCTGTAGCTGCAGGGGCGCGTGACGCAACGAGGCTGGGGTCGGCTCAGAAACCTTCCCAGGATGTGCTGGCTCTCTGACCCCCAAGGAGGGAGGAGCTTTGAGAGGCTGAGTTTCTGTGCGGCTCATGAATATGCAAAGCAGCTTTTCTTTAACCTCAAGTTTTATTTTATTAGATGCATTGCATTTATTTATTGGCTCCCCATCCTCCTGCAGATCTATGGGAAATTTAAAGAATTCCCTGCCCCATCTGCAGGGCAAAAATTAGGGGGGCCAGGGGGAGGTTTCTGGGGAGCAGTGTGGAGGACCAACAGGCTCTGGCTTGACTGTGACCACAGCGTGATGGACTGTCCATGCCCACTGTTTGAGGTCACCTTGGCACCTCGTCACAAAGCCAGAGCTCCCAGGCTGTTCTTGCACCTGCTCTGGAGGGAGGCTGATGTCCAGCGAGGTGGAGGCCGTAGGCTTGGTCCGCCTCAGTTTACCGCTGAGGACCACAGACCTTGTTGAAAGCAGGACACTGCTCAGGGTCAGGCTGCAAAGCAGAGAGGCCTTGGTGAGCCCTCACCCCAGCGACGGGGCACTGCCATGGGGGCTCAGCTTCCACCCGAAGGAGGGGAGTGCAGGAGGCGGCCCAACGCAGACAGCTTGTGTCCTCACTGCCGACGAGATCCAAGATACCAAACAGTGTTCTAAAACTGTTCTGCACTTGCTAAAATTAAGGGATTTTTAAAAAGGAAATCTGCATGTACTGGCTTTATTTTTAAATCTCATCATCCTTTGAGAGAGGAGCCCTAAATTCACGCCCTCCCATCGCTGCTTCTGCTGCTGGGGTCCCAGTGTCCCTTACGGCTGCCTGGAGTGGCAGCAGGGGTGGGATCTCTCTTTCTCCTTGGGTCCATTGAATAACAACGGCCAGGGTCAGTGGGACACTGCCACCCCCTCCAACACGACTGCCTTGGGGGCCAGCCACTCCAGGTCGTGGGGACAGACTCAGGCCCCCTCCCCTCCGGCACTGCAGCTGCAGCTGCTTTGCACCATTGCTGCTGCTGTTTCTGTGACAAACTGGAGTCATCAGCGCATGCTCACCGCCTGGGACCAGCCATGCAGGGAAGCACCCCCACGCCACCCCGTGGTCCGTTGCCCCTGGGATGAGACCAGAAGCATCAGAAGGATGCCACGGGGTGCCCACTGGCTTGAGCTTGCACTGTCTCCCACCCCCACCTCGCCTCAGCACTCTGGGGGTTTGCACTGTCCACCCGTGGGGATCGCAAGGCTCAGGCCCTGGATTTCATGACTTCAGGGATAGATCTGAGATCCCTGGGGAGGGTCTGGTCACCCGTGAGGAGCAAAGAGGGGTGGGGGAGTCTCCCAGCACCAGGTGCCAGCAGGACTGGAAACCACTCCAGAGGACTGGGCAGAATGCTTGGGCATTTCACAGGATTTCCAAGGGTCACTTTTCTGGATTGGTCCTCCACTCCAGAGAAGGTCACCAACATCTGGTTGACTCAGTTCTCCCCAGTTCAGAAGTTGGGGGGTCCTCCCCTCAGCCGTAATAGCATGTGTTCCCGGCCTGGAGGCTGCCTGTATGGCAGTGTGCTTCCTCTGCAGTGCAGCCAGCCCTGCGGGAATGTGGCAGGTGCAAGCCCTTCTCAAGGACCCCGGGTCTGGGTCTTAACTGCGTCCCCCGCCTCCTCCCCCTCCCTTGGCCCAAGGAGTGCTGGGTGGGCAGGGGAGTGGCATTCCAGCTTTGGGTTGCATTGTCCCCTCACCCCAGGAGGAGCCTGCAGGAAAACTTCCCTTCATGCCCAACGCCCATGCGGTGTTGGGGGAGTGTGTGCAGGCCCTTGTTTCCTGCTGCCGCCTGCCTCTCAGACACACACTTGTCTGAGCCACTTCTGTGCCGTCCGCTGGCCTGTGACCCTGGGACTGGCTGTGCCACTGGCTACTCAGTCCTCTCCTTCAGTCGTATTTAAATGGACCTTTAATGCCTGCCAGGGAAGAATAGGTTTTTCTTCCCCCCCTCCCTTCTTGCTTTAAAGATTTGTTTTATTTATTTGAAAGAAAGCTGCAGAGAGAGAGAGAGAAAGACACAGGCAGAGAAAGAGAGCTCTTCCATTTGCCAGTTCACTCCCCAAATGGCCTCAGTGGCCAAGGCCGAGCCAGTCTGAGCTCAGGATCCAGGAGGCTCCTCTCCCCCTGCTCACATGGGTGCAGACCCCAAGCACCCATCTTACGCTGCTTTCCCAGGTGGGGAGCTGGGTAGGAAGTGGAACAGCCAGGACTCAACCAGTGCCCGTGTAGGATGCCAGCATCGCAGGTGGCAGCTTGATGTACCATACCCCACGCTGGCTCCAAATCCTATAACCCCCATACCCAGGAATCCTCACCCAAGTTCCTGGACACACTGACCTCTGAGTCCAGTGGCTGATGCCCAGGGGATCTGGAGCCCAAGCTGAGTGCTCTGTCCCGTCAGCCTGCGTAAGGTCATCTCTGGGTATCTTAGCCCTCCACGAGCCACCTGGCTCTCCTGGCAGCGAAACATCATTTTCTATTAAATGATGTGTCTGACATTTACCAAATTTTTATGTGACAATTTAGCAGGAACCGGTCGCATTAAACAGCCTTATTAATATTGCAGTAACATGATTAGGCAACCATCGTGGCCGACAGACCGTGGGGGCTGATTTATGAGCTCCAGGGAAGAGAGGTGCAGGGTCTCTATTGACCAAACCGCCTTCTGTGCCGTTCGGGTCACGATCGATGAAAGCTGGGGATGGCTCCCCGCAAGGACACAGCCCCGTGAGCAAGGGCGTCGTGGAGAGACTGAGGCGTGCACAGCCCAGCATGGCTCCTACCCTACTGTGTTCAGCCAGCTCTTCGCTGGGGTTTGATGGAGCCCAGAAGAATCTGCTTTGTAGCTGGGAGCCTGTTAAAGATGGCTCTGGATCTGGCCACTGCCCCCAGCACGGGGGTTCTCTGCAACAGACGAGGGCAGTGCAGGGAGGGTCCAGCCGGGACCAAGTGCCATGGGGGAGTTGAGGAAGCCAGATTTAATTTCACGCCTGGGAAGGAGGGAGGTGGCAGCAGTGACATTTGAGAAAGGCCTTAAAGAGCTGAGCGGGGGAGTCTGGCCTTCAGCCAGAGGAGGCAGCTCCCGGTACGGACCAGGCACGTGACGGCTTTTCACAGCTGAAGTTCTTGGACACACTTGGCTAAGGGCAGCGCGTGCAGTGGCTCAAGGCAGGAGGCGAGCTGTGCTGCTGATGGCAGGCAGGGGTCCTGGTCAGTCGTGGGCAGAAAGTAGGCTAAAATCCAGATGGGAAGGGCTTTGCCAGCCAGTCCTGGGACCTGCCCCTCTCTGGAGGATCTGGGTGTGTGTGTGTCCAGCCGGATGAGGAAGGCCCCTAGGGTAGGTGGAGGGGAGCCCCAAGGTGGGTCCTGTGGAGGTGAGGCTGCCCCCGCTCCCTGCTGAGGGTGGTTCAGGGCAGGGGCAGTGGAGGCGGGAAGAAGGCCAGAGCAGGAAGCATTTCGAGGCATGAGTGGCTGGCTCTGCCCCTGGGTTCTGGCATGAGGCTGCTGCCCTGGCATATGACCATGCCCTGGCATGGTGGGGCTTTTCACCGGCCTCTGTGCTCCCGGAGCTGGGAGAGCCAAGGCAGTGGCAGGAGGCCTTTGGGACTGGACTGCAAGGCCATGAGGAGGCCAGGGCACCCAGACCTGGCGAGCAGGTGAGGGGAAAAGACGAAAGCTAGGCCAGAGGTCACAGAATACCTGCAAGCATTCGATTTCTCTCTTGGCCTCATAAGCACTGAAGGAAAGCTGGAGTCCAGTTAGGCAGCAGGCCCTGCGCCCAGTCCCCTGCATAGGTGCTGTGGGGTACACAGGATCCCTGGTGGCATGTGAGGCCTGGGAAATGCTGTTGTTTTCATTTCTCATCCAGGGATTTTCTGGGGCGGGTTGAGGGGGAGTGACAGGTCTAGAGGCCCCAGGGCAGTTCCCAGGCTCCTTGAGCCCTGCAGGTTGGCCCCTGAGGAGCTGCTTCCAGGTCAGGGCCTGACGGCCCTGTGAGGGGTTCCAAGCTGGTGCAGTCCCTGGAGGAGCATTTGGGGAGGGGGCTCCTCGACACCTGCAGGAAGCAGCCCCTGGCTGGGTCCCTCTGATGACCACACAGTTGTGCATTTGAGTTAGCAGCCTGATGATTCACAACAGCATCTGTCGAGGGGACAGAAGGCTCGGGTTAGGGACAAGGTGAGGGGTGCCAGCTGCCCCATCCCTGCCCTCGGTCCTCTGATCACCACCCTGCTGCTAGGACTCCGTGTGCTGCCCCGGCTGGCCCTGCTCCTCTCTGCAGCACCTCGCCCCGCCAGGCTGTCGGCCCTGCCTGTCTCTGCCATCTGGAACACCCCCACATCTCTTCGCATCATCAGCTCTGTCTGCCCAAGGGTCACCCTGGTCCCAGTTTCCATCCTGGCCTGCTCACTGGAGCTGGCAGGTCTGTGCTGTGTGCCGGGGGCAGCGTGGCTTGGCCAAGGCAGGGGCGAAGGTGCCTGTTGTTCTCCCATTTAGGAGGTGGGTGGTAGGGAGGGCTGTCACTCGAGGTCCTCTGCCTGAATTCTCACTTGGCGAGAGACTCTTCATTTCTCAGCCCAGGTTAAGGGCAGCCAGATTTCTTGGCTCATCTCGCTGCCACTGGGAGCCAGGCCAGGCTGGGGCGAGAGCCTCAGAGCCATCGTGTTGAGGAGTGGGCAGAGAATCTCGTCCTCAGAGCACTACTGTCCATCCACCACTGGTGGGAGCCAGTGTACGGAGGGGCCCACAGGAGCCTGGGTGGTGGCAGGTGGACAGGAGCCTTCGTCCCATGCCAGGGCACCTGCATGTGGAAGGAGAAGGCCAATTGGCCGCTCGGCCAGGACAGAGTGGAACCTGCACGTTGGGTGAAAGCCCCCAACAGGGGCAAGAGGCCTTGGAGTTCTGCCCCTGGTAGGGAGATGGCCGAAAGCTGACCAGGCTGCGTCAGGGAGGAAGAGGGCAGGGAAGTGTGAAGGGAGGCCGATTCGGTGCCTCGGGCAGCCCTGGCACCTTCTGCTCTTGGCTGATGTGTGTGTGTGATTGTCATGTAAGGGTGTGGCTGTGACCAGGCCTCCCTGTGGCAGGGGACCCAAGTGGACCTCCCTCCACCCTGTTAGCTCCAGCAAGGCTTGTGTGTGGCCTGTGGCCTCAGGGAAGTGACCAGGACAGGGCCAGCCTGCCAGGATGAGACCATGGCAAGAGTCTGTTGTTGTGGAAGACGCTGTCCAGCTGGAACCAGTTTGTACCTCCCCCATTCCACATGGTGGACCAAGTGGTGAGGGCAGGGCCTGTGCAGGGCTGCTGGAGCCATGTGCTCCCTGGTGCTCAGCCTGTGGGGTTGGTATCCTCCCCTGGGGGTGCTGAGGTACCCTGGGCGGCCATGGACGTGTGTGCTGGACAAGGTCAGCCTGGGCAGGGCTGCCCCTGAACTTCCAGAACTCATAATTGGTCCCTTGTGGCCGGCACAAACTGACGTCAGCCTGTCTGCTCCTCCCCTCCGCTCTGTCGGCTTTGGAAGAGGAAGTGTGATGTTTTCCAAAATGCATTTTTGTGCTTTGCCACTGAAGATAAACATTTTCTAGACAAAATAATTCTATTTTCATATACAGAACTCCCGTCTCGGGTTATCTTGTGCAGAGCACTTCTCTGCTTTGTTGTCATGTGGGTCTGTGTGGTGCTGTGTCCTGGCCTCTCATGGCACGCAGGGACTCCCGGGACACGTGGTGGGCAGGTGTGTGTGTGCGGTGGCCGGTGCGTGTGCGGGTGGCCGGTGTGTGTGCGGTGGCCGGTGCGTGTGTGGGTGACACGGCAGGCCGGTGCGTGTGCGGGTGGCTGGTGCGTGTGTGGGTGACACGGCAGGCCGGTGCGTGTGCGAGTGGCTGGTGCGTGTGCGGGGTGACACGGCAGGCCGGTGTGTGTGTGGTGGCCGGTGTGTGCGCGGGTGACACGGCAGGCCGGTGCGTGTGCGAGTGGCCGGTGCGTGTGTGGGTGGCCAGTGTGTGTGCGGGTGACACAGTGTGTGTGCAGGTGACACGGCAGGCTGGTGCATGTGCGGGTGACACGGCAGGCTGGCGTGTGCCACAGCCTCTCCGAGCTCCCTTGGCTGATGCCCCCCCACCTGGTGTTTACCACGCTGATCCCTGGCAGTGTCTTCTCTGCCCATCTCCCTCCTAATAGTTATGGATTATGGAAAAGGAGAACAAAGCCCATTAGGAGGTTCCCGTGCGTTTGATTTGAGGGAGTTCTCATCAGAGCGGCTCCGTTTATTGGCCTTTAGCGTACGGCCGTATTCCCTTCTCACAAAACGAATATTGCCTTGTCTCCTTGAGAAAAATTGATTTCAACCAGGAAGGAGAAGAGCTAGCCGCCTCCTCCTTTTCTTCTTTTTTCCCCTTCCTCCCACAGAGACAGAATTTATCTCCGAGGTAGGTGGGGGGAAAACAGGAATAATTGGACCAGAAGCTAATTCCCAGAGATTCATTGTCTCGCAAGCTCCTGGCAGGGCGTGGGAAGCGTGCCTCGCGCCACATGCTAATGATAAGTGACAACTTCAGCTGACCATAGCATTGAGATATTTAGTCCTTCCTGCTAGCAGATGACACATTCATTTTCTCGCAGATTTATGCTGGATTATTAATAAAACATCAGTGTTGGGATCGGACAGGTGAGGGGCTATGGCACTGAGGCTCCACTGAGGAGGTATCGGCCCGAGCTGTGGGTTCGGACGTGAGCCTGACACTGCGAGGTTCTGTGTCCTCCTGGGCTGGGGCTTCCACAGCCTGAGCAGCACTGAGTGGCCTGGGCAGCACTGGGCAGCTGGCATGGGAGGTGCCCCTCTCCCCGAGCACTCACCCCACAGGTGCTTACTTGCTGTTTACAAGGCATGACAGGGGGAGGGGGCAGAGACAGCTGCTGGTCCAAGTGGCCACCCGCTCCCCTGCAGAAGTCCCAGAGGTACTGCAAGCCCCCCAGGCGGGCCCCTGGGGGAGGAAGGGCAGAAGGCCCCCCCCCCCCCAGGCGTGCCCTTAGAGGTGGCTGATCTCTCTGGAAGGTACCTCTCCTTTCTCTTCCTGTTGGCCTTTATTCTTTTTGGGGGTGTAAGGTGCAAAGGCTCTCTGCTCCAATTAGGTAAGGCCTCTCCAGGACCCCACGGGCTCCCTGGACCTCCTCTTAGTTGCCAAAGTGGTGCCCCCTTGCCACACACGTGGCCACAGGTCCAGGCTCACAGGCACCTCACGTTGTATTTAGAATAAAAACCCGGGAGCCTTTGTCATTCAGGCCTGGCCAGGAAGCTGCCCTTCAGCCACACCTTGGCCCTGGGAGCTGTCCATGGTGAGCTTGCCTTGGACTTGGCTTCTGCCCAGATGCTGTGTCCTGTGACCAGATGCTCAGGTGGCCTCGCTACCCTCACCCCGCAAAAAAGGTGGGTGTTGTTGCACCCACTTATGTGCTTGCTCTCTCCTGTGGGCCCGCCTTCCAGCTCCGGGCCTGCACAGGGTGGGTGCTGAATTCTGGCTCCGCCACAGCCATACCCTCACAAGAGCCAGAGCTGTCGAGTCAGGGCTGCAGCGCCCAGAGCACCCCACGAGGGCCGGCCATGATAGCTGCTCAGTAAATATTAACGGAATAAGTCACGGGGTGTCATAACAGATTCTCAAGCTGAGCCCTGGGGAGCTGTCGGGCGGGAGACCTTAATGAGTCCCTGCAGACCCGCTCTGGAGCGACTCCCGGTCATTACCGTCTGTCCATATGGGTCTCCTCTGCTTTTCCCCGTAACCTCCAGCAACAATTTATACAGACAGGCCCACGTGTAATGATCCTTGGGAAGTAAAAATTGACTCCTGCCTTTACACTCTGGTGGCCCTCACATGCTGCCCGCCGCACCCTGCTGTCCATTCACCCCGAAGGACATCTAGATCGTGGAGGTGGGACTCTGGGGACACCCAGGGCCAGGGGTGGGGGGACGGGGTAGTCCACCCCTTTGGCTGTCCCAGCCTCTTTCGCTGCTGGTGGCTAGCACTTCACAGCAGCAGCCACCAGCTGTCCCTGCTGTCACTCAGGACAATGAAAGTACATGTGAGGAAGCCCCCAGGGCCTCTGGCTCGCTGCACCTGCGGGTCCCAGGATGGGGAGAGCAGGCACAGTCAGGAGGCTTCCTGGCTTCCTGGGGGCTCTGAGGGCTGGGCGGCTACTTGGGCTCTGATAAGAAAGCCTCATTAACGATTTTTCAATTTGCCCTCATTTTAATGAACAGGAGCTGGGGCTGGCCCGCCCAACAACGAGCTAATCATATAACGCAAATTGTTTGTACCTTCTCCCTGTCCTGATTATGTCTGTGGCTGCAGCTGGAATTTATTATGCAAAGCAATTGGTTTCCATAGTTGGCAGATTGTAGCCCGGACCAGGCCCCTGCAGTCCTTCCTTACTGTTCCACAAATATCTCAGAGGGGCCGGGCCTGGCCAGGGGTCAGGGACAAGGGTGCTGAGCTGTCCAGAACAACTTGCCTGCTCTCTCATCCAAGCTTGGAACCTGAAGACCCCATGGGTACATCTTCAAAAGGCAGCAGGCTCAGCCTGATAAGCCTGTGCCCTCCCAAGAGACCCGGGCCACAGCACAGGCTCCTTGGGGCTCCGTCTGGCACTCTGTCAGTCTCGCTGAGCGCCAGCCGTCAGTTCCAGCCCCACCAGGCCTGTGTGGGAAGGAGATAAGCGAGCAAGAGCTGCTCCAGCACACCACATTCCCCTTCACAACGCAAGGAAGGTCCCCAGGTGCCGGTTAAGTCAGGCTCACCCCGTCTTGCCATGACACACTGGTTCCCATAAGCCCTGGGAGTGCCTGGGGTTCTGTGACTCTGACGGGCAATCATACGTAGCGAGACACCAGGATGGGGTACAGGCTGGTTGATTTCTGGCTCAGCCCTTGCCAACTGCATGGCCCTGGAACCCCCTTCTGTGTTCTGGGTGACAATACCCCAGCTGTAATGTAAGTAGCCCCAACACAAGGAGGGAATAAGGGGCTCTGTCCCATGCCAGCCACCAAGTGTGGGCTTCACAAATGCCAGCTCTTCTGGGTACACAACAGGTGCCATGGTTGTCACAGACATTTTGGTCCAGGCTGTGTGCTTCTGACGGTGCATTTAAATCGGGCCATTTTGTGTTGGAAAGATCAGAAGGAACGTTATGGGGACATAAAATATGCCTGCTGCAATTAAGGATGGCATTTCCCATTTTCTAACTGCCCACTGGAACGGAGATTTACCACTGGCCTCGGGATTGGTGCCCTCTGCTCCAGGACACTGGGGGCCAGGCCTCATCACAGGAGCCTGTTTTATGCTTGGGGTCAGAACCTGGGGGCAGTCAGAACTGCACTAATTGCATTTCCATGCAGGCAGGCCTGTGTGGTCTCAGGGAGGGGACAAAGAGTGGAGGGAAGGCAAGGACCTGCGGCAGTTTGGGGCTGGTCCACGCCGCAGCTGACCTGGCCTTCTCCAGCTTGCAAGGACCTGCGGCAGTTTGGGGCTGGTCCACGCCGCAGCTGACCTGGCCTTCTCCAGCTTTGGAGATGGGCTCTGTTGAGAGGCTGTGCTCTAGGCATGTGCTAGTGCCTTGGGGGGTGCCACAGGGGCAGATCTGAGGGATCCCCGGGGCAGGCGCTTGTTGCCCCAAGCCCACGGTGCCAGGCCAGGTCAGGAGGAAATGCTCCCGCCTCCTCCACCCTGCAGAATCTCTATTATCTTCACAGTTGACACTGATGCCATGAGGGAGTGACAGGAAGTGGGCTCCAGGAGGGAGAGTGTGACAGACCTGTTGCGGGAGCGTCTATGCTTCCCGACTCTGTAGGGCCCATCTAGTCTCAGATGAGTGTGTTTCTATCCAACCTCCACACACGAAATCTCTCCAGAAGCACCCTGCTCTCATCACTGTGGCTTGTGATCATCCTCTTCCCCCTAAGACACTGGGGGAGCGTGTGGGCTCCTCTCCTGGTTGGGTTTCCCAGCTGCACCCCATGGTATGCCACAAGTCTGTGCTGGCTATGAGGCATGAGGAGCAGGGACTCTGTGTCTTGCATGTATGTATCAGAGGGACCCAGCAATTTGTCCAGGGTCACACAGTCCATAAAAAGCCGAGCCTGGGACTTCAGATGTCATCTCATCTCATCCCACATCTCTCAATTGTGTTGTTATGGGAAAGTTTGAGCATCTATAGGATAGTCTTCCCTCTGCCATCATCCACTCCCGTTCTTGCTCCATCCGTGCAAACCCATGCTCCCACCCTTATCTTAGACACTGTGCCATCTCACCAGTATTTCAGCAAATCCTTCTCACGCATGAGGCCTCCCATAAAGAATGCCCGTGCACCACCATGATATATCCTTCCTGCTCGGAGAGCTCACTGAAGAAGTTAGGTCTTGGTCCTATGAACTTGGCCAGTCTTGGTCCCATGAACTTGGCCACACCTCTGGGTTTTGCCGACCCCATCCTCATGGTGCTGTCCCTTGTGGTTAGGTCGAGAGGCCTGTGTAATTTGCATGTCTTCTAGTTGTGGCTGTGGGAAGGTGTGCTTCCATCACGCATGTCCGGTCGTCTCTTCTGTTAGGTCACCATCATCGGCCATCGTCACCAATGGTGCATGAACTCACTGGGGATTCCAAGATGGTGCTGTTTCCCTTTCTTCTGTTGGTTGGACTCCTGCTATAGAGAACTCCCATAACCAACTTTGTGGTGTAAGAGGTAAAGGAGCCAGCTGCAATGCCAGCATCTTCTACGGTGCCACTTTGAGTCCCAGCTGCTCCACTCCCAGTCCAGCTTCCTGCTAATGTGCCTGGGAAAGCAGCAGAGGATGCCTCCAGGCTCCTGCCTTGCCTGGCCCACCCCCAGCTGCCGTAGCCATTTGGGGAGTGGACCAGTGGATGGAAAATCTCTCTCTATGAATATTTCATTTCCCTCCATAACTGTGCCTTTCAGTAAGTCAGTCATTTTTTTTTTTTTAAAAAGGAGAACTTGTATTTCTCATTCCACACTCCCTAGAACTGGTTTGTAAGGGGAGATTAGGTAAATGCCTGATTCTCCCCCACAATTCTTTTTTTTTCCCACTTTTTAAAAATTTGTTTCCAAAATAATGTTGGGCCCCCCCAGCAACACACAGTTCTGGCTATGTTAGCGTGTGTTAGGATTCGTCATGTACCCTCAGGTGTAAGGATGCTCACTGTCTTAGCTGCTGGTATTCCCATGGTCCCGTCTTGGTTCTATTGGGAATCCTTCAAGTTGACGCTTCAGTTCTTTTCATACTAGTTTACGTCTTTGATGTAAATGGCCTCACACGTATGAGTGGAAACTGAATGTGTTTCCCCTAAAAGCAGGAGTGAGGCAAAGTGTGCTCCCAGCTCTGTTCACTCTTGTGCTGGAGGTTCCACCTAATGCAATAAAGCAAGAAAAAGAGGCAAAGGGTACCCTGAAAAGAAAGGCGGGAGTGAAACCTGCCTTTTATTCACAGATGGCATGACTATCTATGTATGTGCACACACACACATATGTAAAATATCCTAAAACATCTACAAAAATATTATTAGAGGTTGTATTTTTCTTATGTGCTATTTATTACTTATCAGTTAATTACTTATGTTTTTGATTAGTTTAACAAGGTCACAGGAGGCAAGTGCAATATGCGAAAGTTAATTGTATTTCAATGCAGTAAGAATGAGCACTCCAAAGTGAAATTAAAGAAAGCAATTCTATGCATAATAACATCAACAAAAGTTTAAAAACCTGGACTTAATTTCTAAATTGTAAAACCTGTACACTAGAGACTATGAGTCTTGCTGGGAAAGACTGACCTCCATGGAAAGACTTTCTGTGCTCTGTAACTAAAGGCTCGATGTTGTTATCGTGGGAATGATATGACTTTTATATCCAACGTAACACCTAGGAAAATACCAGCTGGGTTTATACACCCCTCCTCCCAAAAACTTGCCAAGCGGATCTTACACTGTATACAGAAATACAATTCTCAAAAAGAATAGTGTTTGGGGATCCATGCTACACTGTAGTATTGGCATAAGGACAGACCATGGACTAGAACACGAACTCCAAAAACAGGTGCATGCTTATGCTTAATTTATTTTTTATTATTTTTAAGAGTTACTTATTTATTTGAAAGACAAGGTGACAGGGAAGAAGAGAGAGAAATACCTTGCTTGCATTGGTTCACTCGCTGCCTGCTCACGGCAGTCAGAACTGGACCAGGCCAGAGCCAGGGGCCAGGAACTCCATCCAGGTCTCCTATTGGGCCGTCACCCACTGCCTTCCTAGGAATGTCAGCAAGACCCTGAAATGTAAGTGGAGAAACTGGGACTCAAACTGGTCCTCCACTGCAGGATGCAGGCGTCTTCAGTCACGGCTTAACTCACTGTGGCATTAAAACCCAGAAAAGCAATCCAGTGGGATGGACATACCAGTGCATGTAGGGGAGGGGGCAACATGGCTAGCCTTCTCTTTGAAGCAAGCAGTGCTGGGACAATTGGATATCCACAAGACCTTCAGCTCACACTGTACACAGATGGGTCACAGATGCAAGCCTGAGCCAAAAGTCTAAAACTCTAAAAGAAAACGTAGAGAAGGTTTTTGTGTCCCTAAGTTAGGCAAAAACAGTGTTAACACAATCCTAAAAACACAACTCGTAGGTAACATGGATAAGTCGAATTATGAAGAAAATGAGAAAGAAAACCTAATAGCCAATGTGGTAGCACAGGGGATTACGCCCCAGCCTACAAAGGCAGCATCCCATATTGCAGTGCTGTTTGAATTCCAGGTGCATCACTTCTGACCCATCCCCTACTAATGCACCTGCAAGAACAGTGGAAGGTGGCCCAGGTGCTTGGGTCCCCGCACCCACATGGAGACCTGGGTGGAATTCCAGACTTCTGGTCCAGAATATTCTTCTCTCTCTGTCTGCCTCTTCTAATAGCTCTGCTTTTCAAATAAATAAATAAGCACACCTTTAAATGTTTAAGATGAGAAAAAAACAAGATATGGAAGGAGGTAAACTATTTGCAAATATTATGTCCAAGAAAGGACTTGTATCCAGATGATACATAAAAATCTCATTCAACTCAAAAATGAGGAGATGAACAACCCAATTAAAAATGGGCAGAAGAGTCAACTCAGTTGCAGTGAAGAAGCGATGTGAATAGCTAATAAGGACATGAGAAGATGCTCAACAACATTAGTTATTAGGGAAATGCAAATGAAATCCTCTGCACACGCCCACCAGGACAGGAAACAGGGCCATGCTGGTGAGTAAGGATGGGGATGCAGGCAGCGGGAGCCTAGGGTGCCACTAGGGTGCCTCTCGCCAGGCAGCGGGAGCCTAGGGGTGCCTCTCGCCAGGCAGCGGGAGCCTAGGGGTACCTCTCGCCAGGCAGTTGGAGCCTAGGGGTGCCTCTCGCCAGGGTGCAGGGTGCAGTGACCGTATTGGAGGAGAGACTGGCACTTTAGCGTGTGCGTGGTCACACTGACTGTCACATGCTGTTGGCTGGGTTTTAAATCATGGACGGAACATCCACTCCATTTTCAAGCTGCAGAGAGATTCGCCTGTCTTTTCTCCTGGAGTCTGCACAAATGCATTTATTACGGTAAAATGTCTGGCCCCGTGGGAAGACGAGGTATAGATCGAACCTCACCTTCCATCCTGTGCTGATCCAGGGACTCCTTGGGACCACTCCCCCTCCACATCCACTGTGTCCGTGACATTTGTACCTGTGGGTGGGAACATTTCTGGGGTTTCCATTCTGTTCCATTGTTCCAGTTACTCGCATGCCAGTTTCATCCTTTTAAAATACAGAGGTGCAGCAGTGGAAGCTGCTGCCTTAGCATCCCATATGGGCTGGGTTCAAGTCGCAGCTGCTCCACTTCTGATCCAGCTCCCTGCCAATGGCCTGGGAGGGCAGCAGAAGTTGATCCAAGTCCTTGGGCCCCTGCTTGAAGCTCCTGGCTTCATCCTGGCTCTGTCTCGGCCACTGTGGCCATTTTAGGAGTGAACTTATGGATGAAGATTCTCTCTGTAGCTCTGCCTTCAGATGAACAGGTAAATATTAGAGATTTATGGCTGTGTTAATAGCTGGTGGTATTAACAGTCCTTACACCTCACTCTCTTCAGATGAATTTACCTGACTATTTGTGGCATGGTTTTGGAATCTTAACTCTTCCTTACCTAGACATGTCTTTCTATTCATCAAAATTTACTGCTCTTTGTCCTTTAGAAGATATCTATAACTTTCATCTTTAGGTTTTGGAAATTTCTTTTTCCCTGCGGTATCTATGGCATCTGTGGTCTTGCAGTTTTTCATCCGTGTTCACATCCCTGCCTGTCCATCCGGGTCTTAGCCCCCCTGCGGCTGCTTTGCTGTGGTGACGCCTGCTGAGCGCCCATCGTCCTGCTGGCTTCGCTCTGTTGCCATGAGCCTCACAGGTTGGATACAAGGGTCGCCTGGTCCACAGCCTCCCTGCTTGGGATGAAGCTCCCTGGGCTCCAGGTCTTCTCCTTGATGTCCCTCCATCCTGCTGCTCTAGGGTCTCTGAAGGTTTCCCCGAGGTTCTCTTGGGGCCTCTTCTTGGGCCAGGAGAGTTTTGCAACACTCTCATGAGGTCTTCACTCCTCTCTGGGGAAAACAAGGTGGGCTCGGAGCCCATTAGTCGGACCTTGAGCGTTCCCGAGGGGTTGTTCAGAGATTGGGAGGGCTGGACATACTCTGAAGCTTGGGGGAGGCGTTCTGCTGTGCCCCCTCCCCAAGTCCCCTGCCATTTGGAGATGGGAGTGAACCAGGGGGTGTTTTGTGCCACCTGCTGAGTGCCATGCTGACAGCGTCAGTGACAGCAGTGTGACACCATGCATGGCTGTTCCCGATTGGTCCAGTCAGAGCAGAAATGGGGAGAAAGCAGTGTTGACACACACCGCCTGCACTATGCCCAGGAGACAATGAAGTGCTGGCATTGTCCAAAATCTCTAATTTCCAACATAACTGCTGTTTAGTCACTGCTCTGCAGTGCAGTGACCTCGCCCTGGGTGGGGTGGGGACAATGAGCTGCAGTCCTCCTGGCGCATTGGCTTTGCTCCTCCAGACAGTTCAGCATTGAGTCATCAACAGCCAGTGTCCCGTGGTGAAATGGCCTCTCATTCAGAGGATGGAGGGGCCGGTGGCTGGAGGCCCTGGCTGCCGTGGGAGGAGGGTTGGCGTATGCCTGCACACCCAGCATCATGGAAGCCTCCCAGTGTGGCCTTATTTGTACTGAGTACTCTCTCACCTTCCTCGGATGAGATCTGCCAGCCTCATGGGTACAGAGCCCCTGGCTTTCCCTGTGCCCAGAGCTGGCCTTCATCACGTGCTGCTGGCTGCCGGGGGTCTCCCTGGAAGGCATTTGCTGAGCTTGCAGCAGCTTTGCCTTGCACTTGTCCTCAGTGGCCAGAAGGCCCTGGCTTCGGGTCTCCTTGGTATTCCAGAAGTGTCCGCTGCAACTACAGATGTGCAGATCAGAACCCTCTGCTCTCCCTGGCTGCTACAGGCCTCCTTACTGGAAGAAAACCCTTTCTGATGGTTTGTCCTTTCGTAAATGGTGGAAGGATGGCCATCCTCTCCTTCCCTGTAGCCTTTAGCAAGCAGGAAACAATTTTCCTAAGATGCTCAGCCTGGGGACTGGATAGATGAATTTTCCCGGCTGTGTCTGAGGCCTCTGACAGCTGAAGCCCAAATGGGAAAGAAGCAGGTACTTAGCTTGCTGCGGAAGAAGGGCTGTGGACGCTCTTTTGTATCCAGCCATCATCTAAACTCAGGCAATGAATCAAAAGTATTTGGCCCTGGCGACCGGCTCTTCCATTGGTCCGTTCTTAACACAGTCATCTGCCGTCTGCGTTCAACTTATTTATTTCCTAATGCCGGGTGATGGATTAAAAGATGTGTGGAAAATCCTTCTACGTGAGATAAGATATTGCCGGCTGCCGTGAGGCCCCGGCTCTTTTTGCTTTCCTCTCTCTCTCAGCTTTGCCTGCTTTCCGCACCGGGCTCAGGCCCCCACGCTGTATATCCTGATCAGTTTGTAGAAATCACTAAGGGATGTTTTCTAAGCCTGTCATTGACACATTTAATTCATTAGGTACCAAATCCGCAAGCAAATTTTGGCTGGCTATAAAACATGGCTAATCCAGAGAGCAGCAATAAAAGGTGAAAAATTGCGTCCCAGCAAACGTGGAGTGTTGCTTTTTTGGTAGAGGCGCACACCGGTCCCAGCGCACCCCTCTCCATCAATCTTCCTTCTGTTCGGGCCTCTTGTTAACGTGCTTGTTTGTCGCTCGCAGACCCCAGAATGGCTCGATGATCCTCTACAACAGGAAGAAAGTGAAGTACAGGAAAGATGGGTACTGCTGGAAGAAGAGGAAAGACGGGAAGACGACTCGCGAGGACCATATGAAGCTGAAGGTCCAGGGGGTTGAGGTAAGAGCAGGCGAGCGTCTCCCAGCCCGCCAGTCAGCCTCTGGGCCAATGGAGGATGGCATCACTGCAAGTCCTGGGGCGCCACGGGCAGCTGGCTCCTGGTCCTGGGTCCTGGGGCACCACGGGCAGCTGGCTCCTGATCCTGGTTGTCTGGCTTTGTCTATGAAAATGGGTGTCACAGCCCCTCTTGTTGTCCCAGCACCTCTGGTGGACGGATGCGGTCTTGCAAGGTTGCCGTGCTTGGTGCAGAAGGGCCTGCGGGTGCCAGGAAGCGGGGAGGTGGTGCGACAAAGTGTGTCCTTGCCAGGTGCCCTGCAGGTCTCTGTGGATTCCCCTGCTCCCCAGGCCAGGTTCACTCCCTCCGTCCCCTCCTGTGTGTCACTTGCACGGAGGTTGGAGCTGATGGGGACCGTGCAGGGGTGGGGTGAGTCACGGTGTGTGAGGTTCTCGCAGGGCTGAGGCTGCAGACATGTCTGGCGCAAGCTCTGGCTCTGGGCCCCTGGGAGAAGATGGGGTGCATGCTGGGTTCCCAGCTGTCATTCCAATCCCCAGGGCCCCTCAGCATGGACAGCCCTCACTCCTGTCTCCACGAGTACTGGGGGGCCGTGTCTCTCGGCCAGCCACAGAAGGAGAGGGCGAGGACTGGCGGTGGGTCGTCAGCCTGGGAGTTGGCGTGCACTCACCTTGTGAGGAAGGTGACTCGGGCTGCGGGGGGACACCAGGATCCCAGAGGCCCATCTTTCTCCCCATGGCTAGAGGGAGATATTCTGGCGCCTTGAGGCGTCCGGCTGGGAGGGTCACCTACTTCCACTCTGGGGGTCACCCTTCCATGCTAACATGCTGTGACTTTGTCGTAACGGTTTATTGTGTACTGATCATGTGCTTTGATGACTGTTAAAAATAGCATCAAATGGCTTCTTGTCTATTACCCCACAGAGAGAAATAACTTTTGCTTTATGAGGTTTTTTTTTTTTTTAAATGCGTAATAACACTGCTTTATGATGATGAACAAAGCAAAGCCCCGATCCGAGAAATTCCCGTTCCTCGCCCTCTCCTGCGCTCGGCTCTGGCACAGCGTGGTCTAATTGGCTGCACGGAACATTAACGCGCAGATTACGCAAACAGGCAGCTCCAGGCCCAGCCAGGAGGCCGGGGCCGACACTGTGGAAATCCATTAGCCACTGTCCACGGGAGGCAGGCTTGGCTAAGGCAGAGACGGCCTTCATTCCTCATGATGGAGCAAAAGGAGAGAGGCCGCAGGGAGGGAGCCCCCAGGGGCACCGACAGCCTTGCAGCAGGCGGGCTCCACCCCCGGGGGCAGCTCCCCCGCAGTACCCAGGCAGGGTTGCTTTGCCAGCAGGTGGACCTTGTCCGCAGTGCCCAGCAGCAGCGCGGAAGCCCAGGGCGGGTGGACTTCGTTGTCTTCCCTGGCACTGTGACAGGGTTCTTGCCGAGTAGAGCTGCTCTGGGGAGCCTCCTGGAGTGTGTGCATGTGTCTCTCCGATTGCATACCACAAACTGGCTCCTTGGAACTCAGGGGAGCAACGCCTGTGGGGCTTCCCAGCGGGAGTGGCCGTGACTGTGGGGAAGCAGCCGTGGGAGGTGGGCTCGGAGACACAGGCTGTAGGAGGGGGGCGTGGTCACAGTGAAGGTGACTTGTGGTGTGGCGGCCTCTCCCAGAGTCTCCCGGATCCTGACTCCGTGCCTACTCGGTGCCAGGCCCCGTGGTGTCTACAGAGGAAACTGGAGCTGTGTCCTCTGCTCCTCTAGTTCATGGTCAAGGTGAGAGGCAACTGTGCTCACACACAGTGTCCAGAAACATCCAGAGCCTTGAGGAAAACGGAGTTCAGAGTCATTCATTTGTGGCATCCATGCTCTGTGCGGGGGGACCAGGGCAGGGGAAGCCAGCACCCTGGGTTCACTCACCCCGTGGCTGCCCTTTCCTCTGGCTCTTGTCTTTCAAGCTGTGTCCATGTCGCATGTGGACCTCCTTGCTGCCCTGTCCCCGACTGCCCCGGCCTTCTTACCTGTCCTATACGAGTCCACATGGGGACTTTCTCATTCCTTCCGCTATTGTAGTGTCACGAGCTTTCCTGGACAGCCTTGCACATGTCTCCTCATGCCAGGTCGCCCTCTTTGTCTCCTGAGTCGCTGCCACACCACTGCTAAGTGGCTGTACCAGCTGTGGGTCTCCATGACGCTTACAGATGGGAGATGGGGAAGGGGGCCGTGTTATGACACTCTTGAGTTTTTCTTAATGAGTAGCAGGGTCAAGCACTTTCTCACATTAATGGGATTTTACAGGCAGACTCCAGCCCTTGGACTCTGTCTCCTGGGTCACCACCACGCCTGGCCTGGGGCTGGGATCCCATTGGCCTCATTCAGGGAGAGCAGGTAGCCAGGCCAGTCACCCTGGGTCCTCCCCTGTTAGGCTCCTGCCTTGGTGGACTCCCCATCCTGGCGTGAGGGTGCTGCTTTCTGCACAGGGGTGGGATGGCAAGGAGCCAGCCCCCTGGGCTCAAAGCTTGAAACCACACTGAGATCCACGACTTAGCGCATCACTGGCTACGCCAGCTCTGAAGACCCCCTCGTGGGTCAGCCTGCACCTAGACTGCACCCTGGGGCTTGCTCACACATTCCTTCTGGGCTCACGACCCACTCTCAGGTCCTGGAAGCTTGCAGGGCTGGTAATCTAATCACAGACAGGCCAGCCCTCTCATTCACCACTGGGTCCCCAAGTCAGGCACAGGCCCAGGCTTCCAGATCTCCAGTGTCCCAGGAAGCCCCGCCCACCGATCCTCAGGAAAGCATCTAGCTGAAGACATATTAGACCCCTCGCTTCTATTTAGTTATTTTTAAGATTTATTTATGTGAAATGGAGACTGTGGTAGTGGGGGGGGGGGGGAGAGTGACATGGAAACAGAGTATCCCATTGCTGTTTCATTCCCCAGACAACTAAAATCACCCCTGCTAGTCCTGTCCAAAGCCAGGAGCCCGGGGCATCATCCAAGTCCCCAGACACTGGGGCCAGGAGCTGGGTCAGACGCAGAGCAGCCGGGACTCAAACTGGAGCTCTGATACGGGGTGCTGGTGGTGCCTGTAGCAGTGTAGGCTGATTCACCACCATGCGGCCCCTACTAGACCCATCTTAAGGAGAAGAGGGCTGAACCTCAGAGAGCATCCTTCAGGAGCAGTGAGAGTTGGGACCCGAGCCAGACTTGTGGGTGCTGAAGCTCCCACCACTGCTTCTGCACCTGTTGCTCCATACACACGGAGTTGATCTCTAGATCCTTTGGCTCCAGTCTGTCCGAGTGGGCTCCGCCAGTTACTGTTGTCCCCAACGCCATTGCGGGGCACGGGGATGCTGGGGTGCAAAAAAGAACACGTGGTCTCTAGTCCCACAGTGAGGCAAGGAATCATGCGTGCACCTCAAATGCAGGTTGTGAAGCTGTGGGAGGAGACCAGGCACCTAAGGCTGGCTTAGCTGGAAGGCGGGAGGGTGTGCTGGGAGCCAGCTAGATCACAGGCGGGAATGGGAAGTGACAAGTGGTTGAGCCTGCTGACCAACAGCTTACATGACCGTGGGCAGCAGGTGACCAGAGACGGTCCTGGTGCTGTGGCTGTCCTCAGCCACTCTGACCCGGACTCAGCCTGCTCTGTGCTGGGAGGAAACCCCAGCCTGGATGCTCCCCAGGCTGTAAACTGTCCCATCCTCTCCAATGGCAATTTGCAGACACCAAGAAGGAGTTTTACTTTGCTGACCTTTTGATGGCTCCTTCCAGCTGGAAGCCTGAGGTTGCTTCCAGGCATGGCCTCATTACAAGTGAGGCCACTTCTAATGTTGGACCACATCTTCTTTTTTTCTGTTTTCCTTTTTTTTTTTAAGCATGTTTTTTAAAAGTGGGGATGATATTGTAGTTACTGCATTAGGAATTAACAGGGCATGAAATAACTCTCTGCCTTGTGGCAATGCCAGATCATTTCAGCTCCGCTTGCAGCCGTAAGATTAATAGGTAGCTTGCCTGCCGCTGATGGAAAAATGTTTTAAATAGCCAGCTACAAACATGTCTGGTGCCCAAATCAAGTTTGAGAAACAACCATGAATAGATAAGGAGGAGGACGGGGCTGATGATATGGCCTGACTGCAGAAGCACACAGAGGACAAGTATGTCTGTGGGGTGCAGGCAGGGCCGTGTGTCCCTGCTCAGGGGAGGGTGAAGCGTCTGGGGTCTGCAACCTCACCGAGTCCCCTCCAGGCTGGATCCGGCAGCTTTCTCCTGCAGTATCTGGTTTCTGCCACATCTGCTCCTAGGCCGCCACCCCCCATGCCGACCTCTGACCCCTGCAGGTGCCCCCGCTTCTCCTCTCCCCAGTCCTTGCCTGCAAGTGCTTCCCCGACCTTTGCCTCGGCTTCGTCCAGCTCCGCAGGGCGACGCTGCGAGCCAGCGTTTTTCTGAAGCCTGAACAGCCCGTCTAGGTGCTCAGGAGCCGAGCTGCCTGATCCACGCAGAATATGCAGAGATGCGCAGGACAGAGCCCCCCACCGACCGGCACTGACAGACGCAAGCTCCCCCTTCCAGTAGGACATAGCACTTGTGAAAGCGGCCAACTTCCAGGAGCCGGTGCTGTGGTATAGTATGCAAAGCTGCAGTCTGCAATATTGCCATCCTCCAGGGGGCGTCAGTTCAGGTCCTGGCTACTCCACTTCCTATCCAGCTCCCTGCTCAGCACAAGTTGGCCCAAACACCTGGGCTGCTGCTACCCACATGGTAGACCCAGAAGCAACTCCTGGCTCCTGGTTTTGGCCTGGCCCAACCCTGACCCTGGCAGCTGTCTTGGGGGAGAGAAAACCAACAGATGGAAGATCTCTGTCTCTCCCACTTTCTCTGTAACTCTGCCTTCCAAATAAAACAAACCTTAAAAAAAAAAAAAACAGCTTACGAATCAAAGCTTGAGAGTGTTTGCATGACCCTGTGTGGGCCCTCGCTCTGGACAAGGACATCCGCCGAAGGATTAAATGCTTGTTCTGCTTCAGCCTTGTTCGAGGTTCACCCCAGTCCCACAGCTGGGATTCAGCAGTGGCAAACTTTTTATCCAAAGTCAGACCCTGGTCTTCAGCTCCAAGACCACTGCCCGTCTGGAGCTTGGCATGGCTGGTTCAAGTGTCCGGGTGAGCCAGTGGGTCCGGGAAGCCTGCAGTACAGCTCTCGGCTGCCCGCTAACCTGAGTCCTGGGCGGCGTTCTGCTGCCTCATGAGTGAGTTAAAGCTCCCTTGCCTGTTACCACTCTGCATCCTGAATCCACAGCATTCGTAGGAGCGCGTCCACGTAATACAAATTCTCATTGATAAATAAGGTGATGTTAGCCATGTCTGGAGGAGCGTGGAGCCCCGATGGACGGGGAAGGGTCCTCTTCTGCCTTGGTCTTTGGATGTGTGAGTTGAGGCCCTGAGATGCAGGTGCAGGCAGAGGCGGTGTCGGTGAGGGCCCACAGTGGCAGACCGATGCGTTCTCACCATGTGTTTGTGTGCTGGAAAGCGGCTGGGGGCTCTCCAGAGTCCCTTGTGTGAGGACACGCATCCCACTTGGGAGCCTAGCCCTCCTGCTTGGTGGCCTCCCCAACGCCCCGCCCTCAAATGCCACCACCCTGGGCACTGGTGTTGCACACAGGAAGTCCAGGGGGGTGCAGCGTCCAGCCTGTCGCCTCTTGCCCAAGATGGCCTGCTAGACTCGCACTGCGTACCTGGCCGTACCCGAGCCGCATCCTCTTGTCCGGTGATTGGCTGTGTCACTGCTGGTCATGGCTTTCTTGTCCTCATTTCCCCCGGGGACCATAAGAAACAGCACCAGCAAGACCCTTGCTGTCCACTGTCTGCTTCAGGGGTTGGAATCAGGACCCAGATGTCCAGAGCACTCTGTGTCCAAGTCCTTCCAGAAGCTTCTGTGTTCCCAAGTGAACGGCAGAGGTGACCAGGTGTCTGTTCACTCCCAAGTGGGTCCTAACACCAAAGTGCCTATGCTCCCAGGACATGCTTCACACTTGCGCTCAGCAAGCACACAAGTACACACACCCACACACATACACCCCCCCCCCCCACACACACACACAAGAGTGAGTATGGGACTTTCAGATCCTTTCAAGTACAAAGATGGCTCAGGCAGTCATTTGAGACTTCTTTGTGCCACAGTGTGGCCCAGGGTTGCTGTGGGCGTCCATTCAGAGCAGCCTCCTTGCACCTTTGCTGGCAGAGGTGTGTGTGCTGGGATGCCTGACCCTCCCATCACAGAGTCAGGAGCCAGAAAGGGGTGGCCGGCTGAGAGGCCTGGCCTTTGCTGGGAAAGTGGATGGGACACTTGTGGCTGCTTGTCCCTGAGCCCAAGGTCAGCCAGGCCAGGATCTTCCCCCTCGCTGTCTGCCCGGGCACTGGCCTTCCTGACAGCCAGGTGTGTCTGTCGGCAAGCTATTTCCCAGAGAGAGACGCCTGCAAGCAGAAGGCAGGCCCGGAAAGTCCTTGGAGGAAGGAGGTCCGTAGCTCCCGCATGCCTTGTGTGTGGCAGGAGGTAAAATATCGTGTAATTTCCCCTTTTAAACTTGATTTGAGTCTTATTAAGTGAGGAACTCCCAGCTGAAGGTAGATCCACGGAATATCCACTTGATATGCTGAGCTTGTATTTAATTATTATCATAACAGTCTCTTAACATCGTGGCAGATTAGCCCACCAGGACATGAAAGGAGATTTTAGCATATTCAATTACAACACCAAGCCTTGAATCCCACTGTCGAGCAGGCGCCGGGTTGGTGTGTCCCCGGCCACAGCACCTGGCGTGGGTGAGCATCATTTGCAGCTACCTGCAGGAGCCTCGATGGGTCAGAAGCCTGTGCTCTCTCCTTGCTGAATGCCCAGCCATGGCTGTTTGTGCTGGATTAAAGGATAGCTCTGGCCTTCATTTGACAGAGTCGTAAAATATTGATCTCTGCATTGCCCCAGTCCCCTAACACTGCTGGCGAAGTTCACGCCCACCAGCTTGGGTCCACGTGGGGCCAGCTACAGCTCCCTGTCACATGCATTTCCGTGGATGTGAAGTTGTTACTGGTAGAGGAGAGACTTCCCGCTGCAGTGAGAGACGTGGGGAGAAGGCAGAGGTCACACAGGGAGCTGTTTGAGTAGGAGGCGGGGCGAGAAACGCTGCTAACCGTCCTGCGGGGAACGGCCGTGCACACAGTTGCCCCGGCTGCACAGGCTTTGCTGCTGGCTGCCTCCTGTCCACTGTTTTTCTGGTGTGGCTTTGGGGGTTTCCAGTTCCTGAGCTCCCTGGGGCCCTCTCCCTTGCTTGCCATGCTGGAACTTGGGGTGGGAAGCAGGTGGTTCCAGGGCACAGCCTTGCTGTTTCAATGACCTTCCCTTCCTGCAATCAATTCAAATGTCACGCATTGCCACGTGGCTCTGGGGGGCCTCACTTCCTGTTAGAGGAGGTCCCTGCAACGCCTGGGCCATGGATGGGCCTGATTAGCATCCTCGGGGAGCCAATTAACGTAGACTCACTGACCCTCCTCCTGCCCTGCTGGCCAGCGGCCAGAAGCCCACGTGTTGCTGGGAGCCCATGCACCTGTGAGCCACTCACGGGCACTGAGCTGAGCAGTCATGACACTTGCTGCCCTCTGGATGCGGGCTGGGTCTTGCCCCCGTGCCCACCCTCCCCAGCAGGCAGCTTTTTGTTTGTGCTTTTTGTTTTCATCTCAAGGAGGAAAAAAAAAAAGTTGGAAAGCAAATTTCACGAGTTGGCCTGGCACGTCATTACTCAGCTCCCAGCACCTCTTAAAAACCTCCCCGAACCAGTGAGTGGAGCCTGTCCTTTCTTATTCTGTCGTGGGCAGCCAAGGCTGGCGTCTGGCAGGTGTCAGACTGCCAAGAACACACTGGCCATGCACAGCTAATCCACAGCCCTCTGTTTCCAGGCAGAGAGCCCTGGCTCACCTCTGAATCTTGCCCACTTGCTCCCCACCCCGCCCTGTGCTGCACACGGTGCTGGAAGTACATGGGATGCCCATTTGTTTGAAGAGGGGAGAGAGAGATTTTTCGTTGCTGAATCACTTCCCAAAGGGCTGCAGCTGGGTCTCCCATGCGCAAGGACTCAAGTCCTTGGACCACCTTCTGCCTCTTCCCAGGAGTGTCGGCAGGGCGCTGCAGCACCCAGGGCGTGGCACCCACAGCAGTCCTGGGTGAATGCATGTGTTCTAGGAAGGACCATGCAGTGTTTGTGAGCCTGAAGGGCTGGCATGTGCGCTTTAACTCCGACAATGAAGTGTGAAAGCAGCCATGGATGGCAGGTGAAGAGTGGCACACGGCTGTAAACAGTAAAACTGTATTAATAAAAAACAGATCAAGAGCCAGCTTTGACCACGTGGTCAGCCACCTCTATTCTAAAGGTGGAGGCAGCTTCTTTCTTTTTGCTTTTCTTTTCTTTTCTTTTCTTTTCTTTTCTTTTCTTTTCTTTTCTTTTCCTTTTTTCTTTTCTTTTCTTTCTTTTCTTTGTTTCTTTCAGACTTACTGATTTTTATTTGAATGGCAGATTTACACAGAGGAGTAGAGACAAAAAGAGAAAGATCTTCCATCCACTGATTCACTCCCCAAATGACTGCAATGACCAGAGCTGAGCTGAGCTGAGCTGAGCTGATCTGAAACCGGGAGCCAGGAGCTTCTTCCAGGTCTCCCATGTGGATGCCTTGGGCCATCCTCTTCTGCTTTCCTGGGCCATAAACAGGCAGCTGGATTGGAAGTGGAATGGTTGGGACATGAACTGGCACCCCTACGGAATGCTGGCACTTGCAGGTAGAGAATTAGCCAGTTGAGCTGTAGCACTAACCCCAGCAGCAGCAGTCTACAAGGAGTGGGTACTGTGGGCATAGGTGGGAGTTCGTGGGGGTGACCAAGGACTTGTTCCAAACCCCTGCTGGCATTCACATTCAACTTACATCTTAACAACAAATCAGTGTTTTCATTCACAGCCTATCTGGTGTGGGTAAAGCTTTTTCTTACTTCTAGGGTCAACACCTCCACATACTGTAGACACAAACTTCTCACTCTAGCTTGTCCACACAAAGGGCAGTTGGAGAGCGGGCTTCGGGACATGTGCGGCATCCCCTCAGCCTGGGGCATCTGTCGGTGGCACCATGCAGAGGGAGGGGCAGGTCCAGTGACACCTCCTGCACTTCCCTGACTAATAGGACAGCTTGGCTTGTGGCCCGTGCCTGGCTGAGTCCAGCCACATCCGGGGCTTGGGGTGTCCCAGTCAGGAAGGTAGGAACACCTGCTTATTTGGCCGGGAGCATGCCTCGGTCTCTCCGGTGCTGCTCTCAAGGAGCCGGGGCTGGGTGACTGTACGCAGAGCAGAGGCTTGCTGAACCGATGGTTCTGGAAGTTCCAGGACGCAGCTCTGGGTAGGGCCTCATGGTGGGTGATGTCCTGATGGCAGAAGCAAGCCGGAAGCTGAGCGACAGGCAGGGCCACACTGGCTGTTTTTGTAGACACCAGTGTCAGGAGCCAATGAACTCCATGAGGTCAGCATCATCGCCTTCCCAGGGTTCTGGCCTGCGACCTAATTATCTCCCATCACCCACCACCTCAGAACACGGTTACGGTGAGTACTGAGCGTCCAGTGTGCAAAACTTTGGAGGCCACACTCGAGGCACATTCAGACCGCAGCAAGAAAAGAAACTGCCCAGGCTGGCTGCAGTAGAAGTCGCTCCCCCAGCTGACCGGAACAGTGGCCAGGGAGAGGCTGGGCAGTATTGGCCCAGGTTTCGGTCAACACGTGACAGCAAGAGAATCATGGAGAATATTCTTTCATCTCGGCTGCCACGATTGATGTTCAGGTTCCTGTCGGATGTGTGAGGCAGACATTTATTACCGAGTGTGAGGGATGTTGACTCTTGGCAAATTGATTATCAAGAATTTATTTTATTAAATATTCCAGGTGGTATGTGATACACGGAACCGCTGCTGCCATGTGGCTTAATGAGCCCCGGGGGGAGTGGTGAAAAAGTCAGAGGAAGTCACGGGTTCTGCTAGCTGGTGCTCAGGAAGAACGTGGGTTGGAGTCTGGAATGGGCCCCCCCGTGAGGCCTCCCCTTGGGGCGCACAGGGAACTGTAACTTCTGCTCCGTGGAGAGCCCTGACCCCTGACGTTCACGCATAAATCCCTCTGCAAGCGGCTGGCCTCCCTGCCGACGGTCCCCCACATCCGCCACTCACACCCTCAAATCAGCCACCAGGCTCCAAAGTTCTCTAATTACCCGTGTTTTTCCCGTCTCCCTGGGAGGGCAGTCAAAGATGACCGAGTGCTTGGGGCTTTGCGCCCTCACGGGAGACCCACACGGAGTCCCTGGCTCCCGGCGTTCTCTTTGTCTCTTCTCTCTCCATGTCTCTCTTCTCCCTCCCCTCTCTCTTTCCTCCTCTCTCTCTCTATCTGCCTGTCTCCGCCTGTCACTCTTGCTTTTCAAATAAATAAATCATTAAAAAAATTTCCCTGAGTTTCTATGGGAGAACAGTGTGCTGTCTGAGGTACTTCAGAAAATGGATGGGCTTAAAAACATTATTATTAAAAAATGTTTATTTTAGTGCAAAACTATAATGGATTATTTTCTCGTAATACACACATTCATGAACTTTTGGAAGACCCCTTGTGTACATATTAATTTCAAAGCTTTTGTCACTAAAAAAAGCATATATTTTAATTCCATAGCCTTTAATCGCTTTTTTATGACAGAGCGCGAGCGAGCTCCCATCTGCTGGTTCACTCCATAAATGGCTGTGGGCTAGGGCCTGAAATAGCGAGCTGGGAACAGCCCAGGTCTCCCCGAGCACAGGGAGCCAGGTGCTTGGGGCGTCAGCGCTGCCTCGCAGGACCCCGGAACTGGGAGCTTACCCTGGGCATCCAACCTGTTCGACTGTGTGTGATATGGGCTGCAAGGGGTTTAACTGCTGTCCCCCCCCTTTTTTTTTTCAAGATTGATTTTATTTATTGCAGAATTACAGAGACGGGGAAGGAGAACGAGAGAGATCTCATCCATTGCTCACTCCGCAATGGCCGTTGTGTCAGGAGACAGGCCAGACAGAAGCCCACGCACTGGGTGGGCTTCTGTGTGAGTGTGTGAGTGAATGCTGAGTAGTCACTAGAGTGGAGTGACCTCCATTCCTCAGAGCTGCCGGGGGAGGACAGACGAGCTGGCCACAGGCTCTGCCACCGCGGAGGAGCCCGGGAGGGGTTGGTGAGGGTGAGCTGTGACTGGGCAGCGGGGCTCCCCGGTGACCTTGGCCTCCCAGTGACATTTTAAAGGTGTCCGTGGCGTCTGATAGCTCGGGTTCTCAAATGCTCCGTTTCTATAATCTCAGGCAGATATTCTAGCCTGTGATCTTCTCAGTGGGAGACTGCGGGAAAGTAAATTGGAAAATCCCCAGACTCCCAGCTTCGCCAACGCGTCCTCGCTGTCCCGTGCTGTGTGGCGTGTGCTCCTCCTGTGGGGCCAACACCTCACCTCCGGCCCCAGCACACGTGTCTGCCTTTCTGTGTGCAGCAGTCCACGGGGTCAGACCTGCCTCCCAGGGGATGCTGCCCTGAGTTCTGGGTCTTCAGGCACGGCTCCCAACACTTCACACGTGGGCAGTGGGGCCGTGTGGGTGCCAGTACCCCGGTTCACTGGGCATGGCTGCTGAAGGGAACCTTGGGGAAGCAGATCCCCTCCCAAGCAAATAAATAGCTCGCAGGCGTGATATGAAATGTTTGGAAACAAGACACCACGCAGTATTTTGGCCTTATTTTTGTTTTTCCCTTTTCAGAACACCTGGCAATGAAATGCTCAGGCTAAATACCAGATGAGTGTGTGCTCCATTATGTAGAGCAACTTCATCTCAAACTTTTTTTTTCAGCCCTCCAGATGGAAGCACAGTGTAAATGTGGAGAGGCTGAGGAGGGGAAATGAAAATAAATGCTCCGAGAAATAAAGAATCTGTTTTCTTTTTATACTTTCTTTTGCAAATAGTGTTTGCAATGACATATTGTGAATGGACTGAATTATAACAAAAGCAGAAATGAGACACAGCTCCGGGGTGGGGAAGGCAATTGTTCGGCTCACTCCGACGGGTACAATGCGGAGTGGCGTTTTTTTACACTCAATTAGTCTGCACATTGTGTTGGACACAAACTGGAGCGTAGCGCGTTCGGGGGGGTGGGGGAGAGTGTTCTTGCATGATTAAGGGAGATGAAATCAATTCCGTAAATTACCCTGCACTTTCTTTGGTCAGAGATGTTTTTTTTCTTTTCCCTGGTAAGGAGGGAGCCTCCTCTTGGGGAGAATGAGGCAGGCTGGGGGGAGGGGGTCCCCTCCTGGCCTGACCCACGCTGTCCAACAAGGGGCTCCCCCCCAAAAAAATCCATGGATTTTCAGGAGTGCTTTTTCCACACTACCGATCAACGGGGCCAGAACTCTGGGCCTGTGCCTTCAGTAGTGCACCGTGTCTGCGCCGTGCCCATCAGAAGAGGGGCACAGGTGTCCTGAAGACCAACACGTGCTCGTGGGCACTTAGGCAATACCAGCATTTCCAGGCCTGCATGTTTCTAGACCCATGTTAGATTTATGTTGCTTCGTTAACCTTCCATGCATTTTAAGTGCTCCTAATATGGTAACATGGAGAATCGCAGCCTCATCTCCACCCGTGTTAGATGCCAGCAGACAGGCGGGTGGCTGCCGGGAACTGGGGAAAGGGAACTTGGGGGACTGAACCAGTGCTGGCCCGGGGGCAGCTCTGTCGTCTCCTGGACAGGCATCAAGGAGGGGCTCAGGAAATCAAGAGTTTCTCAAACTTTCCTTTTCAGACAAGTCCCCAGGGGTAAAATAGCAAGACCCCCAGCAGACAGGGCCCATGCTATCTGGACCTGGTGTCCATCCTTCAAGGAAGTTGTAAAGGAGCAAGAGCGAGGGATGGCTGGCCCACTCGTGCCCTGGGCTGGTGGGACATCACCCATGCCTGTTACTGAGCCGGGCCTGCCACCGTGGCTGTGGTCAGGGCACCTGGCCTTGGCTGCCCCAGGGCACCTCTCTCTGCCATGACCAACCCTTCGGGAGTCCACATGAGAAATTCAAAACGCCCACACTAACAGGAAGACAATAGGCGAAACCTGTTAGGGATAATACCCAATTACAATAATTTTTTTTCTTCAAAAAAAAAAAAACACATCAAATAAATAATGCAGTTGATGTTACTTTGAGAGAATGCAGCAGCATTAGTTAATTTACATAAATTATACAACTCATTATCTTTGTTTATAAAAAGCCTTAGCAATATTTTGGCTTATGGATCTACAAGGGAGACAACTACCACGGGTTTCTGTTGTCTGGTTTTCCTTCTTTATTTATGGAAAGTGCGTGTGGTGTTGGATGGATCCCCTGGGGCCCACCACCCTTTCCTCATGATGAATGGGACACAAGAAGTTTGACTTTGGTTTATGAAAAGCTAAATAAATACAAGTGAATTATTCCAGCCAGAGAGAGTGCCCGTGGCAGCTGTGGCTTCCTCTGCTGACACCAGCATCTGTGGGGCTGGAGAGGGGACCCACGGGTGGGCTCCCAGACCTCTGTCCTCCCCTTGGCACTGTGAGGGCTGGGCTCTGGCCCAGGGCTACCTCCTGCCCAGGCAAGACCTCAGAGCTGCCCAGAGGAAGGGCTACGGCTTCCCAGCCACCCGTGGCTGCGGATGTGGCTCACCTACATGCTGCGTGTCAGAAATCCATGCTGCACATTCAAAGACTTGATATATATACATATAAGCCATGTTCAAGAACTCCTTTGAAAAATTGATTACATAGGGAGAGAACACTTTAAATGGAATGGCTGGATGAAACATATTCTGAAAATTAGTTCTATGTGTTTGTTTTGGAACTCCTTTGCTCTTGCTGCTGGGACATGCTACATGTGGCTTGTGTTGGAAGGCCGGGGGCCACCTGGGAGCCAGCCAGGCTGGGGGACATGGAGCCTCCCTCAGCACGCCCATTCACCCATCCTGTAGATTGCGGCTCCGACTCCCCGACCGGCCCCGCAGCGGCTCCAGCTCGTGACCAGAAGCTCAGTATTCATGAGGCGGCGAGGCTGGGCCTTGTCAGATGGTTTGGCTGCAGACTTGAAGGGTACCAAGAGAACAACATGATACAAGAAAATTGAGCGCTGTCCCTCGTTGCTGCTTGGCTATCGCTTCCAGCTGAAATATTAAAGAGTTTGCCTGCAAATGTCGAAATCCAGCTCTCAGGTTGTTTGCGAGTGCAAATGGGTGAATCCTAAATTCTGCTCTATCACTGATGCAGACCTGAGGTGTAGTGAGAGAGCAGGCCCGTCCCGGGGCAGAGCCGGGACGCTTGTGCGAAGGACGCAGTGTGGACAGAGTTCAGCTGTGTGCAGATCCGGCCCGGCTGTGTGCTGTGGTGTCAGGACGTGGGGTAACAGTGTATTCAGACTGTGACTCCATGGGTCAGATGGGGTGCGCAGCAGGTGTGGCCCGGAACCCCAAGGCCCGTGCCCTTGTAGTGCTTGGGAGTTAGACACAGAGGGAGATCTGCTGCCATTCAATTGGTGATTGATTCTTTAACATATCTGTCCATCATTCACTCAAGAAACATAATTCTATGCATGCTGGCTGTGTGCCAGACACTCTGCTAGGCATCGTGGATCCAGTGATGCACAAAGCAGGTGTATTCTCTGTTTTTCTCCACACTCCCGGCTCAATGGAGGTATGGAGCCAGGGCCGAGGTCTGCAGTGAGTCCCTCAGGGCCCTCAGAGCGAAGGCTAGAGTGCAGTACCCAGGATGCATGTCCAGATGGAGAAGAGTGACTGTCCCTGGACTTTGGTGGCCCTGAAGTGCCCAGGTCCACCTGCACAAGGGCGACTACTGGAAGAGTTAGGGGGAGGCCTGAGCTGCAGGCTCCTGGTCTGTTCTCAGTGGCCAGAAAGACAGGGATCTGGAGCCAAGTGCCTTGGGAGGGGAGTTGTGGGAGTAAGGCTGTGGGGAAGGACTCAGCTGTTGGCAGGTGTTGGATTCCACTCCAAGGTCATGGGAAGTTGCTGACGGGTTCATCACAGGGGGCAGGCAGGCAATGAGGAAAGTTCTGGATGGATGACTCTGCCCTGTGCCAAGGAATACTGGGCGTGTCACTCAAACCCTCTGGGGGTCTGTCTCTGAATCTGTGGGGTAGACAGACTGCAGGAAGGGAGGCAAGCTTGGCCAGAACATCCTGCAAGATTCCTTGCTGTGGGGAAGTATTACCGTGCAGAGCGCCATCTCTTCCCTCCTTGGAGTTGTTTGCCATGTGTTTCCTTGAGACTGAGTCTGGCTGGCATTTCTGGGAAGTCTTTCACTCTTGTGGCAAGAGTCCCTTGGTTTTGGAAGATGAATCACCAAGCTTGTCATTTTGTAAGTCAGGGAGGGCGGTATAGGCACCTGCAATCTTTTAGGAGCTTCCTGAATGGTTCACTGTGCGTGTCAGGTGGATCAGAGATCTCCTCAACTTGGACCCCATTAGGGGGCACTGAGGAAAACTTTAGTCAGGGGCTCTCTGTGGGCAGGTGTGCCAGAGACCCAGACACATGGGGCTTGCTGGGACCACTCCACCACATTCAAGTAGCCAGACCCCCACCAGTGCAGTTCAGGTTGCATAAGTCGCACTGCCCATGGGGAATATGACACGATTGACAGAGCAAACAAATCTCTGGTGGACTCAGGGTCATGCTGGAGGGTTCTTGTTGCACCCTGACAACGTCTTTGCTGAGGAGGCAATGGGGTCGGTTGTCATGAGTGCTCCTGATGACAATCTGTGGACTCAGAGCCATGACAGAACTGGCGAGGAGCATTTCAAAGTGTGTTTATCTGTCTCCCAAGGGAGATGCCTGCTGAATGTGTGCATACAACTTAGGAACCCAAGGGCGGGGGACCAAATGTTGGCTGGCTGGCTGGCTTGCTTGCTTGCTTTCTTTCTTTCTTTCTTTCTTTCTTTCTTTCTTTCTTTCTTTCTTTCTTGACTTATTTTTATTGCAAAGTCCGATATGCACAGAGGATGAGAGACAGAGAGAAAGATCTTTCATCCATTGATGATTCACTCCCCAAATGACTGCAATGGGCAAAGCTGAGCCAATCTGAAGCCAGGAGCCAGGAGCCAGGAGCTTCTTCCAGGTCTCTCACATGGCTGCAGAGTCTCAAGGCTTTGGGCTGTCCTCTATTGCTTTCTCAGGCCGCAAGCAGGGAGCTGGATGGGAAGAAGGGCCACTGGGATTAGAACCAAAACCCATATGGGATTCCTGCATGTGCAAGGCCAGGGCTTTAGCCACTGGGCTACCATGCTGGACCCAGCTTATTTCTAAAAATACGCAGACACCACCAATGTCAGTGGCATGGCAGCTGGTTGTGAACTTGCCATCCCATCCATATCGATGAGAACACCTGGAAAATCAGTGTAAGTGCCATGGGACAGCAGGCAGCTCTGGGCAGTGTGCTCAGAGGAAACACATGGGCATCTCTGGCTGTGGGGCAGGTAAACTGAGCAGCATATGCAGCTGAGTGTGAGGGATGCCTGTAGTTCACAGTGAGGGCTGGGAGGTGAGCAGAGAAAGGCGCTCAGAAATCTGCTTAGCAGGTGCCCAGCAAGGCTGTGCCTGCCTAAGGTGAGAACTGCATAGAGAGCAAGCAGTAAGATAATTACTGAAAACCCTAAGCTACAAAGTCTCCTGACTCCCAGAGAACCCGAAGATGTGCAAGCTCACTCCTTGCTGAGCTCTCTCTGGACAGGACTTCTCCAGACCCATCCTGACACAGGCAGCCAGCTAAGGGGCAAGTGTCACACACACTTACAAAACAAAACCCAGTGTTCTTCAAAGGCAGAGAGCAAGATCCACTCTCTTCAGTATGTAATTTACCATTTCCTGCAAGAGTGAAACAAGAACTGTGAAGACATAGCTGCTTCCAGGAGTATCATCAGTCAGTAGAAAGAGTCTAAAATAACAGGGAATTAAAAGGGTTTTAAAGAACCCTGACAAGACCTGGCATGATGGCTCAAAGGCTAAATCCTCACCTTAAAAGCACTGAGATACCATATGAGTGCTATTTCGTGTCCAGGCTGCTCCATTTCCCATCCAGCTCCCTGCTTGTGACCTGGGAAAGCAACAGAGGATGGCCCAAGGCCTTGGGCTCCTGCAACTGTGTCGGAGACCAGGAAGAAGCTCCTGGCTTTGGATCTGCTCAGCTCCTGCTGTTGCAGTCATCTGGGGAGCGAACCAGCAGATGGAAGCTCTTTCTCTCTGTCTCTCCTTCTCTCTGTAAATCTGATTTGCCTTTCCAATAAAAAGAAATAAATCTTTAAAGAGAACTGATGACATTCTCAGTTACGTAAACGAGAAGATACATGGAGTGAGGCAAGAGTCATGTCATAAAAAAGATCCAGACAGAATTTTAATATGCAAGATCTAAACAGAACTGATTTATTTGTGTTAAGAAAGCATCCAAACATAGCATTTGAAAACAGCCCATGTATATTAGCTCAGAACATCAGATATTCAGACACAGCTAAGCTGGGTTTTCTGGACCTGGGCCCCTCCCAGGACCAAGGTCAAGGTGGGGGCTGGGACTGAGGTCAAAGTGGGACCTGGGATTGAGGTCATGGTTGGGGCTGGGACTGAGGTCAAGGAGGGGGCTGGGACTGAGGTCGAGGAGGGGGCTGGGACTGAGGTCAAGGAGGGGGCTGGGACTGAGGTCGAGGACTGATTTCTTAGCTGAATGCTCAGCTGATTGGGATCTATTTGTAAGCTTTCCTAATTGTGTTGTGGATTTGGTTCCTTAGCAGTTGCTGGACCAGGGGCTTCTGCTCTTAGCTGACTATCACCTTGCTGTGTAAACTTTGCCAACATGGCCACTTGTCTCATCAATAGATAGAAGTTACATACAACCCAACCACCCCACAGCAAAAGTGACTTTTGATCATCTTAAATCAGTTCTGTTGGTTAGAACATGCAGTTATAAACACAGTCAAAGGGTTTGGATTATAACAAAAGACAAATGTCAGTTGTTAGGGATTTCGCCAAATGTCATGTTAGGGGTGGCTGTCACGATGACTTAGCGCCCTGTCAGACACAGGTGGCATGTGCAAATTACTCAGCCCGAAGGAGCCGGAGAAGAAAGTGCGGGGATGACCCCAGGGTCTCGGTGACTGTGGAACAGCACCAGCCAATTTCATATGCGTGTCACTGGAGCCCAGATCACGTGGCAGAAAAAAGCTTAAAGCAATATCAGGGGCCCGACACAATGCCTTGGTGGCTAATTCCTTGCCTTACACACACTGTGATCCCATATGGGCGCCAATTTGTGTCATGGCTTCTCCACTTCTCATCAGCAACCTTCTTGTCACCTAGAAAAGCAGTAGAAGCCAGCCCAAAGCCTTGGGACCCTGCAGCCATGTGGGAGACTGGAGGAGGCTCCTGGCTCCTGGCTTCAGATCAGCTCAGTCTAGCTGTTGTGGCCACTTGGAGAGTGAACCAGTGAATGGAAAATCTTTCTGTCTCTGCTCTGTGTAAATCTGCCAATCCAACAAACAATTAAAAGAAATAGCAGACTGGATTTTTGCAAATTTGACAAAAATGATAGAGTCACAGGCCATGGAAGCTCAATGAACCCAAGCACAAAGCTAGATAAATACAAATGATCCTACGTATAGACTCAAATGGATAAAGACAGGTCATAGGTCATAGGTCATACAGTAGCATCAGTTTATTCAAAAAAGGGTCTTCATTTTCTTTTTTCATTTCTTCAGTGACACATTAGTCATTCAGTAGCATGTTATTTAACTTCATGGCATTGTAAGTTTCTATTCTTCTTCCTCTTGTTAATTTTGTTTTGTGGTTTTTCACTTAAGGGGACATATAGTAACTGTGTAATGGAGACTATCAATCAGGAGTGAGGATACAATGCAGCATGCATCTCTATTTCCAGATCAAAGATGAACTCCCAATGAAAATGTTAAATATATCTTGACAGTAGGATGCTGGACTCTGCCATTGTCCATGCCCACAGTGATGGACTTATGACTGTTTATGGAAAACTACGTTATTGTAATAAAGTAGGGGAGCTCAGTGGAGGGGAGGGGATTTGGGGAATGAGGAAGGGAAATTCCAGAGCTTATGGAACTGTACCATAAAATAATAATAAAATGGAAAAAGAATTAACAAAAATAGTGTCAGCAGGAACAGTAAAATACTCAGGAATACATTATTAAAAAAAGAAAATTGGAAACACTTTTGTTTGAAATAAATATCTGTGTGAGTTGGAAGACACCCCATGTCAACGGGTCCCAAGACTCGCCATTTCCAAGGTGACAATAATCCGTAAATGCAGTTCTAGACAGGGTAAAATTAATTTTTAGTATTGTTTTGTGATACAGTTGTGTAGGCTCTGGGATTTCCCATCCCCTTTCCAAGTTCCCTCCCCCACCCTGCCCATCGATTTCCCATCTAGTACTAAATAGGTGACCCTTCATTAGCAGTCCTAAGTCCATCATGGTGCTGTTGAAGTGTTTCCGACATCGTAGGCATGGACCAGACAGTGCCGTTCTTGCCAAAACATCCGCTGGCCACTGCATAGGCAGACAAGATGAACCTAAGATTCATTTTCATGTGGAAACGCAAGGGACCTGGGTTTGTTATGGCCATCTTAAAATGAATAAAAGTTGGAGAACTCAGACTGCTCGGTTTCAAACTATTAAGCCATAGTAATCAAGACAGTGAAGTTCTGGTGCAAGGTAGACATGTAGACCAACGGAATAAAATTAAGAATCCAGACATATTTCCAATAAGGGGGATAAGACAACTTACCAGGATGGAATAGTTTTTTCAAAAATGCTCTGGGCCCCTGGAGATACACACACACAAAGATAATGTGGGCCCTGGTCTCACACTGTACATAAATGTTAGCTGAAAGTAGGTTGTAGACCTAAGATAATGGAAGCATCAGAAACTGTGCAAGATGAATGGGTGTTTGGCACAGCAGTTTACATGTTGCCTGATGTACTCACATCTTCTATCTGCTTGTATCTGATTGACTGAGTTCAAGTCTCAGTTGTGTTATTCCAGCAGCTTGCTAATGTGCTCTCGCAAGGCAGTAGGTGATGGTTCATATGCCTGGGCTCCTAACACCTAAGCAAGACCCTGGGAGGGATTCCCTGGCTCCTGGTTTCAACATTTGGGAAATAAATACGTGGATGGAATATTTTTCCCTCTCTTTTTGTTTATCCCAAATCAAAATTAAACAGTTAACAAAATTTTGGAATTATTTCTTTATTTGAAAATCAGCGATACAGAGAGAGAGAAAGAGAGAGAGAATTTTCCATCTGTTGGTTTACTCCTCACTTGGCTGCCAACAGCCAGGACTGGGCCAGGCGGGAGCTGGGAGTGTCCTCGGAGTCTGCCTTGTGCGTGCAGAGGCACAACCACAGGGGCATCTTTTCCTGTATTTCCTGGGCACATTATCAAGGAGCTGGATGGGAAGTAGAGCATCCAGGACTCAAAACAAGTTCCATATGGAATGTTGGTGTCCCAGGCAATGGCCTAACCTGCTATGTCACAATGCCAAACTCACAAAATACATTTTTTCAAAATTAACAGTCCCAGCTTATTGACTTAATGGTAGGAAATGAATAAATCTTAGTGACTAAAACTTGGAAAATGATGTCTTAGTATGGCACCAAGTGCATAAATGATTAAGAAAATTGAAGTTGGGCTTCATTGAAATTAAAACTTTTTGTACTTTAAAAAAATGGCATCAAAAAAGCAAGAAGGCAGCCTACAGCCTGGGAGAAAAAAATTGCCGGAAGTTTGTTGGATAAAGGACTTATAGGTAATTTTTACAGTTAACTAAAAGAAAAATAACTAAATTTGAGATGGACAAATAATCAAATAGACATGCAAGAAGATGCTTGAATGGCTAATAAATATGCAACAACTTCAGTAAATCCTCAGAGAGAGCAAGGCCACATTGATATTCCACGAGTGTTGGCAAGAAGACTGCAGAGACACTAGGTCCACAGACTGCTGCTGAGGGGACAAGCGATGCTACAGATAGAGTGGGGCAGAAAGTATTAAATATGGAGCTGCCACATGAGCCAGAAGTTACAGCTGCAGGTGTATACCTGGGAGAAGTACGACTTTGCAGTCATACAAAATGCCCAGGATAGGGCAAATTCCTGAGGCTGCAGGGCTGGGTGCTCCAGGGGGCATGGGGAATGATGGCTGGTGGTGTAAAGCTTCTTAAACCCGTTGCAAATGTTACAAGATTAGATGACAGTGATGATGCACAAGGCTCTAGGTATACTAAAAATATCAAAGCACACTGTATTTGAATTTCACAGTTAGAGAGAATCTTCCATCTACTGGTTCACTCCCCAGATAGCTAAAATGGCCAGCGCTGGGCCAGGCTGATCTAAAAGCCAGAAGCTTCATTTAGGTCATCTGCATGGCAGGGAATCAAGTACTTAATCCATATTCCACTGCTTTCCCAGGCATATAAACAGGGAACAGGATAGGAAATGGAACAGCTGGGAACTTGAGTTGGTGCTTATATTGGCTGCCAGTTTGCAGACAAGAACTTACCATGCTACTCCACAGTGCTGGCCCTAAGGTACACTTTAAATTAGTGAACTTTATGCTGTATAAATTATGCCTCAATATGATAATAAGATAGTTGGTTTAGTAAAACAAAAGTAGCGATAGTATGCAGGAAGATCTTCAAAATGTTCCTGGAAATATGAGTGATGCAAACTCACGCCTTGGCTGTGGAAGCCATCTGGGGACTAAACTGGAAGATGCTCTCTCCTCCTTCCTTTCTCTCCACAGCTCTGAATTTCTAATAAATAAGTAACTCTTTTTAAAAAGAACAAAAAAGCTCTGAATGGATTAAAAACAGATTTGCACCAGAATAAACTTATCTTTTTAACTTCATTTTTCCATGAGCTTGTCGAAGTACCCTCACATAGGGCCCACGTGCACAACGACGATAATTTAAAGGGAAGTAGGGAGCAACGGAAGTGTGTTATTGAAACGTTCTTATCTTATTGCCGAGACGCTATAATATTTCTGAAGATAAAACACTGTGAATAGAGACACATATTGCAAATGGCTTATAAGCCAACAGTGAAGATAAAACAGAAAACTCTAAAATAGTCAAAATAATGATGTCAGAAAAAGAGGAAAATGAAGCAGAACAAATGAAAACAGAGCTGGATGGTAGAGTTAAACCCAGCTTTATCTGTAATTGCGTCAACTGTAAGTGGCTTAAACATTCCAATTACAAGCTAGAGATTAGAAGACCAGACAAGAATATCAACGTCCGACTGCATGCTCTTGACAAAAGCACACTTTGGCACAGATGGGTGAAAAGTGGAAAGATGAGAAAAGATAACATTACAAATGTTAACCGCAAGGAGGCTCAAGTGACTGGGTTATCAGGCCGACCTCAGGAGCCATTTTGTCATGATGGAGAGTGCGTCGGGAAGATGCAGCACGCTGAGCACGTGTGCCTTGTTCTGTAGCTTCAGGATGCATGTCAGAGCGGTGTGGAAGAACACCTGCACGTTCGCAGTGGGAGGGCTGGCGGCTCGCTCTTGGTGATGGGAGAGACAAGTAGACAGGAGATCAGTAAGGACACGGAAAGGGCTGGCACTGCCACCAACCTGAGCTGTTTAGAAACAGGTGCCCGGCACCCCCGGAAAACATGTCCTTGTCAACTGCAGGTGGACCATTTGCTGATAGAGATCACACAGGCTGCCATGAGACAAGGCTCCTTGAGTCCCAAAGCATTGCCTTCACTGATAGTAGTTGAATAAATTTAGAATATAGTGGCAGAATAGAATATCTGAAAAATAAAACCCAAGTATTTGTAAATTAAACAACATATCACTAAGAGCAAAAGAACAAAACTCACAGATGACAGGAGAAAATGTTATGACATGAAAGTAAGTTTAAAAACAACATCTGAACTTTGTGGGTTGCAGCTAAAGCAGAACTTAGAAGAAAAGTTATGGTTTTAAGCACTTATCCTAAATCTACATTAATATCAGTAAATGTGATCCATATTGGCAGAAATTTGAAATGTGACCTAAACTTTCGCAAAAAGGCAGCCGAGTAAAATCATTTAAGTAGAAACCGTAGTGTTAACACCAGAATAAAGTCAATGAAATGTTAAGAAGAAAAGCAATAGAAACCAACAAAACAAAGAGGTCAATAACTGATGGATCTGTATCTCCTCTGATTGGGAAAAAATCCAAATTATCAAATTATAAATGAAAAAGAATGCCTCACTACAGATGTCATATATATAAAATGATTAATCAGAAAATATCATGGAAATGTTATAGCAATAAAGCTGATAGCTTCGATGAAATGAACAAACTTTTCAAAGATAAAAATGACAAAATTAATATCAAAATGAAAATCCTGAATATCTTTATTTTAAAAATTGGATTTATGATGGAAAAAATTTCCTGTAAACTCCTTCATGGGAAATCCCATCAAACATGCAAGGAAAGGATCTTTACCAAATATTTTCAAGAAATCCCAGAGTGATGGAACAGTTCCCTGTTCATTTTGTGAGACCAGACTGTTTGATAGCAATGGCCCTTCCAGCCAAAGACCTTACAGAGAACTATAGACCGGCGTCTCTCATAAACATAGATGGAAAAGTTCTTAGAAGGATATTTGCAAGTGTAAGGCAGTTAGTGTGGGAAAAGAATAACACACTATGATGAATGGTTTTAATTGAAGGTATACAAGATTGGTTTAATATCTGGAAATGAACATTCCTATTAACAGTACCAACAATATTGACCATAAAATCACCTTAACAAATGCAGAGAAAAAGAAGTTCTAATTCTATAGAACCATTGATTTCAAAAAGAAATTCAGCCAACTATGACAAAAAGAGAATTTCCATGGTTTGATAAAGGATCTCCAGAAATAGTTTACACTCAATATCACATTTAACCTTTTGTTATTGTTCTTGTCACCAACCCTGGGAAATGGCCAACATGTGCACTTTGCTACGTTTATTCAGTCCTTGTCTGGAAGCATCCACAGTTCATTAAAGTAAGGGAAAGAAACAAAAGGTTTGCAGGTGGGAAGGAAAGGACTAAAGCTCCACTTGCAAACAAAATAATAAATGCCAAAGATTTCTGGGACCAGCAGGGAAATTTGTGTAGAGTAGCAATGAACAGTTGCTTACAATATCCAGCTTACAATAGCATACAATTTAAAACATTTTAAAGATAAGATTGACAAAATGTGTAAGGCCTGCACAATGAATAATAAATCGTTGCTGAGAGAAATTGAAGACTAACAAATGGGAGTGGTATACCATGTACATGGACTGGGAGATGTTTTCACTGGTTATCTTCAAACTGATCGATAGCTTTAATCAAAATCCCACCAATGAAAATACAGAAATTACGAGCAAATGCCGAAATTTAGATAGACTTTTTAAAGAACCTAATAATAGCTAAAAAGGTTTTTAAAAATGATAATACAGTTACACATTGTACTATTTAATTCCTATCCGTGACCTACTGCTATAATAATCCAGACACTGTGATGCTGGTTTCATTGAGTGGCTGTTCCAAGAACACACATTTCTGGTTTCAGCTTTTGGACCTTCCTTAGATCTGAAGTAGAAAAAGATTCCCAGTAATGGTGTGTGTGTGTGTGTGTGTGTGTGTGTGTGTGTGTGTGAGAGAGAGAGAGAGAGAGAGAGAGAGAGAGAGAGCGAGCACTCTCCTTTCCAGCGTTTCATTCTCCAATGAGAATCGGTGGAGGTTGGGGGAAGGTGAAGGAGGCAGGAGTTGAGAACTCAGTCAAGGTCTCACCCGCGGGTGGCAGGATCTTAACTACTTGAGGTATCAGTGCTGCCCCAGGGTCTGTGCTGGCCAAAAGCTGGTCATCTGAAACCACGGCTGGAAGCTGAACCCATCCATTCTGATGTGGGATGTAGGTGTTTTTAACCGTCCGGCCAGATGCCTCTTTTATTTTTGCACACGTGACTTGTGCATGGGCATATGTGTGTGTGTAGACTCTCACACATTTTACTAAATAGACTTTTTTTGGATTTTATCTTTCATTTGAACCTGTATTGCGTGACTCCCTCTGCTTTAATGTCTGTGTGGTGCGATCACTTAAGCTGTCCACTACCATCTCTGTACCATCCTCTGTCACCAGATTTCATCCTGTGGATAACATCCTTGTGTGTATTCTGTGTATTCAATACCTGTCGACACATTTTCTTATGTGGGTCACTTTTTTAAACTGAATTCACTGGAGTGGGGAAAAGACAGAGAGGGGCAGAGAGGGGTTCCAGTCTCTGGGTCACTCCTGGAAACTCAACCCGGCTCTCCCACAACTACTTGAGCTGTCATGTGCTGCCTCCCAGGGTGCACGCTAGCAGGAAGTTGGGAGCAGAGCCGGGACTCGAACCCAGGCACTCCGAAATAGGATGCAGGTTTTTCAAACAGGCGCTGAACCTCCCAAGCTGAACACCCATCCCTCAGCAGGCTTTCATTGGAAGACTTAATGTGAACCAAGTAGTTTGTACTTGTCCAAATGTCTCTTCAAATTCGAATAGTAATGCTGGGTCATGGTGCATGAGCACTTAAACCTGGACACCGATGATCAGAGTTCCCTGCACAAAGATGTGAGTGTAGAACTGCATGGCTGTGTCCGAGAGGCCCTGTTACTTGCCAGATGTGCCCATTGCATGCAGTCTTGCCCCCGGGGCAGGGCACTGTTGGCTTGGCGATGGGTGAGCTCCCACCACTATGCGGATGTGTGTGGCGCTTGGCTCAGCTCACAGAGAGGAACCATTGCATCCACTCCCATGCATGTTCAGCGTGTCTGTAGCCATGGCACCCACACCAAGAGTTTTTTACCTGTTGTTGCAATCTTACGTCAACCCTGCAGCATTTGACTGAGAAGAGATTTGGGCCCAAGAGGGTTAAATTATGGATTATGTCACATCTTATCACAGAGCTCTGATTCATACTCAAGGCTTCCTCATGCCCAAGCTCAGGTTCAATCAGCAAGTTGCAGCAACTTGAACTTGTCAGTCTCTCCCAACAGCACCGGTTTTGCGTGTGTGGTTCAGTTCACCTGTTCTGTGGATATGTGCTGAGCACCTGCCTAGGGTCTGGGGAACACAGAGTCAGGGGCTCCAGAGAACGTCCTGGTCCGGGCAGAATTCCCCGTTGATGGGAGAGGCGTGATCTCAGCACCTGATCATTTAGAAGAGCGCTGCTTGGTGCAGAAACTCAGTGATCTTGTAGCAGGAGGGTCTTGTTGCATCTGGCATCAGAGCAGGCGGTGCTGAAGAAGTGATGGTTCACTGAGAGCGTCACTTAGGGGTGAGAGGGCATGAGGAGAAGGCACAAAGTGTGGGGCAGAAGGAAGACCTGTGCAAAGACCCTGGAGAAGGGTTTGGAATTGCAGGAGGCAGAGCGACAAAGAGTAATGTAGTTGAAGGGGGCAGGGCTGAGAGAAGGGTGGGAACTGGACATAGAGGCCTGTAGCCTGAGAGCATGGAAGCCACTGGAAGGTCAGGGGAGGGTCCTCAGTGAATTGTGATTCAATGGCTACTTGCAAGGGTGATGTGCAGAAATCCAGCAGGAGAGACTCCGCCTTCCATTGTTGTTCCAGGCAGGTGCCCCTGTTCTTTCTATTTTACTTGTCTCCTGTTTGTTTTCCTTGGTCAACTTCTTCCCCCAACCCACTTCTATCTTGTTCACACACTGCAAGCTTCAGGCTAAAGAAGGGAGAGGTTGCAGATGGCGCGAGTCTGGAGCAAGGAAGGCAGGACCTGGCCACCTGCCTCCTCATCCTCCCACCCTCACTTCAGCCACAGCAGCTGCCCATGTCACATAAGTCATCTTTGCAAAGCCGCAGCGTCCTCCTAGGTAGAACATCAAGCATCTGGCAGGGCTGCAGCTGGAACACAACAGGCAGCTTCTCGCGCAAATGCCCTCCACCTCCAACCCCACACCTGTCATGCCAGGGCCTGGCTCTCTCTCCTCCAGCAGTTGATTTGGGGGCTGACAGGGCCCACTGTGGAGGGTCTTGGGGTCTTATGGGCCTGGATGCCAAAATACAAGCACCTCCATTATCTGGAATGACAGGAATCTTGAATGAGTGTCCAAGCACCTGATCAATGAGATCACTGGTATCCCAGCTCCTTGGAGTGGAAAGTGGCCAGGATGAGGTTCTGGGCCAGCAGTCCCTCCCCCACCCCATCCCCGGTCAAGGGGAGAAAGGAGGTGGTGCACAAGCCAGACCTGCTGGTTGCTGTAGAAACCTGGTGCTGCCTGTCTGACCCCTCAGTCCTCCCACTGCCTTTGTTCCTGAAATTGGCCTTAGCAAACAGAATTGGAATGACAAACCAAAACCTGGTGACCGTACGCTCGCCAGCTGATGCTGGGCACCAGGCCTCATGCTGCTTCCTTTGCCCCATCTGGCTTATCCAAAGCCCTCTGGGGAAGGAACCCTGCAGAATCTATCTAGAAGCTTCCCCTGGGGCTCATCCGTGGGAGTGCCAAGGGAGTCCTTTGTGCCCATGTGTTTGAGGCAGGAAGCACCTGGGTCTGTGCTACTCCTTGACCTTCCAAGGGTCTCCTTCAGAGACTTCTGCCCAGCCGCATGTGGTGTCGTGGGAGGATCTGGGGTGACCCGTGGACGTCACAAAGCACAACCAAGGCACCCTTCTGGTGTGGGGCTGGGGCTCCACCATCACAGGAGGCTTGGGCTTGCAGTAAAGGCCTTGCAACGGACAGCATCACCTCCTTCCTGGCTGAAGCCAACCTGCGTGCTGTGTGATTGCGATTCAGGCTGCAATTAACTGCAGCTGCACGTTTGTCGTCCAGCGTGTGTAAGCGGCCTCTGTGTAAATGATTTCAGGAGGTTCTCCTGGACGAACCGCACTGGTGTCTGCATGGATGGAGGTGCACTCTGTAACTGATGCTAGCGCTGCGTGGTGCGTCTTGGGGAAACCGTTGCTGTAACTTGCAGAGTTATCAAAGCCAAATTGGGAGAGTCCTGTTGAAAAGCAAAAGGAAACAAAACACCCCCAAATATCTCGTTAATAGGAATCCAACATAGCACCCACTCCCGTGACCTTGAGAGCCAAGTTCTTTGCAAATGCACAAGGATTGATTTCCCTCTTAAACTCCCCGGAGAGGACCTGAGTGGGCAGTCGGCAGCCATTCCCTTGCCCCTTACCCGGGCAGCCCATCTGTCACCTGTCCCTCCGTGTCGAGGTCCCTTGCTGGCAGCAGACACTACATTCCAGACATCAGGTTCAGTTTGTAAAACTATAGATTCATAACCCCCCCTCCTTTTTTAACTAGGCAGAATATTCATCTTGCACACCAAATTGAGACTCTCTTTAAAATTATGGCCTCCTGGGCGTCAAGGTTGTAGGTTTATACTTAATAAATCGCGGTGCTTTACAACAGGCATGGCAGGGGCCGGGTCTGCCACGTGGAGAGAAGAATTGTTGCAGAAACAAGAGGAAAACCTTATTCCCAGTTAGCTCCCTGGCCCAAGAATGCAGCCTCCGCCCCTTGCATAAGAACTCACTGTGTGTGCAGGCACAGCAGTCACAGCCATGAAGCAAGAAAACAAAACTTGAAATGAGTGTATTCTTAAATGAAGGAATTAATCATGCTAAATTAGAAAAAGCATTAAAATAGTTTTAGATTAATACAGACTGTGAATATCAATATAACTGCAGCAGCTTAATTTGGCACAAAAAGCATCTAATGAAATATTTTAATATTACTGTCCATTCAATTTACCAGCTTGAGTTTCATGAGGTATTAAGTGGCTTCTAAATTATCTCTGCCAAATCTCCCACATCCATGTGTTTTGTTGTTGCTGTTTGTGGAAGGCGGAAAGGCAGACACGTATGTGTGTGTATACGTGTGTAATGTGCCTGCCTGCTGTGTGCCAGTGCCTGCGTGCATCTGTACACGCATGTGTGGATGTCTTCATATGCATGCACCAGGCATGCTTGCACCTTGGTGTATGGTGTGTGCGTGTCTGAGTGTGTCTGTGTGTGTGGATTAATGAGCCTAGATCCCAGTTTCTACTTTGTGGAACAGGTAAGGCACAATCCCCCATTCTTGCCAGCTGTGCCAGGAGCTGCATTTCCCTCTTCCTGGACCTTGGCGGCCTTGCCCGGCACCGGCTGCTGCAGGGGAGCATCTGACAGCAAGGAGGAGCCTGAGCCCACTAGCATTTCATCAGTCGTGGGAAGGGCATGATGCACCTTACCGCAACGGAGCTCGAAGGAGGCCCCTTGCTCGTGGGTTCTCTGACTTTCCAATGCAATGGAAACACGCCAGCATTCTGGACAGGGATCCAGCTTTGCAGCTGGAAACAGCGTGAGCATGAGTCTCTGAGGGGTCTGCAGTCTCACACCCTGACGCGGTCCGCTCTGAGAATGGGCTCCCTGTGTCACCTCTGTGTGGCCCTGTGCCCGAGGCCAGCTTGCCCTCGCCTCCACAGCCTTCCTCCTCGTTCCCTGCAGCTGGTGCCTCTCGGTCACCGTGCCCAGGTCAAGCAGAGCAGGAGAGCTGGGCCACCATACTGGCTGGACAGCAGTTTATGTGTTGCTCAGCCCTGCAGGGCTTCTGATAACAGCTTCTCTCAACCTCCCTCTTGACACTCCTTTTCCTAGGCTTTCTTGACCCAGAAATTGGGGTCTGGATGACCGCTTTCATCATCCAGAGTCTAGAGTATCCTTGCTTGAGGAGTGAATAGAAGAGTGCCAGGCAGGAGAGGAGGGTGTGCAGAGCGGGCCATGCAAGGGAGGGAGGCCATGCAGGGAAGGGGGTGTGTAGAGGGGGCCGTGCAGGGGAGGGGGGCCGTGCAAGGGAGGAGGTGTGCAGAGGGGGCTGTGTAAGGAAGGGTCCAGGCAGGAGAGGAGGGTGTGTGGAAGAGGGGGAAATGCAGGGGAGGGGGCTGTGCAGGGAAGGGGGCGTGCAGGAGAGGGGGGGTGTAAGGGAGGGGGCGTGCAGAGGAGGGCGTGCAGGGGAGGGGGCATGCAGGGGAGAGGGGCGTGCAGGGGAGGGGTGTGCAGGAGAGGGGGGATGTAAGGGAGGGGGCGTGCAGGAGAGGGGGGCATGCAGGAGAGGGGGGTGTGCAGGGGAGGGGTATGTGCAGGGAAGGGGGCGTGCAGGGGAGGGGGCGTGCAGGGGAGGGGGCCTGCAGGGGAGGGGGCGTGCAGGAGAAGGGAAAGTGCAGGAGAAGGGTGTGCTGCCCTTTGGTGGGGCTGCAGTAAGGGGGGGGGCCAAGCACAGCCAGCAGCAGGGGGTGGGGTTTGCAGTTGCCAGCTTGTCACTATGTCAGGGGCTGAGGAACTTGGATTTGCTGCTGTCGGCCCTTGAAAACAACTGCAGTTTTTAAGGGAGCAGGACAAAAATATAACAAAATGAACAGCTACAGGTGCAGAATCCAGCCCCAAGAACCACACACAGTGAGTTCCGTTTTTGGCAGTCTAGATGATGGCAGAATGGGAGCTGCCCTGACTCCCCAATACGTAGGAGCTAGTTCAAAGAACCACGGTGCTCTGCAAACACATATGGAATGAACAATGCCTTTAAAAATTTATTTATTTATTTATTTTTATTGGAAAGGCAGATTTACAGAGGGAAGGAGAGTCAGAGATCTTCCATCTGCTGGTTCACTCCCCAAGTGGCCACAACGGCCATAGCTGAGCCAATCCGAAGCCAGGAGCCTCTTCCTGGTCCCCCCATGGGTGCAGGGTCGCAAAGCTTTGGGCCGTCCTCTACTGATTTCCCAGGTCACAAGCAGGGAGTTGGATGGGAAGTGAAGCAGCCAGAAGATGAACTGGCATTTATATGGGATCCTGGTGCTTTCAGGAGAGGCTTAGCCAGCTGAACCATCGTGCTGGGCCTGGAAAGAATGATTCTATAAAAGAAAAAATCCACCAGAGGAAACCGACACCAGCCCCCGAGGGAGCAAGCACCATGTCGGTCTTCCTTGTCTCCCCCAACCTCTATACTCTACACAGCCCTAGCTGAGCTCTCTGAGCCTGCAGGCTGCCAGTGGATTTTCATGGCCTGGGGTACGCTGGGCCGTCCCGACCCTGGATGTGGACTTCTCTGGATGTGGACTTCAGAAACACCCACTGCACGAGACGTGGATCCGAAGGCAGGTGTGAAGAGGTCAGGTCAGGGGGACTGGAGCTAGATCTCCTGCCCGTACACCTGCCAGGGGATCTCATGGCCAGAAGCAGGTCTCCAGCAGCCATGCAGTGATGGACCCCACACCTCCTGGCAGTGTCCAGGAGCTTCTCTGCCCAGCCTGGCAGAGGTGGTTTGTGGTCAACCCAAGTGCACTGGACTTTCTCAACAAACAGCAGCAAAAGGGTCGTCCCGCCCACCAAGGCAAGCCCAGCAGGTTACCTTAATGCTTCATCTATCCTGTTAGGTTTGGAATGATGTCCGGGTCACCTAAAGGGCAAGGTGGCCAGTACGGCACAAGCATTCCCTCTAGCTGACTTCCTATGCCGTAGATTGCACGAGGGTATGGCGCCTCAGTGCTGGGGCCATGCCACCTGTCCCTCCCACTCCGTGTTGTTTCCACAACCCCACTCCTCCGTGCCTGCACAGCATTAGCGCCTGTGCATGGAGATTTCCTTTTGTGTCCGTCTCAGGTCCTCGTCTCAGCTTCCGAGAGGACACTGGCCCACGGGGGATGTCAGGTCCTCTCCCCCGCGTCTGGCCTTTCCCCTTAGACTTAGCACAACCAAATCGGAAACATGAACTACAAGTTCAAATGCCTCTGTTGCCGTGACGGGTCACCCACCCAGCCCCTTAGTCCAGGATTCTTTTTTATTTTAACTTTTAAAACTATTATTATTATTTTATGATACAGTTCCACAGGCTTTGGAATTTCCCTTACCTCCTCCCCATCCCACTGAGTTCCCCTATATTATTACTATAGTATAATTCTTCATAAACAGTCATAAGTCCATCATTGTGGGTATGGACAATGGCAGAGTCCAGCATCCTATTGTCAAGATATATTTAACACTTCCATTGGGAATCCATCTTTGATCTGGAAATAGAGATGCATACTGCGTTGTATTCTCACATCTGGATAGGATAGTCTCCATTACACAGTTACTATATGTCCCCTTAAGTGAAAAACCACAAAACAAAATCAACAAGAGGAAGAAGAATAGAAACTTACAATGCCATGAAGTTAAATACATGCTACTGAATGACTAATGTGTCACTGAAGAAATGGAAAAGAAAATGAAGACCCTTTTTTAGAATAAAATGATGCTACTGTGTGATCTATGACTCAGTGATGAATTTAATGAGAAACAGTTTTGAAGAGATGAAACTTTTACAAAAAACATTGAAATCCGTAAGATGATGTAGTTTTCACTGACATTTGTTGGTGAGATATGTCTTCTGAGGGCAACAAATAGATGTTTTTTTTTTTTTTAAATCCAGTCTACTAATCTATGATGTTTGATTGATGAGTTTAAGCCAGTTACATTCAGGGTTAATATGAATGAGTGGTAATTTGGTCCTGTCATTTTAGCAATGGGTTGTTTATTGATTTAGTCTTCTGTTGTTATTTTCCTGGGATGTTCCTCACATTTGCCTTTGCTTTTGGTGGGCGCTATTCCTCCTCTCTGTCAGGAGAACATCTTTAATATCCTTTGTAGGGCAGGTTTGGGAGAGGCATATTTTAACTTTTCTTTATTGTGGAAGAATTTTATTTCATTTTCAAAGACAAAGGAAACTTGTGCTGAGTATGTTATTCTGGGCCAACAATTTTTTGCTTTTTGAATCTGGAATATGTCACTCCATTCTCTTCTGATCTCTAGAGTTCCCTGTGAGAGGTCTCTTGTGAGTTTAGTTGGCATTCCTTTATATGTCAATTGATTTTTTTTCACATACACATTTAAGAATCTTTTCCTTATGTTCAATTGAAGAGAGCCTGATGATCAAGTGTCCTGGTGAAGATCGCTTTTGGTCAAGCCTGTTGGGGGTTCTGTGCCCTTCCTTAATGTTATTTCCCAATTTTTTGTCTAGATTAGGGAAATTTTCCCTTATTATTTCATTGAATGCACCTTTAATCCCAGCTTCTCTTTCTGCACCTTCTGGGACTCTCATAACTCTTACATTTGGCCTTCTAATAAATGCTTTCCAGTCCTTGAATACTCTTTTTTTTTTTTAAGCTTTACTCAGCTCTACTTCCAGCTTTTTGTTTGTTTCTTCCAATACCTTCCAATTCTGAGATTCCTTCTTCTGCCGCCTTCATTCTATTTTGGAAGACTCTCCTTTGTACTTTTAATTTGCTCCACTATATTCTTAATTTCTGATATATCAGCTTTCATTTGACTTATTTTTCTGTGTGACATGTTCCCAATTTCTTGAACTCCTGTATTATGTGCTTCTCGTTGTTGATAAGAAGCTTTTAGCAAGTGTTTTGAATTCTGTATCCCCTGTTTTCTTGATGTCTTCCTCAGTTAACTCTGAGGTTGGCAAAGGCTTTTGCTCCTTTTCAGGGGAGTCTTCAATAATATTCATTGTGCCCTTGTCTCCTCTTTTGTTCTTGGTCATTGAACTTCTGGTTAGTAGATTCTTCTTTTTGGGACAGTTTTCTAAGCTGGAAATGGAGCTGAAACAGGAATCAGAATACGGAATGTGGGTGACTCACAGGTGTCCACATGACTGCCCCGTGCTCAGTTCTTGGGGTGTGGGACCTAGCCTCCCTAGCTGGGACCATTGGAGTGAGCCGAGTCCCCGGGGCTGCCCCTCCCTGCCTTGGGTCTGGGCATCACACAGGCATTCTCCCATTTCCTCGTCTGAGCAGCAGGTGAGTCAGTCAGCCCACATCCCTCCGTCAGCCCTGGAACGTGGAAAGCATGTCCCAGTCCTTGTTCCGGTTGGTCTCGTGGGTTGGCTGTTGTTCTCTGTACAGTGGAGATTCTCGTGGGGAATGTGTGCACAGGCCCTTCCCTGACACCAAGGGATGCTGTGCCGTGTGCTTCTCCCTCCCCTATGCTCATCTGGTCCCACAGTTATGGTGTTTGCCATGGGCACACCTGCCACAGGGTCTCTGTATGTTCTACATCTGTCCGGAGCACACTCTCATCCCTTATTTAGTGCCCCCTTTGGGTCTCAGTGCCAACAGCCACTTCTGGCTTTGCTAATGGAGCCGCCTCACCTGGGCATGGGGTTGTTTGTCTTGGAAGATTGACCTAATTTGTGCACAGTGGACTGGGGTATCACTCGTCTTTCCTGTCGCAAGTGCAGAAAAAACAATTTGGGCAGTTGCACTGGAAGCATATTACTCCACAGAGTCATCATTTGACCCTGCTGGCTGGCCATCCCCAGGCTCTCCATGGCCAGGGGACCTCGGCGGTGGAGGGGGGGGGTGGACATGTGTCCCAGGGAGTGGAACTGTCCACCCTGACTGGAGAGAGTATAGCCATGTGGGTGATTTGTTTAGGCAGATTGCTTCTGGATAGCTCTACCACCATCACCCAAGCCGCTGGTGATTAACAGATCCTGAGACTGAATGAGTGCCATCTCCTGCTCTTTGTTTTAACCTGAGAAAAGGTGGAGAGAATCCTTGTTGGGAAATTCCATGCCAGATGGGAGGCACTGGAGCAGCCTTCCTCTGAGCCCGCGACTCCCCATCCACAGGAGAAGGTCTAGGCTGTGAAGCCTGCCGCTGGCCATGGTGCTGATTCTGGGCTAACTCTAACCTTCCATGGTACTGACTTGGACCTCAAGGAACATCCATGGTTCTCCGATGTGGTTGTTGAGCACCACCAGTTTCTTGTCCACCTGATGGCATCCACCCAGCAGACGCCCAGGAGCTTCAGCTTTTCCTGAAGTACAGACCACTGATGGCTTGGAAGGAGACAGGGTGTGGGCACCCTGGTTGAATGCTATACGCAGCAAAGCTGCTCGCAGATGTCAGAGATGCAGCTGGCCTCCTTTTGAGGGGTACAATTGGGTCCCTAGGGAGCGGTCATTAGGACCCCATGCTCCTGGCAGCTGCTCTGATCATGTTCCTTGTCTCCAGCCACTGGCGCCTGAGACCTCCACAGTGCTGACACTGGAACTGGAAGGAGGTTTCACAGTGCAAGGAACCAGGGATATTTCTAAATCCTCAAATCCACGGGCCATGTATGTCCTTTTTTCAGGAAAGAGACCTGCTCTCCTGGTGCACCTCTCCCAAGGGGGTGTGTCAGAAGTGGCCACCAGTGTGCAGATGAGGCTTACTGTCTACCAAGCACTGGGCCGGGTTCAAGGGACCCAAAGACCAAGGCCCTGTGGTCTCTGCTGGAGGCACAAGGACTGAATGTTAGGAGGCTGGGAAGAGCTGACCTCATAGGGAGATGAGTACATGGCAGAGTCTTGACTGGTAGTGCTGGTGGGGGGGTCAGGCAGAGTTAGCAGCCCAGGTGGAGTGGCAGAAGTTGCAGGGTACATTGCATGCTTTGCAGCTGCCAGGCCTGGAAGAAGATTTTGGAGTGGCCATACCTCTTTGAAACATCTTGGAAGTCCCAGTAGAGGTCATCCCCTCTGAGGCACACATGTAAACGTAGTGTCTCTCTGGTCTGGAGCTGTGTGTGTTCAGGTCAGGCAGGCTCCTAAGCAATGAGATTTCATGAATGAAATCCAGACACAGACCCAGAATGACAGAGAGACCCACATGAAGGTGGAGAGAGGCTGGGGTCAGGGGTCTCCACAGTGAGGAACCCCAAGGGTCTTTGTGACAGCAGCAGGTGGAAGAGACAAAGCCTCAGGGAGAGCATGGTCCAACAAGACTGGTGTGCTAGCACCCAGGGCCATGGTTTAATCCACCAGCACATGGGCATTCGTTCTGTTGCCCTTGGAGTCTGATCCAGTTGGGGATATGAGAAGTGCATTTGAGAATCACTACAAAACATGTGGCATTTTTTATTAAGACCATCACAAAAGACAAACATCAGGCAGCACTGTGTGGTCTGGCAGTGTTAGAGGACAGAGGCGTGGGTGCAAAGGAACTCCCTGTTTCCACTGGGGGATGTGTCTTCCCTCGCCCCAGGCTGCTCCATCTTTCTGGATTCAAGCTCTTGCCAGCTGTGGTCCCTCCCCTGCCCCAGGCACATGTGCTTCCGGTTTTAAATTTGGATGGAGTCATAGGTGGAGGCGTGCGTCCCCTGCCCTCCTTCCTGGGCACAGCAGTGGGGGTGGCTTGGGACATATGGTGGTGGCTGGAAAGTTCACACCCCTGAGACTCTTCAGACTGTTTTGCACTTCCCATGCATGCTTTGAATTGGCTACCTTGTGCACTTGGTGCTTTAGTCTTCCCGTGGCTGCGGCAACACCCCCTAGTGGGTGGTTGCCTCCTCCACTTGTCATTCCTTGCCGTAGATGCGAATCCTCATCATTTCATCGCCATTATCAGCTTCTGGCATGAGCCTCCCAGTTACTCTCTCTGGTGGTGGAGAAAGCTGCAGATCTCGGGAAAATGCACAGCACTGTTTTCTAATCAGTCTTTTTCCCAGCTTGGAAGCTCTGAGGTTTCCTTTGCTCTTTATGGTTCTGGAATTTTCCCCATGCTGCAGGTGAGGGAATGAAGGCTTGCAGGTGCACTGCTCCTCATGGAAGTTCTCCCTGCAGGGTAGGTGGTGACTCCTGAGTCCAGTGTCCTGTGGGGTACGATCCCACTCTGAGCCCACCGGAGTCTCAGTTGGCCATGACCCCCTGTCAGGACATGGAGAACCCTCGGGGATGCCCTGGTGAGCAGGCTATGGTGTTGGCCGTCTTCCTGCTGCACCCCTTGAAAGCAAAGCTGGCTGGGCCTTCAGTCCAGCAGACACAGTGGCTTAAGGCTGGGAAGGAGGGGACCAGGACAGGCTGAGACAACAGGAGCGGGGAGTGGGCTGTGTCAGGATCCGACGTCACGGCGGATCAGGGAACTGCAGGAAGAAGGCCACACTGGTAGCAAGGAGCATTGAGCGGTGGAGGGAACCAACCAGGTCTGCTGGGAGTGGTAGGGCAGCATTCATGGGCCTTTTCCAGACCTCAGTCTAAAATGCAGCTTCATGCCTCACTCCTGGGAGCTGTTCAGGGAGGGAGCATGCCGAGCTCCCGGCCTGGTGCCTGTGCGCCTGCTGCACTTCGCCCGCCAGATGGTCAGCTTGTCCTCTGGGCCACATCATCTCCCAGCAGTGCAGGGGCCACTGCCCAAGGGCCGTCCTCTGAGGTCATTTCAGCTGCCCAGACCGTGGAAGCTGACAGCCATACCTGCACTGGGCTTTATGCCTTTCCTTGCTGGCAGCGGCTGAGGGCTGGAACGCTGAGACCAGGAGTGGCTGGCCACTGTGGAGGGCTGCCAGCCTGGGTCTGTGCCATTGGTAGCACTTCCCTCATAGGATTTTTGTTCTTGTCCATGTTGGGCCTCTTAGCTGGAACTCTGAAGGTGTGTGTGCAAAAGCAGCTGGGCAGGAAAGGGAACAAGGTGCCAGCCTCCTGGGCCATCAGCGGGAAGGGCATAGGGCATCACTCAAAGCTGGCACCAGAGGCATTGCTCTCAAAGCCAGCCTGTGCTTGGCAGAAGGGCACACGGCACAAACACACTCAAGTTTGTACTGGAGATTTTAGCTCCCAGAAGCCTGAAATGAAATACATTTGCCACTTGCACTGAAAAAAAAAATCTACTTATAGAAACCAGATCAAGTTGGTAATCTGAGGACCCAGGAATGAAATATCTTAGAAATCAAATACATGGAGATTGAATTGCTGCGATGGCTTGACCTGAGACAAGAGGAAAAGCTTCCTGGACAGCCCCTCCCCTGGGGATCAACTCTAGGCTCCTCTCACCTCCTGGCGGTTCCTAAAGGAGAGAAAAACATAACAAGAATTTGCAAGCTCTTCTGTAGCAGGTAGAAGCGCCATTCTGGGCTTTCTTGAGGCCACCTTGGGCTCTGAGTCAGCTCTGGGTCCCCAGGGAGAGACTACGTGCAACGTTGAAGCTGCCTGACCTCCACTGCGGCTGCCCCGGCCTCGCCCTCTGTCTAGAGGTCTCAGTGTCTGGGAGACAATACAGTCAGACAAAATGTCTGTCTTTGGAATGTTGGCTCAGACACCAAGATCTTCATTATTATTATTATTTCATTTTGTGACATAGTTTCATAGGCTCTCAAACTGAGCGGTAGCCAAAGTCTCCACATTGAACCCAGGTTGAATTCTACGAGGGAAACCTCTTCCTGGCTCTTACAAGGCATCCAGGCCATTGCCTCTCCCTCCATCCTGCCCTGTGAGGGGTCCCGGGAGCTCCAGCACAGCTCAGTTTCTTTGGTGCCAGCAAGCTGAGTTGGGTACTTGCCCTCCCTGTGCCCACTGGTGTGGCTCTCTGCCTTGGGGGGCAGGCCGAGGAGCGCTGCAGAGTCCTGGCCCTCCCAGTTCCACTCCCATCTCACGTCAGCAAGATGGCATGTGTGGGGGATACCCTCAGAAAGCATAGCCCTACCCATCCTCCTGGGTGGGGGGCAGGGGGCCACCCAGCACACTGTCCAGCACCCTGCTGTTTCTGGTTTGAAAGCTCAGGCTAATGTCCGCGGAACTGTTCCTGCTGCATCCCCCCTGTCTCCCGCTCCCTGGAAGGCAGGGGTGGGAGGGGGCTGGGGGGAGAGCGGGAGCCCAGGCCCAGCTGGTCCCAGCAGCCTAGTCCCCACCTCCCACTGCCGCACGGGATGATGTGCACAGTCCCTCCTGCACCTGGATGTCGTTACAGGGCTGGCGTCCATGTGAGCAGAGCCCATTCGGTCGTTTGTCAGTACAGACAGAGGCACGCTGAGCCGATTTACAGGAGCAGGCACATGGAGCAGAGGAGGGGCTTGGACAAGGTCTGGATCATCCTGTGACCTGCGCAATCCATTCCGGGTTTTTGTTTGTTATTTGCTTTCTTGCCGTCCTCTGAAGAATGTCTCAGTGCAGATTTCGTAAATCCATGCCGTGTTTTCATCTATTAAAAATGAAGTGTCATGTATTTCAACAAGACAGAGAGGAAAGGTGTGGGATGCCTAGAAAGGAAATCGGCCATTCCTAATGTTTAGGTTACTGCTCCCCTGCGGGAGGCAGAGAGGGAGCAGCCTTCTGTACCTTGGGCTTCCGCCACCCTCGACAGCTGCCCAGGTCACCCTTTCTGCCGATGACTCGCAGTGACCGCTGGGACCTGCTTGCAGCTTGTTGAGGGGTTCCGTGGCAGTGAGTGTTTGGGGTTTGCAGTCTCCCCCAGCTCCATGCTAGCAGCCTCGTGCACCCCACCTGCCAGCACTTGTAAAGACACCCCAGGTAGGCAGGTGTTTTTCCACAGCTGCGACCACACCCAGAGCCATCCGGGGCTTTCCTGGTCTCTGTCCTTGGGACAGCGATTGCTGTTATTGCTCAGAGGAGGTGGTTCACCCAGAGCAAGTTCACCTGGCCAGTGACAATGACTGGGATGCTGGGGCTGGGCTGGGGTCGGGATTGGGTAAAGGTTGGCTAAAGAGGGCTAAAGGTGGGTGTGTGAAAGAAAAAGTTGTGTTCATACGGAGTGTGCCCTGGCCCTGGAGGTCTTGGCCGGTAGGGAAAGCTCTCATCTACTAGTTCAGTCCATAAATGCTGGCAATGACCAGGACTAGGCCAGGTAAAAAATCAGGATCTGGGGACTCCATTCGGGTTTCAGGTGTGGACAGCAGAGCCCTAAGCACTTGAGCCGTGAGCTGCTGCTTCCCAGGGTCTGTGTCAGCAGGGGCTGGAACTGGAAGCTGGGAACTGACAATGCACTTCAAATCCAAGATGTGGACATCACCAGCATCCTAACCAAGTGCCAGATGCCTGCTCCAGGCTTTGGTTTCTGATCTCATGGGTGTTGGAAGGTTACACAGGGCAGCATTCACAGGGCTGGGAGCATCGCCTGGCCACACATACTTGGCACTGCAGAGCCAGTCCTGTCTCATAGTATATCTGCACCTGTGACCACTCATTCTGCTCCCCCAGGCTGGAGGACTAAGCCCCTTATTCGTTTCTGCAGGTTGCATTCTTTTTCCTCAGATTGCATCAGCCAGAAGGGAGGGCTTTAGTTTGTCTTTCCGTGGGATCCGCGCAGCAACGCGTAGCACTTGTAACGTCAGGAGAGCTGGGGGAACATGCAAGCTGAGTGGATGGCTGACAATGCTCTGAATCTGCGTGTGAGGTCCAAATTACTTCCAGGTGTGTGTCATTTCAATATCAGTCATTTGGGGAAAGGCCCACCATGTGAAATTTAGTCAACAACTATTTGTTGGGAGTTTACTGTAGGCTGTGCAGTGCCCGTGACTGACAATACTCAGGCTTGTTTAGAGGAGCAAGAACAAGTCACTGAGTGACTCACCAACGAGCCCCAAACATCACAGCTTGAAAAACATGTTTTCATTCCCGAACCATTTCCGCAGGCTGGGGAGTCAGGCTTTATGGGATCCTGCAGCCCCAGTTCTCACGAGACTGCTGACAAACTGCTGGCCAGGTCTGCGGTCATTTGAAGGCCCAGCTGGCTGAGATCCTCTTCCAGTCTCACTGCCAGGGCTATCGGAGGGACTCAGTTCCACACAGGCTCTTGAACTGAGAGCTGTGCTCAGCCTCACGTTCTTGCCATGTGGGCTTCTCTGTGAAACATTGGCAACACAGCACGTGAAAAGAGCCAGACACGATGAGTGGGCCTGAACCTCATTCACTCACACTTTTTTTGTAACAGACTTGCTGGTTGTTTTTAGGAGTCTTACTGAGGCAACAAGCTTGTTGAGAATAAGCACTTTGCTCAAGATGACACAGCTAGCGTGTATCAGGGCCCGGGTCTGACCCTGGTACCTACAGTTCTAACCTGCACAGTGTACCCCTGCTATGCCTTGTATTTCCTGCATTGTCATCAGTAGCTCTACTAGCAGAGAAAGTGGTGAAGAGTTAGCTGACCTAGGGTGTGTGTTGAAGATGTTGATAGAATCGATAGTTTGTATGTGAGAGAGGGAAAAGAAAGATTTTAAAGATGATTCTGAAGTTGGACACATGAGGAGCTGGGTGGATGGTTGCACCATTTCTGTATCTTGAGCATCATGGAAGAGGAACCGAGTTGAACAAAAAGATCAGGAGTTATATTTTGGCCACATGGCATGTGATGTTCAAGTGTATGTGTTGAGTACTCCATTGAATATGTAAGTCTGCAGTTAGGAGACAGTCAGACCAGAGGTATAGGTTGTGTATTCATCAGTCATGGATAATTATGAGAAAGGAGAGAATGACCAAAGATTGAGGGCCCTCCAGAAGAAAGGAGAGTCAAGAAGGAAGCATAGGACCCATGGGCCAGAAGGAAAATCAGTAAAGCACTGTGACTGGAAACGAAGGGAAGAGAGTGTTCAAGGAGGAAGTGATTGGCTGTGCCAAGAGCCTGATGACAGTGTGATCGCGCAGATGAGCCCAGGCAGGTGGGGGACAGATTGCAAAACAGTATGTGCAGAAAGCTTCTAACTTGGCATACACAATCTCTTCCCTTTAAAAAAAATAAGAGAAAAAAAAATTTTGTAAGACATTTGATTGTTAAGTCTATAGATCCATCTCAGTCCATGAACATGGTATACCTTTATTCTAGCTATTTCAGAAGAGGAGTTGTAGGAGAGCTGGATTATGTTGTTTCCTGTAAAGATAATGAGTTTTGTTCTGGAAGATAAGTCTTGGCACATCCTTTGGTCCAGTTGGTCTCTGAATCTCTGTTAAGGCTGGTCTCTTTTGACTTTTCCTTAGTTGTAAGCTATGACCCATGCTCTGAGTGTATGGTCCTTGATACTTAAGGTCTGACCTTTCTGGAGCCTTAATCAAATGCCCCCAGTGCTCATTAGGGTTTCCCAGTTCATAGCCCTCTTCCTCCCCAGGCCTCCTTGGGCTCTGGAAATCCCGTACTGTCAGCCTGACAGCAGCTGTGGATCTTGCTCTCCCTGAGCAGCTCTTTCCTCAGCTCATAGGGAGTCTTTCTGGAAAACCCTACATTTGGGTGCTTCCTTTCTCACAGGACCGCAGTCCCAGTGTCTTGCTGTCCAGTGCCTGCCAAAAAGTAGCCTGAGGTATCTGTGCTGGGTGTAATGGTTATCCACATCAGAAGAGCATGTCTGCTATGAATCACTCCATCATGGCTGTCATAAACATCCTTTGTTAATCTAACATTTACCGTTTCTTCCTGTTCCCCACGCCAGCTCATCGCCCTTATCAGCAACAGTTCTGCATGAGTTTGTAGTGTGACATGGTGTAGTCTTTCAGTCAGAAATAAAATCAGGTTAAATAATTTGTCCTCTGAAACGGATAGAGACTGTCAGGAAGCCTTTTCAATTGGCTGCTGTCTCAAGAGGACTCTCAGGGAAGGAATTATTGAGACAGAAAGCCCTTGGACAACCAGCTGCATTGTCGAGTCTACGGGCAGGCCCCTTGTAGGAGGTGTAGGCGGAGAGATAGAGAAGCGGGCAGAGATCCCAGAGCAGTGGTGGGGACTGGGTTTCCAGCTCAGCCCTTCTCAGAGGCGTGTGGTCCCCCAGGGTGCTCAGGTGCAGGATGAATTCCCAGCTCTGGAGGTGTTGCTGGATCTTGTCCTAGCCCCTTGAAGTCCCCAGGAATGCATTCCTTGCTCTAAGGGACAGTGAGCACGTCTTCTCTGGCTGTGGATCTGAAACAGAAAGGGAACCCATATCCCTCTCACCTGGTCCTTACAGCCTTCTCTGCTGAGAGGCACACTCCCTCATCTCCATGATCAGAATCCTAGCCCCTTGTTATAGGGAAAAGAATATAGTCCAAATGACATAGCATACTATAACATAGACAGCATAGCATCGTGTAATGTAGTGTGACAGGACAACACAGCACAAAATAACATTACAACACAGTATAGCATGAATTAGCATAATGTAACATCACAGCTTAACATAGCATGTATCTATTAACCCAAAGGACCTCCGGCATCCAAAGTATTGTGTTAGAGATGCAGGTCTGACGTTGTGTACAGTGGGTTAAGCAGTTGCCCGTGACAATGGAATTCCATACTGCAGTACTGATTTGAGTCCAGGTTACTTTGCGTCTGATCCAGCTCCCTGCTAATGTGCCTGGGAAAGTGGCAGAAGATGCTCAAGTAATCTGGCCCCTGACACCCACATGGGTGAGTCTCTAGAGCATTCCAGCAAAGGTTCTGGAAACACTCAGCACGGCAAATTCCCAACAGCCTTGCAGTCCCCTCTCCTGCCCCTCTAACCAGTCCAGGGGGGTCTCTGAGCTTGCTGCTGTCCTGGCACAGCCACGAACCCAGGGGGTTGCTGACTTGGAAAGGCTTACACCGTGGAACCTAGCATGGTGACCTTGTCTCTGGCCTCTCTGCATGTAGTGTGACCTTCACTGAGTCACTTCTGCCACCAGGGCCTATCCCCGAACACTCCCAATCGAACACTATGGAAGCAAAAAGAACAGGATTGCAGAGACTGCATGGCCCGGGGGCTAAGGGGACATTGCCTCTTCATAGTTAAACACTGTGTGAAACAGGCCAGGATGTCCGTATAGAAGGTGCTCTTCAAGTGTGAAGGGTTGGTAACACCACCTTGGCTCCCTGCGATTCAGCAGCCAGTGTCGTCCCGTGTGACAAGCATGGGCGGTAGCCTGGCCTGGCCTGCTCAGCCACACCCTCTCTGGAGTTCTGCACTTCCTCCAGCTGCCATGTGACTCTGACCTGGGATGCTGCCAGTCTCACCCAGAGCCTATCTCCCCCGAGCGGACACTGGCCATTGCGTTTCATGCTCCAGGGACCCTCTGATGCCATCCTCCACCCCCATCTCCCCCTCTTCCCACTTCAGGAAGCGTCACCCAGTCCCACTCTGAGACACGCACACTGCTGATGGCAGACCTGGGGCCAGGGCTGGTCCAAGCCCGCCCTCTGTGGGACAGGATTTCCAGCCCCTCTTTCTGGCGTGTCTCATTTTACTTTGAAACATTAGGTCTCCTTTTGATTGGGGACAGGTCCCAGGTCTACTGAGGGCCGGGTAGAGGAGCAAGCCCTAACATCTTGGAAGGAAGGGCCCAGGCCACTGGAGGCGTCCTGACAGCCAAAGCTGCATCACTGTAACCATGATTCACTTACATCCAGAGTGCCTGCTTCCCACACCTGCAGTAAATTTCAGTTTAGAATAAAGTAAGGAAATTGCTTTGCTGTATCCTTCTGTGAGAACCAAGCTGCCACTGTGCAATCTGGATTTGACATGGCTTAAAAAAAAAAAGTTCTCATTTGAAAGCGGCAGAGTGAATGTCCAGTGAGTCGCAGATGTCCTTCTGGGCACAGCTGCTTGGAGGCACACGGCCCGAGAAGCCGGCTCCTGCCGCATGCCCAGGCTGCCTGCACACCCAGCCCGGGATCGGCTGCCAGCCCCTCCTGCCTTCTCTGCTCACCGTGCCCGCCTTCCCACCGAGTCCACCCCATCCAGCATCCGCATTCCCAACAGCAATAATTGTTTAGAAACTTGCATAGAAATTGATTGAACCAGAAAATTGAAAGATTGAGAATAATTGGCAGGCAATGAGAGGAAGTGAATTCGAGTCCTGTGCTTGGCTGGTGACATCTTCGAACTCTCCTGGTTTAAAGGAATTCAGGAGCATCTTTATTTGAATAGTCTGTGTAGCACTCAAAGTAAATATTAATTCCATTATGCCATAAACTTTTATTTATCATGACAGCCAGTCATAAAGTTCTCTTACTAGAATATAGCTCCTAAATTGCATATCATAGATGAGACAGAGCACACACATTGGGTTCCAACAGCAATTACCCACCATCCTTTATGCAAGCTGGTCTTAAATGTGCTTTCTAAATAGAAGTCGCAGCCTGAGCTTAAGCAGAAGATCTTCCACGGCTATTATCCATGAACCAGAGATACGAGGACGGAGTGACAGAGGAGCCGCGGCCGCAGGGCCCAGACACGGGGATCAAAGTGCACCCATACCCACAGTAGTAATTCGTCTGGAATGTCCCTTGCATATTACGGGTCTGACTTTTTAAATTACGTAAATTGCTCATTAGGAGTGCCTTGTAATTGCCTTCCTCGGTGGTATTGTGAGAAGTGTGGGTTTTAATTATTTTTTTGATTTGTGGTGTGGTTTGACTTGGTTCAGGGTGAGAGCTTGAAGATATGGATTGGCTCTAACTGTCAGCCTAAGTGAGAACAGATCACTCTGTCGGTCCAAGTCCCTGCTTTGTGTGTGAGGGGGTCTGCGCATGCTCAGAGGGGTCAGCCCTCACTGACCGCTAGCCACACAGGCCTGGGAGAGAATCCTGTGGAACCAGCTGTGCAAGGTCGTGCGAGGAAGCAGCTCTGCATCCATGGGTGGACGGGAGGGAAGCTGCCTCAGCTTGCCCACAGCGAAGACAGCAAATGCCAACATGTTCTCCTTGGAGGGTGGGGCAGGCACACGGGGTGCTGCGGGGGGGTCAGGGTGCACCTGGGGGCATCAGCCGCCTTGCTGCTATCCCCTACAGCCCAGAGGCCCTGGTCTGCCAGGCTGTGTCTGTAGGCACACTGTTCTGAGCTGCAGTTCAGGCTACCAGCTTCCCCCGGGCCCCAGGGCCCAGCCCCTGTCATCTGGCCCGGGGAATTAATGAATTAGGAGACCAGAGCCGTGGCTCCGGGGGTAAACTTACAGGACCTGTGTGGGCTCTTCTTCAGCCACTGATGAATAAAAACTCGATCAGGATGCCAGTCCTTGAAAGGCAGCTAGTTTAGGGCTCATTTTTAGAAAGACGGGCGATTTCTTTCTGCAGGATAAAATTGCGCATTTGTCAATACAGCAATAGCATCAACTGTTTTCTCTTGAGGGGTCTCTTGGCTGAATTATTTTCCATCAGAAGCCTTTCTGTTTGAAGACGCTGGTGTGGGCTCCTCTGTGCATCTGGCTCGTCAAGAGGGCCCCTCCCCAGTCCTCCCGAGTCCCGCTTGCCTTCTCCTCAGGCTCAGAGGAGCGGATGGCCTCATCAGAAAGCCCTCTGCCCTTTGTCCCTCTTTTCATCACTCCGGAAGGAGGTGACATTCTGTCCCAGGCCAGATTTCAATATGGGCTGCCAGTGGTGGCTGTCATGAAGCAACTACTGGTTGTGCCTCTGTAAATTTTTACACGCTGCTAAATTACTAACATGCAGCACGGAGAGTGATGCACCTGTAAGATCTGCAGTTCTGAGCTTCGCGCAGGCACAGCAGGTGCCGTCAGTGGGGAGTGGGGTGCGGGACTTGCCCTTCTCCGTGACGACTGCTTCATGCTCCTCCCCACCCCGCAAGTCCCTCAGTGAATGTCTTACTCCTCAAGGGAGACCTTCAGGGAGTCCCTCCCAGGTGCTGGGCTTCCTGGTTGGTGCCTACGGCTTTTTCAGTCTCATGGGTTGAATGAACTTGATTTAGTATTACCCACCGCGTCTGAGTCCTGGGCCAGGCCAAATTAGTCTCAGGAGATGCAGACTGCCAAATCTTGGCAGGTGCAGGGGAACAGGAGGGGAAGGTGGCCCGGTGCTGGGGAAGGGCGAAGAAGCCATCCTGCGACATAGCTGGGTGTCGACCCCTCGCCTACACGTGGAGGTGGACCCGTGGCCTGCCCCCGGGTGCTCTGGGGAGTGTTCAGTGAGTCGCTATGCGAACACACAGATATAAGATCCAGTGGAGGCTAGCTGTGACAGCATTGTCATCATTGCCCGATTTCTGCCTGGCTGCTGCCCAGGGACTGAGGTAGTGTCTCGCACGCTCTCCTGTGTGCTAAAGGGCCTGGCTGCCTCACCACAAGGTTTGGATTAAAGAAACATGGCACCTTCTCTAAAACAGAGATATCTTAGCTTTCCTTGGACATCGAAAATAATCTATTATAAAGGTGTAAACAGTATTAACGTGTGTAAAGGAAAGGTCCCCTTACACTCAGTGTAGACAAATGTACATATTTTTATGCATTGATGCTATCTTATATGAGGGTGCTGTGTAATGTTTGTGTAAAATGAAGTTCAAAGATGATACAGAATTTCCATAAATTTTACCCCCTTTTGTGTGCCCCACATAGTTGTAACCACGGCTGTATTATGGATGAGATTCTACGTTGCACAATGCCTTGCAACAGCCGTGAGGTTGCCCAGTGCCCTATCCTGCCCTCTTGTTGGACACTTCCATCATTTTCACAATTTGCTTCTTTTCCGTGTTTCATTCATTGGCAGGTGTTCATGGAACAGCTGCTAGCATGCACCGTTCCAGGTGCTGGAGCTGTGGGTGTTCCAGGTGGCCACATGTTCCAGAAGGGATGAGAACTGGTATAGGTCAGGTGATGGTGAGGGGCGGGAAAGCAGAGGAAGCCATGGAGGGCGGAGGAGGGGTCAGGGAGAGCCGTCACGAGGAGCCACGGGAGCAGGGAGGAAGGAGCAGGGAACAGGGGAAGCCAGTTATGACAGCAAGTCTGTGGCTTGGAGATATTGGGAAGCTTGAAAGGTTATATGAAGTGAAACAGGTCAAACACACACAGGTACATGTAACATGTGCACGTGTGTGTGTATGCATAGTCATACTTCTGTGAGCTGTCCAAGAGTAAGAAAATGCACAGAGGTGAGGACAGGGGCCCCTAGGGTTTGGAGAGAGACTGGGAGGTTACAGCTTAGCAGTCACAGAGGTCCTGTTTGGGCTGATGAGGACATTTTGAAAGCATGATGGCTATGGCTGCACAGTGTGAATATCTGTCATGCCACTTACAGTGCACTTGAAAATGGATATTAGTCGGCTCTCCAGGACTGAACTTAGCATGGAGAATGTTTTGTAAGTGGAGTTGCACGGTGAGGAAGGTTCTAAGAAGCTCTTCTCCTTCAGCTCAGCACTGTGGCAATTCCACCACGGCTCTCCAGGAGCGTTCCCCTGCGTGTTCCTCCTGGTGTCTGTAGCCACGCTCTGGGAAGATCAGTGTGGGATGATAGCAGACACAGCTCCCGCCAGCAGCTGTGCATATTTTGACATAAACAGTTTACTTTTCTCCAGGAGAAATCTCCAGAAAAGGGGTTGTTGCATTTTATCATTATATAGTACATACATGGTTGGCTCTGCAAGAAAATACCAAAGCCCAGGCCAATGGAGCTTCTGTCCTGAGCAGGAGTGTATATTTTAGGCAAAAAGGAAAACCCAATAGGAAGAGGAGATACAAGATCCTTGATGCCACCGACCAGGAGAGCCTGGAGTTGAAGCCTACCCCTCGGGCACGTGTTTCTGTTCATGTGTTTGTGTGTATGCTTCTGTTGGTGTGTTTATGTGTGTGTCTCTATTGTGTATTTCTGTGTGTCTGTGTTAGGGTGTGTGTGTGTGTCTGTTGGGGTGTGTGTGTTGATGTGTGTCTGTGTTACGGTGTGTGTGTGTGTGTCTGTTGCGGTGTTTATGTGTGTCTGTTGGGGTGTGTGTGTTGATGCGTGCATGTGTTAGGGTGTGTGTGTGTGTCTGTTGCAGTGTTTATGTGTGTGTCTGTTGGGGTGTGTGTGTGTCTGTTGCGGTGTTTATGTGTGTCTCTGTTGGGGTGTGTGTGTTGATGCGTGTCTGTGTTTATTGCAGCCGGTAGGTGCTGGCCTCTCCTTGTGATGTCAGTGTATGTTATTCATGGTCAGGGATGCTGACCAACTCCCCTGAGCTTGTCCATTTCTGTGTCCTGTGACTGTGTGCTTAAGTTTTTTCCCACTTTTATTGGATTGTTGGTTTTCTTCTTTTTGAGTCAGGTGTGTCATCTGCTGGTATTTTAAACCCAACTTTAACCTGCCTTTTCATGGTCTTTGGAATGTCTGTCATAAAACAAAAGTTTTAAACCTTTGACCACACCTAGTGTCATTGTTTCTTTTATGGATTCCATTCTATTGGTATTTCCAGCAGCTCAGCTGCCCTTGCACCCGCAGATATACTTTTGTGTGCACTCTCTCCTGAAAATGATACACTTTTATATTACAATTAGACCCACACAGCTTTGAGGTAGTTTTGATATAAAGTTTGAGGTGTGGGACTGATGCTCTGCTGAGAAGGCCAACTGCCCGTGTTTGTAGAGTCCTTTTGGAATGTCTCTTCTGTACCATGTATCTGGTTGCCTATCAAATCACCAATGCCAGAGTGCTTTAATGATGCTTAGGTAAGTATGAAAGGTAGATGGTCTCATTTCTCTAACTTTCTTCTTTTTCAAAATTGCTTGGGCTCTTCCAGTTCCTTGGCCTGGTGATAAATGTATTTTTGAATCAGCTTGTTTGTAGCTGTAGGATGAATCATGTTTACATTTTGATTGGTATTGTGTTGTATCTATAGATCACTTGTGGGGAAATTGGAACTTTTTACTATGCTGTGTCTTCTGATACGTGATCACAGTATATCTGTCCATTTAGGTAGGTCTGTAAGTGTTTGCTTCATATATTTTGAAAGACATTTAAGATTAAGTGTTGCCCTTTCATTATTATTTAATACATATTTCTTTGTCCCTTGGTAATATTTATTTTTTGTTTGATAGTCTACCTTGCCTGATAGTATTTTAACCACTCAAACCTTTTTATCTTGGTGTTTGCATGATATGTCTTTTTCCATCCTTTTACTTAAAAAAAAAAAAAAGATTTGTTTATTTGAAAGCAGAGTGACATAGAGGGAGAGATGCAAAGAGAAAGTGATCTTTTTTTAATTTGCCACCTGGATGACCACAGGGGCCCAGCTCTGGGTCAGACTGAAGCCAGGAGCCTGGAACTCCATCTAGGTCATCTGCAAATGTGACAGGGGCACAAGGACTTGGGCCATCTTCTGCTGCTTTCCCAGGTGTGTCAGTAGGGAGCTGGATCAGAAGTGGAGCAGCCGGGACTCGAACCAGCACTCTGGAGTGGGATACCAGCATTGTAAGCAATGGCTTACTCAATCTGCTGCACTTGTAATGGCAGGCCGCAGCATTTTACTTTCAACCGACATGTATCATCATATCTGGAATGAATTTTCTTATAGGCAGCATACAGTTGGGTTCTTTTCAATTATGTATTTGAGAGGCAGAGAGCTACACAGAGAGGAGGAGAGGAAGAGAGAGAGTGAGACAGAGAGAGGAAGAGAGAGAGAAGATTCCATCTGCTGTTTCGTTCCTTGTATGGCAGCGATGGCCTACAAGGGTGACAAGCAGCCATCGTTGTTTTCTCCCGATCTTCATGGGCAGGAGCCTGGAGTTAGGCACCATGGCTGGGAATCCAGCCTAGGTACCTGGATGTGGGACACAGGTGTCTTCACTGGTAGACTGCATTCTTGCTCCCAGTTGGGTCATTTTTATTACACATTGTTTAATGTGTCTTATTTAAGTCATTTATATTTAATGTAGTTATGGATGTGTTTTATTATTTGTATACTTTTGCTTTCTCTGATTTTCTTGCTTTCTTCTTTTATGCCTCCTCGGTGCAGTTTGAGCATTTCTTACAAATTCTATGTATCTAGTGTGGCTTTAACTCTCTCTCTCTCTTTGTATATTATTTTAGTAGTTGCTTTGTGGATTATGATATGCATTCTTAATCTATTTCGAATCAGTGCTTAACAGCTTCAAGTGGAAATAGAAGCCCCTCCACCATATAAATCCCTTTTTACTGCCTCCTTATGTTTTTGAACTTTTATATATTGCATCTACATTTTGCTTTCAACTATGAACATACATTACAGGACCCGCGAGAAGAATATATTTTGTTTACCCAAGTGTTTATTGGTTCTGTCGTGACCGCCACATCCCTGATGCTTTAGTTTTCCTCATTTTCTTTCGCTCTGAAGAATTCCTCCTGTGGGCAAACCTGCCGGCAACGAATTCTGCTAGTGTTCCTTCGGATGACGCTGTCTTTGTTTCACCTTACTTCCCAGCGGCTATTTTTCGCTGGAACTAGGAGCCTGAGTTGGCGGCACTTCTTTTTGATTTTTTTTTTTAATCACTGAACATCCATCATTTCCATTCTCTCCAGTTGCTATGGCTTCTGAAGAGAGCCTTGCACCCATTCCAATGATTGTTCCGCTATCGAAGGAGTCCACACTTTGTTTTTACTGTAAAAGAACAGATAGGTGACAGGTTGTTTTGTCTCTGCCACAACCACCTCACTCAAGCATCTTATCGCTTGAGCAGTCCTAGGTAACGTGTGAAGAAATGACTGCAGTGTTGTGCCTGCAAAGCTTTCTTTGCTGAGATGCCCACAGCGTGCCAGCCTCCTTCCTGGAAGGAAGCTGCCGCTGCCCCTGCCTGCCTCCAGTTGTTTTTCATTATCTTCAGTTCTCAGCAGTTAAGACCGTCTCAGGTTTATCCTACTTGGAGTCCGCTACACTTTCAAAATCTCAGTTTACGTCGCTTGCCAAGCTGGGGGAATTTTCCTCGGGTTTTTTTCTGCACCCACAACCCTCCTCGCCCTTCCCGGTTAACCCTTCCATTCCACAGTGCTGGGGGCTCTGCTCCTTTTTCTGTTTCTTCGGATTGGGTGCGAGCTATCTTCTCTTCTGCGTACTCGCTCTGTTTGCTGCCATCTCCAGGTTGATGTAGCCCACCTAGTGCTTTCTCCGCCTGGGTGATGATCATTTTCATTCCAAAATTTCCAGTTGGTTTTCCCTCATATTCTCTATTTGTTTTCTGAGATTTCTTCCCTTTCCATTTGTTTGAAGAGTGTTTAGCCTTGCTTCTTGGAACATAATAACTGCTGTGAAGTCCCTGCCAAATCATTTCACCATTTGTGTATCTTATTCTATGAAAACTGAGACTTTTCCACTTTGTAGCATGCCAGCTAATTTTGGATTGTGTTCCTGTGCTTTTTTGAATAATATCTCCCAACACTCTGGGTCCTGCTGACATCAGAAGGAGAATGTGGGTGTTTTAATTTTAGCAGGAGCTAGTCCAGTTGAGTTTAGGCTGAATTTGCGATCAGAAGCCTGTTACCGCCAGTGGCCAGCCTGTGACGCGGCCGCTGCATGCCCCACACGCTGGTGCTGTCTCTGCTGGGTGTGCAGGAGCAGTTCCAGGTGTGCATTCTGGGGGTGAGCCACAAGTTCGCCAGCAAGTTTAGGAAGATTCTCCCTCTCCCTGCTGCCTGAGCCCCAGCTGTCTGCCTGCAGGCCAGAATGCTGAAATTTCAGTAATCTTGTTCTGTTGCGCAGACTCCATAGCCACAGCTACATCCGGAGCTGCAACACTAAATCAGAGAGAGGGGGAGGAAGAGAGAGAGAGAGAGAGAGAGAGAGAGAGAGAGAGAGAGAGCCCACAGGGGCCTTCCTGCTGGCGATACAGCTCCAGTTCTTGGGTGCTTCCACTTGTAGGCTTAGCCACTTGCCTCTCCCCACCCTTGGCGTCGTCACTTCAGAGTTACCTAGGGGCCGCTCTGAGGATAAACAGAAACCCATGCTGAAGTTGGGGCTTTCCTTCTGCTTCTACCCCAAGTGTCGGGGACCTCCTGTTGCTCCAAGTGACGACCAAACGCTGCTCCCATCAGGTACCCTGACCTGACTGGGCCATGAGGGGATCTGGGATCTTACCAATCTGCAATCTGAAGGACTTGGTGAAGGGTGGTATTTCTGGCTGGAATGAGTTTTGCCTGAACCAGTGAGGTCCACAGGCAGAGAGACAAAGACTGTGTTGGCAAGCTCTCCTGGAACCAGCCAACAGAAGTCAGCAGCTGCAGGATGTTACAATGTTACAAGTCAGCTCCCTTCCTCTGACACCTGCCCACATCCGTTCCCTGCACCTGCCAGTGAATCCTAGCCATTCTCTCAGCTGGTCCACAAACGCAGCTTCTTTGTTCCACACGGAGCTTGTTAGCCTCACATCTTGGGGGCGTACACTCACTCTCCTCTTTGATGAACTGCACTCCGGCAGCTGTGGCTGAGACCTCTCTCCACGTCTTCCTACAGCCTTGGGAGGCCTTCATGCCTTGCTCAGTCCTTCCTGCCTGACACTGTGAAAAGAGATTAGAGGCCATTTTTGGACGTCAAACCTAGAGTCTGATTCGTTCCCCTATGTTCTCCTTAGTATTAGAGAGTGATTTCCTAAAGAAAGGGGCCATGCTCATCCAATATACTGAAGCCAAAATCTGGGTAGGTTTATTTTTAAAAGTATCCTCGGTAATCTTAGATACCGTTATCACTTTGACCCGGCATACCGGGAAGGGGATGGTAGGAAGACAGGTTGGGAAAATAGTCTACCTCATTGTGGACACTGACCACCCTCAGTTAGCAGTTGGGAAGCAGGGCCAAGGGCAGAGAGGGCTGGTGGAGGCATAGAGGGCCACTCTGGTGCATGGGCAACATGTTTTGAAGGCATTTTTGCATCAGATTGAGCAGAATGGCCTGGAAGGGATCCATACGCACGGGCTAGACAGGATGGCGTTCCTGGCAAGTTTTTAAAAGACAGGGGTCTGCTTGCACAAGGTGCTGTGCTCCAGGCCAGAGTGCTCAAGTCTGTTCCCACCCGTGTGTGCCAGTCATTCAAACCCGTGGAGGCAGAGACCTCCAATTAGTGGTGTCCCCATAACAGCTCCTGCCTTCATCGGTGTTGAGTGGACACACCTGTGACTGAGTTAAGAACACTGCTCCCAGTGATGGACAAGAAGGGTTCTTGGGTCCTTGGGCCTTAAGCTTGCCATGTGGATGCTCTCAGTGTGTAGCCCTTTCCCAGTGCTCTCTGGGGAGCCAGCGCTGCATTTGGCATCTGTGTTGCTGTCCAAGCTCCTGAATCACCACTTCTAGCTGGGCCTTACTGCTTCTCATCCTGGAAGCCAAGTGTCTCTAAGCAAGCCAAGAGGCTGTGATGGCAGAGGGAAAGATTGGGAGCCATGGGGGGAAATGTTGTGCTTTTAAATTGTTATGCAGCAAATGGATCCATAACTTCAGTTGCACAGTTGGGAGGTTTTGGCAGCCGGTCAGGCATAGATCTCTCCCTGTGGGGCATAACTTTCTCCCTGCAGCTCTGTGTCCCTGGGACTCGATTTCACATGTGCTTCAAGAGAACCAAAAGCACTTTGCTGTCCATCTGCAGCCTGGAAGTACCAGAGGCTGACCGCCACAGAATCACGCTCTCCTTCCAGGTCCCGACAGAATCCTGAAAGTTGTAATCATCCCGAGACTGTCCGGCTGAGAGGCAGACATGACCTTGACACACCGACAAGAGAAGTGATTAGATTCAGAGAAAGAGTGCAAAGGGATGAGGATGTTGCAAAGGGTTTGGACTCCAGGGTCGGTGATGGGTGTCAGGGAACACGGAGAGCGAGTGAGAACATGCTTGAAGGTTCAATTTCATTGCTCCTTCTCCTGGAAAGCAATTGACAGCTGCTGACATTCAGAGCAGTGCTGGGACCAAGGTTCATGTCGGATCTACCCACAGCTCTGAGGACTCCAGGTGCTGGGGTGGGGGTGGTGAGGGCATGGAGGCAGAAACACATTGCCTCTGTCAGCAGCTCAGAACAATTGGCCTGGCTCGTGCGCAGGGGAGGCAGAATTGTGTGAGACCCAGAGATTAGATGGGGAGGAAGCCAGCTGCTGTCTCTGCTCCCCCCGCCCCCACAGCTGACCCCGTGGGCTCTGGGAAGAGTGGAGTTTGGGAAGCTTGGCTTTCACTCAGTTGAGCACTTCACAGCTGGACCAACGTAGACAGCTCCCTCAACCTTCCTGGTTCTCGCCTGCCAGATGGAGGCGCTGCTGAGGCTGAGCTGACAAAGGACCACCACTTGGGCACCTGAAACAGTAGAAATTATTGCCTCCTGGCCCTGAAGACCAGGAATAGAAGAGCAGGCCTAAGCAACAGCCTGGAGCTGAAGGCTCTGGGCGATGGGGGTCTTCCTGCCCCTTCCGTTTCTGGTGGCCGCCACCATTCTTGGCAGTCACTGGCTTGTAAACACATAACTCCAGTCTGGTGCTCTCCTCCCCGTGGTGTTCACAGAACCCTCTTCTAGGCACATCTGTCATTGGATTTAAGGGCCTGTCTAGTCCTTTACGACCTTATCCCATTTATACCTATAAGACCACGATTGAAATTTAGGTGCGTGTGGGGTTTTGGGTGGTACTGTTCAACCATGGACAGTGATCTTAAATATTAACTGAGAAACAGCTGCTGTGGTGCTGCAGGTTAGCCTGCTGCCTGTGGTGCCACCATCCTGTATAGGAATGCTGGTTCAAGTTCTGGCCACTTTGCTTCTAGTTTACGTTCCTGCTAACGAGCCTGAACAGAGGACAGTAACCAAACACTTGAACTCCGGCCATCCTTCTAGGAGACCAAGATGGAGTTCCTGGTTTCTGCCTTTGGCCTGGTCAGACCTGGGTGTTGCAACCATTTGGGGCATGAGCTAGTGGATAAAAGAGCTCTCTTTCTCATGCCAGTAAATAAATCTTTACAATGATTAAGTACTCTGTCGCTTAGCACTCTGTCTGATGCCAGGTGTGTATTGCTGTTCCCCACCCATCTACTGAGTCTTTGTTGTAGTGTCGTTCCCAGAGGGAGCAGCAGTTCTGCTCATTGCCTTAGTTGTGGATGTTCACGTGCTGGGCATTCTGCCAGGCTGGGCATTTGCCAGGGCAATGCAGAAATGAAAGGCTTGGCCTGTGGCTTCAAGGAGCTCAGGAGCTGGAGGCGGCAAACACGTAACTGACAACCATGGTGGGAGGACGTGTGCTCATGCGCGTGCCAGGGGTATGGGGGGCAGATGCTCCAAGGCCTCCTAGGAGAAGTCAGGGCCCCACAGCCGAGAGTGCAGCATCATGTGGAGGAGCTGGCAGAGGGGCAGGAGTATCCATTTGCCACTTGGCATCTGGGTGGTGGGAGGGCTGGTGAGGGAGGAGGGGACAGGTTCTGGCCCGTCACAGGGTGAGGAAATGGAGAGAAACTTGTGAGACACACGGACATTATTCTGGAATATGGTGGGAGAGGGCAGGGAACAGCCCTTCTCAGGGACCGATACTGCGTGAGGGGCACAGGGAAGCAGGACTGGGACCAGGAAGGGAGGGTTGGCATCAGATCAGGTAGGGAGTGGGATCCCAAAGAGCTACTGGCCCCACTAAGGCTAACCTCGTTGTGGTCATCCCCTTGGCTCTGGGCACAGCTGAGTCTGGGACAGGGCCTTGGAGTGGCTGGATGTGGCTGACCCTGGCTCTGGGCACAGCCGAGTCTGGGATGGGGCCTCAGAGTGGTTGGACATGGCTGTTAGCCATGTTAGCTGTGACTGTTCTTGGCTATAGGTACAGCTGAGTCTGCAATGGGGCCTCAGAGTAGCTGGGTGTGGGTGCCCTTAGCTCTGGGCACAGCTGAGTCTGGGATGGGGCCTCAGAGTGGTTGGGCATGGCTGTGGCTGTGGCTGATGAAAGGTTGAGTCCTTAGCCCCACTGTGTCCCTGAGAAGTCGCTGCACCTCTCTGCAACTCCGTGTCCCCATCTGCATGGTGGGTATGAAGATGGTGTTGCTGTCGGGTTACATACAGACAGGTGTGACTGTCATGGGTGGCTGGTGCTGCTGTCTGAGCAGAAGGCCACCAAAGGGGTCTCAGAAGGACCTGGGCAGAGGCCCTGTCAGAGCTGTCAGCAATGCCTGACACTTTGTGCCACATTAAGACAAGGTAGCAAAGGGCCTGGGAGTGGGTGAATTGAACAGTCTGCATGGTGTGCATCCTATGAGCTCAGGCCAGGTCAGCGACAGTTTCACTGGAGCATCCCAAGTGGGGCAGAGCAGGACCAAGGGCAGAGGGCAGAGAGGTTGCAGCCACTTTGAGGCTCTTTGCAAGAGTGACATTCTTCGATGGCTGAAGAGAGAACCATTGCTGCCTGGAGCTCTGTGTGGTTGAGTTCCCACATCCCTGCCCTGCCCAGTTCTTGATCCTTTGACTCCACAGGAAGCTGTAGTAATTGTGTTCCAGGAGGCCTTCCCACCACCAAGTCCCTGGCAGACATGATGCCATGGACCTTCCTAAGGGTCACTGAAGGATGGGGACAGAAGAAGCACAGGGTAATGGGCATGGATTTGGTGGGCCAGCCTGAAGCAAGTGGGAGTTAGAGGAGTGGGGAAGAAGTTGTACTGCAGAGCAGATGTCAGATCCAGTATGCCCAGGCAGTGCCAGGGAAGTCTTGCCACTCAGAGGACAAGCCCACGGTCTCCTAAGCTAGGCAGAAATCACACTTTTCCACTGGTCATTCGGACATGGCACCATGCAATGCCAGGTGGCACACGTTGCTTCTAAAGCCGGTCCATCACGGCATCGCTGGAGTTTGGTGGATCTGCTCACTGAAGAGTGTTGGGGGGTCTTGTTCAGGTGGCTGTTGACTTTTCATGAACAGAACATGGCATGGGGTGACTTAGGAGGTGGGGCCTGAGGTGGAGGAGCAAAGGGCAGTGTGGGTTTCACAACCGTTTTGGGGGGGGATTATATATGCTTACCCTGGTTACAGAAAAATGCAATGTGACCAGAGCTAAGTAGTATTGATTTTCCTCCTCCATTTTGGTATTAAATGAATCACAGTCAGAGAGAACCTTGACTATATTAATGGGGTTTCCTCAGATGACTGCTCAGCCAAGAGAGCGACCAAATTGGAGTTCCGTGGAAGAGGATTATTGGATGTGACAAATGGGAGGGGAGGAAGGTTTTTCCTCAGCTATTTTTGGGGGATTACATAAAATATCGTGCAAAGGGAGAGCCCATCTCCTCTGCAACCGGGTGATCAGATCGTTCTCCCACAGTGCAGGGCCACACCTGCTAGCAGCGAGCACCGGCTTCCGGAGCCTCGTGACTTGTTTGCTGCTGTGCCCCAAAAAATCTGCCGCGGGGGCCTCGGGGGACAGTCAGTGACTGAATGCATGGTGACAAGTGACCACGCACCCAGTGGGGAACACTGGGAAAGTAAGATGGAGTATGAAGCCGTGCGTGCAGCGCAAATGGAAGCGGACAGCTGAGGAGTTTTGGAGAGCTTGTCAGTCTGTTCACTCAGGCAATGTTGAGTCCTTCATTCAGGCAGTCAGAATGTTTCAGGCTCCCTCCTGCTAGCGCTGGGAAGCGGTGGGAAGACTCGACATGAAGCCAACTGCGGTCCTCATCCTTAGAGGGCTTGACGTGGAGTTCTAAGGCTGTGCTCTCCTGGGGTGTATTCTCAGCACTTCCCTGATGTTTTAAGCACTATTCTAGAGCCTCTTGAGCATGTTAAGATTTCAATGTGCACACCCCTCCAAAAGAAAAAATGTTCTGTACCTAAACTGATGACACATATCTTGCTAGAGTTATAAGCCAGTTCAGACCATCTAAAAAACAACCAAGCTCAGCAAAATCATGCTTCAACACTATAAACAGCTAAATACTAAAATGAAAATAGACACGAGACAGCTGAGTAGTAATCTATAGCCATTTTGAGGTGTATAGAACCCGGTTGACTATAAACCAAAACTGAAATGTCTATGAAGAAGTCACAGGATGTGGTTAAGAACCTGCATTTTCCTATTAACATATTGGTTAATCAATACCATATCAATTAATGCCATAATGTTGTAAATTGTTGTTGATGCTATGTTGGGGCTTTTAATTGATTGGGACGATACTTTGCCAGCTTTACCTTCAGACCAGAGATGGTCGCAACAAGAAATTGTTGAACTCACTAGGGTAATAAGACACTGGACTTTATGCTTGGTAAATACTTCCAATGAAAGAACCTCAACTGAATTTGAACTGTGGAAATGCAACAAGGTGGAGAAATCCACCATGGGGAGAGGGTTTGGGGAGGGGTGGGGGGGGATCCCAGTGCCTATAACACTGTGTCACAAAATGCAATACAATTAATAAAAAAAAAAAAAAAGAAGATTTCACTCTGTGCTCTACAGCTGCTCATATGAAGTGCGGCTCACGTCTGTGTATTGACCGGCGGCCAGTGTTCTCCCAGGTTAGTTTAGGCAGCATGATAGCACATCTCTATTCTTGTGCTTTCTATAAATGCAAATGAATCATCTTCCAGTAATGAAAGCTTCGTTCTGTCCCTTCTGATCTTCATTTCCGTGGTTGCCTTTTCTTGCTTTATCACGCTGGTAAGGATCTCCAGTGTTCTATTGGCTAGAAATGGTGGCTGTGGGCATCCCACTTCACCTTCAGTTATCACGTGTGCTGGGTATTTTGTTGGGATGCATTGCTTCTTGCATCATCTTTACTCGTGACACTTGCTGTAGAGTTTGGCATGTATTCTCTACCAGATGAAGGACACTTCTCCTCTAGTTCCAGTTTTCTCCGAGATTTTGTTTGTGTTGTTGTAAAGGAATCACTTCTTCCAGATGGGTGACAGGCTGTTCTGGCTGAGACATAGCAGGCATTACAGCAGCTGCCATGTACTGAAGCTGGCAGGGTGAGTGGTCAGGCGGCTACTCAGCTGAGCTTGCAGTGGTCTGCACTCCTTAGCACCCATTTGCTGCACCGATGACTAAAGTGAGGATACCCGCCCCGCTTCCGTTGAGTTCTTGAGAGTGGTGCTCAGTTCTGTCTTCTCCCTGGGGTGTGCTGCTGTGTGTCCACATTCCAGAGTGAGGAGAGGGCTCACTCCAGAGGATCCCCCTTCCCTTTCCCCATGGAACTCCACAGGATTCCAATAGGGATGGGTCAACTGCCAACTGAGCTCATTAGGCTCATTTGAGGACAGCGGACGGGTAGCTGGCTAGACCCACAGACACAGTGGCCCCACTGGACATGGACTTGGCATCCCACTCCAGTGATTACAAGTCCCTGCTCTAACAACAGAACCACTTGGACACGTAGATCTCTGGGACTGTGTGATCAATTGTCCTCAACTTAGCGGGGTGTACCCTGATGTGCAGATGAAGAAATAAATGGCAGAAAGCCCTTTGGGGAAGGAAAGGCAGGGAGGGGGGTTCATCCCAGTGTATGCAAGTGAAGGGTTTTCAAAAAATCATGGAAATTGATATTGCAAACACACACATACAACCAACTATGCATGGATTTCATCCCAAATAAAATTGTCTTTTCAAAAATGTTATTTATGACCTGGGCATAGTAGTCTAGTAGCTAAAGTCCTCATCTTGCATGTGCCAGAATCCCATAAAGGCACTGGTTCATGTCCCAGCTGCTCCACTTCCCTTCCAGCTCGCTGCTTATGGCCTGAGAACATAGCAGAGAACAGCCCAAAGCTTTGGGACCCTGCACCTTCCTGGGAGATCTGGGAGAAGATCCTGGCTCCTGGCTTCTTCTGATCAGCTCATCTCCAGCCATTGAGGCCACTTGGGGAGTGAACCAGCAGATGGAAGATCTTTTTCTCTGTCTCTCCTTCTCTCTGTAAATCTAACTTTCCGATAAAAATAAGTAAATCTTTTAAAAATTAAAAAACACAGATGTTATTTAGATATATCAAAGAGGGGGATGTTGATTAATCTTTCATCCTTTGGTTCACTCCCCAAATAGCTACAACAGCCAGGTCTAGGTTAGGTGCAGGCAACTCCATCTCCAACCCCATAGGCCATCTTCTGCTGCTTTTCCAGGCACATTAGCAGGAAGCTGAATTAGAAATCAACCTCTGGTGTCAGGCATCATGACCTCTGTCCTCTGCTGGGCAAGTGGCCACTGCTGCTGCTTTGGGCCACTATTATGCCACTGCTGCCAGCAAGGTGAGTGCTCGCCCAGCTCCTGTATCAGATCCTGGCTACCACCTGCTGGGCAGAGTCGCTGGACCCTCTTTCCATCACAGTCCTTAGGATTGTGGGGGAGAGTTTCCCTCCCTCTTCCCACAGAAGCAACTCATCAGCAGGTGTCCTGGCCGTCCGTGGTAGATCCGTTCTCTGTGACCGGTTCCCGGGCCCTTTAGCTCCTCTCTCTGCCCTCTGCCAGGACCCTCTGGTTTTTCAACTTATCTTCTTTCCTATTAGGAGCCACCCCAGGGGTTTGCACCATCTCCAGGACCCCTGCGGTGGTGTTGGCTCTCAGTGGTGTGTGTCTTCACTGTCCAGTGACATGGCCAGGCCCCCATGCCAGACAACCCCAGAGTCATCCCCATTGTCCTTGCCCATCCTGTGCTTGGGCCGGTAGTTCCCTTGGGCCTCCTGTGTCAGGTTCAGTGTATCCCCCACTGAGTTCTGCACTACATGACCCTACTTAGAGTCTGACAGGAGGGGAAGTGGAAACCTACTCTGAAATGAGGCACCCGTTACCTTGTTGGGATGTGCCAGTACTTCTAGGGAGGGGTGGGCACTCTGGCTTGGGAGATCTGGAGGGGTCTTGGTAGGCTTTTGCCCAGTTGCCTGGAGCCTGACCTCAGCATGGCATACTTTGGCTTCATGGCTTGTCACTCGCCCTCAGCTGTTTGTGTAACCTAAAAGGCAGTGATCAGCCAGCTTCAGAGAGGGACAAGTGGTAAACGTTTTGGGCTTGCCAACACTGCTGCAGCTACTCCACCTTGGTAGGGCAGCCAATATGGTATGCACACAAGGCTATGGGTTCCAGTAAAACTTTATCTTCATTCATAAAGCAGGTGACACCACCACAGAGCATTCAGTGACAGGCACTGAATCTCATCATCACTTTGGGAATTCTCAGTCACTGCTGACAGGTGCATCGGACGTGCAAGGCTGGAACCATTGTCTGCCTGTTTCCTAGCTGTGTGTGTGTGTGTTTTAAGATTTCTTTCTCCTGAGGTTCTTCTGCATCTCCCACATGAGTGTAGGGGGCCCAAGGCCTTGAACCATTCCTTGTTGCTTTCAAAGAACAGCAGCATGACACTGCGTGGAAAGTGGAGCAGCCAGGACACAAACTATTCCCCATATGGACAGCAGTGCCACAGATGGAAGATTAGCGTGACAGAGCACCACACCAGCCCCACCATTCATTCATCTTGGGACCCGCTGCTTGAGCCAATGAGGGCCCCAGCACTGTCTGCTTGCACTCTTCAGGGACTTTGGCATGAAGAGTCTTACTCCATGAATCAAATGTGGTCTTAGCCCCCCAGGTACCTGGGATTCAGCCTCAGCCTGACCCTTTTAGGCCCTAAGTCCAGTGTTATTTGGTACCCAGTTACGTGAGAGTGGAGTCAGGAAGAACTTGCACTGGGTTATCTGATTCGGTAAGTCTTGCTGGGGCCAGGCCAAAGCCCATGCAGTACGTCTGGCTCCGCATGCCTGGTCTTGGCCCACATCTGGGTCCAGCAGGATCCTGGACTATGTTCCACAGCCAGGGTGGGGGGCAGTTCCCTCCACATCCCAGTACCATGCCTCACATGCAGTGGAATTCCTGGCCATCATCATCAGCTATCAGGGAGGAAGGGGCTAGTGGGTTCACTCCAGACTTGGGTCTGTGACTAGAGAGTTCAGCCATAGCATCACAGTAACACGGGGTCTCCTGGCTCAGAAACACAAGCCCTGGGAACAAAACAGCTCTGCTCAAAGTAGAATAACATCACTCCATACAGCAGGAAGATATTAAGAGCAATCTTCAAGTCTCTGGGTTCTAAGGTTTAGCGCTTTGGAAATTCTTTCCTCTAATGGAAAAGATCTTAAACGAAGGGGAAAATGATCAATTATGAACACAACTGCAATGTCCTAATTGTTAAAAATATTAACTTTAATTATTTAGAAAACATTTAGTCACAGTTTATGTTCATCTAGGGAATGAGATCCTAAAACCTCAACATAATTAGAAATTACATTAAGTTATTAATTTAGGATTCAGGATTTTTTTTTATCAAGTTGTTACTTCAACTTCTTAATGCTTCTGCAGCCTAGAGAAAAAGTAGTTACCTGCTTGGACTTTTCAGGGAAGATTCCGGAAGGATAGAGATGCAGTAAGTGGAGGTAAGGTACTGTGCTTTCATCTCTGTGGTGGCTTTCAGAGCACATGTCCATAAAAAGGAAATCAGCTCTCCCAAAGCAAGAACCATTCAGATGCTGCAATGATCAGACTAAACCTACTGAAAGAAATAAAAGGGCTGATGGTGTGGGGTGAGGACAATAAAACGAAGGAAAAAGAGAGTCTAAAAATGTCTAAGTGTAGTTGGAAACAAAAGTATATAGAAGTCACAATGCAATAATTGAAATTGTTAAACCCACGTTGGAGGTGAGCATTGGCACGGCAGTGAAGACACTGCATCAGAGCTCCTGGACCTGTGTCCTGGCTCCAGTCCTGATTCTGTCGCCCTGGTAACACACACCCTGCGAGGCAGCAGATGATGGCTCAAGTAGTGGGTCTCCGGCACTCACGTGGGATGCCTGAATCGGTGTCCCAGCTCCTGGCTTGGGCCTGGCCCTGCGTTGCTGCTGTGGGCATTTGGGGAGCGAACCAGCATATCTGTCTTTATACCTGTAACTCAAATAAATAAATCTTAAAACTCCTTGCAAAGGAAACATTAGAAGTTGAAAGAGAGCTCTGGCAAAGTTAAAGATAAATCAGAGGACGTTAGTAATAAATCTATGCCCAAATTGTTGAATGCCATGCGATGGAAGTGAAGATGGATAAAGTAGGGAAGTGGCAACGACTGATGCTGAAATTCTTTAGAACCTCTGCATGGCAGCCACCCAATTCAAATAGTCCGCTGAGTCCCAAACAGGGAAAGCAAACACAAACCCTCACCCAGAACATACACAATGTGATGCACAGAGTTAGACAGCTGTCCATCAGAGTGACAGCCGACTCCCCACAGCAGCAATGAGTCCCAAGAGACACTGGACCAATCCTTCTGAGTGCTGAGAGGCTCTGCCCACCTGAAACAGAACAGCCTTTCAGGAACGATGAGGCTGTGAAAGTGTTTTCTGCAGCAAACCAAACCTGAGGAAGTCAGCCCCCAGCAGTGTTAGAGCCTGCAAGGCCATGGGGGCACTGAGAGTTAACCCAAACCCCCCTGCACCCGCGGATCATCCGAGAGTTAGCCCTAAATCCCCCTGCACCCGCGGATCATCTGAGAGCCCTAAACCCCCCTGCACCCGCGGATCATCCGAGAGTTAGCCCTAAACCCCACTGCACCCGCGGATCATCCAAGAGTTAGCCCTAAACCCCCCTGCACCCGCGGATCATCTAAGAGCCCTAAACCCCCCTGCACCCGCGGATCATCTGAGAGCCCTAAACCCCCCTGCACCCGCGGATCATCCAAGAGTTAGCCCTAAACCCCACTGCACCCGCGGATCATCCGAGAGTTAGCCCTAAACCCCCCTGCACCCGCGGATCATCTGAGAGCCCTAAACCCCCCTGCACCCGCGGATCATCTGAGAGCCCTAAACCCCCCTGCACCCGCGGATCATCCAAGAGTTAGCCCTAAACCCCCCTGCACCCGCGGATCATCTGAGAGCCCTAAACCCCCCTGCACCCGCGGATCATCTGAGAGCCCTAAACCCCCCTGCACCTGCGGATCATCTGAGAGCCCTAAACCCCCCTGCACCCGCGGATCATCCGAGAGTTAGCCCTAAACCCCCCTGCACCCGCGGATCATCCGAGAGTTAGCCCTAAACCCCCCTGCACCCGCGGATCATCCGAGAGTTAGCCCTAAACCCCCCTGCACCCGCGGATCATCTGAGAGTTAGCCCTAAACCCCACTGCACCCGCGGATCATCCTAGAGTTAGCCCTAAACCCCCCTGCACCCGCGGATCATCCGAGAGTTAGCCCTAAACCCCCCTGCACCCGCGGATCATCTGAAGGTTGGTGGCATGCTCACTGCTTGCCGAAGCCCCTCGTGGTCATTGCTAACTACTCTAACGATCATTGCAGGGTTTGCCAAGGATCCCTTCTGCACGTGCCCCACCCACCTCCTCAGGGTCCCCCAACAAGCAGCTTCAGAAGGGTGGGATGAAACCTGGCTTCACAAACCCTCTGACCCCCCCACTCTGTTTACCCACCTATTCAATCCCCTTAAAACCAAAGTCTTCTTTGCTGTGACTGGCTGGCTCCTGTCTTTCTTCAAATCCTAAAATCCCTGATGAACAGAACTCCCTAAAGCAGACATCTCTGGATGCAGAGGCAGACCAGGGCAGGAAGGTCTGGGACATGAGGATGGAGGGAGAGAAAAGAAGCCATGACATCCAGAATGAGCCTCAGCAGTCCCTGCTCCCATTGTTGAGGGAAATTCAAGGAGTTCCTGGAAGACACGATGGAAAGCTGACTTTATTGTGGCACAGAAACCTTTTTCTGAGATCCATGCACTTTTTTTTTTCACAATGCAGTTTCCATGAACATATTCAAGATCATTCATGAATGTCAAGCTTTTTGCATTAAAGTAAACTCCTCTCTTAGCTCTGTACTCCAGGAAGCATTTGCAGTACCCATGCAGATGTGTTCCCCACTGCCTAATCAAGGGCCTTCCCTCAGCTGTTCCCCACACCGGCTCCCAGCGTTATCAACATCCCACTCTGTGCAGGCAAGATGATGCAATTTCCAACGTGTTGAAGTAAAAGCAGCAAACCCTTCTGCATAGATTTATTACTAACAAGGGCTTGCTTGTCGCTTTGCTGTCCTTGGCAACTGTCCCAAGGAGTGATCAGTTTTACTTCCTGACTCAGTTCCTTCCATTTAGCCTCTTGTAAGCTGACTCCAAGCTGACTCTGCCTCTGGAACCCCCTACCCCCTTGCTGAATCAACTGCCAACTCTCCATCCTCCTCGAAGATGACCTGGAGTGGTCGCTCATTTCCCCCACTTGTTCTGACTTGTTCCCAGGGTGGTTCGAATGCCCATCCCACTCACAGCTGTGCCTTCTCCACCTGCTCTCCTGGCCTGTCTTTCCTCAATGAGCCTTTGGAGTGTCCTTCCTCTCTTGTTCTTTCTGAAACTTTCCAGCCACCTGCCATCTCAAGTCCTTCCCCATGGCGGGTCCACGCCCAAGCCTGATCCCTCTAAAGACAGCAGTCACATTGCACTTAGGGCCCACCCTAAGCCAGGAGACCTCAAGGTACCTTGATAGCATCTGCCAAGTCCCCTCAAAGAGCTTTAGATCACATGGGTAACGCCTGACATTACCTACCACCTTTGAATTAGAGCAGAGGGGATTCCAAAACACCAGAATGTACAAGCATTGCATGTTGCAGGAGGCAGGAGGGTTGGCACCAAGCCCGGCAGCCTCTAAGAACACCACCACTCACAGGAGGCACACTGCATCTGCATGTCACAGCCACCCGATGGAGCTGCTGGATCACTGTTTCAGACCCTTTGCCCACCCGAGCGAACGCTGCTCAGAACCACGTGGCCAGCAAGCCCAGAGGTTTTCTGTATCTTGACCTTTCCACCCTCACAGTGGCCCCGGGCTGTGGATGAGTCAGCCATGAAGGGCAGTGGTCACTCAGTGTGTGGCTGCCTTGTCCCTAAGCCCTCTGTCCCTTCTGAATGGGTTGAGCCCCTGGGGGCAGTGGAGGCTCCTTGGAGCTTTCCACGTTTTGGTTGCTTGGGGTTCGGGACACTGGTACTGCACCCCACCAGCTGGTGCGCCAGGTCTGGCTGCATCCACGGAACTCACCCCCTTCAAGCTATTCCATGAAGACCCTGAGAGGGGGCTTCCTGTTTGGAAAGCTTTGGGGGTACAGGGTGGGTAGTGCTGTTTTTTGGGGGGAATGGGGTGGGGTGGTACCCGCCTGTCTTTCCCAGCCCACTGTCAGGAAACCTCATAAAAGAGGCCGGTGAGGACTGGAAAGACATGTTTATTTTATGAATGACTTCAGGGAAAGAGGAGGGGAAAAAAATCACCCAGAATGTCAGGCAGGGGGCTGTGTTCTTTTTATTACGTTTTGTCGGTAAACAAAAAAAATTGCCACATTTAATACTTACACCAGTCCCGTGGGATTCCTCTGACTAATGTAAAATGACAGTTGTCGCAGCATTCTGTATAAATACAAGTCTGTTTGCCGGAGCCTGTTCTATTTTTAATGTAAACCACACCTACCTCGTTTTGAAGAATCGTACCCTTGGAATTTAGAGGCCCGTCTGTCGGCTGCTCGGGGACCGTGTTGTCTTAGGGGCAGCGCGGCGGCAGGAACCAAAGGCATCCCAACTTTCCTTGCTTAATGTGAGAATTATTCACCTAATTTTCCTGCAGCTATTGTGCTGTTTAATTTATCGCCGTGCCCAACTGCAGGATGATGTGGCTAATGAGTGACACAGTGTACACGGTGAGCCGATCCATAATTTAGGAGACGCTGATGATCTTCGTGCAGTCTGAACAGAGCAGGCAGTAAAAAATAAAGAATATACTCGTGGTTTGTATAAATATGCACAGACCCGCACACACACACAACGCGATCAGGCGGCCTGTAGCACCCTTGCATGTTCGGAGCATAAAGTCCTCTCCCCAGAGATACACAAGGGAAGCTGTGTTTCATGAGCTCACAGTGCACCCCATGGCCACCCCGCTTCCAGGACCAGCGGCCAAGGAAAAGCCTCCACGGAGGGGTCGAGTCTCGCCCCGGTGCCCGTACTGAACAGCCAGAGGTGGAGAAGGCCTGGGGTGGGCACCGTCCAAATACACCTGTCTTCCCACGCAGGATTTCCCTGTTCTCTGGGAACATTCCCGGTTGATGGTCCTGCACTGGTAGGGAGAGTGCGGGGTCTCTGCTGTGGGCTGCCAGGCGTAGGGGTCTTTGTGTATGACGCAGGGACCTCTCGTAACAAGACAAGGCAGAGCCTGTGTGGTCACCCAGGCCAGGACAGTGCCAGACACTGTGTTGCTGATATGCCACAAACAAGTGGAGGTCCCGGGAAGCAGGTGGATTTGTATATTACGGATTAGGTTGGATAATCAACTTTATTTTCACTTTGCCTTTTGTGGTCTCTTGAGTAAAGCATTTTTGTAGCTTGCTCAAAAAAATCTCTCCTTATATTCACATCTTAATGATCATCTCAGTGAAATGGAGGATTTATTTTGTATTATTGCACACATGTGTCAGGGAAGAGGTAAGGAGGGGACAGCAGGCAGGGCGGCTGTCACTGTGTCCTGCTGGGTTCTCCACCTTGGGAGCTGTGGTCTGATGGGCACCATGCATGCCCTTAGCTGGACGAGCAGAAGGGAGAGGAAAGGCCATTTGCATTTAATATGGAATATGCATCCCTGTGAGTTCACAATGTTTACTGTATTTACAAAGAGAGACAGAGAGAGGAGATCCATTTTTTGGCTCACCAAATGCCACATGTGGCCTGGTCTGAGCCAGGAACCAACAGCTCCACCCAGGTATCCATCATGGGTGGCAGGGGCCCAGGGTCTTTAGCCAAGGTGGACATCAGCACAAATTTGGAATCAGGAGTGGTGCCACCACTAGCAGCACCCAGGCACATTTAATAGGGGTACAGACATCTCAACAGGGTCTTCACTTCTAGGCAAAATGGCTGCCCCCAAAGTTTTATTCTTTTAGGATTTATTTATGTATCTGAACATCAGAGCAACAGAGAGAGAGAGAGGGAGAGGTCTTTTACCTGTTGTTTCACTTCCCAAATGTCCGCACCAGCCAGACTTGGTTCAGGCTGAGGCAGAGCCAGAAGCCTCTGCTCCATCTCCCCATGTGGGGCTGGGGCTTCATTTTGCTGCTTTTCTCAGGCCATCAGCAGGGAGCTGGATTAGAAGGCAAAACAACTGGGACACAACCCGGGGCTCATGCGGGATGCCAGCCTCAAAGCTGGCGGCTCAGCTTGCTACACCACCATGCTGGCCTCTGCTTCCAGAATTTGCATGTAGCTCTGAGGCTCTCAGGTGCTGGTGAGAGGTGTGGACACAGGCAGGAAGTAGAGATCTCATCGTTAAATCAATGTAACTTGTGAGGAGCCATCAGAGAGCTGGCCTCACGGTGAAGAGAAGGAGGCAGGGCCAAGAGGTGGGTGGGTCCTTTGTCCCACCTGCTCTTGGCACGGGAGTCCTAAGGGGACCCCAACCTCTTGCCAGCACTGGTGTCTCAGGACCTTGAAGCTACTTCTGAGAGGCAGGCAGACTTGCTGGGGGTGGAGCCAGGATTTCTGCTTGCCTAGCTCTTGTTAGGATTCCACGTGCCTAAAGCATCATTCCCCCACCATGCCCTGCCCCAGCCCAGCTGGTCCTTTGGCAACTTCTGGCCTCTGCCTCAGGAGGACCTGCCTGCGTTTTAATCTTCCCCTGGGGGACATCCCTCTTGTTCCTCCCTTGACAGTCCTGGGAGATCTCTAGTTAAAGCAACAACGCGGTTTAAAAATACCCTCTCCAGATGTTGGTTTAAAATGACCTGTGACTGGCAGCGGTGATGGAAGAGGCCTGACACCACCCCGGGCCCGGCTGTTGTTGTCAGCTCGCAGAGCCGGCCTCTGCAGCATCGCCAAGCCATAAAACCAACAGCTCTGGAAGCAGCGCATCAGTCATCCTTAGCACCTGGCATCTGGAGCGCAGGCCTGGCTCCCTAACTAGAACACACGGGCGGCCCTGAGCTGAGGGAAGCTGTCCTGGTGCGGTATACAGACCATTTGAATGGACCTCTCTGCCTCCTGGAGCCCGCTCAGCTCCCCGCAGGACAAGCCGTTCTTCACCGCTTATCCAGGCTTGCCAACAGGCCCTGCCATTTCTCCATGAGACCCACCTGGTGTGCGGGAGAAGGGCCCTCTGAAGCCAAGCTGAGATGCCATGGCCAGCGTTCTGAGCTGTGGTCCAGATGTTTCTGTGCAGGTGCCGTAGAGTCCTACACGAGATCCCAGGCTGAGTGCTGGTTCCCCGTGCAATGCTGAAGGGTGGGGAATGCATTTCTGGAAGGCTCCCCTGCTTCCCTGCCCCAACCCCTTGCCGTCAGCAGTCCTGAGGCACACCAGGTGCTGTACTCACTGACCTAGCTGGTGCCCTTGACTGGGGCTCCAGTGTGAGGCTTTGGAGAGAAAGGCCACCCTACTCCTGAGCCCCACCTTCAGGTCACTCGGGAGCAGCCCGAGGCCACAGGGGCAGCACGCTCAGGGAGGAAGGGTGGATAAATATGGGTATGTGCCTTCCCGTATGCCAGGCTGACACAAGGCAAGAGTTTTGTCACTCAGCAGAGGGTAATGTGCTGTTACACAGCGTCAAAAATGGACCTCTGCCATTACTGGGCCTGGTCAAACCAAAGGCAGGAGCCTGACGCCACATCCGGGTCATCGTCCACTGCCTTCTCAGGTCCATTAGCAGGGAACTAGACCAGGGATGGGACAACTGGGACTGGAACCAGTGCTTTGATGTATCAGTATTGCAGGCGGCGGCTCAGCTCACTGCAGCACAATGCCAGACCTGGCAATGTTGGACCATGAATTGTAGAGCACAGAGATTTGTGTGATGGTCAAGTGCAGTTAAAAAGGATGAGGCTACGGGTGGTGGGAAAGCAAACAGAGTGTTTTGGAGGCACAGGTGTCTGTCTCGCTGGCGCTGGTGCCAAGCTTTCTAGCTCAACAAGGGGCCCTGTGCTAAGCACCTGTGAATTTGCTTTTTGTTCCTTGTCCTGTGAAACACAGAATGACACAAGTCTAGGCTGGTCATCCAATGGGGAACTGCCACCTCCTGCCCCGCTACTGCCTGTGGACTGTGTGTTCACTAGCCACAGCGTTGGCTCCAGGGAAGCCCCTGGTGGAACTGAGCAGCGTGTTGGCAGGCAGCCATGCAGAGTGGAGTGGGGCTTGTGGATGTTGGTCAGGCTCTTCCTATCAGATGGTCACCCACAGACACCTGCTCCAAGCATCACTGTGCAGCTCTGATGCAGGTGCCTGGTTTAGAAGAGTCCCAGTGAGAAGAAGCAGGCGAATTGACTTGGAATCCCCGGAAAGCACCAGCAGGCAGAAGTGGCTTCTCCCTGGTGCCCTCTGGGGCTCCTGGAGGTGCAGCCTAAGCATCGTGACCATCCTTATTCCCCTCGAGTGTGGCATGTGGCTGAGGGAGGACGCTTAGCAGAGAGAAGAGCGCATGGTGGTGGCCGCCATGACCATGCGGGATGCCACCCAAAGGCGGCGTGGTTGAGGCAATGAGCCTGAGCCCACGGGGCTGGGCTAAGGAGCTGGTGGTGGCTTCTCCCTCTCATCACATGCTAGCATTTCATAGCCTGAGCATTGGCCTGGTGCCCAGCCACCCAGAGCCGACCTCAGGGCTAGCTGCCTGCAACCATGTGCTTGGGTCCCGCTCCCTGTGTGTCCTGGTAAGCTGAAGCTGAGAGTTCTGTGTACCTTCCTTGGAGGAATGAGCCGTTTCTCTCTGCTGGCCTTTGCTCCTCTGGTACATGGCTGGAGTACAGATGCTGAGAACCTGAGTTACCTCCACATCCGACTGGTGCTCAGACAGGTCCTGGAGGATTCTTGAGCCAAGTGCTTCTGAGTCCATAGCTACCCAGAGGTCTTTGGTGCCTTGCCTTGGGCTGGTGCATCCATGCCATCTACAGTACTGGGCATGGAGGACCTTGGCCGAGTGTCCACACACCTGTCTTCCTTTGCAGAGAGACAGAAATGGCCTGGCAGGCAGGGAGGCGGTGGGCTGCAGTGAGGACTGTGCAGGCTCATTTCATGCATTAGCTGGGCCAGCCGTGGTGCCCAAAGTTGGGTCAAATGCCAGCCTGGGCATCTCTGTGCAGGTGTTCTACTGGTGTGATTGACATGGAAACCCATGGACTTGAAAGAGAGCAGATGGGCAATGGTGACCGAATGGACAGCATCAGCTCTTAGCCAAGTTCATGGCCTGCACGTGTGCCCGTATGATCGTGTGAGCCCAGCATCTCCACCCACATGGACATGCACAAAGGACTTCCGTAAAGGAAACAGAAACAAAAGCCTGTCTTGGTGCAGAATGTTTTTGAAACTCATGCACCGTTTTTTCATCATATGCATTTTTCACAGATTTACTGAAGATCTCCCTGTATGGCCACTTGTGCTCTATCCCGGCACTCTGCCAACTCAGTCCATAAAGGGGCAGGTAGTAAGTTAGTCAGGGCTTTTCCAGCCACGTAGTCTCTTGCTGAAGCTGCCATACCCTGCTGTGTAGCAGGAAAGTAAGGTGACAGACACAGGCCACAGCTGCCCATCTTCTCCCCTTCTCAGGGAGCAGGTGAGAAGGGGCGACATTGAAGCTGGCACTTTCTTCTCCTTTTCCCCTCAAGGTTGTATCCAGAGAAGAGCTTCCCCTAGCTTAGATCCTCTAGAGGAACTGGGGTCCCTTTTGGACACAGGGTCGGCCAAGGCCAAGGGAGGGCCCCTGAGTTAGCCTTCCCTGATGGCTGCCTTCATTCATGGAACAGTCATCCACCCATTTATTTATCACAACTTTTCTCTCTCTCGTTCATCTATCCATTCATCTGTGCACGCGTATATACAGTCCTACATATGAGCATTCCCCCTCACCCATCTTCTCCTTCACAGGCACGTCCTCAGGGCCTGCCCTGCACCAGACTATGGGGGCAGATGCTGGGCCTAAGGCACTCACCCTGTGAACCAGTGCGCGCATGGTCTGCTAACCGCAGTGAGGGATGCTGCAATGAAGATGAGGCCAGGGTGTCCGTCACCCTGGAAACCCTTTCTTCTTAGGCCCAGTCCAAACTCACCGTTTGAACACCAAGTCGGCGACCACCAATGGTCTCTAAGATGGACCTTCCCCTTGAGGCCTCTGCCCTCTGAGTGTGGACCGTGCTTTCCAAGCCTGAAGCTGCCTTTCGGGGGCCAGCCCTCAGCACTCCTAGGGTTTGCTGAAGGAATGAGAAGTAGTCCAAGGGTGTGGAGATGAGTGTAGCATTTGGGGGTAGCTGTGAGACTAGGAGTACCATGAGGAAGAGGAACTGAGTTGCCCCGTCTTCCTGCCCATGGGCACGGGGAGGACCTGCACACATGTCCTGTGCAGAAAGAACAGCTCTGGTAGGTAGACACAGCTGTCCTCGTGTCCAGCGGAGTGAAACATTTCCACTCTCTCTTATGTCCAGAAGGAGACTCAGTGGCTCAGAGATCCTCTTGGTTAGCGCACGGTGCGAGCTGAGCTCTGCCTTTGAGGGAGCCCGTCCGTTTGTGCCTCTCCTTCAAGCCAAGGCTGGAGTTGGCTCTCCTGCCAATGGTGATGCTGGCAGGCCCGCTGGCACGAACCCAGCCAGCCTGGCTGCCACCAACCTCGCGTCTGTGCGATTGTTCTGCCATAAACATCATCTGTGTGTGTGTTCTCCGTAGGCGGGCTGGGCTCACCAGCTTGGCCGGGATCCAGCGCTTTCTGTCCTCACAGAGCTCACAGTTGTGACTGTCTGGCTTTGTAGGAGAAATGAGATGCTGTGCCCACCAGGAACCAGAAGTCAACCTCAGAAGGGGCCCCAGACCTGACTTCCTGGGGAACTGATGGTGGGAGAGGGGCAGCTCGTCCTCTCTGCTCTCCATGACCAGCAGTGTCCAGCACCATCACACACGAGGATGAGGGACAATGGCCATCCTCGGTGTTGGTGGGATGCTGTTGGCATGCGGTGATTCATGGAACCTTCCCCCTAACCCTTGTCAATGCCATTTAACATACGGGGAGACCAAGGAAGAGAGCGGCCTTTTCACTGGGACGAAACAGACACAGAATGCAGCCGCCCTGCCACCTCTAGACTGGGAGGGCATTGCAGCTAGAGCAGCTGCAGGGAGCTCTGGGACCCAGGGCCTGTCCGGGCCGGCAAGGTGGATCCAGAGCCTGGGTCTCTCTGGCATTCTGGGGTGGAACAAGCCCCCTGTCCCTTCCCAGCTGGAAGCCCCTCTTGCCAGCTCGGGACTGTCCAGTTCACCTGCCCCCACCCTGGGGGAGAGAGTAGTGGGATTTGAGTTCTCTTGGTTAAGCTGTTCCCTGCAGGAGAATCACAGGTAACCTGCCTGGAGGGTGAGGCTGGGGGCTCAGAAGCGACTCCCCGCAGCCATGGCAGGTGCCACAGTGGACCCACAAGGGTGTGTTAATTTCTTTCTTTTTAAAAAAGGTTTATTTTATTTTTTATTGGAAAGGCAGAATTACAGAGAAAGAAGGAAAGACAGAAAGATCTTCCATCTTCTGGTTCACTCCCCAAGTGGCCGCAATGGCTGGAGCTGAGCCAGTCTGAAGCCAGGAGCCAGGAGCTTCTTCTGGGTCTCCCACATGGGTGCCAGTGTCCCAGGACTTTGGGCCGTCCTTGACTGCTTTCCCAGGCCCCAAGCAGGGAGCTGGATGGGAAGTGGGGTAGCAGGGACACTGACTGACACTCACATGGGATCCCAGTACCTGTAAGGCAAGGATTTAACCGCTAGGCTATTGTGCTGGGCCATATTTTCATTTCTTTTAAAAAATGGTATTGCAAATTTTTATTTTTCTTCCTGTTGTTAATTTTGTTTTGTGGCTTTTCATTTAAGGGGACATATAGTAACTGTGTAATGGAGACTATCAATCAGAAGTGAGGACATAATGCAGTATGCATCTCTACTTCCAGATCAAAGATGGACTCCCAATGAAACTGTTAAATGTATCTTGACAATAGGATGCTGGACTCTCTGCCATTGTCCATGACCACAATGATGAACTTATAATTGTTCATGAAAACTATAATATTGTAATAGCATAGGAGAAACCAGTGTGTCGGGGGAGGCAATTTGAAGAGGGTTGAGACGGGAAACCCCTGAGCCTATGGAACTGTAACATTAAAATAATAATAATAAAACCCGCTTATTTGAAAGAGTTACACAGGCTAGGGGAGCGGGGGAGGGGAGGTTGAGCTCTTCCATCGGCTGGTTCACTCCCCAGTTGGTTTTAACAACAGCTGAGGTTGGGCCAGGCCAAAGCCAGGACCAGGACCTTCCTCTAGGTGTCTTATATGAGTGGCAGGGGCGCAAGAACTGGGGCCATCCCTCACTGCTCTTCTCGGGCCATCGGCAGGGAGCCGGATTGTAGTGGAGCAGCAGGGACTTGAACCAGAGCCCTTACGGGATGCCTCTATTGCAGATGAATTAATTGCCATAACATCATGCAGGCCCCTCACTTCTTTAAAAAAACAGAAAAAGTTTTATTTGTTGATATAACTGATTTGAAACCCAGAGAAACAGAGAGGGGGCAGAGATCTTCCAGCCTGTGATTCACTTCTCAAATGCTGACACAGCCAAGACTGGGTCAAACCCAAACTGAGAGCCTGGGATTCAAGCCCTGGACTCCCCGTGGGTGGCAGAGACTCGAGTACCAGAGCCATCGATACCACCTCCCAGGGTGTGCCTCAGCAGGAACCTGGGACAAAGAGCAGAGCCAGGAGAATGGGCACGCCCATGTGGCATGCACGTGCCGGCATGACAACCCCTGTGCTGGGCGCTCACTCTAGTCCCCTTCTCTTAGAATCCTGGGGCACAGTGATGCAACCCTGAGTTGGGAATCAGGGCACTGTGGGGAGGAGGAAAGAGTCAGGAAGACCTTCCTCATTACCCAGCAGGTCAAAGGGCACTGTAGCTGCCCAGGTGGCTGAGGATGCAGCCGCAGCCCGTGAGGGCCTGCACACTCCCAGCCCTGATCCACCTGCCTGTGTGCTTTCTGTGGCCCCTCCCCTGCATTCTGAGTTGTATCCCCCACTCTCCCTTGGCGTATCCATCATTCACACATCTCTTTGCTCCTCTGAAGGCCTGAGCTGGTGCCCTCCGCCCTCAGTGGGCACTGGGTCCACAATCATGCATCATGCCCTGCCAGCTGGCGACTCCTTCTCCTTGACCCCATGCACTGCTAAAATATCATCCTGTGGATCAGAAATGAAAAGGGTACAACCTTATTTCTTCCAAGATCATCCAATCTAGCCCAGAGGTATAATAAAACCCCAAACTTCCCTTGCAGGAAAGGTTCTTTTATAAGTAATATCCTTCCACGTTAAGCAGTCTGCACACTACTGTGAAATCAGACACCAGGCTCAGTGAGTCCAGTGACGTGGGAGGGGCGGGCCTTGCAGGGGAGCGGGGGATTGCAGCATGCATGGCCCAGGTGACAAATGGCAACAAATGGCAACAGATGGCCATGCAGTTCTGGAGTCCCTACCTGGGCCACCTTATCCAGCCACTGCTGCCACAGCAGACAAGAGCCTTGGCCGTGTGTTGACTGAGCTTGTTTTCTTAAAACAACAGTGTAATTAGAGTAATGAGATGAACTATAATCTTTAGGTGCTGACACACTGTTGTTATCATTTCAATACCATGACACTCTATGACCATGACCTAGCAGCCAAGTCTGCGAGGCGGGGGGCTGCCTTCGGCCGCACGGCCAGCCTCTGCCCAGATCCTTCCCACTTTGCCCTCTCCCACCACGATCCGGAATCGGAGAGGAGACTCTCAGGCCTGCTTGCAGTTTCTTGGTCCCATTACCCACACATGAATACTGAGGTAGAATCGACCTAATTGAGCCCAAAGAGTGACGTCCCTGGCCTTGACGGTGGCTGCTTTGAGAGATTTAGCTGTGGGGGTTTGTTCATCGCCTTGCCTGTCTGTACAGAACTGTGACAGGCACCGTGAGTTTGCACGAAATGGGCTTGTGACACGGGCTCTGGAAGCCAGGGGCACTAACCTAGCAAACTGTCACGAAGATGCATGCTGTCCCATGGAACTTGCAATTGGGCCCCATCCGTGAGGCCAGTGCATTCTTCAGGGCTGCACATGGACAGCTCGACCAAGGATGTGCCTGACACCACTCTGTCTGGGGCTCCCCAGTTCCACTCTCCATGGCCCAGACCAATGCTATTCCACTTTGATTATCTTCCTGGACATACGTCATTTCTTTAAAAAAAAAAAAAAAGCATCCTTTAATCCAGCCTGCTTCTGGACTCTACAGAGATTATGTTCGCTGTGCAAACCCTCTGGAATTGGCTTCTGACCTACAGTATTCTATCCTTGAGGCACGTCCATGTGGTTGGCCCATAGCTGTGGTCCATTTCCATGGCCACAGGAGGCCCCACAGTGGGACCCTCTACACCTGTACACTGCCCTTACTTCTTCTCCCACTTCCAGTCTAGCCTTGAGTCTAGCCTTTTGTGGTCATGGATGGTGCCTACGTATTCCTCGGAGTGCACCTGCCAGGTGTCCAGTTATGGGCTGCCCACCCGAGTTGTTCATGCTGCTGATAGAGTTCTGAGGTTCACGACCTCACTGGGAGAAGCTGAGTCTCCAGGGACTGAAACACGGAGACTGCCTGGCACCCCCACTTTGCAATGTGGACCTTCCCATGGAGCCTTTCTCCCCTGGTCTACCCCAGCATGGCGGCACTGGGCTCCCCATAGGGGGTTTTCTAAGATGCCTGGCAAAAGGTCCAGGCTGCCTCTGGCCAGCCCAGACATGTCCAGTTGTCACTGCCACCACAGCCTGCTGATGAAGTGAGCCAGCAGGGCTGACTGCAGGTTAGCCCAGGTTCAAGGTCAGGGGTTTAGGCTTCGCTTCTTTCTTTCTTTTAGATTCATTTATTTTTATGTGAAAGGCACATTTTACAGAGAGAGAAAGAAAGAAGGAGCAGGTCTTCCATCTACACTGGTTGATTCCCCAAATGGCAGTCAAGGCCAAAACTGAACTGATTCGAAGCTGGGAGCCAGGAGCTTTTTCTGGGTCTCCCACGTGGGTGCAGAAGCCCAAGCAGTTGGGCCATCCTCCACTGCTTTCCCAGGTCATCAGCAGGGAGCTGGATCATAAATGGAACAGCCAGGACATGAACTGATGCCCAAACGGGATGCAGTGCCACAGGTTGGAGGATTAGCCTTAGTGGGGTGCAGTGGGGTACACAGCTGTGTTGCTGGTTCTCATTGGACATAGACACTCAGGTGCTCAGTCATCTTTGTAACTTTCCCCAGCGATTGTTGCAAGGTGGTCCCAGCAGCAGGGCCAGCGGAGTTCCAGGGCCCGTGACATCAGCCTCCTCCGGTGTGTGTGCAGAGAGGGAGGGACTGGGGTCCAGCCGTTTGCTGGTTGTGGGTGAGGGAGCCGCTCTTCCTGGCACCATGCATTTCTTTTCCACCTCAAGTCTTTTGTCCACTCCTCTATTTGACCATCTTGTTCTCATACAAATTCTTCATACTGTCTTGCTGCTGATCCTTTGTCCATTTTATATGTCACAAATACCTTTTGTTTTCCAGTTTGGAGGTTGTCAGGCTCTTTAATGGCAAAGAGGCTGTGGATGAATAATTTTTAATATACTCAAGTGTGTCAGTTTTACAGTTTGTAGTTTTTAATCCTATTGATAAAATCCTTTCTTTTGTCTCAAAGTCAGAAAGATATTCAGCACATTTTTAAAAAAAGTGTTAGCATTTGGATGCTGAATTTGAACTCTGGGGCTCTCTGGGGCTCACTGCCTTGGCTGTGCTGTTGTGTGTCCAGCGCCTGGTTAGTGGGGCTCTCTGGAGCTCACTGCCTTGGCTATGCTGTTGTGTGTCCAGCGCCTGGTTGGTGGGGCTCTCTGGAGCTCAGTGCCTTGGCTGCTGTTGTGTGTCCAGCGCCTGGTTGGTGGGGCTCTCTGGGGCTCACTGCCTTGGCTGTGCTGTTGTGTGTCCAGCGCCTGGTTGGTGGGGCTCTCTGGAGCTCACTGCCTTGGCTGTGCTGTTGTGTGTCCAGCGCCTGGCTGTGACCCTCCATGTGACTCCAACAGGCAAGTGCTGATAGCCATCCTCACGTCCCTCTCATTTGGGCTACATGAATAGGGAGAATTCATTCTGCCTGTGGGAAAGGGGTGTTACGGCCTCCAGGGCAGCTGGCCCCTGGACTCCTCTAGTAGTCTCCCAGGCTTGCCTTCTGTATCTCTCACTCTGCGGTGTGTGGAGAAGCACTGGCTGCTTGAACTTGAACCTGCATCAGCTGCGTTTGTGCTCACACCGTCACAACACTTGGTATAGGGATTCAGTCTGATAAATAGTGTAGAGCCCAGCACATGGTCAGTGCTTAAAGCCTGTGAGTCAAGAGGCCAACTTAAAACAGAAACGATGTTTTAAAAATATATTTGAAAGACAGCAAGGGAGAGGAGAGGGGAGGGGAGAAGAGAAGAGAGGGGAGGGGAGGGGAGGAGAGGAGAGAAAAGGAGAGGAGGGGAGATCTTCTAGCCACTTGTTTACTCAGCAAGCCGGGGCTGGGCCAGCCTGGAGCTGGCATCTGGGAACTCCATCTGGGTCTCCCACACGGGTAGCAAGCACCCATGTACTGAAGCCATTCTCTGCTGCCTCCCAGGGTGCACTCTGGCAGGAAGCTGGATCCAGGAGCAGAAGCAGGGACTCCAACCCAGGCACTCCAATGTGCAAGGCAGGCATCCAACATGTGGGAAGACTCTACTAGTGTCCGTGGAGAAGACAGGCTGCCTGGGGGTGAGGGGATCATTTTAGCGGGGTTGGTGGTGGTAGGGTTGCTGTGTCTCCATGAACAGTCACCCCCTCCTCTTTCCCAAAGACCTTTGTATTCCCTAAAAACTGCACATGGAGGAAGGGGCCCCAGCACCCTGGGCTCTGGCCCCAGCTGCACTTCTTCCCTGCTGTGTGGCCCTGGACAGGTCGTGTCTCAGCAGCAGTGGCCCTGCCATCCTCTGGATCCTGCTTTTTCTTGTCCCTGACTGTGATGGAGAGAGACAGTGGATGACCCTGAGTGGCCTCTGCTGAGGTCTCCCAGATGTGGATGGGAAGGTCAATGCCAGGGGCTTGCTGGGTAGCTGACTGGGCGCTAGCAGCAATCCTGCCCCTCTGCAATGTTAAACCACTGGGCGAGCTGCTGGGAGGAGATGCACTTGGCCATAGCATCTCCTGGCCTTGCAATGGGGCTATCACACATCAGCTAATTTAGAGTTCTCAGGAAGCAGAGTAGAAAGTTCAGCTGTAGCCTCCGCAGTGGAGGTGGACTCGTTGCGGGGGGACCATCTTCCTCCCAGCTCCTGGAACCTAGTAGATGGAAAGCACCTTCTCTGTGTCCACAATGTCAGTAACAAGTTGGCTAGCATCGCACTGCCCTGCTTGGAAGGCCATTCACCCCCTCCGGCAGATACCCAGACCTGCCTGGCTCCTCAGTCACAGGAGCTCTCAAGACCCTGGGAGACCAGGCCTCTCAGCGCAGAGCTGCTGGTCCCAGCTCTGCTCTGCAGCACAGATGTCCCCTGACCATCAGCTGTCCTGAGCTGTGCTGCTCAGCTGCTTGAGCCTGGCTTTGGAGGGGGGCTGGCCCCACTCTCCTGGCTGTGCGTTTGAGATGGGCAGGAGATTCTGCACTGTTTCTGGCAGCAGGCATTTAGCTGCTGCCGCCCTAGTGCCTGTGTGGCTCATGTTTATCAGCAAGAGATGCGCAAACGGGCCTGAGACATAGCTGAGGACTTCTTACCCCTGGCCGTCTCTTGCTGCAGCTCCCTGTGCACCTCTCTGCTGGAGGAAACCTTGCTAGCTGAGCCCTCCTCTCCCATGAGCACAAATTATATCTCCTGCTGGCTGTTTGTGGTACCACGTGCCTGCACTTGGTCCACACAGCCCAGCAGAGCCGGGCCACCCAGCACACCACCTCCACTGCCCCCTCGAAGGATCAGGGATGTGTCAGGTACGGGATGGAGATGAGGTCACCCATGAGAGTGCACAGCCACTGCCTGTTCCCTGTGGAACAACCATGGCCCAGATGCAAGTGACAAGACTTGCCAAGTTGTCAGTCACCCGTGGGAGAGGAGAACTAGAAATTAGGGACCAGCAGGAGATGTTACCATGGGGGCTGTCCAGACCTCACCGATGCCTGAGGTGCAGATGGCAAAGTCCGGGCACGCCTGGTTCCCAACACAGCAGAGAGAACAGGCACCACGTCCACTCTGTGACCTTGTCGCGCAGAGAAGGAGTGCAGTGGCCCAGGAAGGGTGTGCTGGCGATGCCCTCGGGCACCTGCCCAGCACAGAGCTCCGCCCCATTCCCCCTTTCGTGTCTCCTGTGGATTTTCCTGGGGTCGCAACTGTGCTGTTCAGCATCCCCAAACAGCCTGTGGTCCCTTCTTGTCGGGTGGCATGCTCCTGTCCCTGGAGGTCATGGTCCTGGGCTACAGGCTGAAAGCAAACCCCAGCAGCAATAGAAACATCAGTCATTGCCCCTGCCCTGGAGTGTGAGCTGGTGACACCCGGGATGAAGACAATTACACAAAGTATCATTTCACACCATCACCTCGATGGTGCACTCTGCATTAATTTGTCGCTATGCTTTCTCTCCAGAGTTGGCAGAAGGGACTCATGGCGTGTCCCGGGGCCTCTGAAGAGGTTCTGTCCCATGTGTGCTAACAGTCACCAGATGTGCTTGCTTTCTGTCATCTCCACACTTAGCCCTGGCCTGGCTAGTGTTGCCATGCCCTCGGTCGCCCCATTCTACTCTGGCTGCTACCACAGAGTGCCACCACTCAGATGGTATGGACCACCCACCTCTGTGCCCCTAGAGTCCTGGAGACCACAAGTCTGACAGTGAGGTATCAGCAGGTGCTGGCCAGAGCCAGGCAGGAGCATCCCACCCAGCAAGGGCCATGGCTGCCTCCTGGCTCCCAAGCAGACCCTAAGCGGGCCACTTAGACAAGGCAAGAGCAAGTCCCCTTGTCCAAGAAGCCCTGGGGTGGCCTCTGCCCAGGCTGCGAACCCATGACTGCTGTCACAGGGTTGGGCTGTGGCCTTGCCCTGAGCCCAGTGTCCCTGGACATGGCTGCCTGGGGCAGAGGCCAGGGGCGTGGAGTCGGGGGAGCCCCCACTCTTTTGTCCCCTTCTGTCGGGCCCATGCTGTCAGGGTGGGTGGGGCCAAAGGTCCTCCATGAGTGCCAGTCTTGGGGAGCAGCTTCAGCCCCACCTTCAGAGCTACTCTGGGACCAGATGCCATCTCTGGAACTGGACATTTGTAGTAAAGTGCCAAAAGGGCATCATTACCAATGGACCATGACCTCCGCCTGGGAGGAGGGCAGTGAGGACAGCACCGAGCAAGCGAGAAGGCTTCCTGCAAGGACGGAGTGGCAGGTTCCCATGTTGGCATCACCACTGACACTGACACCAAGAGCAGAAATGGAAACCGTCGGGAAAGTGCTGGGGCCAGGGTGGGCTGGACGGCAGCCACAGCCAGTGAGGCACTAGATGGCATTGGCTCGGCCTCTCATGGACAGGCTGGTCCTGGGAGAGTGGAAGAGAGCGGGGAGGAGAAGCGACAAGGAGGGAAGAAGGGCAGGAGGAAGGAACCATTGGGGAGAAGTCCCACATGGGGAGGAGGTCCCTCAGGAACCAGCAGCAGCACCAGCTCTCCTCCATTTTCTGTAAGCCTGGGCTCCCGAGGTCCCTTCCTGTCCCACGTGTGTGCCTTGGCCCCTGCTAAGAAGCATGCTTGGGAGATGGTCGCCTCTGAGTCCCAGCCTGGCTTCTGTCCTGGAGCCTATGCAGAAGCTCCTAGCCTGAGCTGCAGAGCTCAGCATCTGTCACTCATCTTCCCTTGCCCATGTCCTTCCCAGGGGAGACCCCCAAGCCCTCAGCCCTGGGTACTCACCCCAGCAAAGGAGTTTTTAAAGGAAATGGCCCCAGGCCACCTCTTCTGCACTTCACAGCCTCATTGGTGCAGCCCTGCTCCTGCAGAAAGCCCTGTGGCTCCAGCTGCCTTCTGGCAGAAGCAGAAAGAGGTGGGGTTTCCCCATGGGCTCAGGCTAGGGACTAACTTCAGCCTGGGAGCATTTCCAGTTGTGTGCAGAGAAGTGACACCTCGTACCCCCACCACACCCGTGATCCTTGGCAAGTTCCCAGTCTCTAGAGAGGAAGCCAGATCTAATGTGACCATGTGTGTGTCCCCTCCGAGGGAGCTAGCCCCACCCAGGAGCAGCCAGGGTGGTCTGGGCCCCTGCTGTGGCCCCTGCCATGGCATTGGATGCATGCTGTAGTGCCGAGACATCTGCGGGTGTCCCCAAGCATCTGTGGGTGCCAGACACCCCCTGGGGGTTACCTCCTTGACCCCTCATGGGGCAGGAGTCTGCTCGGTGCCCAGAGGTCACTGCCTTGACCCCTCAGGGAGTGCTCCTGTCCTGCTCCGTGCCCAGGCTGGGCTGTGTGCCATGTGTGCACTGTGACTGTCAGGCTCTCACCTCTTGAAACCTGCGTGGTCTCGTCCTAGCACAGAGATTGCAACCGTGCAGCAAGTGCCAGGATGCAGGGGTGGGTGGTGCCTGCTCCATTTCCTGCCAGAGCAGAGTGCCCAGCCTATGCCTGGCACTTCATTTCCCTCTCTGTGCCAATAACCATCCCATTGGACTCTCAGTTCTGACCTCTCTTGAACCCAGAGCCCACTCCGCACCTCCCCTGAGTGTCTGACACGCCTGCCACCCTGGCACGACCAGACCTGAGCACCTCCCTTCTGCATCTGCCGCCCCGCACCCATCCATTCCCTCTCAAGGCCAAGGGGTTGTCCTGCATTGCTGCCTTGCCCCACTTGGTCAGTTGCTCCACCAAATCCAAGTACTCTGCCCAGATAATGTCCAAGTCCACTCACCCTTACCCTGCCCCCGGCCTCTGGCGGTCTCCTGTGACCTCTGCGTACAGCCACCAGGGCCTCATAACCACCAGTATCACCTCCCTGTGCCCTGCTCACCAGGGTACTCTCTTGGCTGCTGCTGTGACCAGAGCAAAATCAAAACCCTTGCCTGTGGCCTTTGCCCCACGTGGCTGGCCCTACATGCCAGGGACCCTCTTGTTACCCGTGGCTTCAGCCAGCCTTGCTAGGCCTCAGGGTGCTGTGTGGCCCCAGCCAGCCTTGCTAAGCCTCAGGGTCTGATCAGCCCGCTCCTCTGCATAAGCACTTTCCCACTCCCAGGACACTCTGGCTCCACCCGTGCAGGGCTGAGCACACACGTCCCCAGGACGGGAAGGTTCACCCAGCATCCCAAAGCCTGGCGAGGGCTAGGGCAGGTACAGTTGAAAGAATGGAAATTCTATATGGGATTGCTGTGGGCAGGCTTGTGGGGGGTGCACAGGTCTGAGGTGTGGCTGACTTTAGCAGGGTTGTGACAGCTTGGGGATCCTCAGGGCTGCAGACGGACCTGATTCCACAGAAGCAGGGGCACCCTCCAGCCTGCTCGCAGGGCCGCTGTGAGCACACTGGGTTGAGCCCTGGGTGCCCCTCAGCAGACAGGCCAGGCACCGCCATGCCCTGCACCAACACACACTCCAGAACGTTCTGGCCCTTTGCTAATGCCGTTTGGGCTCCAGAGCCTCTCCCTCCTGGACCAGCACAGCAGAGCCTGCAGGTGGTTCTGGAGAATTTAGACATGTATGTAAGTGTTGACAGCCACCTCCTCCTCGGGTCCCTGAGTCACCTGCAAGTTCAAACCCTGCCTGTCCCACGACCAAGAACAAGTCACGTCTCTGAGCCTCACTTTTCCTGTCTGTGACTGGGTCAGTGTGCTGCCTGCCTGAGCTTGGCGGGGTGTCCATGGCCCCGAGCCCTGCGTGCTCCAGTGCATGCCCACCTTGCTGTGACGGCCCACTCAGCAGCACGACTGCGTCTGTGCAGTCCTCTCTTGTCCTTCCCGTGAGGGCTTCCCTGCAGGTCCCCATCAAAGCAGAGGCTCCCTGGGACCCCTTCATTCTGGTCTCCACTGCAGGAAGACTGTGTGCTGACTTCGGTGGGGGAGGGGTGGATTTCTTGGCTGAGAGGGGTGATTCAAGCTGAGGGCCCTACAATGCCATCCAATCTCCCAGAGCACCGGGTAGGGAGAAGAGTGGGCACCGAGGACCCTCCACCGTCCTCGATTCTCAATCTCGTCCTGCTTCTCAATCTCGCTCTCCCTGGGTGCAAAAGGTAACAGTTGCCAAGGGGACAGGACCTAGCCTTCCGTCCCCCTGTCCCCCTTTCAGCTTCAGGAACGAAATAGAAATGCCCAGGGCCTGAATCTTACAGCCTGGCACTACGTCGCCAGCTGGGCACACTTGAATGGACCTCTCTGGGCCTATTTCTTGTGAAATGAGGGTGACAGTTCCCCTCCCACTGGGGCAGTCACTTTCATGTGACAAATAGAGAAAGTCAGAGAGAAGGCGAGAGGAATGCGCAGGAGCAGCCTCCCTAGGCCTCACTAACAATTTCACTTTATACCCAGAGGGCCCTGGGAGGCCACGGAAGGGTTATGGTTTGTTTATTTTTATTTCTACTGTCTTTGAACAGGCAGACGTCGTAATCAATGTATGTTTTTTAAAGATTACTTCCACTCCTGGGTAAAGAGCAAATTGGAAATGCGAGGGCCAGGTGAGACACAGACAAGGTGTTCAACACAGCATCTCGCATCCAGAATTCTCAGCAATGCGTGGAGGAAGTGCCCAGTAGTGCAACCAGGAAGTGCTCGGCACTGCATGCAGAAAGCACTGGGGATACAAGCAGCACTGTAGTTGTTCCACCATCAGTGGTGACTTTGTGTCCCTGTGGGTCTGCAGGCTGCTTCTTCATGGGGGTAGGGGCTGACATGCACACAGGGGTCTTTGAGCTGGCTTAGGGCGCAGAGGAGGGTCCCGGCACACGCAGGCTCAGGGTGTGGAGGACCTGGCACATGCCGCCTGGTGTGCTACAAGGGAGCTGCGACATCCCAAGGCAGAGCCTGACTCAAGTGCTTGGCGTGATTGCGTTTGTTGCCCTGAGTTAAGTGGGCACTCAGAGCCTGGTGGCAGGGTATTTAAAATCCTTTCAGTGTTTCTCAGCCCACTGTTCCTGAGCTTATAAAAACGTTGCCGTGGGTTTGAGCCCGTTACTCTTCATCTTCTACTGTCTCGTCCCGTCTCTATTCCTGTCCAGCTGCTCGCAGCAGGAACCTGAGCTGGGACCCTCAGCCACCCCCATTGTTGCAGTCACTCAAGCATCCACCGTAAGGGGTCCTCACCCTCACCCCTGACTCCTTCCTTCTCTCTCCCTCCCCTTCTTTATTTCTCCCTTTGTCCTGTCTGTCCCTCCCAAGGTAGCACAGAGCTAAAACCTTAACCGAGTAGGCATGGATTTAAATTTCCACTCTGCAGTGTGTTTGTATTATTCTTGATTCTTTTTATTTATTTTTTTAAAACATTGTATTTATTTGAAAGTCGGAGTTCCCTCCACAAATGGCTATAATGGCCACAGCTGGGCCAGGCCAGGACTGTAACCGGTGCCCCATGGGACGCCAGGATCGCAGTGTGGCTTTGCTGCCTTGTCACAGTACCTGTCCATATTGTTGGTTCTTAACACCTCCCTGCCTTAGTTTCCACCTGGGAAACAGAGTAACTCTAGCACCTATACTTCACACTTGGCCTGGGTTTTTGTTCAGGAGCCTTGTGATGGAGGAGATGGAACAGGGACCCCACCTCCACTTGACAGCTCATCTCAGATACCATGAGCAGGGCTCAGACTCCCACCGGCAGCCCGCCCACTGCTCCTCCCTATGCCACTCTGGGCACTCCTGGTCCCCTTCTCCCAGAGCCAGCTCCTGCGAGAAATCCAGGCACACTGCTCTCTCCAGGGGCTGGTGAAAGTGCCTCTGGAACTTTCTGTGCAGTTTCCTGGCTGGGGGGAAGAGCCCGGGAGAATAGTCTGTGTCGTGTCTGAGCAGAGAGCCTGGGTTCTTGAGCCTGGGGTCCTGTGTTCCCCCAAAATTAATGAGCTGGGAACTCAATCCCCACATGCGTGTGCCAATGAAATCTGCAGGTGCAGCCTTGTGGGAGATCGGGGAGGACTGGGACTTGATGAAATCCTAAGATCGAGGTCCCCGTGATGGTATTCCTAGCCTTGTCAGCAGAGGAAGCGAGACCTGAATGAGGGCACCTGTCCTGTCTCCCTTCTCCCTTCTGCCATGCTTTCATGCAGTGGGCAGGCCGTGAGAGGCCCAGGCAGACGCCAGTGCTGTGCTCACACCTCCCAGCCTCCAGATTCCTCTCTTCAGTGTCAGTCACCCGACCCCGGCGTCCTGTGACAGCAGCAGGAAATGGGCTGGGACATTCTCCCCACCCTGGCATGAGGTGACGCCCACGTGCTTGTCACAGGGCTGTCAGCAGATCATGTGTTTCCCCGTATGTGCGGCAGCCGGGGGAGGCACTAGGGGACTCGTGGGCTTGTTCTCAAAATGCAGGAGCAAGGCCAGCTCTTGGGGGAACCCAGGGGACATCCCACTTTTCCAGGCTCCGTACTATGCTTCTCTTTGCAAAAACAGTTCTGGTGGGTGGACGGGGGGCCGCACGATCAGTGGCCACAGCGGGAAGGGGTCCCGTGTCCCATTTAGGTTCTCTGGTACCAGGGGGACAGGCTCTTCGGTCATGTTTCAGAATCTGTGGCTAAAAAGCCTTGGTTCAATCAGCAAGATGTGTCCTGGGAGTAAGTTCGCCTGCTGTCTGACGGCCACGGAGGCAGGTGGGAGCAGGGCTGCAGTTAGTTCACCAGGAGCCTGCACATGTCAACAAGCTTCTCATCCTCGGTGATAAGTTCACCTCTGCTTTAGGAGGTTTGATGCTGTTTGTCTTTTTTTATCTATGTCTGGAGCCTAGGCGGCTACCACTTCTGGCTAGCGTGTGGGTGATGGGGCCTTCTTCTTCCCCCATGCCTGCTGCCGTCCACCTGCACCCATGTCACATAGCCCAGGCCAGCGTTTCCCTGTGAGTCCACAGAGCCAACTGCAGACTGCAGACACCGTCCTCCCTGCTTCGGGACCAAGCACCTGGCCTTCAGCCATCAGGGGTCACCGTGGGCGTGTCGTCTGGGGGAGCTCTGCTGTTTCCAGACCCCGCCAGGCTGCAGGATGGCGTGCTGGGGCTCCTCTCCGTGAAAGGCATAGCCTGTGGGCGGGCAGATTGCTCTGGCTCGGTGGGCTGGGGGAGCACGTGTCTGATTGGCAGCAGTGGTGGGAAGAAAGCATGGAGCTGCATGCCAGGGGCACACAGGGGAGCGAGAGCCTCCCTTCCAGAAAGTTCCAGGAGGCTTTCCCTGTCAAACAGCAGGCTCAGCCTTGGATGAGGGATGCCAGCAGGGGCAGGTGGATGTGGTCTCCATGCACTCACTCCTGGTATTGGTCCTGTGGACCAGGTGACTCTGGGGACCCCAGGAGTCAATGGACACCTTTGCTCACCCATCGGTCACATGCAGGGACCCGGCGGAGTCGGGGAAAGTCACACTGCCAATGGCAGGGGATCCACAGTGCTCACCACAGGAGGGCGAACAAGAAACTGCAAAGGAAGCACTTTAGACCCATGCATTGGCAGAACTTGGCAAATGGGCACCACTCTGATACTTCCTCTGCAAGGACAAAGAGGTAGCTCTCTCACCCACTGGTTCATGTTCCCTGTTGCCTGCGGCAGCCACAACTGGATCAGCCCAAAGCCAGGAGCTTCATCTAGGCCCCCCAAAGCCAGGAGCTTCATCTAGGTCCCCCAAAGCCAGGAGCTTCATCTAGGTCCCCCAAAGCCAGGAGCTTCATCTAGGTCCCCCAAAGCCAGGAGCTTCATCTAGGTCCCCCAAAGTGAAAGGCAGGGATCCAACCACCCAAGCTGTCACCTGCTGCCTCCTGTGGGCCCATCCACTGGAAGCTGGAATTGGGAGCAAAAAAGGAACTCAAACTGCCCTCTTGTCTGGGATGCGGGAGTCCGAAGGGACCTTCTCACCCCAGCACCTGCCTCAGGTATCAGTGTGTGGGCTTCAGGCAAGGTGCTGGGAATAGACGCCTGAGAGGGCAGAGGGGAGGGTGGGACACACACCTGTCCTTGGAGCCGCTCCTGCGTGCAGCTCTTCCCAGCTGCTGTCCTGCAGCATGCCAGGGAGGCTGTGCGCGAGTTCCACAGACTCAGCGGAGTGAGCATTAGACATTCTGAAGTCTAGAAGCTGAAGATCAGGGGCTGGGTCAGCTCATCCCAAGGTGCGTGTGGAGTCTGGCCCACGCCTCTCCCGGCCACTGGTGGATGCTGGGCAGACCTGGCCACCACCTTTACCTCCTCCCCACCTTCACCCTGTCCCTCTTCCACCTGTACTCTCATCTCCACCTCCATCCCCATCCACCTCTACCCCCACCCCCAACACCTAACTCCTCCTACCTTCACCTCCATTCTCCATTCCTACCCCCACCCCACCCTTACTCTCACCTCCACCTCCGTACACACCTCCACCTCCATCCATACCCCCCGCACCCCCACCTGGTGTGTTTTGCCTGAGCGTCTGGATGTTCCTGTCCTTATGTAAACAGTCACACAGATGGAAGGCCAGCCCCCAAGACCTTACTTTAACCTGATGAGCCCAGGCCGGACCCCACATTCTGAGGGACCAGAGGTGAAGATTCCAACCCCTCGTGTGGGGGCACAGCTGAGAGAAACAAAATGCTTCCTGGTAAGTCCTGCCGCAGTCATGTCCCGTAGGACCCCACACTGTGGCGGGGCACGGTGGGCTGAGAAGATGCCCTTTGCGGCGGGGATCATGGCACCTGCTTGAGAGAGGCAAGATGACAGAAAGGCCTCAGTGTGCCCACATGGTGCTGGCCGCGTGGTGGGTGCCTTTGGTTTTTGTGTCACCCCCACTCCCCACCCAGACTAGATAATCCTCAAAGCTGTTTTTCTCTGTCCCATCCCGCTCAGCCTCATCCGCCCCCAGCTGGGCAGAGTGGTCAGGCCGCGAGTCGGGTGCTGGGATCTTCAGCCAAGGAGGAACGCGTGATGAAAACAAGAGGCCGTTCCTCTCTGCTGGGTTTGTCTGCAGCCACTTGGCAGTCAGGGCACACGACGGCTTGGATGAAGGGAGTTTACTGCTGAACTTAATAGGGTCGTTTTCCGCAGCGCGTAAATCTATCTGGGCTCAGCTGTGGCTCCTAGGTGGCTGGGATACCAGCCGCTGTTAATGGGACCTGCCCTGGAAAGCAAGGCTGTGGGCATGAGAGCCTTGTTCTGGATGCTTTTTCCATGAGAAAGGATCGTGCTCATGAGAGCATTTAGACTGCAGTGACAGAGGTTCAATTCAGCTCTCGGTTGCAGCTTGCCAGCCCCACCTAGGGGGTTGCCTTGGACCTGCCTTAGGAGCGAAGGCACATTGGTTTGGGGAGTCCTTTCCCCTTGCCCCCAGGACCCTCAGAGGCTTGTGTTATTGGGTGGAGTGATGAGAACATATCTCAAGCTCTCTGGGTATAGGTTCACCCAGTGCATTCGGCTGAATTCTTTACACAGGCCAGGCTCCTGGCCAGTGCTGACAAGACAAAGGCACGTGGGGTGACTTGGGTCCCCAGTCTGACAGACTCTTCATGGGAGGTGCTGGCAGCCAGAGAAAGCTTCCCTGGGGAGGTGGCCTTCTGGCTGACACCTGATGAATGGCTGTGAGCTCTCCAGACCAAGAGGGAAGGCGCAGCAAGCCCGGGACCCCAGCACAGCTGCATCCTCTCACTGCATAGGAAGAACGAAAATATCCAGTTCCTACCTATACCAGCCAACTCAGTGACTTTCCCATAGCTTGACTTTTCAAAAAGTCAAGGTGAATCACATTTCATGCAATAAATATTAACCTGGGAGGTTGGGGGTACATTAAACTTTTATGCACAGCAATCAATTTCTATGCAAGAGAAGTTGCTGCTGGTTAAAGGAGTTTGGGGTGAACACTCCGGTGGCGGGGCTCCTCCTGCCTCCTGGGCTTGGAAGGTTCCACCAAGCTGCTGTGGGCTGGGTCCGTGTGTATTCATCATCATTGGGCCTCTGCTCGCTCTCCTGTTCTGCCTCCCTCGCTGACTCCAGAAGCTAGCCTCACGGCTGCCCACTATTTGGGTGCCTTCTTGAGCAGGAATCCAACAGCCAGCCTGTTCTTATTTACTTATTTGTTTGAAAGGCAGAGTAACAGAAGGAAGAAGATCTTCCGGCTGTTGGGCCCTCCCCTCAAATGCACACGATGGCTGGGGGTTGGGCCAGGGCCAAGGCCAGGAGTTCAGAGCTGCAGCCACAGGCCATAGGGACCAAAGCACTCAAGTCATTCCCTGTGCCTCCCAGGATACACATTAGCAGGAAGCTGAACTGGAAACAAAGGCAGGAACTGAAATGCTGAAGCAGCAGCTTAATCCCCACGCCACATGCCCATCCCCCTTCAGGAGTATAATATTCTAAAACACATAGGACACACTCCATGTACATTTAAAACCAACTGTAAACTGTCCTATTTCCTATTTTCTGGTAGCCATACCTACTTTCGAATGACTCCGTGTCCTCATGAGAGTATGGCATATGTTCCTACCCGCTTCACGTCCCAGTCTTGAGTTTTGCAACTTAAGCTTATTGTGTCTTGTTAATAGTCCTCATGTGTTTAGTGGGCATGGGTAGAATCAGTGGATGTGGGTAATTAACGGACTTGACTAGTCTGCATGAGTAGGACTCACGGACTTTGAGTTTATGGTCGTGGTGGACTTGGTCCACCTGTGGAAGGATGGTGGGCGCTGGTAGACTTGGTGGATATGGGCAGAGTTGGCAGACTTGAGTAAAGAGGATGGACTTTAGAACTGGTCAGTGTGGGCCAAGATGTGACTGGATGAATGAGATGGTCTCTGCCCCCCACTCCGCGCTGAAGGAGGCGCTCTGTAGAAAGAGCAGGCATTGTCCCACGTTTGAAGCCTGTGAGAGGTGAATGTGTGTCCTGGGCCCTTGTCTGCCCCAAGTGCTACATCAGCAAGAATGTGCGCCCGCTTTCCCCTTCTATCTCTTGTGGACCTGGGTCGGGCTGTTTCTTTTGCATCCATTTCACACAGTGATTAATATCTTTTTTAATGTTCAGCTGCAGTGAATTCTTAATAAATTATTTTGTAACACGTTGAAATCACTTTGTAAGCTTTTTGTTAACACCTTTAAGAGGCCTCAGGCTATAAAATATTACTTTATCATCTCCCCAATGCTGGACATTTGATGTAGTACTTCTGTCTCAGAGATTGTTAATAAATAATGAGAGGAGGGACGATCGGGGGTGACCTTTGGTGGAACATCACTCCTCTACAGAACTTCACTTAATCCTTCCTCTGTGCCATCTTACGGCTCTCAGGATACGGCAGTTTGCGTATCAGGTGCTTTGGTTCCTGCCGGTACGTGATATTTCACAGGACGAGTGGCCCTGGGACGATTAGTCCACGTGGTTGCCTCTGGGGCCCTAGGGTGGCTGTTAGCCCCAGGAGGAACACATCTATTTCTGGTGTACCAATTATGTGTGAGAGGAATGCTGGCATGCGTCTTATAGCTGGGATGCCATGTGTGGAATGTGGCACCATGGCAGCTGTATATACAGTGTCTCTAAAATGAGCTTTCGTAGGTGGCTCCACCATGCCAGATACCCTCAAAAGGCACAGCAAAGCAGGGTGCTACAGGGTCTAGGAATGCCCTGTGGAGACTCACAGAACCATGAAGGCACTGAGGTTAAAGCCAGAAACCCCAAAAGGCTCCCCTAGGCCAACCCATTGGCTCCCGGAGAGCAGCTGAAGCCCAGGAAAGCCAAGGTGGCAGGTGAGACATTCCAACTTGAACCTGGAAAACCCTGGTCTCCTTAGCCAGGGATGTTTCTAGATTCACTTTATCCATCCATCCATCCATCCATCATTCACCAACAAATACCCCTCACAGGTGCACAGGGATCAGGAAAGCTTTGTTCTGGTCTGTAAGGAAATTGCACAGGAGCACATGACTGACCAGACAGGGGACAGAGGTGTCCCTGAGAGGGGGAGGCTGAAGGTGAAACAGGAAGGGTGAGCCAGTGTTCTCTAGGTAGCAGCAGAAGGGTGTCCCGCTGTGGTGTGGTTGTGGAGTCTGTTCTTGGATAGGCCTGACAGAAGCGTGGTACCCACTGCTTCCAGGCTGTGTGGCACGGAGCGAGTGCCGGAAGACACCTAGTGCAGAATGAACGGATGCGCGAATGAGTCGCTTGTCCAAGTGGTGGATTACTTCCAGCCCACATGTGGCTGGTGAGGAAGGTGTGCCGGGGCAAGGGGGAACTTTCTCCTGCAGTTCAGCCTGCCTTACGCTGGGCCCAGTGACCCTGGCCTGTCATATCCAGGCTTGGGAGACCCAGCCTTCCAGCCCCTACCAGGGGCCTCCAAGCTGTGAGATTTCTTTGCCGCCCCCGTAGATAGGGTTAATGGTCTTAATCGGCAACACCAATTCAGGCATCTGAAAATCACCCTAAAATTATCTCAGGAACTTTATTTCCTCGAATACTGAATAGATCACATTTTATTGTTGAATACCGAAATCTCATTACTTTAGGAAGTACTATTACTGGGATATTACTAGAAAGGAATTCCTCTCTTTCCTGATTAAAACCTCCCATTCATATGTTAAAAAAAAATCATCTCAGGTCTTTCTAACTTTTTCCTTATACTTCTAAAAGTCTAAACGTGCAGTTCAGTGACGTCTTTCCAGGAGCCCACCTCTGGGGTGGGCTCGCTGGGCAGTCCTTCTGGCCCCCTCTCTGGGGAGGAAGGGCCTGCCCTCTTCCTCTGGTTTGGCTGCCTAAGATTCTAATTGAAGTCTTGGTGCCAATAAATGGCTCCCCGTGCCGGTTGGATCACCAGCCAGCTGATGCCGAAAAGCTGGGGACAGGGGGCAGAGCACATGTGTCCCACTGATGGATGGAACCAGGGGGCTGCTGCTGCAGGCAGGCCTCCCCTCTCCCACAGAATTAAGAGTTTCCTGGGCCTGGGTCCAACCGCAGGGGTGTTCCTCATACTGCGTGTCAGCTGGCAGCCTTCCACAGGTGCCCACTTCTTCCTGGCCACTCTGTGAGGTATGTTCCCATGTGGACACAAAGGGTTACAGGTGCACAGAAGGAGTCAGGCCCTAGGTTGGGCCTGTGTGGCTGGCATTATTTCCTGTCTTCCTGGCAAGGGCCGCAAGTTTTCCCTGCTCTGAGTACTCGCCTGGACAGCTGCTGGTAATCCAGCTTGGCTTGCCCCAGCAGTGGGTCTTCAGTGGCCCAAAGAGCATACATAATTCCCCAGGGAGGTCAGCTCCGGGTGCACACATCACCAGGGAGAGCTCTGAGATGGCAAGTCCTGTGGCATGGCTGCTGGCCACAGTCCAGTCTCTCTCGGAATGGACAGGGTGTCTCTCCTGCCCAGTTGTAGACATAGCCAAGCTGGCTGGATTGCTGGTTCCCAAAGCTTATTAGGGGAGAGGACATCCCAGCTGCCCCCTTTGATTGCATGAATGCCTGGGCTTTGGTGTCCCGTCAGGCATTTCCTGTTCAGTGCACGGCGTCTGTTGCCTTCATCTGTGCCATTCTTTCCTCTTAAAAAAAAAAAAATCTGCTGACAGGAGCTTTCTGACTTGTCATTTTGGAGATCATCAACAAATTCTATAGAGAGGTGACCTCCATTATAGGAGAGAGATGGGGAGTTGGACAGGACCCAAGCCAAGGAGTTGCTTCAGACTGGCAAGGTGACATTGTGTGGCGTATCAGCATGCAGGACCAGCTCGCTTCTCCTCGGAGAGTAATTATTTCTTTCAGAGCAAAAGGTCCAATTTGCTCTAAAGAACAGAGCCCCAGGTAAAAGGAGAACGCCTGCCATGAACTCCCGACACAGAGACCAGGCGCCCCGGGTGGCTCTGCCTCACGCTGTCCATCAGCACCGCCCTGGTCCTGGATTGGCTGGCTTTATCTGTGCTCCCTCCAGCTGGGGCACATCCAGGACTGGCACACCTTGCTGGTGATGTTGGTTCTTATTTAAATATATATGCATATTTAAAATATATACATATATTTAAAGGACAGAGTTACAGAGAGCTGGAGAGAGACAGAGACATCTTCCGTCTGCTGCTTTACACCCCAGATGGCTACAACAGCCAGAGCTGGGTCAGGCCAGAGCCAGGAGCCACGTGGGTGGCAGGGGACCAAGCACTTAAGCCATCTTCCACTGCTTCCCTAGGCCTTTAGTGGGGATCTGGATGGGAAGTGGAATAGCCAGGACTCAAACCAGCGCCTGTGTGGGATGCTGGTGTGGCAGGTGGAGACCTTAGCCGCTGTGCTAACAATGCCCTTCCCTGATGCTGGCTGCTCCCTCTTCTGGCACCTGGCCCTGAACAGGGCCCAGCAGCTCCTTCAGAGAAAGGATGGGAAATCTGTCACCCAGGTCACTCTAGGGACACTGCATGCTCATAATGGTCCCTGCTCCTAGGTTCTTAGTAGAACAAGAGGCCCAGGTCACTGCCTTGGATGCCAAGAGCACAGCAGGTGCCATTCATGACCACAGTCTCCCAGCGCCACCACATTGGGTACAGACAGCAACACCAGGCTGCAGGGTGGGAAGCTTCCCCCCCACCCCACCAGACCCGACCTTTCTAGGCCAAGGGCTCCTGCTGTATGCTGTCACTCCTGGGGTGGCACTTGTCACAAGGACAGCTGTGTCTTGTCAGCCCTTCCCACAAGCCATTTCTCGGCCTTCCTTTCTGACACTGTCTCAGCATCCTACATGGTCCCAGGCCAAGGCAGGTGGGTCGCACCCTTTTGCTGAAGTGGCTGGGTGAGGACCTGCCTGGTCATTGTTAGGGCCTGGACTGGAACCCACGGCAAAGCCCACACCACAGTCACTGCAATTTCCCGACTTGCCGCTGCCGACTACCGCACTGCATTGTGACAGAGTGCGCCCCAGCTCTGGTCCTTCTGCCTCTGTTTTGTGGGTTCAGTCAAAGCTGATGTATTACTTCAAGGCTACAAGAGGGGACCTATTGAGGTACAGGTGCTAAGGGGTCCAGCTAGGTCCCAGGTTGGGCGGGTTGCTGCCTGTCCCCTCCCTTACCCCCAGCAAGGGGACGAGGAGGAGATAGGGCGTTGTCAGGTAGTGGTTCAGGGCTGGAGCCTCAGCACAGGGCCCAGGAACATGGGAAGCCTGTTTGTCCTGCTCATTCTGGCTAGAAGCCAGAGTAGCCTCTGGGCAGGGCTGATTCAGGCCTCCCACAGGCAGCTGGTCTACCACAGCTCATTGCAGATGGGATGCCTGGAGCCCATAGGGATTGCATGACCTGGATGAAGCCATCTGGCTAGTTAGAGGCAGATAACAGACTTGAACTTTGGCCTCCCTGATTCGTGCAAGAGTCCAAGGGACAATGCACAAGACCCCCTCACTTTGGACACCGCCTACAGAATCAGGGGGTCTGAAGGTCACCCTTCTGCTGACACCACACAGAAACACAGGGGTGCCCAGTCCACCCTCAAGCCTAGCTAACCCTCTGAAGCACTGAGGCCCGTTGCACCCACAGTTATGGGTTTAGAGTGAGAAGACCCAGACTAAACGCAGCCAGGGCAGACTTTGGAAGGGCAGGGCCCAGGGAGAGTCCCGTGCATGCAGCTCCCACTGTCCTCCCTTTGTAGAATGCTTCCTAATGTTCTTACCACATACCAGGGCATCTCAAGGGGCCTTGGTGCCCAGTCTTTCCTGGTTGACAGCTCCTGTGACCCCCGCAGGGTCAAGCTGAAACCCTTGCCGATGACCCAGGCGGTCTCAGGTGGCACAAAGCCCCGGACAGAGATGCTCTTGTCTCTAAGAGCCTCACATGAGCCCTGGGGGAAAACCAGCGTTCTCCCTGGGTCAGGTTAATTCTGGGTGCAAGGTGGTCCCGTTTCAGAACATCTGGAAACCACCTCTGAGTTCATTCTTTGCCAGCCTCTTTTCATCTTCATTCAAAGCCCCTGCACCTCTGCCTTGGTCCCCGGGTTCTGCCGGTGGCTGCCATGTGCCACTTCCAGCTGCCTAGGAGCCCTGTCCTAGTGACGGCTCACCCTTTCTGTGCTCCAACACCCACCAGCCCTCTGTGGAAGCAGCCATGTCCAGTATCCCCACGAGTGACGCCGTGCACCTCCCCTCTAGCGGCAGTAGCAACTTTGATTTGATTTGATGGGTATGAAGAAATAAAACTCAGAAGTCAATTGACTTTTAAATACGGAACCAGCGCAGCCTGGCTCTCGTGGTGTCTGCTAAATTTTAATGGCATTTAGTAAGCTTTTGTGGGGTAGGAAGGAGAAGCGACTCCATCCAACCTCGACTCAGCTCTGGGTTTTATAGTGCAGAACATCTTCCTGCTACAATCCGGAGACTTTAAAATGTAATAAGGCACATTGGAACCCAAGGGTTTTAAAGCCCACGTAAGATGTGCACATCCAGAAGTGGGGAGGACTCACCGTCATGGCCCACCTTGGAGACGAGGGAAAATGCACCTTCCGGGGAGGCAGTCAGTGCTGCACACAGCCCAGCTTTTGTTTGCTCGCATGTGGTACTGCTCAGGCCTAACCCAGGCCCGTTGCTCAGAGAGAGGGAGAACTGTGGCTGGCAGAGGCGTGGATGCTGGCCGCTGTTGAGTTTCTTGCTCTTGATGAATGTGTTTACTCAGATATATTTAACATCATGTGACACACCAATTAGCATATCAATTAAGGAAAAATGCGACACTTCCATTCTCGCAATTATTTAGGAATCGATTCCTGCTCCCACATGCATCTTGTGACATGGCTCTAGCACATAGGATGGGGTTTTCCGAAGCAATCGGCCTGTTACAGAGTCCTTGGCTGTGGCACTTTGTATTCATGGTAGTCGCCCTGTCCAGGTCACCCCCAGCACACCTGCTGTGCGGCTCTGGTGACTGCGAGATGCTGCAAGAGCAGGCCCTGCCTCCGCGGGCATCGAAGCCGCTGCCTGCGGATACCCACTCGTGTTGGCGATTTCCCCAGGACGTGACTCTGCTCCCATGATCCTTGTATCTGAGTGCAGAGCAATTCCTGAAGCTCGCTGGGGTCTGGGATCGAGGCTCCCTGGGGACACGGTCCCCTGGCATGACTGGGATGCATCTGATATCCGCATAGCCGGCGGTGGAAGTGGGGCAAGACCCTGCCAGAACACACCCTCCCCCTCCCGCTCCCAGGAGTCCCCTGCTCTGTCCCCAAAGCTGTGGCCTTGACCTGCGTGCTCTGGGCTCCCGGATTCAGGAAGAGGCATGGTCTCCCCAAACAGAGGCTGCCAGGTTTGGCTGCCACACCCCCAAACACATCCCTCCCAATGTCCCTTTATCTCTAGGCCGTGCCAGCAGCTGTCCCTGCCCCATGCTGGCTATAGCTGCTGCCAGGGGCAGCTGCCCCTGATATGTGGGAGACCCCAGGACAGCCTGTAGACTGCATGTTGCTGATGAGCTCAGTTCCGGGAGTTTGTTTTGTTTTGGTGAAGTTTCTTGCCATATTTATGGCATGCGGTTATTTATTTAAAATAGCCTTTAATTTTTTTTTTCCTTTAAGTGCCAAAAACCATCCCCAGGGCCTAAGCCTCCATCCGATGGCACGCCATCCCTCCCAGCCTGGCTGTGCTTGGAGCAGACACGTGTCTGGGTGGCTCATTTTCTTAGCCCTACACTTGAACAATGCTCTGCATTTCTCAATCAGCTCCATCCTCTCAGGGTTAGTAGTTATAACAGTCTGCAGCCATCGCATGCCTCATACGGGCTGGTGCTGCGGCAAGAGCTTTGCGCCTAAAAGCTACTTTAATACCCATGGCAACCTTCAGAGCAGACACCTGCTGACTACGCACCCTGCTCGGTGTGTGGCTTATGGAGAGCTCAGCACACATGACTTCAGGATGCCGGACCAGCGGCTCCGTACCCCATGCAGCCACCACCTTATACCTCGCCCCTCACTTGTCGTGCAAAAATGATGCACCGTGGTGCGTCAGGGGACAGATCTAGCCAAGAAGTACCACTGCCCGGTCACCGCTCTGAGCTTGGGTGTCGCAGGTAGAGGCTCGCTCCACCCCTGGGTGGAACCAGCAGGAGCTTTTGGAACAGGACAAGGGAGTGAAGGAAGGACTCCAGCCCAGTGTGCCTCAACCTGGTACAGGCAGCTTTCCAAACAAAATCAAGAAGGACCTCACACATTGTTGAATGTCCTCCAGCAACCCTGGGTTGTCGGGATCCACTGCTGGGCTGGGGACCCACTGGCAGCTCTGCCTTTAGGATGTAATACGTTGTGGCAGCAGTTGACCCAAGCTCCTCCCAACCCCCATCCCAAGCTGGCTGCAAGTGAATGAAGTAAGGCCCACGTGTGGACACTGCCCGTCCTCCCCTCCCCAGCCACTCTCCTGCCTCCGCACTGTGGGCCTGGGGAAGTCAGCCCCGAGCTCTCTCAGAGCCGAGAGGCCCAGAAGAGAGCAGGAAGCCACAAAGGGTGAGCGCCAGCTTGCAGACACGACCTCACTCTCCTGCCTTGTGAGAGAGCATATAAATGATTTGCTCTTTGCCTCTGAAGAGGACCCTGCCTCTTTAATAGAGGCCAGATTTGAAACATGACTCAGGGAGTCGTACAAATACTCCGTCAGGAGCGCAGTGGCTCATTTCATTGTTCTCGGCGCATGGCGTCTTCATTATTTGCGCTGTTGATAAAAGGCAGCGTTCTCAGCAGATCTGCACTACTCCATTTAGCTGAGAACAATGATTTATCCCCCCTCACCAGTGGACATCCTCAATTTCCTTGGGTAATAAAGAAAGATCCCCCGGACGCGATGAGCAGGGTGGACCAGCCGCTCTGTGCCCGGCACAGGCCAGGCGAGTGCCAGGGGTCCTGACCAGCTGCCCCGCTGAGAGAGGAGCCCCGCAGGCCGCCTCCAGCCTGGCTGGCAACCGCCGCCTCTGGTGGAAGCTGGGAAGACTTGTCATTGACAAATGACCCAGCAGCAGCCGGGGCCCTGATGGGAGACAGCCCATCTCAACACAGACAACGTGCCCGTCCCATCTCCTGCTGGAGAGGAGACTCCAGCAGAGAACTTGGGCGCTGCCCCCAAGCCGGGGATGGGCAGAGCTGCCCACGGGAGCCTCGTTTGCGCTCTCAGGAATCCAGAGACTGCTGGGGGGCGGGGCGGGGAATAAGTGTGATAGCCTCCAAGAGGAAACGGGAGAACTTCCAAATCTACACACAAGGAAACGGTTGCCATCTGTGGGTGGCTTCACGGCGCCCACTGGTGGGCAGAGGGAGGGTGTGGGTATGGATGTGGGAGGGGCTGCAGACAGCAGTAAGGGCACCCTGCAAAGCTGTGTCCCCAAGCAAGGAGTGGCTGGCTCCAGCTCAGCCTGGCCTGGTGGACAGGAGAAGGATTGAGAAGTCTTGGGGCGCTCCTCAGGTCACAACCCCACATTCCCTGATGAGATGGCTCCCAAACTGGCCTTCAGGGGGCTTCAATTGCAGGGAAGGGAGTGGAGGAACCCCTGAGTAGGCGGAGTGGACGGGAGAGGTCTCTACCGCCTTCCAGATGTCCACCACCCCTGCCGAAGGTTTGCTTTCTCCATCAAACCTGTCCTGTTGTGCACAGTGGGAGTGTAGGCAGGTGGCAGCTCGGTAGACCTGCATGTTCCTGGAAGGTTCCAGAAGCAGCCGATGGATGAGTTGGTGGCTTGAGCCATGTCCGTGGTTCGCTGAGGTTGCTGAGTGAGCTTCTAGGACAGAGGAGGATGCAGACAGAAGTCTCTCAGGCCCGCCCTGAGCTACCCATGCCAGCCACAGCTCTGGGACCAAGCTCAGCGGGCTGAAGCAGAGAAGCAAATCCTGGCTCAGAGTTGTTGTTGCTATGGAAACCTGGGTTATGAGCACGAACCGGTTGCCACTGGCAGGGGCAGGGTGGGGGCGGTCTGAGCTGATCTCACTCAGGTGTGTTGGCCAAGAAAGGAAAGGTGCCAGGCACAGGATGGTATCAGGGCCAGAGGCAGGCAGGTAGCTGAGCCTGTGTCGCTCCACTTTCCAAAGCAGCAGGAACCCAGGCCTGCCCCCACACGGGCCTGGGTTCTTTGTGAGGGTCCCCGTGTCCCCGAGGTTACCCAGGCCGGAGGATGGCAGTAAACACAGGACCTAGTTCCAGGAGCAGACGTGAGACTCGTGTGAGTTTGTGAACTTCAGAACTGGTCAGTCTTGCCACTGCCACCTGGGCCGGCTCTGGAACTCGCAGGGCCTGCCGCTGTGTGACTGCTCCGGCCACTCCTGTGTGCTTGTCCACTGTTAGTGCTTCCTGCTTGGAAGACTTGTGGTGTGTCCAGGGCTTCCAGGGGGAAACCCAGGGAGCTGGCCCCCACCACCACCACCACAGTGCTTGTCGTCTTGGGAACTCCAGTCCAGAACCCCAGAGCGTACCTGTTCTAGTGCCCTCAGCATGCTGCAGTGCCCTGGACACTCTACCAATGAGCATATGGGGTAGCCGGGGGTGAAGTGTCAGCGAGCTGTCCGTCCCTCCTGATCCCTTGAAGAACTGCCCTCCACCCAGGGCATGTGTTTGCTGAGGTCACAAACCTCGCATGATGGAGCCGGGCATCCTCCCCAGGCCTGGCTCTAGGGCCTCCTTATGCCTGGAGGTGGGACCCCTGTGCTCATGCCTGTCCCTTATGGGGTATCATTTCCTTCCATCTCTGCCCACACAAACAAACCCCTGCCAGGTGGGTACCACTGCCCCCGCTGCTGGCTGAGGGGGACGCTGACTTACCTTTAACCTGCATCCAGTGTCTAGAAGGAAGGAGATCCCAACCTCAGCCTCTTTCAGACCAGGAACCCTATCATGTGACTGTTCTGAGGAGGGTTCAGCCACGGCAGGACAGTGCTCGGCATGTCCCCATCACAATCCCAGCCCAGCGGGATCACCCGTCTGGCCGAGTTCCCAGGGGAGCATGAACTCTGGGGGGATTCACCTGCTCCAGGCGTATCCCACAAGCTCCCAGAGCCCTGCATTCAGCAAAGAGTTCCTGAGAACTTTCAGGGTCTGGGGTACTGGGAGGCTGTCCAGCAGGTGAGGCTGTCCTCGGGATGTGAGATGGACAAGCTGTGCATGGTGGGACACTCACCAGGTGGGCACTATCTCAGATACACAAAGGGGCAACTGGCCTGGCCCCAGCAGGACTCATGATCCCCACCCCCCAACTCGGCACGCAGGTGATCCTCAGCCTGGCTCCCTAGCATTAGCAAGACAGCTGCCGACATTGCAGGCTCTGCCGTGCTCCCACATCCAGAAGAAGAAAGAGCTGTCTTATCCTGCGTCTTTGCTCTGCATCAGTGTAGACCCCTTACTGCTGAACCCGCCACTGTGGCTGGGCCAGGGCATTGTTGAGGGGTGGGGGAGGAAATACAATTAGTCTGATCAGCAGTGGCCCATGGACCAACTCCAGCCTATGCATCTATTTTTGTAAATAAAGTTTTCTTGGTGCACAGCCATGCCCAGATGTTTACACACTGGGCTCAATGGCAAGATGGCACAGGATGGGGTGGGGCAGCTGGGCTTGTTGTGGGCAAAACCAAAAGCAAACAGGCCTGGGTCCTCATCAGACTTGGGGATCTCTCCTGGGAGATGGGGTTAAGATTCTCCCAGCTGTTTTAAGCCTTATATAACGGGGACAAGAGCAGACATCCATCGTTTATACAGCATTCCTAATTATTCATCTCTTCATTTGGCAAATGAAGCTTGGTCTGCCCATGTGTAGCTGTCCCTGGGTTCTGACTTCAGAAACGGCAAATCCCCGAGGTGGATGCCACCTGTACAACCTCCACTGGAAGAGCAGGCACACAGCACGCAGCTCGGCATTTCCCTGTAGGAGCGATGGAGGGCCAGCACCTGCTGAGACAGGGGAGAGCCTGGGAAACCTGCCAGGGGAAAGACGCCCGTCACACAAGGCCACGCATGGGCTGTTCCATTTGTGTGAGGTGCATGGCAAGGGCAGATTCACCGACACAGGAGGCATGCTGGGAGCTGGGGGTGGGACAGGGCAGGAGCCGGTGGGTGAGTTTTGTTTGGGGTGAAGGAGGGGCTTGGGAGCTGCCCAGTGGTGAGAGACTAGAAACTATTGAATTGCAGATTTTAAAAGAGTGACGCCTATGCACCGCAAACTACAGCTCAGTTGAAAAAAGAAAAGAAAAAAGAAAGAAAGAAAATTTAAATCCGAGCCAGAGCTAAACCTTAGGGGAGCTGGGATAGGCAAGCCCTGTGTCCTTAATGGGCATCAGAGGGGAGCATGAGGCCGAGGGACTTGGCTGGGCTCTTGTTGAGCTGGTCGCTGCCACAGCCTCCCCAGTGCCCTTCAGCACAGATGCCAGTTGGCCTCTGGTGGGGGTGTCTGACAGCACTACTCATGCCAGAAGGTACCCCCTGCAGCCCCATCCTGGCCAGGTATCCCATAGCACTCCAGTTCTGACATGTCCCCCCGCTCAGTGAGGGCTACACACCTGCCAGCAACGTTGGCACGTACGGCCACCATCGTTGTGGAAATAGCATCTCCCAGTGCGGCCTAGTTTTTAAAATGTCAATACACCAAGATCTACCTCCCCACATTACACTTTCTCGACCACGCTGCTGTCTTCATGCCCTAGAGCGTATGTGTTTTTCTAACTTGGCTTTCAAAAGCAGTTGGTTTTCAAAGAGACATCACAGGAGACTGGCTTTGGCAGTGGAATAAGTTGCTTTATTTTGTTTTCCTTGTGGTCGGAGCAAAATACGTGGTGGATTCCCTCATTGAAATGCACCTTGGTCACGCAAGTGGTGTTTTTATTACAATTTGAAATCCGCCGTGAAGGATAGCTCTGTGTAGAAGTTCCATTCCCCGCAGAAGTAGCCTCCTCAAAGATGTAATTTAAATGCAGGGAGCCAGCAGAAAAACAAACAAACAAAACACTGAGATGCCGGCACAGGTGCTGGGAAATTGGGAAACAAACTACTCTACCTACAACTGGTCCTCCTGCTGGGTTCTGTCAGCCTTCCCCCACACGAGGGTTCATCTGAACTCACTCGAAGACAAGAGCAGGCCCCCTGCTCTGACAGGCACCCACGAAGGGGTCACTTTGAGCACTCAGACCCCCTCGTGGCCACACTGACCTCCCTGCCTTGCAAAGCACAGCCCACGGCTGAGCTCTTCTGGAAGGCCTGTGCCATGCAAGCCCACGCCCAGGCAGATGCCCGGCTGCCAAGTGAGCCGCATGGAAAGGGCAGTCCTTGATTAGCTGTCATCACTTCCAGCAGTATCAAATCAATTTCATTAATTATTGTGTGCTAGTAGCCAAAGCCAGGGTCTGCAGGAAACGTCTCTGGAATTTGAGGAAATTATTACAAATCGTGCATGAAGACCAAGCCCGGGCACCACGTGCCTCAACATGTCTGTCATGGACATGCACATCTGGCTCCTAGGAGGGAGTGCCTGGAGAGCTTGGTGGCGCGCGTTCCTGCTAGCTCAGTCCATCCCTCTCTGTGGGCATCCATTGGCTCTCACTCCCTAACTCCTGGCCACCTTTCCACTGGGAGTGCTGAACTGTTGAAACAGTTCTTCCTCTTGACTGCCAAATTCTACCATGCCTAAGTAAGACCTGGGTGTAAATTCAGACTGAAGACCTTCTTGAAATACTTGAAGACCTTCTTTGGAACTAAAATAACAGCCCCCTCCCCCCGCCCAGAATTCTGATGCCAGGCTAGGGTTGGTACTTTTGGTGTGACAAAAGATATCTTGCCCAGCCTACCGCATTGGTGCGATGGTTCTGGATTGCTAAGCCACACTCTCAGCATGCCTGCAGTGCAGAAGCACCACAACAGCCACAAATCAAGGAGAATAGTATCCAGCACGCACCGGGCATGCAGAGTGGGCCAGCAGGCACCGAGCACCCAGAGTGGGCCAGCAGGCATCGAGCACCCAGAGTGGGCCAGTAGGCACGAGCACGTAGACTAGGCCAGCAGGCATTGAGCACCCAGAGTAGGCCAGCAGGCATCGAGCACCCAGAGTGGGCCAGCAGGCACCGAGCACCCAGAGTGGGCCAGCAGGCACTGAGCACGCAGACTAGGCCAGCAGGCATCGAGCACCCAGAGTGGGCCAGCAGGCACCGAGCACCCAGAGTGGGCCAGTAGGCATCGAGCACCCAGAGTGGGCCAGCAGGCACCGAGCACCCAGAGTGGGCCACCAGGCACCAAGCACACAGACTAGGCCAGCAGGCATCGAGCACCCAGGGTGGGCCAGACACAGTGCCAAGGACTTTATCATAGTGTTGTAGTATCTGGAATGGGTAATGAACTCAGCAGTGGGAAGCTGTGTCATGGACTCGGGCAGTCTGCCTCAGTTCGGCAGGCTCTGCTCTGAGAGTCCAAAGCCCCAGAACAGCAACAATTTCAACAGCATCAGCTGATATCCCTACCTGGCAGACATCTGATGAGGGGATACAAACCAGCATGGCAGGTGGACTCCTGAGAGACCCTGGCCTTCCTCGGTGACCTCCCCACATGGCCTCAAGTGCTCAGCACAGTGCCCGCTGTACAGCCCATGGGAAGGGAAAGAATGGCACTTCTGCCTTAGCCCATTGCCGTGGCTGCACTGTAGCTGCACCTGCAGAGGGGGCTGGAAAGGTCAGGTAGCCTTTGCTCTGAATGACCCCAAGCCCACCCAGACAGTTGTGGGGGCGGGGTCTAAAACTTAAGAAGGGAATGGGTGAAGGTGAACAGGTCCCAGTGCAAAGCTCGAGCAAGTCAGATCTGTCGGCCCAACACCATTTCTTTCTTAGCTCCAGCCACTGCTGCTACCTGACAGATGAGTAGGTGAGGTCATCGCTCCACAAGGCCTGGCGTGGTATAGACAGAGTTGGCAGGTGATGCCACCTTTCCCCGGACAGGCGACGGCCCCGGCTTCTTATTCAGAAGCCAGGCTCCGGGACCAGGCACGGGGAGTTGGTAAACCAAGTGATTCATTGTATACTCCGGAGTTCGCATGCCTCGCCACGTCTGAACCCGTCATAGTGTGTGGTGTTCTTGTCCCCACTGGACAGAAGCCACTCAGGACTCAAGCCACATCCCTTAGATGCTAAACCCGATGCTCTGACACTGAAGCCCCGCAGAGCAGGTGCAAAAAGAAGAAAGGAATCCTTTGTTGCTGTGAATAATTAGCCCAGAGAGAGAGACAAGAGCTCAGGTTTGTAGATGGTTTCTGCTGAGGAACTCCAGCCACACATTCTTCCTCCAGTTGTTGTGTTAATGGACAGAAAAGTGATTCAATCAGATCAATAGGGTGGGGCCAGGGTTGAGTCCTGGCAGCTTTATACAGCAGGGGAGAGATTAAGGAGAACAAACTTGTGCCCTCCTGTGCAGTGCCCTCCACTGCCCAAGACAGTGCCAACAAGAAGACCCCTGGCCCCTGCACTTCCAGAATGATGAGCCCCAATACACCTCTTCATAAAACTAGTCAACTTCAAGGCTTCTGTCCCAACTGAAGACGAGCTATACAGAGACAGCTTAGATAAATACAGTAAAATGATAGATATATGGACAGATGAAAGAAAGAGACAGCGAGAGAGACTCCTAGAGGTCCTAAAGGTAAAGTTTGACAAGTGGGGCAAATGCTTTCCTGTAAGCTCTTAGTTGATTGATTATGTAACTGGGCACTGCGTACAGGGGTACAGGTATGGGTCCAGGGACCTGGTAATCTGCGGGCCAGGCACCGTGCCACACACTGGGAACCTAATGACAGCACTGTCAGACATCTCAGTAGCACTCCTGCAGAGCTGAGCAAGGGGCAGAAGGGGAGAAGCAAGGTGTCAAAGCCAAGGGCATGTGTCCTTAACAACAGCAAAAACAGCATAGTGCCAGGCCAGATTTTGGGCAGGGACTTAGCCCTGTGAGAGCTCCTGCTTCAGGGACACAGACACACATGGAGGTCTTTGCCACAGGAAAGGAAGCAGAGGGCCCAGGGTGGACATGGCTGTCAATCTGGATGAGTGTGAGGACCATCCCTCGTTCCCTCACCGATGCACCTAGGTGCCTGTTTGTTACCCGTAAGTATGGTGATCCAGAATACGAACTCTGGCTGTCTCGCCCAGTGCGTGCCTTGGATAAGGGGGTTGTTTACCTACTTCGGTATTCTCGTCTGTGAAATGAGAGCAGATACCTCCTCCTTAGTTGTTGAGAGGGTGGAAGTGATGACATACAAAGCCCTTGCGACACTACGGAACAAAGAAAGCCCAAGTCAGGTGATGGTGACAGTGACGGTGATGGCGGGCCACCAATGACAAGGCAGTTGGTAATGAGGATGATGTAGTAAATGGTGCTGATGTTGGCTTGGGGAGGGGGTGAGAATGTGCTGACAGTGGTGCTGCGAGGGGATGAAGAGGAGGAGGGAGCTGGTAAAGATGAAGATGACTCCTGAGAATTGCTGAGCCTTCCCTGTGCCAGCCACCACCTGCAGTGCCGTGGTGCGCTGAGGGGAGCTGTCTGTTCTTTCAGTCCAGCAGCAACAGAGGAGTCCAGAGGTGACCACAGGGCAGGGCAGGCCTGGAACTCCTTCCCTGCTGAAGGACAGAGTAGGGCTGCTGTGCCCGCTGCCATACCATGCCTGGGCAGAGATGAGACCTGGGAAAGCTACAAGGAGAGGCTTCTCTGCAGTGTATGGGAACCCAGGGAGATGTGAGGTGGAGGGTGGGTTCTGGTTCCATCCTGGAAGCAGCACCGGCAGCAGACCCTAACTCATTGCCTCCCCCAGAGGCTTGCGCGTGGCTGCCATGGCAGGACTGCAGTTTCTAGTCTCACTTCGCAGGAACAGTGGGACTGGGGCCAGAAGGGGGAGCAAGTTGGCCAGAGCCCTTACATGATGGTGGGCCCAGGTCTGCTTCTTCTTGCACACTGCTATGCAGGCCCCAGCACCATGTGTGGGGACCCCTGCAGGTGGCAGAGAGGTGGGAGGACCTTGCAGAGCCTCCCCTGCAGCCACCAGAGGCACATCAAATGCCCACCAGGTCCTTGTGTTTCTCAGTTCAAAGGAGTTTGTGCCTGTGCATGCATAAGATACCAGCAAATCTTTGCCGGCTTGTCATTCTTCCTTTTTTCCTTAATTAGGAGAGGGGTAGTGAATCACAGACCATAATACTCTGACGCTCACCAGCCTGGCGCTGGGAGTGGAAGGGCCGTGAGCTTGGGGGTCACCTCTGACCCCACTGGGGTCAGCAAGGGCCCTGCTTCTCCTTGCCCTTCATGCTGTAGATCCTACTTCTGCCTGAGAGCCTTGCTCTCTGCTCTCCTCTCTGTTCTGCGTCTGTCAGGTCGGTGAGCTCTGCGCCTGAACCTGCCCCATGTCCTGACCACTCACTCCAGGGTCCCAGCCTGGGGCTCCTGCCCCTACCCCAAGTGCTTCCCAAGGCCTTCTGCGTGACTCAGTTCTTTTTTTTTTTTTTTTTTTTTTTTTTGGATAATACTAATGTTTTCCATATTGTTACCTTCATGTTTAAAAGGGGGGTATTAAGGGAGAAGGCCCACCCAATTTCCCACTCTCCCCAAGTCCCGGGTGTACGGCATGCTCTGAGGTTCTTGCTCAAGTGGTTTTGATATTGCAACAGTTATGAATCGCTGTCAATCTTGCCGCTCCAAGCACTATGAGGTCTTTGAAAAATCCACTGATTGACATAGTCCATCATAGCTGAGATGGTTGGTTGACCCGTTCTGTCTTCTCTCTTTTCTTCGTTAGGGTTCTGAGTCCAGCATTTAGATTAGTAAGATCTCCAAAGAAACTTCTTGTATGTGCTAACAAGTACAGGGCCTGGCACCGTCCATCGCTCCAATCAGCTGCTGGTTGTAATTGCTGGTTTGGTTCTGTTTTCACTCCCGACTTCCACTGGAACCAATGGGTGTTGCAGTCCAGCCTGGTTCTGCCCAGCACATACTTGGTCCTCACCTAAACCAGTGGGAGCTGTAGCCTAGTTGGAGCGACCCACAATAACCCCCACCAGGACCGCCCCTACCCTGGTTTGCCAGTAAGTGTAGCAGTAATCCAGTCTGTCCCACACCCCATTCCACCCCAGCCGCTGTTTAGTTTTATGTCCTCCCGTGGAAGTGGTAACCCAAGAGGGATGAGCCCACTATTTCCCTCCCAGGCCTCTCCCACTCCCAGATTCCAATTGATGCTGCCCAAACAAACCTCGCCCACTTTAATTTGTTTGCACCAGTAGGAATAATCTGCCAAGCCCAGCTTTTCCCTGATCTAGTCCACATGGGGCGCACAGGTGTGGTAGCTCTGCCTAGTCTGGTCTGCCCCCATCCCAGCCCATGCTCTCCTGTGGAAGTAGCTATCCTGCAAAGGAACCCTCCCTTATTCCCCTGCTGGCTCTGCCTACTTCCTTTCTTGTTCTCAGGCTGGTTGGACGCTGCGGTCCCCTCCGGTACAGGCAACCTCACCTCGGCATTCCATATTGTGCACTGGTCTTTGTTGCGACCGAACCTGGGTCGACCCACACTGGTGCTTGGATTTGCCAGTGGATGACGTGGACAGATTCAGCCTGGTCTTGCCCCCACGTCTGCCAAGTGTATGCCAGTGGGTAGCTTTCCATGGCCTTTTCTGGGCTGTTTCCTATCATGTTTCTTGCGCTTACCTGCCGGGTCTGTGTCCTGCCAGAGGAGTTGCCCAGGCTCCTCCATCAGAACCTCTCCCAATGCCAGGTTACACGCTTACCAGTGGGTCCATGAGCCAGCCCTACTCCGTCCACCTCCTGTCATAGCAGGAACTGTGGCTTTTCCTGACTGGCCTTCCACCCAATCTGGTTCTTGCTGTTGGATGTTCCAGCCCAGCCATGGTTTGTCCATACCTACGTATGGCTCACACATGGCTCAGTTGGGGTTTGAGACCTTGCCTAGTCTATCACACATCTGCCCTGGTCCTCCAGAACACCAGGGGGAGTCGGGGTCCAGCCCGGTTCGGTGCATCCAATCCCAGTCCACACTTGTGCCAAGGGAGACTGCAACTGTATCCAGATCAGAACGCAGCCCCCCTTCCAGGCCACGCGCCTCTTTGTGGGAACCTCAGCCCAGCTAGGGTTGTCCCCTTTGCTCCCCAACCGGGTCTGTACCCAGCCATAGCTCACTCGCATGCCAGTGGTTGCTCTGACTCAGCTTGGCACAGCTCCTCACCTGTCCCAACCTCTGCCTTAGACACTGTGGCTTCGTGTCCCTGGCTCCCGCAGACCAGTAGGTACAAGAGCCTAGCTTGGCATGACCTTTGCTCCCTCCTGGTTTCTAGTTTTACTTGTGGGCTAAGGTTTGCTCATTCGTACCAGATCTACTCTGTTCCCTACCAGTTGACACGTTAGCCAGCCGTTGGAGCTACTTTTGCAGGACAAGCCCCAAGCCCAGGCTTCTGCATGGACTGGTATTTGGTGCCCAGCATTATTAGTGATTACAAATTTTACAAAGGAAAAGTTACTGCCTGTTTGAGGTCCGAGAATCACAATGGGTTCAACCTGGAGCTAATTAAGCAGTGACTCAAAGAACAAAATCCCCAGAGCTCCCCAGTCCCAGAGGCCTCCCCCCTCGGTCTACTCACCCCAAAGGAAGCAGCCCCTGGAACCTAGCAGGCCCGGACACGGCTCACCATGTGCCCATGGCGGCCGTCCGGAATCCAGGCATGAGACGCCCCGTCCTGAGACCCACCAGCTGCCGGGAGGCTACTGGAGGTTTAAAATTCCCAGGCCCAAGGTCGTGCCCCTCCCAAATCCCCTTCGCCGCCCAATGAGGGCGGCGGGTGGGTGCCGGACCTGCCCAGTCCCAGAGGCCTCCCCCCTCGGGTCTACTCACCCCAAAGGAAGCAGCCTCTGGAACCCAGCAGGCCGGACACGGCTCACCATGTGCCCATGGCGGCCGTCCGGAATCCGTGACTCAGTTCTTAAAGCTGGAGGGGAGCTGTACCCTAAGGCACAGAAAGGCAGAGCTGGCTTTTGGGGAGCCTCCAGGATCCACATCCATCAAACCCTCCCATGCTGGTGAGGAGGTGGCCTTTCCCTAACTGTGGGGGAGTCATGACCTAGTCACTACATGTGGGGCAGATGAGTGTTCTCAAGAGCAGCCCTTCTGTGTCTCTACTGAGGATGTGTGACACGTCCACAAGAAATGCTGGGCCTCAATGGCTGTGGCCGTTGCTGCTGTCATGGTCACTGTGAGTGTAAGCCTCACCTCCCCGGGGTGCCCAACCCCCATGTTGTCTGTCCTCTGTGAGCCCCACAGAGAGAACCCCTGCCTGTGGCTGGTGTAGAGATACAAACGAGGTCTGCATTGCTCGTTGATGGCCATGTCTGTAGCTCTCAGGTGGAAAGCAGAAGGAAGATGTTAGGAACCTGGAAGTGAGATGACCAGCCATGGAGCTGGGCCCTGGCGAATGTCCAGGCCTTAGACTGGACCCACAGCCTCCCATTGTCCAAGCCCCAAGAGAGACAGGTCCTGGCTCCAATCAATGCACCTGCTGCCAGCAGCTCCTGCCTGCTGACTGCTTGTCAGAGCATTTCCTTCCCACAGAGGCCAGTCAGTCCCTTGGCGGGTGCAGATACCAAGACAGGGGACAGAAGGACTTGGGCCTCTGAAGCCTGTGGCCAGGGCAAGGGGTGTGCCCTCTGCTCCCACAGCTGGTGCTGCCTGAGCTGATAGTCCTGTGAAATGGAGCTCTGCTGGGGCAGGCACCACACCCTTCCTTCATGCCACTCACAGAATATCACACACCAAGCAGGTGCTATGGTGGGGGGGGATTGAGGCTCCTGGGCCTGCTCCCCACATCACAGTCACTACAGAGCACCACAGAGCAAGGCCGCGCTATGAAGACACAGCCCTGGGTGCTATGACAAGCTTTCTGCTCCATCCCTCCCTGCCTTCACTCTAATTTGTTGCTTCCCAGCCCTCTCCCTCCTATCCCCACCTCCTCAAGTGGGGAACCCCTCTCTCCTGGCACCCTGATGGGTATCGTGGGGGGAGCTCTCACTTGTATGCTTGTCCCCTGTGCACTGCCTTCACAGCCGTGTCTTCTGACCTGATGAGGGGAGGTGGCAAAGGGAGTGGCTCCTTGGTCCTGGCCTCCTAGGGAGGCAGGTGCACAGCGTGCTCTGAGCGCTCTGACCACAAGCTCAGGTTCTCTGCAGATTGGTTTTGACTGGCCCTTTAGAGCCAGGGGTGGGTGGTCACTAGGTCGGAGGAGGCCCTGGGAGCCACAGGCAGGAGGGCAGCTCGCTGACCATGCAGTAGGGAGGCCGAAAGTCAAGGTAGGTCTATGATTCTCCAGGATCAGACAGACAGGAGAGCTGGAAGTTGACCATGTGATCCTAGGGGGCGGAGGTCTGGGAAGCTACATCATCACCACGCACAGTTTACCACTGTCCACTGCTACTGGTGTGCACGCACAGCAACTTTGGCTGCCCTGTCTGTTGCCAGCCTGTGCCCATGCTGAGCTGCACAGGAGCCTGTGGACAGGGCTGACCCTGCATTTGTGTCCAGTTACATCCCCACAGGCCACCGTAGGACTTGGGAGGAGCTTTGCTGGGGCCTGGCCCCTAGAGAGCCTGGCCATCTGTGTTGTAAGCATTTGCAGGGCCAGGGCCAGTGCATGGCCCCAACTACCTTGGCCTGCTGTCCTCAGACTCCCTTCAGGGGGGACACCATGGCTCTGGGTTCTAGACCAGCTCTCCCTGGGAATTCTGTCCAGGAGTTCTTGGATCCCCATGTCCAGCTGGGAGAGCTGGTAGCACCTGCGTGAGCTCTGAGACCAGTCCCACCACTCACAAGCCCCGGGATCACACGGCTCATTTCTTGTCTCTGAGCCTCAGGTGTCCCCTGTGTAAACGGAGATGCCGACACCAATTGTGTCAGAGGAGCCACCGTTGAGACACTATATCTGTGACAAGTTCCCTCGAGACCTGCAGCCCAGGAGGGACAGGGTGAGATACACAGGAGCCCGCTGCCCTCTCTGGAGACAAGAACAGACTTGCTTACCACAGTCCCTGGGGGACAAATGGACACACCATAGCTGTGGGCTTCTTCCCAGGCCTGGGCAGGTGTCTCAACACTGCCCACTTCAACCTCCTGGTGCAGCACACACACACTGGGTCTGGCCCTGCTGGGTCAGTTCAAGGTGGCTTTGTGGCCCCACCTCTGGTGAAGCCCTGGGTGGCACGGCCAGCTGGTCCCCTGGGCCTGGGCAACTGCGTGACTCATAACACCCTTGCCACAGCTCGTGCATGTTTGTCTTCCCCACTCCTTCTGTGTCCCTGGGCCCTGGGACACTGTTACCCATTTCTCACAGTTCTGGAAACAGTTGTTCAGGGAGACCTGGTCTGAGTCCTGTATCTGGGAGACGCCTGGTCTGCTGCACTCAAGGTGACAGGTGACAAATGGTGAAACACCTGCTTTCCATGGCCACTTTGTTTCTAAGATTTATTTTATTTATTGGAAAGGCAGATATACACAGAAAGAGAGAGAGAAAAATAATCTACCATCTACTGGTTTACTCCCCGAATGGCCTCACAGCTTGAGTGGGCCACGCCGAAGATGGGAACCAGGAACCTCTTCCAGGTCTCCCATGTGGATGCAAAGTGTCAAGCTTTTGTGCTATCTTCCACTGCTTTCCCAGGCAGATTAGCAGGGAGCTGGGTGGGAAGTGGGGTAGCCAGGGCTTGACTTGGCACCCATATGAGATGCTGGGATTGCAGACAGCAGCTTCATGCTCTATGCCACAACGCTAGCCCACCTTGGCCACTGCAGAGAGCTCTGACTTTGGCACACAGCCTGCCGGTAGCTGCATGGCCACCATCGCAGGATGCAGGTTTGCACAACCAAGCCCAGCCCTGACCCCGTTTCTGTCCCCTGCGGTTTGGACATGTGCAGAATGTCCCCAAGGTGGAATGTGACGGTGGGCAGGCATTCCGCCCGGCTTCTCCGACAGCTCTGCCGACTCCTGAGTTCACCCTCATGGCTGCAAGCATGGAAGTTCACGCTCTGTCCTCACTCACTAGTGTCCCGTCATGCGGACACCCAGGAGGGCAGCTGGCTGAGCCGTCCGTTCCTGGGGGACATCCAGGCAGCTCCTGCTTGGAGTTGTCCTTGGCGCAGCACAATAAACACTCACAGGTTTTTGTATTATCACATGCCCTCATTTCTCCATGGAAAATACATGCGAGGAAGATTGCCAGGCCGTGTGATAAATATGCTGAAGTTTATGAGAAACTGTCAACCTGGGGTCCACAGAAAACGCATTTGCTTCCTTCCCATCGGCAATGTGTGCGTTCCAATCACTCCACAGCCTTGCCAGCGTTTTGTAATATTTACTTTATGGAGGGCCGGATGCAATGGTCTAGTGGCTAAACTTGCCTTGAATGCGTAGGATTCCCAAATGGGCTCCAGTTCTAATCCCAGCAACCCCGCTTCCCATCCAGCTCCCTGCTTGTGGCCTGGGAAAGCAGTCGAGGACAGCCCAAAGCCTTGGGATCCTACACTGTGTGGGAAACTCAGAGGAGGCTTCTGGATCCTGGCTTCAAATCAGCTCAGCTCCTGCCTTTAAAGATCTTCCTCTCTGTCTCTCCTCCCCTCTGCATATCTGCCTTTCAAATAAAAATAAATAAATCTTTTAAAAAAAAAAAGATGTACTTTATAGATTTGAAAGGGAGAGTTGCAGAGAGAGGGAAAAGCAGCTCCCCCATCTGTGGTTCATCCCTCCAAGCAGCACGAGGGCTGGGACTGGGCCACGCCGGGGCTGGGAGTCCAAAGCTCCCTCCACATCTGCTGCATGCGTGGCAGGCCCAGCCCTTGGACCATCCTCCACTGCGTCCCCAGGTGCATTAGCAGGGAGCTGGATCAAAAGCAGAGTGGCTGAGTTTGAACAGGCGCTCTGCTACAGGGCACCTGGATCACCTATAACAGTCTGCTGCGTCACAGTGCGGTCCCCCCAGCACAGCGTCACAGTGCGCCCCCCCCCCCCCCAGCGTCACAGTGCGACCCCCGCCCCGCGTCACAGTGCGCCTCCCTCCCCGCACAGCGTCACAGTGCAACCTCTTGGCAGCACCTAGCACGGTCACTTTAAGCTACTGAGATTTTACTTTGCATTTTTCTACTGGGCTCTTTTTTTTTTTTTTCAAGTGTTTGCTTGTCTTTGAGAGGGCACCCAAATATTTATGGTCCCTCTTCTGTCTGGGCTGTTTGTTTTCTTATCATTACCGCCTGAGTGTTCCTGGCACGTTGTAGAGGCACCTCTGTGTCATCTGATTGATTTGCAAACACCCTCTCGCAGCGTGTAGCAGATCCTCTTCCTTCCCTTTTATTCTCTTCGTGAAAAGATGTTCTTCAGTTGGGAAAGTCAAAGTTAGCAATTTATGCCTTTATTAATGTGCCTTTTGTGTTATATCTAAGCAATCTTGGCCTTAATCAAGACCGCAAAAGATTTTCTCTGCTTTTTTTTTCCTAGCTTTAGTTTTATGTTATGTCTTTGATCCATTTTGCATGAATGTTTACGTCTGGGCAAGCCACTCTGAGGTTCTTTATTGTTGAACATACAGATATCTGATTTTCCCAGCACCCTGGATTGTAACGCCAACCCTTTCTTCAACAGGTTGTCTTTGCCCTGTGCCAGAAGTGGGTGGTCCACACACCCTGGATGTATCTCATTTCTAGGCTCTGCTGTGTCAATAGATCCCTTTGGTGGCTGGAGCTTCATAGTCTTAAAGTCAGGTGGTACAAATCTTCTAGCTTCTTTCTTTTTCAAGATTGTCCTGGCTCTTCTGCTGTCTTTGCTGTCACATGGAGATTTCAGGATGAGTGCATTGACTGGGCCCCTGTTGAGCCTATAGACAGGGGTGGGGAGAGGGGTCACCACTGCTGGGCTCCCACCCTGTCGCTGTGGGGGAGGGGTCTGTCCCACCACTGCTGGGCTCCCACCCCGTCGGTGTGGGAGAGGGTCTGTCCCACCCCGCCCCCTCCAGGTGGGGCGTCACCTCGCTGTTGGGGTCCTTTGCCTTCCTCCCTCAGTGTTTTCAGGGTTCCAGCGCATGGATATGACTTGTATTTTAGTAGATTGTCCATTTTTAATATTTTTGTTGGTATTGTAAATGATGCGATGCTGTTCTTTTGCGTTGCCAATATCCTTTGCTGTTGTGTATGTGTGACCTTCAAGGGTGCGTAGGAGCTGGGTGGGTGCTGGGAGAGAGTACAGCCCAGCTTGGCAGGGGAGCAGGTGCTTCAGGCAAGGCAGGAGGTTCTGTGACAGGGGTGTCTTTCAGAACCATGGGCATCCTCCAGACTTGGGCTCAGTGCAGTAGCCTGGGATGGTCATGAACTTGGCTGCTCTTCCATGGAGGAAGCTGTTGGGAGAGACTAGGCTTGGCTTCTGCTCCTGGTGCTTCTGAGAAGGTCTGTGTTTGTGTCGTTTCCTTAGTGAGGAACCAGACCCAAAGGAACAGAGCGCCTCCCCCAGGGTCTCTTGTTTCCACTTAGAAGCCAGGGTCCCTGGGCCACAGTGGGACCCTGGCTACCAAGAATAGTCGTGGAGGCGTGAGAAAGCAGCGATGGTGTTCCCAGGCACCTGTGCGGGTGTGGTGCTAAGCTGCCACCTGCCAGGTCACTTCGCCTGGGACAGTGACCAGAAATACTGGAGGGTAATGGACCTCTCGCTGAAGGGAGATGTCCAGGGTCATAGGCTCCCAATGACAGGATGCAGCTCTTGGTCACCTAGGGCTCTGATGGTCCAGGGGCCCTGGACTTTGAGAACAGTTGATGGCAAAGGGGGCTGTTCAGGACTGTGCCCTGGTCCCGGCAGCTCCAAGCTGGGACATCCAGAGCCTTGGTCCCAACCTTGGTTTTCTGCATGTGGATACAAGGACATGGTCATTGGGTGTGCATTTGCTCAACCTGGACCCAGGAACCTCTGCCATGGGCACGTCCAGGTCGTCAGTGGGATGAGACCCCATGTTTCTTTAAGGTTTCCAATGTAAATTTGAAAAGCAGTTATCATATTAGTCTTCTGCAGTTGCCATTGTAAATTACCAGAAACGTGATGACTTCAAAGAACACAGACTTTTCATCCACCAGTTCTCCTCTGGGGTCTCTAGGGCAAAATCCTTGCCTGACCCACCTTGTGGGACCCCAGGTACCCCTGACACGTGACCCTCCCTCCATCCCAGATGCTGGCATGGAACATTCCTCTGACAGTTACATACTGACTACAGCCCAGAAAAAGGGTCTGGGCATCTCAGGATGTGTGTGGTCACGCTGCCCCGCACCCCGTAGCATCCTCCCCGTGACTGTGTGGGGTCCCTGGCTGAGCATCATGCTTGCTGTCTAGCTGAGGTAGCACCCGTTGCATCCACACAGTTGCTTGGTTCAGAAACCACAGGGGGTCCCTCGAGTGCTCCTGCTATTACATGACTGTGTCTTCTTGCGGCCCCCTCTCTGTATTTCCTTCCCAGTGCCTGGGATGGTGGGCTCTTGCTCGCCTCACTTGGCGGCAATTGCAGAACACGTCCTCCGACGTGGCTGAGAACACCTTGATCTTCGCCCTCTTTTGTTCTGCACACGGTGACCTGTGCTAGCTTTGCCCTAGTTCCCACGGCCAGGATTACTGCTTGTTGTGTATACGCTTCGTTCCTCCCGTGAGAGAGCACATGTTAGGGGTGCATCCCACAGGGGTGCTGCTCAGAGGGTCAAGGCCTGGGTAATGTTCCTGGTCATCGGGGTAACTCGTGAGTTCTACATCCTCACGTGCTTTGTCTTCTCTGTCTTGGCCTGAGAAAGGGTGTGGAGACCATTACAGGTGCATTCTGCTTTTCCTTGTCCTTCGTCTCATTTCCGTTCTCTTAGTCTGATTCCCAACCATTGCATCTTCCCTGAGAATTGTACCTTTTAGCATAAGGGAAGTATTTTTCTTGCTTCATTTGCTGCTTTTTGACCTAAATTCTGCCTAATCTAACATCATAGCTTTGGCTCTGTCCTTTCACTGCTTTCCTCCCCACTGGTGGCTGCTGGCCACAGAGCATTCCATATTCTTCTGTGGCCACTGGCCACCAAGAACAGGTTGCTTGGCTCCTGTTTCCTGGCCCCGATTGGCTGGCTTGAGCACAGACATTCCCGTCCCGCTGTGTTTACATTTGGGTCCTGCTTCTGTGGCTGTGTGTGGATGCTGCCTTCAGTTGTACCCTGGCGTTGTGGAGTCTCAGGTGTTCCCGAGAAGATGGCATGCGCAGTGTAGACAGCACGAGGTGCTGAGCTGCAGGGTGACCAAGCTGCTGGGCTGCAGGGTGACACTCTGGGTTGTTCTGTTGGTGGAGACCTTACTGCCCCAGGGTCCTCCAGGTCCACTCCCTTCAGCTTAAGCAGCAGGCTCAAGGTCAAGGTCAGCCTTGTAGTCTCCTAGCAGTCCCTCTGAGGGCCCCTGTGGGAAGACAAGCTTTAAGACCCCAGGGGAACTCTGTCCAGAGCCCCAGGACCCATCCCACAGGGGAGGAAGAGTGGACACCTCCCTTGGAGCAGCTGGGGAGAGAACAGGGGACTGAGGAGCGAGTGTGGGTCTTGATGGAGTGTGAGGTTCTGCTGGGGGTGGGCAGCTCAGCATGCAGCCTTTGAGCATCATTGCAGTGCTAGGGAGGAGATGTGGCCGAGATGGGGTGGGTCCGTATCTGTCCCTGTTGTCCCAGATGCTTGGGGCTGGTGAGGGAAGAGGCTTGGGCCCCTGCAGGCTGGCTCAGAGTCCTCCCACCTGCTCCCCTCCAGCAGGCCCATGGACACAACCTCCTGAGGCTTCACTGCCCACTCGCAGGAGCCCGTTGGAAGTCCCGCGTGGGCCTCCCTCACAGGGGTGAGCCTTGATCTTGGGCAGTGAGTGACTTTGACCTTGGGAAGGCCCGAATCCCCCCCACCTGTGAGAGGGGTTGACACTGCTGGGCTAAGTGTGAGGATCCCAAGAACCTGTGAGTTGGCCTTGGGGCCCTGGGGGCGTCACCAGGTCCCTGCTCAGCACGGAGGGACAAGCTGCATAGGAGCTGGGCCCAGGTGGGCAGGGTATGTGGGGACAGCCCCTCTGCTGGGGCCTCAGATGGAGGGGTTCCTGCTGTGACATTGACCCCCACCCTCCCAGGCCACAGCTGCAGGAGAGTTGCACTAAGGGAGCAAGGGTTCCCCCGAGTGGCACTGCCCAGTTGTGTCTGTGGTAACCAAGCCCTTCCTCTCGTCTCCAGGCTGCTTTGAGCCCAAAGGAGGAGGTGGGATCTGAACCAAGGAGACAAACAATGCTGAGCAGCACCTGGTGTGGTAGAAAGAGGGTGGGAGGTGGCCCAGGGAGCATGAGGTGTCATTAACAATCCCAGGGCGCCAGGGACTCCCCACACCCCATGGGGAACGCTGTTGTGTCCCGAGAGGCTGAAAGCCACCGTGGGAACAAGAGATTCTGCCCTGGGCACCTGGAAAATGGCCTGGAGTCACAGTCAAACTCTTGGCTTTGCCTGCTCCATCTTCCAGGCACCTGTGTCCACACATGCACACACATGCTCACACACACATGCACATGGCTTGCATGCTGAGGGCAGCAGCTCTCTGCAGAGGCAGCCGAGTCCTCTCGGTCCCCCAGCAGCCCACCACGAGCCTGTCCTGGCATTATAGCCCCAGCGTGAGGTGCCATCATGACCCTGGCCGGTGGACCTCAGGCCCGAGTCATGGCTTCCTTGGCCTCAGGAGCCGTCAAAGCCAGCCGCCTGCCTCCCACTGAATGTGGTTTGTGTACCCTGAGGCAGTCACTGTGTCACTGAGCAGACCCTTCCAGGGTGGGTCCTGGTGACCTGGCTGTCCGGGCCCAGGCTCCAACCTGGCCACCGCCTGGCAGCAGGCAGAGGTGCCCAGCGCTCCCAGAGGCTGAGTAACGTATGGAAGGGACACAGGTGGCAGAGATGGGTCTCTGAGTCCCTGGCCCTTCCTGGGGGCTGCAGTGTGCTGGAGAGCCTTGGAAAGTGCCCCGCTCTGTGGCCCTTGTGATCTTTACCTTGAAGCCGGAAGCCACAGGCTACAGGGTAGGCTCCTGCAGGTGTGAGGGTCCTGGGTGCTCAGGAAGACATGACTGCCCTGTGTTGGCTTCACTTCCTGTGCCCAAACACAGAGACTGTAGGCCGTGCTGGGAGTGAGACTGCAGAGGCAGCACCAGACCCCACGGGCTGCAGGAGAGCCGAGCATTCCAATGTATGCCGAGGCCCTGGGTCTCTATCCAGGCCCTGCGTCGTCCTGCACAACCTGTACCTGGACATGCCCACTAGCAGACCAGGATGCTGCTGCTCTGGTCATCAAGGCACTGCAGGGCACCACCCAGGAGGGCGGGAAGCCAAGGCCAGCTTGGGTTATGCTCCTGGTGTTAGCCCAGCATTGAGATCAGTCTCACACTACTGCCAGGGGAGGACTCGCTTTATCTGATGCATGTGGCCATGAGAAGGAAGGGATTGAAAACTCTAACAGGTTGAAAGATGAGCCTCGGGCCTGGCTCCCTGACCAGAGGGTGCACCGTTGGCAGCCAACACTCAAATCCACTGTGTCCATGCTACCAGCCCCACCCAGGTGGTCATCAGGCCCACCCAGGGTCCCGTCTACAGCTGACATAGCAAGTTGCTCAGGGGAAATTAGAAAAGCGGGCTCAGGCCAGGACTGGCTGTGGGGTCATGGGCATGGATGAGCTTAGGGAGGGACTGGGCATGTGTGCTTTGGCCTTGCATTGGCAGTGCCCAGCCTAGGGCCTGGCACAGGAAGCTGCTCAACATGTGTGTCAGGTTCCAGCTTTTCCTGAGCTGCTTCTCAGTGGACAGTAGGTGCCCACAGCCCGCTGGCCTCTGTCATGCAACTCGACCAGGAGGTGGAAGAGGCCCTCACGGGTGAAGGGATTGTGTGCGTCACTCTGAAGGTGCCCGACATGACTCTGGGACAACAGGTTGGTCATCTCATAGCTACACTGGTCCTCTTTGCCCCATTGGGCAGCAGGCTGTCTCAGGGATATTTCTAGACCCTCCTGGCCCCAAGCGCACCAGCTGCATGCAGGAGCCCACACAGTTCTGCCCTGGGTCAAGCATTACCCATGTGCTTGGCATCCGCCTTTCAACAACAGTGGCAGCTGAATGTGTGACATTCAATTAAAGGCCTAATGCAATGCTGGCCAGGAGTGCCCCCTCCCTCTCTCTCTCTCCTCTTTTTACCATGGGGCTTCTGAAGACCAAGGCTGTTCCTGACAGCTGCTGAGCTCACTGGCCTAAGGGAAGGCTTGGGTCTGAGAAGGACTCTTGCCCTGTGGGAGGACCCAGTAGGCATGGCGGAGTGAGCAGAGGGCTGCCCGTGATGGAGTCCAGCCAGCTTTGCCTGGCTGACCGTCCAGCCTGCTCTCACTCCTGACGCTCTATTTGTGCCTGCTGTGCTCCTCACCACCTGGAACACCGTGCTGGCCTGTGTGCTGCTGCGATGCCCCAAGGGAAGGGGGCTCCTTGGGGCCATATCCGTGAAGCGATGAGTGAGTGCGTGGCTTTGGGTAGGGTGGGTTGCTGTTTTCCTGGCTTGCTCAAGTCTGGGACATCCACACACACAGCTTCAGCTCTGAGGCAGCTGTGCTTGACCTAGGAGGACAGCTGTCCGTCCTGCTTCCCAGCTGTGTTCCAATCTTCCCCCAGTAGACTCCCAACACCACATGAATGCCTGCCTGGATGCCCCGCCCCATGCTCAGTCTGCTCATTGCTCAGATCTCCTCAAAGAGAGGACATTGAGAAACATGTAAGGACCGGGGCTGGGTCACTCTGTGACCTGCACCTGGACAGGGTCCTGAACATGTCGGGGTTCAGTTTCCCCATCTGCAGAGTGGACATAGCAAGTGCATAACCCTTACCACCCTGAGGCCTGGTGAGAGGAATCCCCGATGGAACAGTGCCTGGCACACAGAGGACTTGGGTGGAGGTGGGTGGTCCAGGTAGGTGCTTGGGTAGCAGATGGGAGGTGAGGAAGAGAGAGGCAGGAAGGCTGTTCCCCAGCCTGGGCACCTAGGGTTCACTGGTCAGCAGGTGACAGGTGCTGAGGCTGGTCTCACAGAGCAGAGGGCACTGCCACCAGAGCTGCTCTCCCTCGGGCAGGCAGTGTGGCATGAGAGAGACTCTGAGTGTGCCCAGGATGCCAGGGTGTTCCTGACTCTCCTCTGAGGGTCCTTGAGATGTCCAAGGTCAGCCTCTGGTGAGATGTGACTGTATCTGAAACCACGAGAGCATCACAAGGCAGGAAGCAGGTGCTGATGGGCTGGTGAGCTCCTGGTGCAAAGTGACAGCTCTCTGGGGGTGGACCAAGCCTGCTGCCTGCTCGGCCTGGTGCTGCCACACTCAGCTGTGGTCCCTGTTTGCAAGATGCAGTTCCCAAGAGTGACTGCAGGTGCGTGACTGTGTGTGACAGATGAAGGGAGTCAGCGAGTCCTACAAGGAGAGGGTCGGATGAAGGGCCAGGGACTGCCTCGGAGTCCTGGCAGGTGCTCCCAGTAGGGGCGGATGACGAGGACTTCAGGACCAGGGAGTCTGCCCTGGAGGAGACAGCAGGGGTGGGCTTCCAAGGACAGACAGGAGGATGTGCCAGGTCACATCACAAGCACCAAGGAGGGCCTTGATGGCGCAGACAGGGGTCTCTGTGGTGTAGGGGCTCTGCTGCTATCTGAGGAGGCCTGGCAGGTGGATGGGATACTGTGGGGTAGACACACCTCAACATGATGCAGACACATGTAAACAGCAAACATTTTAATCACCCTCAGCTACAGGCAAGGGAAGTGGGATTTAGAGGTTAAACCAAAGTTAAAACCAGCTGGCAGGCTCTGGGCCTGGGCTGTCTACACAGCTTATCGACTCAAGTCTCTAGGCTCCTCCACCTTCCCATAGGCAGCTCCCAGTGGGTGGCCTGGAACCCCTACCTACCTCGCCAGCCTTGGGCTACTGGGCCACAAGTTCCACACTGAGGGCAGGCTTCCCTGAGGCAGCAGAGAGCCAGCCGGTGGGTGGGAGTGACCCTCTGCCTGCTGCCGCTGGAAGGCATAACGAGGATCCCTGTTAGGTCCCCCACAAGACCCACTTGCCAAGAGTGGATGATTAGAACTGCCTGTTGGAGTGTTTTCCGAAGATTTTCTCTGTCCTGATCCGGAGTTGGTTCCTAAATAAGGATTATGAAGATCTTGTGTGAGTCAGGCCAGACCATGAGGACAAAAGGAACCGGAGCATGGCAGCTCAGCAGACCCAGGTGGGGTCTGGCCAGGACCAAGCCTTGGAACCTGCATATGCCCTTGGGGTCTTGCTGGAAACCCTGACAAAAGACAGACCCCCTGGCCCAGGACAGACCCCTGCTCGTAGGTGAGAGGTGCCACCACACACTCCATTCTGTGTTTCTGCTTTTGTTAGTTGGGAAGGGGTCCTGCAGCAAACTGTTCACGTCTCTCTGATTAGTTCATTAGGCCACGACCTTATTTGCTGACTTCTAGGGTCAACTGTGATCATGAGGAGAGCCCTACAACCAGGCATTCATCTGTTCATTTAACAAATAATCCTGTAACATTTCATGTGCAAGGAAGTTCCCTGGAGAAAACCAGAGGGTAGGGTATGAGGTGAGAGACCAAGGACACAGGGATCTTTCCACCCTTACTGGCCGGGAGAACTCCTGCCCACCCTCCTGAGTGTGGCAGATGGCTAGAGCACTCACCATCTGCCCTGGGCCCCACTATGACTTCCTAGAGGTGAGCCCTCTGCATCCTGGGTGGGTGTTCCAGGGCACGGGGTGAAAAGAAGCCCACACACATCCTGTCTCCAAGGGGGACAGCACGGGCTCTGGGGACCCCAGGTGTCCTTAGCTCTCTTTGGACTCTGGCATCACCAGAAGAGCCACAGTGGGCTCCAGGCTACCCCTCCATCTCCATGCCCTCCCCAGGATCCAGGGATAGCCACTGAGCTTTGGGCTTACGCCTCCTTAGCATACACTTGTGCACTGAGGACCTGCTCAGTGCTGGGCCTGGTGCCAGGAGCTGGGCGGGAATGCTGCTCCGAGTATACAGCAGGCCGTCCTGGGCCTAAGAACTCGGCTGAGCTGCAGCCTGGGCATCCAGAGGGTGCCTCCCTACCTCCTCCCCCAGCCTCAGCATTAAGGAGGGGCTTCCTGTCCTGGCTGGACACTGAGGGGTCCTGAGGGTAAGGAGGCCTCCTCAACCAGCCATGGCCATGTGCCCAGCGCCAACGAGAGCCTGACATACCAGAACATGGGCCATCCACAGTAGGATTGCCCATCCTGTCCCTGGGTGTCCCATGGGAGAAAAAGGACCAAGGAAGGGGCAGGTGCTGCCTGGGCAGCAGCACCAACTCCTATCTTGGCTGCTGACGTAACAGTGACAGGCGTGAGCACACAAAGCACTGCTTCCAGCTTACAGCCTGAGTTACGGCATGGATGAGACAAAGGCCAGGCATTGCTTCAAGCCGAGCGCTCCAGACGGGGCCAAGCAGAGCCCATTTACAGGGAGATTCTTTCAAAGATTAACTTCAGTAAAAGCTTCAAGATTTGACAAATCCATAATTAATCCGCGTTGCTCAGAGCTGCTGTCACTGGGGGCTGGCGACAGCTCAGCCACAAGGCAGGGCTGGGGTGGAGCTGGTGATATGACAAGGCCATCTTGCACTCACTTGGGGAGGGGCTGTCAGAGCTCTGGGGATGTGGGCATCGTGAATGGGGTCATGTTTGTGCCTGGTTTCAACGTGTGGCTGACAACAACAAAGTCAGGATTGGAAAGACCTGGGGACCAGGGGGAGGTGAGGTCTGGACCTTGAATCTGGCCTGCATTTCTAGAAATTTCTCAGGGAACCTGCAAGGCCATTCTTGCAGCACCATGGTGCAGGCCCCTCTTTGCTTATTCAACATTCTAGGACATGGTTCCCTCCTGAGCTGTTGCAGATGAATCTTCTTGAAGCAAGACAGCAACCTAGGGGTTTAGACAGTGATGTCCCCATCGTTAAGACGTGGGAGACAAGGACATGTTCAAGCCAGGAGTCCCAAAAGTGAGCTTGGCTACTTTTGACTTTTAAAAGTCCATACCAGAACGACATTGACCTTTCGGCAGCTTCCTAAGTGGCCCCCCACATTTCAGACAGCTGAGCTGACGTGTGCCTTGTGAGCACCTACACAGCCAGTCACTGATCTTAGGAGCTGCGACCTGGGCCACCTGGGTGTGGGGAATGTGAACACAAGCTGTACACATTGGTTGTGAGCGACCCCAATGTCCTGGGTCCCACATGACCTCACACTCTCGCTGTATGTCATCCTCACCAGCACACCTGGACCCCGGGGAGGCCTGTACAGGCCCGGGACCACGCAGACAACATGGTGGCCTCGTGGCGATTTGCTTTGAGCAGTGTGAACAGTATTGTATTTGGGAATTTGCCAAGAGGAAGTGATTAAGGTCAAAGCCTCTCCAACACTGATCTCTGTCAGGCTGTGTTCTCTTTCATCACACTGAGGTTGGCTCACACTGAGAGTGTGTTCTAGGTAAGCAGGTTCCACCCTCTGCATGCATCATCAGCACAAGGCAGAGTTAGAGGCCCAGCAGGTGCTCAGGAACAAGCAGGTGGCTCCAGACCATTCTTCACCGCAGACACTGCAGGTGCCCTGAGACCAGCTTCAAGGACTGTGGGATCTGGGTTCTGGCAAGTTCTCCTATCTCCTCAGCCACTCCTCCTTGGTCCAGAGAGAAGGAATTGGCAGCACTGCCAGCACCTCACCCCGTTTATCTGTTCCACCTCCCTTCCAGCTTGCCATGGGGCTGGACTAGTCAACACCAGAGTTGATCTCTGGAGAGAACAATCCTTTTCCAGAATGTTCTAGACTCATACCTACAAGGAACAGAGCAGGAAGGTCTTTGGCACTAGTCAGACCCAGGAGGGTTGCAGGGACATTCCTGCCATCGGGGAAAGCCACCTGGAGCCTCCCTAGTTTGGTGGTCCGCACAGCCTTTGCACTGGTGGACTCCTGGAGGGCCGGGCTTTGCCGGGCTCGCACTGCTCCAATCCTGGCCCTAGAGCAGCTGCACTCAGTAAGCGGGACCTGTGGGGTGGGAACTGCAGAAAGGAGCAGCAGACGGAAGAGCTTTCAGGACAAACCTCGCTGCTTCTGAGGCCTTGCCAAGGGCCAGCTGTGACGTCAGGACCACCGCCTGTTTACTTGTCTTGGATGACCCTCCCGAGGAGCCAGAGTCGAATCCAAGCCCTCCCCCCCCTTGAAGGCCACGGTCAGAGCTCTGGACAGTGGAGAGCCCAAGCTCCCATTTCAGCCTCTGTCCATGCCACACCTTTCTGTGAACCTGCTGGGGAGTCACTGTAGACTCTGGGCCATTTCCCACCCTTGCTCTCCCTGGGGTGACTCACCTTGCCTCTGCACCTGCACCCATCCTCTCAAAGCCACACTCAAGTGCCTCCCTTTTCCTAAGGACTGCTCACCAGCAGCCCCTTCAGAGTGACCCCTTAGTCTGTGGTCTCTGCATGTTCGAGTCCTTTGGGATCCTGGGTCCTGGCATACCACGGGGGTTCAGGGGGCCTCTTCTTGGTGGCATTGCCTCTCTTCTGCTTACAGTGATGTTATTTCTGTCCCCGGTGCATACAAGCCTGGAGACACGCCCAGCCCCAGCTCTCTGAGGGGGCCAGTCCCTTGCTGTTGGGGGATTCTGAGGCGCCCTGCTGCCAGAGACGTTTGGAGTCAGGACAGTTAGGCTCCACCACCACGTGGGCGAACATCCCCAGGTTACTTCTCAATTGAACACTGATGTCCAAACGTGATCAACATGATAGTCCATATGGCTGTTGTGGGTTGAGATGTGATGGTTAGTGTGGTGCCGTCAGTGTCGTGTGAAGGCTTAGTGGGTGTGCAGTGCTTAGTGGGTACGCAGCAAGTGGAGATTGTCAGTGAGGACAGTGAGGGTGACGGAAATGGACGACGATGATGGGACAGTTTGGGGATAAGAGTTCCGGTAATGGGAGTGAGAAAGGCGATGATGGTGGAGAGGGTTCTGGTGAGGGAGATGGGGGTGACGGTGTTGGCGGTGGGGAAGGTATCGGGCTGCAGATGCCAGTGAAGGTGGGGGTGGCGCATATGGGGAGGGCGATGATGCCAAGTGTTTCTGACTTTTCAAAGCGAGGCCCCGTGCCTTCCGGTCTTTGCAAATCAGACAGAGACCACCCTGTCCCTGTGCCTTCCAGCCTCTGAGTGCCCACTTTTGTAAGCATTTGATCCAGAAGTTTCTGTGCCCTGTGGGCCGGTCAAGGCACCAAATAAACTCTTAGCTAAACCCTGCACTTCCAGGGCCCATCTGGTGCTTCCTGTTACAGTTCCACACAGCCCTCTGACATATTTTTATTGTCGGGTTAGAAGAAAATATTCCACTCATTTGCAACGTTCTCATTATATTCCCCTTATAACAATTTCTAAAAGAGAATAAATGTAAAATATTTCTCTGTATTGTGGCAATATTTCAGCCTGACTTTAATTCGCCGGATAGTTTTCCAACTCACAATTCTTCTCACCTTGTGATGACAGTTAAGAAATCCTCAGGCCTGGGAAACAGTGGATCATGAGGGTGTGAAGCGGCAGGACCCTGTATGGGGATCCGGGAACAGCAGCCTCCTGCCAGCTCCAGGAGCCCCCGACCCTGGGAAGAGAAAGCCGAGCCACTAGTCCCCTCCCACCCCCCAGCTCCCCTTGCCAGGCCTCGTCTGGGAACTCAGAGATGTCTCTTCTGGGGCCCTGCAGCCTCTGTGTCTCCTCAAGGAGTCTTCTCAGGTGGTTTGGCCTGAAAGAACAGCCCTGGGAGCCTGTGGCCAAGGCCCCTGGTCCCTGGTGGAGCCTGGCTGCCCCAAGTGGCCATCATAGCTACTCAACCCAGAGACCCCGGTCAGACCTATGGGCATGCGGGTTTTCAGTTTCCATGCTAGAACCCAAGAGGGCACGCCCACCCTGCCAAGGACCTAGCTCCATGCTGACGGTCCCATCTCCTGTGGTAGCTTTCAGCTTACTTGCAGATGCTGGCCCCCTAGGAGAATTCCTGGTCCTGTACCCATGCTCAGTGCTGCACCCTCCTCTGAACTGCCCTTGTCTTTCCGGATCCTTGCCAGCAAGCCTTACACCTGAGTACCTGGGGACACCCGTGCTCGCCTGCACCCACTCCTGAACCCCCAGAGCTGACTCATCCTTGGGACCTACCCCTTGGTACGCACAGCCTAAGCCACTGTTCTTCCATTTGGAGCCCAAGACCCCAGTTGTGGGTGACTGTGTGTTGGTTGCCCACCTCGCTGCCATGGCTGGTGGGGACAGTGGTGGCGAATTGCTGATGGAGATGCTGGGGGACTCTAGGGCCCTGAAGAGGGCTCAGGAAGTGTGGTGAGCTCTGAAGAAAAAACGCCATGCTGAGGAAGTGACCAAGCGGCCGTGACGAGGCAGTGCAGTGCATAGTGCAGCGCTCATGTGACCAATCAGTGTGACGAGGTGGTACAGGGCACAGTGGGGATGCTCATGTGACCAAGCGGCATGACACAGCGGAACAGGGCACAGTGGGGACGCTCATGTGACCAAGTGGCATGACAAGGTGGTACAGGGCACAGTGGGGACGCTCATGTGACCAAGCGGCCATGACAAGGCGGAACAGGGCACAGTGGGGACGCTCCCAGGACAAGTACCAGTGCCTTTTGTGTGTACACAGGAATGTGCCTTGTGGGTCACGAGTTCCCCTCTTTGCAGACTAGAAACAGGCTCAGCGAGGGAAAGTGACCTCTCCTGGGTTATATGGCCAGGAGACAGACCAGGTTCCACAGTCCTGGGCGGCTGCAGGCAGGTTCCCCAGGGAGTTCCATCAGTGGGCATTTCCAATGCTGTCCAGAGGAGCCATGTGGAGCCATGAAGGATGGAGATCACGCCCCACACTGGGGTGCACAGGTGCCAGTTCCATGTCACAAGACAAGCCCAGGTTGTGTCTGGTGGACAAGGCCTCCAGCTAGGCCTCACAGCCGGCTCAGCTTCCACCTGGGCAGAGGTCACCAGGCCAAAAGTGGCCTTTGTCAGCAGTGCTGCCACTGCCCCTCTTAGCAGGGCAGCAAGCTCCTTCCGCCGCTGCCGCCACTCTGTTGCTGCCTTGCTGTCTGCTTGCTCTCAGTTGAACATTTGCCGCCCCCCTTGTGGCCCCATGGCTCCATTATCTCTATCCAGGGCCCTTTGTCTCTGGCTTCCCCAGAGGGTTATTTACGGCTTTGTTTGTTTCTCTCTCTGCAGGAAATGCTGAAACTGGGCCCCCAATGGGGAGGCAAGGAGGGAGGGGGTAGTGGCAGAACCAGGGCTCACCCTGCCTTGTATGCAGGCTCCCGCACAGGGTTCACCCCTACCGGAGTCTCCAATCACCACAGGCCCCCAGCGCTGGGCAAACCAGCTCCACCAGAGGAGGCAGGCAGTGCCTCCCACAAACCGGCACGCATCAGCCCCAGCTCCCAGCACTCAGGGATATTAGGTTGCTGTAGCTGCTTCCCTTGAGGGCGCAGAGGGATAAATGCCCCACCAGGCAGGGGGATGAGTGAGTGGGTGAGAGCATGGGCTCTCCTGCCAGCCCCCTCCCCTAGCACTTCCTGGTGGCCTGGGGACTGTGTGTCCCCTGTGAAGCCGTCTGAATGGGACTTGGTCGGGTACCTGCCCACTCCTTCCCTGCCCTGGCACGTCTGCACCTGTAGAATTCCTGAGCACCATGGCAGCTTCTCTCTGCAGGGTAGCCCTCCTCACCCCAGCTTCCCACTTCTCTGGCCCAGGTTATAGGGGCCCACAGGAAGAACCTGCGGCCTCACATACACACACACAAACACACACCCCGGCTGGGTCACCAGGGGAGCCTGACCAGCAGGAGGAGCTCACTCCAGAGGCTGTGGCAGCATGTTGTGCCGCATGGACAAGCGCAGACACGACAAGGGCAGGGAAAGGCAGCACAGCTTGGTAGTGGCCGAGAGCAAGAGGGGGTGCCCAGGAGAGCAGCAGAGGGTCTCCCCTCATAGACACGTTCTGTGTGTCAGCTGTTCCGAGGCCAGCACTGGGATGTGCGGGAACGGGACGCGGCAGGCAGCCTGGCTCTCCCTGCAAAAGGAGGCCCACGGGGCCCGCTGCCCCAGGTGCTGGCCAGCCTCTAGTGTGGGGAGGACCTTCCTGCAGCTGGGCCACCACCCCAAGCACCCTCTCTTAGCCTCATTAATGGAGGAGGAGACCCACAGCTCCATCACCCTTCAAGCCCCGCTTCTCTTAATGGCGTCGGTACTGGCAGCGCCTGGCCTGTGGAGGGGACGTGTTCAAACCCCAGCTGCTCTGCCTGCACCTGCAGCGCTCACCGCCTGGGGGACAAAGCAGGCCCACGGCTCTTTCATCATTCCTCCCAGTCAGGCCTGAGTGCAGACCTGCAGTTCTGCATCCGACACACGGGGCCCTGCCCTGGTTCCAGTGGGACTCCTGTCCTATGGTCATTTGTGTTTTTAAACAGAACCTTTGAGTGTTCCAGCACCGACCCGTCCCTGTCCAACACCAAGAGAAGAGGCCGGCAGCAGGCTGCACATGTGAGGGTCTCCTTGTCTGGGGGCAGCTGTGACACAGTCACAAGGGCATGGGCCCAATCTACCTGAAGGCAGAGTGACCCCACTTAGGGGTTGCACCCTTGTCCCACAGCTGGGCACTGTGGATGACAGAGGAGCTGGGCAGACCTCTTCCCTCTTTCCTGCACCTGCTACCAAGAACCAGCCCAACTTGAAGGCAAGGAAGATGGGTCCAGCGGGACCAGCAGAGCCAGGCTTCCTGAGCCCATCCCCTGTCCGGGGCTGTGGTGGCTTAGGCCACAGCCTGGGGGAGTTAGAGAAGCAGGTGACAAGGCCCAGGGGAGCTCAGGGCAGGAGCAGCAGGCCCAACACCCTCCTGGCCAGGCTTAGTCTCCTTCTCCACCCCTGCCTCACCATCCCACCTCTCTAGAGGCTGTGGCGTCTTCAGAGGCCAAGTACATCCAGGGCACTGTGGCCATCCATCTTGGAACCTTGAGACAGCACGAAGATTAGGTGGGCTTCCTGTGGGGCATACTAAGAGGCAGGAAGCATGATGTGATGGGAGATGGGGGATCCTGAACTTCCAGGGAAAACAGCAGGGAGCAGGCACCTGGCCAGGCTCTGCACCCAGGGCGTGCCTGGAGCCGAGGGCAGGGCTTTGCGTGCTCAGGGTGTGCCCAGAGCCAAGGGCAGGGCTCTCCATTCCCAGGGCGTGCCCGGAGCCAAGGGCAGGGCTCTTGGTCCTGTCACCTGGGGGAGTGAGAGTAAGTTCACAAACAGACCACACATGTAGCTTTCATGCCAACTCCACTGCCACCTCCAGGCTGTCAGGTAGTGGGGCCTGGGTCTGGCCTCACCCTCACCTTCACCAGGGGCTTGGGAAGACCGAGTACCCCAGGACAGAGCAGAGAGGGAGACACGGGCAGCATCCATCTATACCCGCGTGGCAGGGGCTGTAGCTGCCAGATTGTCCCCTGCCTGGTGACTCTGCATTCCGCCTTTCTGATGGACTGCGCCATTCAGAGGGGATGTGGTTTTTAATAAACTGTTTCCAAAATTAGCCTTTGCCTGCCTAGCAGCTGCCACAGGCAGTGTGAGCCACACTCCTTTTCCACCTGCCAGAGGTCACCATAGCAGTCGGGATGATGGGGGAGAAGGAGGTGTGGCCGAGGAGCTGATGAGGCAGACTGGCACTCTGACCTTGGGCCTCACTTTGCCCTTGTTCCTCAGGGCACTGGGACACGGGGTCGGGAACACCTTCATCCGCCCCATGGCTTCCTCAGCTGTGGAGCGGTGGAGGCTGCAGCTGCTTCCTGCAGAGCGTTGGGGATAAAAGCCAACGGCATACACTCCTGGCACGTGGTGGGTACCCAGTGGGCATCCTGTGAGCGCCGTTCCTTCTGCCTTCCCGTGGTGTCCTGGCAGCTTTACACAGCCCGGGCTCCATCTTGGTTTTCCCAGTCTGCTTTGTGCATGGTCTGAGAGCCTTGTCTCTCACTCTCCCCAGTGTCGTCCTCTGTGAGCCCTGTGCTGCCTGCAGAGCCAAGAATTTTTGTGCTTTAGTTTTGATATTTTGTTATCTGTGTTTTTAAACAATAGGGCTCTCCCCCCACCGCCCCATATTTCAAGAACAGAAGCTCAGGTGATCTCAAACATGTTTGTGCAAAGCACTCCCCCTGACTGTGTCTCAGCCGCTGCCCAGATGCCTGTGTGCCCATGTTTTGTCCAAAGGTTTCCAAGGGATGCACTTCTTTGCTCAGCTCAGGAACAGCCCGCGATGTGCCCATGCCATCCTCAGGGGTAGAGGGCAATGGAGGATTCCAGCCTCAGAGAGGCCCTCTCTCGCGTGGAGATAGCAGGAGGGGAGGAGAGGTGGGAGGCCACAGACCCTGAACCGGGGAGCCCCTGGTCAGTTTCCCAGAAGAGGGGTCCTGGCGTGAGTTCCCAATGAGCTCAGACTGGCCAACAGGAAGGGCAGCTTTGGAGGTGGACTCAAGGCCAGCTAAAGGTGGCGATGAGCTTGGTGCCCAGGGTGGCACCGGTGTAGAACAGCCCCTTGCACATGCGCTGTGCGGGAAGGGGAACAAGTCCCAGCCCCTCGCTAGAGCCCTCAGGAATCCTAGTGACACCTGCCACTCCCTCCTGCATGACCAAGGCGGCTTCAGCCCCACCCACACCCGTAGGCTCTGGCGAGCACCTGCGCGGAGCCGTAACCCTAGCACCGGCGCTGAGTCCTGCCATGTGCCTGTGCACACTCCCCACCAGTGTGGTCCTTCCTCTCCAGCTCCTGGGGACCCCCAGGACTTCCCCCATCCTCCAGGTTTCCATGGAGAAGTGCTGACTGTTTTCTCTCCCCTTCCATTTCTTCCTGGGACTCATCTGCATCAAAGCGAGATCCCTGATGTTCGGCTCTCCACAAGGCCGTGGTGATTAAGCACTTAAATTGATTAATCAGATTTCCTGTGATGAGAACTACTGTCACTCATTAATCTGAGCAGGATTATAAATAAGAGATGGCAGATACAGGAGGCAGACACGCTGACGGATCTCCGTGCAGCCTGAATCACAAGCAGGCGTGTGCTTGCTGAGGGCTGCAGCCGTAGGCAGCCCGGGAAAGCGCTTCCCCAGGACAAAAGGAGACCTTAAAGCAGCCCCGTTTTAATAGGGGAGCCTGCCTAGATGGCCTGCAGCCCTAGGTAGGCAAGCTGGTGCATCTTTGCATACCAATGGCCTGACTGTGTTCCAGGGAGAGGGGCGGCTCTAGGGCAATGCGAGCAGGGGCCCAGAAACCACTGAACCCCAGACTTGCACCCCAGGAGCCGGCATGAGGCAGGCCTCCCTCCACCTCCTCTCCTCAAGGTGTGACTTGGCTCAAGTTCTTGGCTTCGCAGAGCCTCTGTTACCACTCCCCCAGCGTTAAGGTCAACTGCTTTGTGAGGCTGCTGTTACTGCCCACAGAATCTATGTCTATGAGAACTTCCTGAGAGCTTTGAGGACACAAGCATCCTCCCCAAGGTCCTGGGTGATGTGTTTTGTGAAATACCTGTATGTAGGTTGGGAAAGAAGCAATTACACCAAAGTATGTTTAAATTTCCATTCCATGTCCATAACATTGTGCAAGCACGCTCACACGCAGCAGATTTCTAAGGTATATGGCCAGCATGGTCTCTGCCTGCCTTCACTTCCACCCCCTGCCACCTGCCCCCTGAGCCCTGTGCCCAGCTGGTGTTCTTGGGAATAAGATGGGCATTACAGCTAAGTGGCTATGTGGACCATGAGCAAGCATCCCGACCCTCGTCTTCTGGGAGCCCAGGTCCCTGTGGACCCTGCAAACTCAGTCACATGAGTGCCCACTCTGGCTTTGGTGTTCTCGTCTTCCTTCCCACCCATGATTTCCGCAGGACACTGGCCCCATGGACAGACCCACCACTACCTAGTGGGTGTTCTCCTTCCCCATGTGCCACCCATGTCAAAGCTTGCTGTGCCAGCCCCACAGGGCATGGGAGCTTCAGTGTACAGCCACATCCCACATGGGATGCAGGCTCGGTATATGTGTGACAATCTGCCTGTGTCACTGTGCCCCAGGGCTGAGGTCCCTCAAGGTCCCCACTGCCTGCTCAGTCCCAGCCTGGCACACACACTCGCTGAGTTGAAAATGCTGAGTCCAGGTGGATGGGAAGCCTACCAGGTACTGATGACCATGCTGGGTAGAGTACAGAGCCACCCAGAACTGGGCTGGACAGGGTCACCCAGGCCGCCTTAGCATGTTAGCTTCCATCCAACTCCTGCTGCGCACGTGGCCCTGCTCGGGCACTGGGAACCCTCTCTCTCCTTCCAGCAACATAGGGAAGCAGTTGTAATGCCCAGCTTGAGTACTGAGGTGGAGGTGGGGAACTGGGTGGGGCAGTGCAGGAGCTGGGCTTTGTGGATGGGGAACTGCTATGTGCAGCGGGGCTTCTAGGTGGTGTTGCTCAGGCCTCCTGGGTTCTGTGTTTGCTGTCATCCTGTCTAGGGTCTCGACAAAGCCTGTGCACTGGGGAGCCAGGGAGGTGGGAGGGGTCCAGCTTAGTCTCTGTAGGACAGGCCCAGAACTTGCTCCATTTCCTCAGGCTCCCCTGCGGGAATGGGTCTGTGAGCTCCTGGGAAAGACTGCGGGTTGGGGGAATGCTGGAGACCAGCTCCGGCTGACTGAGAGCTTGCAAAGGATGCGTGGATCAGCGAGATGATAGGAAGAAGCGATAAGACACAGACCACTATGGCATGATGTTCACAATGGACAACTCAGAAAAGTTGCCTTCTTTATTTATACGCAAATCATCACAAGCTTTTGCACAACATCCAATTGTTTCATCTTTACTTCATGGTTAAGAGAATACAAAAAACAATCTTAAGGAAAATATTTTCAACAAACCATTACTCATTGAAACCTGCAGTCACCTGGCGGAAGCCAGGAACTCCACAGTTGGCAGCGCATGTGGTTACATAGTGACAAATGGTTTACTTATACTCAAAATCAATTTTTACTAAACACAAACTAATATTGTTTGAAATATTAAGAGTACAGAATTAAAAGATCATAAATGAAAGGATTTTATAAGAGCATATAACATATGTTCTTTGCTAAATCTTATAATCAAATCATGCATTAATCACCGTCACCTTCACCTAGTGCTGATTCAATTGTTTTTTGTTCTTTTGTTAAAGGACAGTGAAAGGGATCAAGGCAGCTCAGCCAATCTACAAACAGAGGGCTTTTATAAGAAACTTTCTTTTATCTTTATAAACTGTTTTCTTTCCCTAAATATAAGTTCCAGTATAAGATAGAGAGTTTACACCATTTTGAGGGGGTTCACATCTATTTCCTTATAAAAGATGCCCCATATACTTTTGCTTTCTGTGGTGAGAAACTAAAATGCGTCATATCACGTGTTGTAACAGTTCGAGGTGCATGGTAAACAAACTCTTTGTACCTCCATGATTGCCATCTGTTCCAAGATATTATCAAGCCATTTCTTAAGGAAAACATTAATTATATTAGGGCAAGCTTCAGGACAAAGGTGGGCACATAACAGGATGTTGGGAAACATAGTGGGCTCAATTGTACTATTGTATACTTTCAACTGTGTGTCATGGCCTTACGTTACTAAAGGTATTTTTATCATAACATGATTGATCAATTTGAGGTGTCATACCAGTTACAGGAATCACTTCACATTAGCAGAAAAACAACAACAACACCCTCAGAAGAATTCTATGAAACATCAGAGGTGATTGAGTTCCATGCAATGGGGTGAGGCAGCAATGAGGTGACCAGAGACATTCTGCTGGGCCTTGCCATGCAGCCAGAAACTCCTCGTAGCCTTTCTAACGGAGGAGCGGTGCTCATCACACACCTGTGCCATCCAACCCAACTGCACGGCTCCCCAGAGGGGAGGGTGGGCAGAGCTGGCCTGCCCTTAGAGCTGGAAGCCTGGATGAAAGGTCTCTTCCAGGTTGGCTAAGTCTTTAAAGATCCTCCCCACCCATCTCATAAAGTACCCAGCTTAGAGATGGCAACTCCACTGCTGTCACATCTTCCATGGACCATGACTTCCAAGCCTTGTCCCCCAGACCTGATTGTCCCCAGCTTGTCTGAGAGCCTTCGCCAGGTCTCCAGCCACTCCACCTGGTCTCTCAGCCGTGTGAGGGACCACAGTGGCCCTCGCAGATGGTGGGGACCCCAGGCAGGAGGCAAGTCACGCTGCAGCCTCTGCCGTGTGCACTTGGTTCAGCCCAGGGGTCTGGCTGTGGGACACCAGGCTGGGCTGGAGGCAGAGAGGCCTGCCTGGGAGGGCCCCACTGTGCTGTGGAGAAGCTGCCGGCCAGGGAGAGAGGCCTGCCTGGGAGGGCCCCACTGTGCTGTGGAGAAGCTGCCGGCCAGGGAGGGAGCCAAAACACAGCCTAGGCACGATCCTGCAGCCTTGGTGGGGAGGCACCTGGCACAGAGCAGATGTCTAATTCTGCCTGAAGATGGCGTAGGGAAGGGGAGGTGGAGTTTACAGTTGGAGTGGGTGAGAGCCAGGTGGGGTCAGGGACAGGTGCTGGAGCAGCACCCTGAGGGGCTGTGTGCAAATTCAGGGAGTGTAGACTCGGGTGTTTCCCTAAAATCCCCTAAAAAGGCGAGTATTCCGGGACATACCCGGGACATGATTCGACCTTCAAGTCACAGCCACCATCACACAGAAGAGGCTGGAAAACCCAGTGAGAATTTTCCACGTGTTTCAGGAAGGCGCCAGGTGCCTCCCAAATGGTGGTGGCTGAGGGGCCCTGATCAGCAGCTGCTCCCCACAGCAGTGTTCGAGCCAGCACACGGGAGCCAGGCGGCTGTCACGAAGCCTTCTGGCGGTGGCCATGGGCGTCTAGCTCGACCTTGGGCTTCACTTTCCTCATCAAGACAGAGAAGGAGGCAGGGTCACAGGCAGACACGCCCAGGCGTCCCTTCAGCTCCAAACGTTTTCCGAGCTGATGCATCTTCCGCCCACCGGCTCACCTTGCTGTCGGCAAGAGTTAAGTTTTAATGAGAAAAGAATTTCTCTCTGGAATATTGCGTATAATTAAACCTCTGCTGTGGAAACACACACAACAAGGCATCTAGCAGACATTAACAGTACCGGACGAAGTGAGAATGCCAAGCATACGACCCCCGCCCCCATCTTCCTCTCCCTGTGACATGGATTATTAAGTCAGGTTTCGAAAAGTTCCTATGAAATATTTAAATATTTCATGAAATATTCATCGTCCCCAAAATTGCTTCCTAACAGATCCTTCGGTAAATATAACAATATTTGATCACAAAAGCCGCTCAGCCTGACACTGGCTCAGAAAGAGTGAGGTTGGAGGCTTGAGACCCACGGGGGCAGGAAATACCCCTGATGTGAGATGCTGAGCAATGCAGGCCACGAACCTGACCACAAACCTCGGGGGCGTGGAGGGACACAGAGGCCTCATAGTGGTGTGGCTGGAGCTGAGCTCACGTGGGAGGGGCCCCCCTTAGGGCTGGTGCCTCTGCAGGCCCCTGTAAGAAGCTCTTCCTCAAGCAAAGCTTGAGGACGCTGCTCCACTGGACAGGTGCTTGATGGACCCTCAATGAGACATGAGTGGCTGAAGGGCACTGGCTTGACTGTGGTAGACACTGGTTGAGTGGTTGGCATGGGGTCTGAGGGCTTTGGATGGGTGTGGAGAAGGCAAGCTAGGCTGGCTGAGTGCTGCTTTGAGAGGCCACTACACCCGTCCCTTCCTAAAGGCCCCAGGGCCAGTGCTCTCTATTCCCCCACGCCCTCAATCTCATCACCACCAAGTTTCTGCAATAGGCCTGCAAAGTGGCACCCCCCCCCAAAGCCACAGCCCTGCTTCTGCCCACCCCAGCCTCGTGAAACAGTGAGACGGGTGCCAGGCTGCAGTACGGGCACCTGGCATCTCATCCTCTGCTGCACCTGATCCTCACTGGGAACTCGGGATAGATTAGACCCTCACTGGCTCCACCCCTCAGCTGAACTGCAAGGACTCAGGGCAGCCTCGACAGCCTTCTGTCTATGTGGTTTTGTAGGTCCCTGTAGAGCCCCACCTCTACCTCCAAACCTGAGTGCAGGCCCAGCCTCCTAGAGAGAGCGCTGTCCGGGGGCTGCAGTGCTGGGGCTGAGGGACCCTGTGTGCAGTGGAAGCTGCTCCCTTCTTTCCACAGTGCGGAAACTCAGCTGCAACAGAGCTGAGCTGTTTGCCCAAGGTCACAGTGGGAGTAAATCCAGGTTTATGCCCGGGCGGTCCAACCCCAGCCACAGACAGCACACATAGTGCGTCTGCCCAGCAGGCGAGCAGCCCACCCTGCCATTGTCCCCTCCTCCTCCCCCTTGCTCCGGCCCCAGGTTTTTGCAAGAATAAGGCCAAGTTGGGGTACATCATCTCCAGGCCTTCCCTTCTCCCTCCTCTCCTTCCCTGGAATTTGAGGTGAAGAGGAGGCCACCAAGATGGATGGGCCCCTCCTGGCAGCAGGCCCCGGCATGGGAGGAGGCCTAGCCGAGCTGAACTCTGATAAATGGCACCTACTGCCAAGCACTGCATTCCCTGACTCCCGGGCCAGCAGGAAGGCATGAAATCCAACACTTCAGTGGCCGTGCAAGGCACAGGAGCCTCTGTGTGCTGGAGGAAGGACCATCTGCCAGGAGAGAACCTAGTCTCCAGGGGCGGAGCACTTAGCTGCAGAGGTGGAGAGCTGGGCGGGAGCCAGGCCTTCTGCTCCTTCTGGGTCTGTGCAGGCTGTTGGAATGGGAAGTCCCCAGATGGACGGCTTGTGAACAGCAGCAAGGTGCTTCTCCCGGTTACAGAACCTGGGATGCCCACGTTCAAAGTGGCAGTGACTCAGAGTCCCATGGGGCTCCCTCAGTGCCTTCTCTTGGGCAGATGGGCGGAGGTGTCTCAGGGGTCTCGTGCACAAGGGCTCTGAGCCCACCCCTCCCACCTCCCTGGAGGTTAGGGCTACAATTTGGACGTAGACTATTCCCTGGCAGGCCCTCTGTGGACCTGGAACTTGGTGTGAGGCAACTGTCTGGGCTGCACTTGCCCAGACAGACACCAGCTCCGAGGTGCCAAAGTAAAGCATGTCATGAAGCTGCCATGAGCAGGGGCAGCCCAGGACCATGGGGCAGCTGCCGGGTGCTCGACCCCATCAGCAGGGGCAGGGTGGCCCAGGACCACAGGGCAGCTGCTGGGTGCTGCTGCTTAGGGACAGGAGTGGTCACTTGCACATTTCAGAAGAGAACAGCCAAGAGGCAGGGCTGGGAGCCTCCAGGCTGGTGAAGCAAAGCGTTCTGGGCAGACCCCACATGGGGTGAAACCAAGCTTCCTCCTGGGCAGTGAAGCACAGCTGGCCTCAGAGGACGAAAGCAGGAGCCACAGTTCCCTGAGCCCCAGGTGCTGCAGCCCATGCTCCAAGCAGTTCCCCAAGAGGGGAAGGTCCTGGGTGTCATGCCTTGCAGTAGGAAAAGGCCCCTCGAGTTACAGGGGACAGCAGATTTGATGTCCCTGCCACCCTCTTGTCCTACCAGGGGAGATGGAGCCAAAGGGAAGGCCAGCGGGCCAGCAGGGACGTGGGCCCTTAAGGACCATGGACACTGACTTAGAAACCACCATCTAGCAGGCCCTTTAGGCTCTGGGTCCTGGCTGTGACGTGGCTCTGCTGATGTTTCCTCCATGGGCCTCCAGGAGTACACACCTCAGCGCAGCTACATACAAGATGTCAGGACACTGACTGAGGAGACCATGGCCTGGGGCCCCAGTGGCCCCGGCGAACACCCCGACAGGCGTGGCACCACTGCCTTGCTGGGGACTGCTCTCAACAGCAGTGGCCAGAGACAATGCGGGCCCCTATTGCCTTGGCTGGGCTCTGGATCGAGATGGAGGGGAGGAGCCGACAGCTCTGAGACAAGCGGGATGGAAGAAGCTGTGCAGGTGCCCAGGACCACGGCCACAAGCCCTGTCGGCCCAGGCTGCAGGATTCAAGGCTGCCTTACACGCAGGTCGGCCATGTATTGTATTCTGCCGAGTCATATTTTAGTGCTGCCGAATAGTTGCAGGTGACAGGAAACCTGTTCCTTTCCCATTTTAGACATCCAGGAAATTTGTACCACATGCAGCCTGCATGTCATTACATTCTTTAAAATATTGCCTCCTCTGATTCCAGAGCCCACAGCCCCATCACAAGCCAGGAGGAATCAGGGTCAAGAATGAGGCCCCTCCCCTGAGCCCTGCAGCCCTGTAGCCCAATGCAGGAAGCCCACTGCCCTTTCCCTGGGGTCCCTAATTCCAAGAGGCTATAGGACCCTCTCTTATGTCCATGGGGAGGCCCATCCCAGGAGGAACAGGTGTAATTACAGTAACCCAGGCAAACACTGCTTTCACAGATGTAGGATCTGCCGCTGGACTTAAATAAACACAGCTGAACTCCCAGGCCAAGGAAACTGAGCCTCCCGCCTTGCCATGTGCAAGTGTCCAACAGTCCCCATCCCCCTCCCTAGCCACCCATAGAGAGCCATTTGTCTGAGGTTCTTCTCTGCAGCATGCATCTCCCACCGGGGAGCTGACCAGGGCAGCTGGAATAGCTGTACCCTCATGAGGACCACTGCTCCCTGGGGGCAGGTAGCCACCCTCATTGCCTGGTATCACCTAAGGATGGGAGGGTCTGGACTCTGCTCGGGGACCATAGAGTGACTCAATGTGCCTGGTCTCCAAAGATGCTGCCTGGCCTACCCTGTCTCCTTCAATGCTGGCCCAGCAAGCTTTTCTGGAGCATGTGCGTGTGCCCTGGGCTGTGCCGGACTGGAGGGACAGAGAGGAGCCTGAAGCCACGCCTGCTGAGAAGCTGAGACAGGGCAGGGAAAGCTGGCTTCCTTCTCCAGGGAGCCCTCACCGGGCAGGCTCCTGAGTCCCAGGACTGAGTTTACACACAGCCTTGGCCACAGAGCCCCAGACAGACAGACAAACGGGTAACATCAGCCGCCCAGAACATCCCACCCACTCCCTGCCTCTCCTCGTCCCCCGTGCTCTGGGGGAACGGCCATACACCTTAATAGCAGCATCTCTCTGCCAGCTATGTGGACTTGGTTGGAGTCCTGGGCTAGACACAGGTGCAGGCAGGTGGGTGGGGCTGGGAGTGAGCCACAAAGGAGCTAGAAGCTCTGGGCTAGGCAGTCTCTTCGGGAAGGGAATCCTGGAGCAGGGTGTGTGGGTGGGGGAGAGGGTGGGCGCACGAGGCAGGCAGTGCTAGCCTCAATGTGGAGACTTGCACCTGAGGTTCACTGGGCCAGCAGGGAAGCAGGCAAGGATGGGACCTGCACCCCATGTGAGGGGACCCTCTCCAGGCTCCCGAGCCTTGGGCAGGATGGAGTCCCTGTCCCCCACCCGTCCAGCCCAAGCCATCATTTCTTGTTTGTTAATTGAGGAGAAATGTGCCTAATTTGAAACTTTTGAACCTCAGCAACTCAATGGCATGAAATCTCTTCCCAAATCGTGTTCACTGTCGCCAAAGACAAGCCACATCCCCTGGCAGCCGCCCCTTGTCCCTGCTTGGTGATCTGATCCCCCAGGCTTGCTCCTGAGGTTCATTCCTGGTGTGGCATGCGTCCGACCTTTTGCTTTTTCATAAGTTTTTTTTTTTTTTTTAAAGGCAGAGTGACTGAGAGGGAGAAACTGAGAGAGCTTCCTTCTCTTGGCTCACGCCCCAAGTATTTGTTACAGTCAGCGCTGGGCAGGGAGCCCAGAGCTCCATCTGGATCCCCCAGGTGAGGGTCAGGAGCCTGGGCATTTACGGCTTCGTAGAAGCACCTGCAGGAGGCTGGACTGGAAGCACGCATTCGCCAGGACTGGAGCCGGGCTCTTGGTCATGGGCATGTGCATCTCTGAGGCTTAAACCTGTCTGTCCCCACTCTGTGCTGGGCAGTTGGATGGCTCTGCTGCCTTCAGCGAGTGCACTGCTCTGTTGATGGACACGCAGGGGCGGGCTCTGTCCGCTTCCAGTGAGGGCTCACGTTTTGGCTTAGTGAGCTCATGTCTGTGGTTCTTTGGGGTGCATTTCTGGGAGTGGAATTGCCAGGTCACAGAGAAATTCCCTGTTCGGCTGCATGGGCCACAGTTTCTCACCGACGTTTCAAAGGAGACTTTGGAGCAGCCTGCAAGAGGCAAAGCAGAGCGGTGACCCAGCTGTGCCCCCGGGGACTCGGGGCTCTGGGCGGAGCCCATGGGAGGTGCCCCAGCTGCTGTCATGGCACATGCAGTTCTGTGAGGAGCTGTGTTTGGGAGCAGCGTCTCCTTCTGCCACCCTTGTTCTCAACGTGTAATCAAGCCCATTAACAGGTCAGACCCAAGTCCAGGGGGCTGGCCCAAGGGAGCCCCTGACGGAGGGACGGAAACCCATTCACCTGCAGCCTATTGTCTTCTCGCCATGTGTCGCGGGGTGGGGTCTCCATGTGCTGGGGCCCCAAGTCTGGGATCCTCTGGTGGGAAGGAAAGTCCCCCATTGATGCCTCTGGGCCCTTCCACAGAGAAGACAGCCCTTCCCACGTTTGACGTGCAGATGAAATAGTTCTAGACGCTCGGACACCTGAGCCTGTGCTGAGCCCAAGGCCTGGGGGAGGTGGCAAGCCCATCCTTGCCAGCCTGCTGGGAGCTGGGAGGGTGTCAGAGGCTCCTGAGGCTGAAATTACAAACAGGAGCCTCACGTTGAGTTGGGAGTCAGGCTGTCTGTACTTTGCACCATGCCAGGGAAACCCTCTGGGATTGTACAGTAGGGGGTGAGAGGTGCTGATTCTTACCTTTGGGGTTCAATTGCCAGATGGAGGGACTAGCAGAGTCCAGCTAGAGGTTGGGGTGAGGAGTTTAGGCCCCACAGGAAGATTGAAGGGGAACCCAAGGGAAGGGTTAGCAAAAGGGGTCTCATGAACTTTGGAAACAGAGTGGCTAGAAAGGAGGTGGGGTCAGCACACAACTTGTCCTGGGGCTCCTGCTGGCCCTCACCTTGCCCCCCACCCCCTGCCCCAGGACACCCCACCGGGGCGATAGAGGAGTGGGTGACAGGCAGATTGTCCAGGCCAGTAGGCAGCAGACTGTCCAGTTGGCCTGTCCAGTAACAACCTGCAGTGTTGGCCTGCAGGCAGGAGAGGGGCTTGGCTCCTGGTAGGGCCAGGTGGCAGGGAGACCCCCTTCAGGAGGGAGGGAGAGAGCAGCTGGGGCGCCTTCTTGTCTTGCAGCTAGCACAGGGCCCTTGTTCCTACAAGTCCCTGCCTCACACTGTGACCTAACCCCCTCCCATCCCTCAGGCAGGCCAGGGCCAGCAATGCAGCCATGGTGGTCACCCTGATGGGTTAGATGCAGGAAGGGCAATCGGGGTGCTCCCAAGGAAATCTGGATCTCGGGGGACCCTGTGCAGAGCCTGGAGGGGTGGCATTTCATAGCACTGTGCTGTAGTTGGGTGAGGGTCCTGGAATGTGTGTCTCTGGGACGGGGTGAGACTTGGCATACTCCGTGTGCATGGGACAGGACTCCAGGAGCCCTCGTGACTAGGGCATAGAGGACATCCTCCCCACACTGTGTGAGCAGGAGCCTGGGGCCCCGGGCATGGGTCAGGGGATGCTGCTGTGCTCACAGAGATGGGGACAGCTGTCTCAGGCCCCATAAGGGAACAAACTACAAACATGTGTGTCTCTCTAAGACCTCCTCTGTCCGGCACTGAAATCCCGCTGTCCTCAGGCAGTGCATCTGCCAGGCCAGGTTCAGCATCCATCATTCCCCTGGAGACTCACACAGACACTCAGACCCAGGGACCAAGCCCTGCCCTGGCGTGGGTGCCACTTAGCTGTGTTGGCATGGTGCAGATCTACATTGACTCCTGCCTGCTGCTCCCACCAGATGCCCACGCTCAACTCCCAAAGACCAAGTCAGACTGCCTATCTCAGGGAGGGTAAGGAGCCTGCCCTCCACTCTTCCCCCTCCCATCCTGGCCTCTGCCAGCAGGCCCTGGGCATGGGCAGCAGTGCTAAGCAGTACCTTGGGCTGGACATCTCTCCCCATGCCTTGTGGCAAAGCTGGGGAGACTCTCTGTCAAGGTCAGGGAGCCCCCAGGGCCAGCCCTTCCTGCTGCCCAGCCTGAGTCCTCTTGAGGCTCAGTCATGCCCAGGAACTTAGGACCCTCCCCTACTGAAAGCCACCAGAGACCCCAGGGCAGGGCCTGGCTGGAGGGACAGTCTCATTTTTCTTTCCTCAGGGCAGGGCCCCAGGGCACAGACCGCTGCCTGGACTTACTGGCCAACCTTGAGTCTCTGCCGCCAAGTGACTCCATCTGGGTGCCTCCCTGACACATCTGCCACCCGCCGGGGGCAGGGAACGCTCCTCCCCGCCAGGCCGTGCACCCCACCCCACCCTCCCGCCGCCTCTTTTTTGTAGAGATGTTTTTGTGATCCTGAGAAAGGAAAGAAAAAAAGAAAATTGGGGAAAAGGCCGATTCCCTTTGTCCAGCTCATTAATTTTGCATGCTCGGGCCCGAATTAACCTTGGCAAGCCGACGGGAGGAGAGAGTAATTCTAACCTTAAAAATCTGCTGATTCAAGCTGGTTTCAGGAATTGGACTCCACTTAATGCCTTGGCAGGGAGCCCAGCTTCGCATTAACATAGTCACAGACCCGGCCTGGCATCTCCCTCGCCGTCTTCATGAACAAAGCCCCACTGCCCGTTGGCAGCACAGCTCCGTTCCCAGCCTGGCCAGCAGCCTGCAGGCAGGCATCTGAAGTGTGCAGAGGGGCGGCTGGACGGTGCCACCAGTGCCAAAGGGAGGGGCGGGGTCCAGGGCACAGCTGTCATTGACCACCAAGGCTGGGAATCCCCGCAGCCCTACCCATCCATGCCCACTTGCAGCAGAGAGAGCCCGTTGAGGTCTGGGCAGCGCTTTGCTACCCAGGCCCTGTAGTGCAGCCTGTGAGGAACCTTGGGGAGTGTGGTCCCACCTCTGCCTCTGCTCTTCCTCTGGGAATTGGAGACCAGGAATGGAGGATGAGGAGCAACTGGCAGGCTTCCTGCACCAGAGGGCTGCCACCAGCCCCCTTGCAGTGGCACCATGCCCAGGCTGCTTGCAAGGAGGGCACCTGCCTCAAGGTGTGAGTGGGAGGCCACGGTCCTTGTCAGGTATGTGTGCAGGTGCCTGGTCAAGGTGGGGCTCTCGACCCCAGGGGTGGGAAGGGAGGCAGGAGGGGGACAGTCCACCGATGGCATGGGCTGCTTCCAAGATGAGGTCCAGCCACTGGCTGGGCTCTGAAAAACACGTGTCAGCCAGCCCACTTTGGTGAGAGAAAGGGACTGTGTGCCTAGTACTTTTAGCAGATATTTGAGCTAAAGGCAGGACAGAAGCATCAAAACAGGTTAAAAGGAGAGGAATCTACCAGTGGAAGATAGCTGAATTAGAACATGTACACACACCACATACATGTGTGTACATATGCATTTTTTAACATATTGGCTACTCAATACTATGTCAATGAATTCCATAACATTATAAATTGTTGCTAATGTTATGTCAAGGCTTTTAATTGATAGGGATGATACTCTGCTGGCTCTACCTTCAGACCAGAGATGGTCTCCCCAAGAAACTGTTGAACTTATCTGGACAATTAGCTGCTGGACTCTTTGTATATGCTCGCCATGAAAGAATCTCAACTGATCTTGAACTGCGATAATGTAACAAGGTGGAGGAATCCACCATGGGGAGAGGGTTTGGGGAGGGGCAGGGGGAATCCCAGTACCTATAAAACTGTGTCACATAATGCAATGTAATTAATTAAAGTTAAAAAAAGAATATGTCCACATACCACATACGTGTATCACATACATGTATCACACATGGGCCAGATCCCACACATTCAATGCATGCCACACGTGCCCTTACACTGGGCCCATGCACACATACATACACATATACCACACATATGCCGTGCATACAAATGCCACATGTACACCAAACCTACGTATATACATACCAAATGTGCCACACACAGACACGTATAAGCCACGCCTAGATTACACACATGCTATACTTACGTACATATTTACACACACCACACATGTGCTCACACATGCCACACACAGTATACCCTTACCCAGCCAGCATGTGCTCACACCGCATACACTCTGCAGGCATGAACAGCAATGTGCCTTTACCCATATTCACATACTGTATTCCACCTGAGGACAGCTCCTGCTGGTGCTCAGCGCGGCACGCAGGGCCAAGCACGGAGGCGAGAGAGTGTCCTACCAGGGCCACAGGGGACCAGGTGTGGGTGGTGTGGGATTTCCGAGACAGTACGGGCAGGTCTCCACCACCTGCCCCACTGAGGCGGTGTGTAAGATCAGGCCGGGTTCCTGGGATGCCTAATACAGCTGCCAAGCCCTGGTGATGATGGGAGTGGGATGGGCAGGCCAGGGCAACCAGGTACCTGATGGACTCCAAACAGCAGGAGCCAGGGCTGAAATGGAAGAGCCAGCTGGGAGTGTGACACAGAGCGTCGAAACTCACCCACCTCTGCCCTCATGCTCTTCTCCAACTCGTTCACAATCAACTCCCGCCCTAAATCTAAATTTACCTTATTATCAATTTTTAGCTATTATTCCATTTTATGGCTCCTAATTTATTAATCTTGGAACCCCCCAAAAACAATAAAGTTGAAACTGCAGGGATTTTATTTCTGTCTTTAAGCATGATTTTATGCCTTTGTAGCTAGGAATTCATTAATTCTTATTGCCCTCCTCATTCATGCTGTCATCGGGCAGCAGCTGCTGCCTTGGGGTGTTTGTTCTGCACATGCTCAGTGGCTCCTCTGTCAGAGCCCAGGTGAGAGGGTCAGGCAGGCCAGGCCCAGGCTCGGCAGTGCCCCTGGGGCAGGGCTGTGCCCTCCCCAATCCTGTCCGGAACCCCCTTGGCCCTCAGCTGTGCTCACCATTTGCTGTTTAGCCCCCACCAGCTCTGGAATAATGTGCACCTGCAAGGTGGTCTAGAACTTTCTTGAAGGTGTCAGGGGAGCCTCCAGTCTGAGGACCCTCCATGAGCTTCCCTGCCAGGTTCCCCATTGCTGCCTGCCCAGACTGAGGGGTGCGAGGCCTAGGGGAGCGCGCTGTGCCCTCCTTTCCCTCAACCTGAGTGGACCCCCAGGAACACCCCTGCCTCCATGTCTATTTGGTCTTCACAACTTGCCTAGGGTTTCCTGCCCCTTGGCTGTCCTGCCGACACAAGTGCCCAAGGACGTCTGTGGGGGCCCAGGAGCCCTGAGCACTTCTTGCAAGGGCTGGACTCCATGGCTCTCTCCCTGTCAGCAGGATGGGGGACTGGCATCCTTGTGATGCGGCTGCCCCTGCCGGTTTCCATCCCCCGCTTTGGTGTCCTCCACCAACCTTTCCAGCCTAGCTGGCCCACCTGGCTGCAGCGGCCCTCCAGGTGCACCAGAAAGAAGGGGCTGAACTCAGGAGAGTCTTCAGGTGATGGGATCAGAGCTTCAGGTCCACAGTCTGAGACCTCAACGTCCAGGAGGTGTTGATGTAGCCGGGCTTCATTCCTCATCAGGTCCTCCTTTGAGGCCAGCAGAACACCCACATCTCAAGCCTGGCTCAGGTTCCTCTGGGGTAGCCTGGCCTGAGCCCATGTGACCCAAAGGCAGGCCTTGGGCTGGGGGGTCCAGGCTGTCCCCTTGCTGAGTGGCTTCCTGGTGCTGGGGAGGCGAGGCTGCTGTGGGAGCAGCCCACCTGAGCTCTGGATCAGCCATGACGTGATCTCCCAGATCCCTGCTGTCACCCAGCCCCAGGCCAAATCCACACGCAATCGGTTTAGCTCAAACTCATTTTAAAGCAATTCGCTATTTAACAAGTTCTGAGGCCCGGGTGCTTTTGCAGGCAGCATGTGAATTGAATCATTCGGCCTAATCTTAGATTAATAGGAACCAAATCCTTCAGCGAGGACAGCCCCTGGGGCACTATCCCTTTGTTGATAAGGCAGGGCTGGAGCAGGGGCTGGGCAGGGGGGTACTGGTGCCCAATCTCAGCCACATGACCTTGGGCAGGGCAGGGGGCTTAGCCTGTGCAGGCCTTGGTCTTCCCTGCATACAGGTCAGCAGAGGGGAGTGGCCTGCCTGACCATGTCACCCTCTGCTCCCCTCTAGGCTAGGCCTGGCCCTCCCAAGGCCTTGAGCATCAGACTCAGCTCTCGGGGCACCGTGGGGAGCAGCAGGACCTGTGTCTTGGCACAGCTGCTGCCAACCAGGCACTGGAAGGGTTCCACTCCCACTCGGTGTTTGAACAGCACCTGTTTCTTCCCAGTCAAAGCTTGGGCAGGAAGGGAACCACTTTTGCCCTGCCTCTGTGAGCACCTTCTTCCAGGAGACCTACCCTTCAGGCTGCAGGGGCTCTCTGCTACCCCATCCCGGGAGCCCCAGGACCAGCCTCACAGCCGAGGTGGGTGCCACTATCACCCCAAGTCTGGCAGTGAAGGACTTGACAGCCTCTTGGGTCACAGCAGGAGCCTGGCCAGCGACTGTGATATTGGCTCTGCTATAGCAAAGGAAGTGCGGGGGCGACTCAGAGCCACGTACTAACCCTGAGCCTGCACTTGACCCTTGGGTTCCCAGCCCTGCCCAGCACTCTTCCCAGGATGTGAGTTCTCCAGCAGAGTCTGGGGCGGCAGAGCAAGACATGGCCATCAGTGGGGGATCTGCTTCCCACGGGAGGGTGGCAGAGGCACAGGCTCAGCCCCCAACCCAGCTCCCCAAGGGGACTCGGGAGAATGCTGGGAAGGGTTCCAATGCCCTTGCTGGGCTGAACTCTCCGCCTAGGATTCCTGTGTCTACTCAAACTGTTCTCTGCCACCTGTTGGCTAGCTGCCCATCTCCTGCGCACCCTCCTGGCTCAGCATAAATGGCACTTTCTCCCCTGGACTGCATCATGCTTTGTCCTCGTACCTCCCTCAGTGGGAGGCAGGTGGCCCAGCAAAGCCGGAGGCCACGCTGAGGCTGCTGGGAGCTGGGGCCAGGCTGTGGGCCAAGGTGGCCATGAAACCCTCCTCGGGAGGACTGTGCCTGAAGTCTTGCCTGTCACATGCTTGTCTGAGGGAGCAAGTGGGGGGCAGTTTCAGAAAGCTCTAGAAATTACTGAGCAACTCATGTTGACCCTGCTGGAACAGCATGTTTCAAATTGCAAACATTCCAATTCTCCAGATGCTGACCTCTGGATTCCCCAGCCACGGACTTCTGGCATACACTCTGAACCTCTACCCCTTGGCAGAACTTTCTGCAGTTCTAGGATGTCCTGGGCTTGCAGCGGTTAAGCCCTTGACATGCTTGCTCACACAGCCGAGGAACTGACGCTTTTCGTTGCGTCTCATTTTATGACGACTCAAATGTGAACAGCCGTGTGTGGCCGGTGGCCGGCTCATCGGACAGGGCACCTCGGGGAGGCTGGGGAATCAAGCTCCAGGGATGTGTTTCCAAACCACATGTGGATTGAGACAGCAGGCTCACATCTGCCCATGAAGGGAATCCTCAGGGAGCCACTGCTGGGACTCGGGGGAGCGGGGGAGACTGGGGCAGGAAAGGACACAGTGGAGTATTCTCCAAAGAAGAAGCTGGGAGGCTCCGGGGAGGAGTGAGGGGTGGGGAGTGGGAATTTCCTGACCAGCAGGCCCTGAGGTTAGATGACACGTTCTTCTGCCAAAGAACCACTGGGACCTTCTGGTTGGGTGAGGGGATCTCCATCTATTGTGAACAAATTGCAAGCTTATAAAGGCTGGGGAAGGGGAGGGGTGGAGGGCATCTCCCGGGTAGTCCCCCCAACCCAACAATGACACCGTAATTGGCTGGAAGGCACTTCTATTCCCCTAAGACCCTCCAGTCCTGTCAGAGGTCAGGTTCAGCTGGCCAGGCTGGAAGCTGTGCCTCAGGTCATGGGCAGGTAAGCTATGAGCCACACCCACCAAGCAACAGGCAGAGATCTAGGGGCGAGCTCCCACAGGAGATCGAGGCAGAAGTCTCCCCCAGCACCTCTTGGGGTTCTTGTTGGAGTCACACCTGTGTGTTCCATCCGCCTGGGGCTGGCCCTGCTCCGCAGCTGCCTCATGCAACTGCTGATGGGAATTCACCCTCCCCAGCCAGACAAGTTAGGGCTCAGCAAGCCACGGCTCCCGGGACAAACCTGGCCCATTCCCTGAACTAAGAATGTTTTCAATACTGTTTGAATGTTTTTTTAAAAAAAAAAAGCAAAAATAAAACCTCTTGTAATGTGAAAAATCACATGACCTCAGATTTCAGCATCCCCAAAGGCAATTTTATTGGGACACCTCCCACATCCACCTGCTTCTGGGGAGTTGACCTGACTTGCCAAGCCAGAAACAGTCTCCCTGGCCCTTGACTCTGTGAGAGGCAAGGGGCATGGCAGGGGGACCCCAAGCAAGGCCCAGAGCTCAGTGGAAAAGCTTCAGTGAGAGGGACAATGATGAGTGGGTGAAGAAATAGAATGTGATGCCCTGCCACGTGACATGACAGATGCAATTCTCCCCAAGTGGACTAGTAACAATGTCGTCCCACAAAGGGACACGGATGGGGTGGCATGGGTGTGTGTACTAGGAGAGATGGTTCACGAGGAGGCAGGTCACGTGGGTCCCAGGACTAAGGGGCTGGCCATGTGGGAGTGATTGTCCCCTGGGCTGCCCTACCCACCTCGGAGATGTCAGCTATGTGTGCTGTCCACCCCAGGCCTCTCAGCCTTCACACCAGCTTCCTGTGCTGCCCCCCACGCTAACTGCCATCTCCAGCCCAACCTGAGTCTGCACCGCTGGTGTTTTGTGGGCACTCATTGGGGTGTCCAGTAAGCCCCTCCAAGTCATCTAGCACAAATCCAAAATCGGCTCCCCCAAGGCTGCTGTACCCCAGAGGTTCTCATCTGGACCCCCGTCACCACCCAGCCAACAAACACGGACATCTGAGCCTCCTGCTGTGTCCACTCATGCCCTTCTTGCTGCCCTTGCACATTCCCGTGCCCACAGCCCTCCTCTCTCATTGCCCTCCGGTGACATTCCTCAGCCCCCTCCCCACTCTAGGGTAAAGCCAGCCCCCTCGCTGTGTCCCTGGGTGGTGTCCTGCCTCTGTCCTCAAGCCTCCCCTCCCCAGGGACAGCCCCTGCTGCCCCACCCCTTCTCATGCCTCCACCAGCCCTGCTCACCCCATCAGCCTCCTCCAACCCCGTCCACCTGCTCCGCAGACACCGGGCCTGGGCACCCTGCCATCTCCATTGCCCTGTGAGCTCTTGACTTCAGCTCCAACTCCACAGCCAAGAGAAGGCATTAGGACCATACCCGTTATACGGGCTTGTAAGGACAAAGACCCACATCTGGATCAGGCCTCTTCCATCTCTGGGAAGTTCAGCTCATCAGGAGATAGATCAAACCCAGAACAAGGACGGGGAACCAATGGACCAGCGACAGCACCACCTTCAGGTTCCCTTGGCAGTGAACCTTACCCCTGGGGCACTCAGCTTGGAGCAACGTCACAGACTCCTTTCCTTGTGTGTCTGGGCAGTCTTCAGCATTCAGTGCATGGGCCACAGTAAGGCAGGCACTCTCTGGACCTTTCCTGGTCCAGGGCAGCTGGGCAGCTAGCTGGAGCCTTCCTGCCCTCGGGCTGCAGGAACGTGAGACCTAAGGGCCCAGATGCTCAACGTGGGGCCATGTGGGACAGAACTCCTAGAGGCCGGTCCGCCACCTGTAGCCGTGCTCCCACCCCTCCCAATCTGATGAGCCCAGCAATGCAGGATCACCAAGCTGGGGAGAGCTCAGGCTAAAAATAGACAAATACAGTTCCAGCAAGGCCCCCGGGGCTCTTCTGATTAAAATGCAGGAGCCTTCACAGAGTGGCAGTGTGGTTTTCCATTTTAACTTCGTTTTGCTGATCTGATGGTTCCTGGCAGTTCTGGGTGGGCTAGGGTTGGGACATGGCAGTGGGCGGGGAACAGGATTTGTGCTTGCGTCTTCCTTCCCAAGAGGGACCTGGCAGGCACCCGGGGAATTCTGGCCAGCTCCCGCAAGTGGAGTTCAATGAGACTGACGCCTTATCCAGACAGAGAGGTATAAGCAAGCGGCACTCGAGGTAGACACATGACCCACAAAGGGCAGCAGAGTGGGAGACCGGGAAGTACGCAGAGGGTAGCAGCGGAGGGAGGCCTCTTGTCTCTAAGGGACAGGAAGATTGTCCAGTGGTCCGCGTCCCCCTCACTGTGGCTCAACGCGTACAGCACACCAAAGAGGTCGCCCGTTCATATGAGAGCGTTCACGTGATGGAGGCTCCGGCAGGTCCCTCACTCTGAGGCTTACACCAACTGTCCCATCTTCTTTGGCCAGGAGTGAGTCATCAGGACAAAAGAAAGCAAAAAACCAGAGAACAAAAGAACACAGGGCACCTTGCAAGCCCAGAAGAGGCAGGGAAGAATATTGCCTTCTTAATAATAAATACATTTCATGGGCAAGAATTGCAAGGGAATCGTTTAAATTAATTTCCGCTTTGTTTGTTCGGTTGGTACAGGGCTTCAGTCCCAGCTGACAGCGATCTGTAAAAGTTCTAACATATTGGAAATCTGATTTTCCTGCAGCCAGATTCCCACAGTCCAAAATGATTTCTTTTCCAGCTCTGATAACCAGACAGGCAGGGCCCCAACAGACTCCCATTCAAGCCAGGGCCTTTGGGTCTGGTGCGTGAATGATATCAGCGGAAGACCCCCATCTGGAGGGGCTAGCTATTTCTACGTGGAGAGCTGGCAGTGGGGCTAAATCAGCAGAGAGAGGAGTCGCAGGGCCGCTCCCCTACATGGCCTGTGGGAGCTCCTGTGGTGGGAAGCCAGGGAGAGCTGGGCAGCCAAGGGAGGGACAGTCACCCTGGTTTGCAGTTGAAGGCTCCGAAAGCAAAGGTTGAGGCTTGGACGTTTATCTTAATTTATTCGTGTATTGAAAGGCAGTTACAGAGAGATGGAGAGATCTTCCATCTGCTGCTTCACTCCCCAAATGACCACACTAGCTAGGCCAGGCTGAAGCCAGGAGCCTGGAACTCCATCTGGGTCTCCCAGGTGGGTGGCAGGGACCCAGGCATTGGCTCCACAGGGGCTCCCGTCACTGGGCACTCAGAGCCTGACATGGCTGGGCGCCCTGAAGCTGGCATGGTTCCTCTGGGGCTCTTGATTCCCGTCCTTGGTCCATTTCACCAGCAAACTCACCGCCCCTTCTCCGCCACACACACACACACGCACACCAGCACTGCCACTTGCCAGTCAGCTTACCAGCCTGCTCCCAGTTGCCAGGCCCCTGGGGACCTTCCATCCCTACCCACATCACCCTTCCTAGACGTGATCCCTGCCCCCTGATAGCCAGTCTGGCTCTAGCTGTTTCTCAAAAGCCAAGTTCTCATGCAGTGGTGCGATTTATTCCTCAGCTGACAGATGTGTGCCAGACAAGTGGTTATTCAGAAAAAAAACTAGGAAGAAGAGGTAACTGGGAGGCCTCAGGCTCTGGAGGTCCGTCCCAGAAGCAGCTGCCAGCCCTGCCCCTGGCATTGGGCAGGTGTCCACTGGGGCTACCTGGCCATGGCGGGTCTGGAGTGTGTGTGTGTGTGTGTATGTGTGTGGTGGGTACATGCACACATATATGAGTCCTCTTGGCTCCTTCCCTGAGCACCAAGGGGCTCACCTGGGATGTGGGGATGGATGCCAGAGACACTGCAAACCCCCAAAATAACTGACAGCTGCTGCGCCATGGGGCGCTTCCTGGTTCTCAGCTGTCTTGGATTTTCCGGCTGCTCCTCAGGCCCTGAGGAGAAGGCCCACCCAGCTGCCCACCTTGGGGTCCCTGCCGGCAGATCCTCTGTTAGTCTTGGTGCTGGATCCCACTGTGATTGCACCCCAGTCTCCCTAGGCCTTCTGTATCCTTCCACTGAAATGCCTTCCCTCCTTCCTTCCTTCCTTCCTTGCTTCCTTCCTTCCTTCCTTCCCTCCTTCCTTCCTTTCTTCTTTCCTTCCTTCCCTCTTTCCGACTGAATTCTCGTTTTTCCTCTCTCCCTAGTGCTTGTACGGCTGCTATGTCCACTCCTCCATCATCCCCACCTTCCACAGGAGGTGCTACTGGCTCCTTCAGGTAGGTGGCTGGGCCTCAATTCTTCTGTCACTGCTGCTCGGGGTGGGTCTGCGGGGACACAGGGCTGAACACGTGGCCCCGCCAAGGGCCCTGGGTGGGCCCTCCCTCCTGGAGACCTTGGCTGCGTGGCGCTGAGGGTAGCACGGGGGCCGGCCCGGTGTTGTTGGGAGCGGACGCAAGTGGAGTGGGCCTGCCAGCAGGGGCGGCCATGCTCACCAGTGAGGAGTAGCATGAGGTGCTCCAGGGCGCCCTGGCTTCTGGGGCCAAGGGCTGCAAGTTCATTGTCTCTGACAGGTGGGTCACAGCACGCAGTGTGCTGGGTGCCGTGGGGTTCCAGGGATGGCTTGGCGAGAGGAAGCATCCACGAACTTTGTGATGGGTTCATGATGTCTACCGTGGCGGAGCTGGGCAAAGTGGTAGCTTGGGATCAGGCCATCTCCTGGAAGACTGGGGTCCGCCGTGCTGCTGAACCCGGGAAGGGGAAAATTTCTGTGGAGCTTGCTGGCCTCTTGCTGACTGGGGACATTCCGAATGCTGTCTTGCCTGCTTGGAGGTGCTGCTGTGTTGCTGAACCTGGGTCCCTCTGAGAGCTGGCCCTGGGGTCTGCAGCTGTTTGTGGACCTGGTAGTCCTTGTCTCCTGTCCTTCCGGGAGTCCCTGCCCGAGGCCTTCCTGTGGTCTCACTGTCCACACCCACCTGTGAGCTATTTGGTGGATGCTTGAATTGAGGGGGCGGGAGCAAGTGGTGAGTGCTACAGTGGTGTCTCCAGGGGCCAGAGGCCCATGGCCCTGGTCCATCAGCTAAGGCGTCCAGGTGCTCAGAGCTGTGCGCACAGAGAGGCCCAGCCCCACCCACCCCGACGTCCCAGCCCCTCTCACCCTGCCGTCGCAGCCCTTCCTGTTCTCCCTCAGTTGCCAGCAAGTCTGGCAGCACTCGGGCCTGAGCCTGTCTGAGGACTGTGGACGGGCCAGGCTGCCACTTCCCGGCTTGCTGCCTGACCCTGGCGCTGCCTGCCCGGAAGCCTGACACGTTGGCTCCTGGCTTTCCTGTGACTCAGCCCTGCCTCCCTGGAAGGGCAGGGTGGTGCTCTGGTGCCAGTCGACAAGGAAGACCCCGCAGCCTTGCCCCGTTTAGTGACATTTAGTAGGAGTGCGAAGGAAGGGGGTGTGTCCTGTGTCCTCCAGTCCTCCGGCTCATTGAGAAGGAACACATCTCTGGGCCAGTCCGCAGCTCTCGGCGACTTCTCTCTGACTCTAGGGTCTGTTTAGACTGGTTCCCATTCTGGTTTTTATGTCTGCCCATCCCCTCATCAAAATGCCCTTTGAGTCTTCTGTCCAGCTGAAGCAGCACCCAAGGGTGGGCTTCCTGTCCACCCCCCATCCCTCTATCCAGGGCTGTCCAGCTCCTGCTAGACTACATCCCCCTCGTGCAAATCTGCCGCATCCTGAGTAGCTGCCACCCTCCATGTTCTAGGTTTTTTAATCCCGATGAGTGTCCTTTCCTGGAATCAGACACCCGGGGGGCTTCCGGGAGGGTGGAGATCATGCCCTGCCCCCACTGCAGCCGCTCTCGGGGGCTGCTCCTGTGCCTAGCCTCATGCTTTGCTTTCCTGGCCTCCCTGCACAGGGCACATTCCTACACGACTCGTGGACCTCTGGCATGTCACCTGCCAGCTGGCAGGAAGCTAACATCTGCCCATGGGCCAGTGTCATAGCCATGGGCTCCTCTTGGCTGGTCATGGGCCTCTCCTTTCTCCTCCGTGCCAAAGGGTGGGCAGACTGTCATGCCACTCCATCTTGGTGTCCTCCAGGCTTGAGTCTGCAGGCAGATGGGAAGGTGTGCAGGTGTAGGGGTTCCCAACTCGCCTCAAGCCCACAATGGACAGCAGGAGGCTAAGGAGCCAAGTCCGAGGCAATTAGCGCAGCCCACATCCAGCTCAGAGCTGGGAGTGAATGCAGTAGGCGAGGAGGTCAGGGCAGTTTGTTCTGGTGCTGATTACAATGCCAGGACAATGACAACGCGGTCAGGTTTAACTTCTCTGACGTTCATAGGCAGGAAGTATAAGAGACTGAATTCCCAAGGAAAGGCATGGGATTGGAGGTGTCCCAGCAGTGACTGTGGTGACAGCCAAGAAGGGAGGCAGCTGGGATGCCAGCCCAGTCCACCACCCTTGAGCACCACCTGATGCCGCTGGGGCAAGGGACCCAGGGCTGGCCACATCTGCTCTCAGGCTGCCTCCCCGCAGGTCGGCTGGGCCGGAGGAGCCTTCTCTCTGGTGTCAAGGCTCATGAGCGTATCCGTGTTTTAATGTAGGTTCTTGCTTTCTGCAGATAGATACACTAAGTGAAGACTGGCATTGTGTACAAATAGGAATAGAGTCTATTTGACGATTAGATAGCAAACATACATTCACGTGCCCCCCGTCCCCCGAGAAAGACCCAACGTGGATGAGCCAAAGAGCTTCCCACGTACAGGAGGAACAGAAAACCCAAGCAGTGTACCCATCCTTGGAAAGATCCATCCCAGGCCAGGTTAGCGGGAGAGTGGCAGAGGTTAGTCTGTGAACACAGGAGAGCTGTGCGTTCCAGCATGTTCTATGGTAGAAAGAGGGTAAGTGAGAGCCAGACCTCTAAGCACGGCCCAAAGGAGTTCCATCTTTCACCTCTCCCTATAAGGAGCAGGGTGGCACCCCAGTAGGATATGCAAATGAGGCAGAGTCCTAAATGCAACAGGTGCATGCTGGAAAAGTGGGCATTTGCAGTCAACAGTGAACAAACCCTCCAGCTTGGCACACCTAGCAAGCTTCCTGCTGGTTTGGCCCACCCACATGGAGCAAGGAGGCTGTGCAGGATGCCTCTAGATCAAGCAGAGCCTCTTCAGGAGAGGCACCTGCTCTCCATCCAACACTGGCCGCTGTCACAGCCTCTGCTCACTCAGCAGCCGTCTGTCCACTGACGACAACCAGCCCGAGAACCTCCCACTGCGGTCCCTCCAGGCCACCTTAACACAGAGAGGCTCCTCCCACAAGGCTTCCTTCCCACCCTGCCTGTCAGCCCCCCTGGGAGGGGACTCATGTCTGTGCCTTACCCAGCACAGAGCACCTAGCATGTGGGAGGGCCTGCCTGCCAGGACAGGAGTGAGCAGACACACAGGCATCAGCAGAGGGGCTGGGAGGGGCCATTAGTGCTGTGAGGTTGGAGCCGTGCGACTCCCCAGGAGAGCACTGCCTCAGCCCTGCTGTGTCTTACTCTGTCTCCTGTGTCATGCCCCACACCTTCCCACCACCACCATCTTCATTTATAATCTCTTATTAGGATATGAACATGGAGGCAATTCTTGGACACAGGGTACTAAGCCCACTTAGTCCATGGATGACCAGTGGGCACCATGTGAAGTGGGCAGCACTGGACAGCTCCGAGTTTCTGGAGGCAGCAGCCAGGACCCAGATGAGATGAGCTCAAGCCAGCTGTCCAACTGGCACCTGGTCAGTGTCCACTCAGCTCTCCCCTGGAGGTTACCTCTGTGGGCTACCTACATCATCAGCTAAGGTGGGGCTCTGTGGGCAGGAGCTTTGTGGGGCTCCTCCACTATCATGAGTCCTGGATAGACCACAGAGGTCAAAAAGGGGTCAGGGCATGGGTCAGCCCACAGTCCGTGGGCTTAAGGAGACAGGGCAGGGCTTGGCTTCTGCTCTTAGTGCCGGGCTTTGGGCAGCCTCGCAGCCAGCAGATCAGAGGAGGTGCCAAGGGGTCAGTCAAATAGGAAGGGTCCCTTGGCCTCAGCTCCCCAACGTTGGGCTTTCCTGCTGGTGGAGGGGAGCAGGCAGTGGTAGCTCAGGACACCACCTTCTCGTGTCTCCTGCCAGGACAGCAGGTCCTGACCTCAGACTAGACTTCCCAGCAGCTCCTGCAGGGCTCATCTGAAATGACTCCTGTTCCTAATGAGTGTTTTCCCGTGTTGCACTTGTCCTTTATGTGCTGAATGAATGCTTTCCAAGCAGCAGCGAGGCAGGGGTGTGTCCCCCATGCAGCTGCCACCCCCTGCCAGAGGCTGTCTGGCTGTTGATCCCGGCTTGCTGGGCTGGAGGCCTCCAGGGATCCTTCCTGGCCTACCCTAGCCACCCATGGAGGCCTGGGCAGGGCAAGGCTAGAGCACTCACAGAGCAGGTGTCGGCTTGGGTGCACGGCAGGTGTTAACTGCAGGAGGAGCTCTGGGCTCAGCAGGCAAACAGCTGGCTCTGGGCACTGCCAGAGCCCCCACACTTCAGATATGACCACTCAGCCCATTGCCAAGGCTGCCTCCTCCTGTCTGGGCAGGAAGCCCTCTCCACATGCCCCCATTTCACTAGGTAGAAGACAGAGGCTCCCAGAAGTCCCACGAGGGCAGAACTGGAGTGGGGCTCCAAGGCCCCTACTGCTGCAGGCTGCCTCCTTGTGGCGAGCACTCTCATCCTTAGAGGTGAGGCATTTGAGAGGCAGACAGGTTGGGCACCTTGTCCCAGGTCATGAAAGTAACCAGGAAGCGGAGCAGCTCCTGGGCCCTGACTCCTGTATGTGAGCCGCTGCTAGCCTAGGCCCCCAGAACCAGCAGGTGCAGAGGCCCCAACACTGCCCATACAAGGCCACATGGCCCAGCTGGCTGACATGGAAGTGCCAAGGCAGCTGAGCCCTGGGACCTGTGGCAACCACACATTCCATCTGCCTGTTTCAAGCCAGAGTCTCCAGGTGGGGCTAAAACCCTTCCTCCTGCCCCTAGCCTGTTGCTGCAAGGAGCATTGAGCTACAACGGCAGCAAGGTGGTACACAAGCTCCCTGCCCCCTGTGCCTAGACCAGTGAGAAGGTGCCAGGTCTGGGCTGTGTCCTGTAGACACAGCAACTGGAAGTGAGGGAGCCCAGCCTAGTCCATGGCCTTGTCTTACAAAGTCTTAGCCTCAACCCTGGAGAGTGGAAGGTATGGCCGACGTATTGGTGGACTGGGCTGGCAGTAGAGGCCCTGCTCGTGGGTGCAGCTTGTATACCACCAGGGCTCAGGGAGGCCACAACCCTGGCCTTGGGCAGCCTTGGGTACCTGGCTGAGCTCCAGGGCCACTGAGTTTCTGTCCTCCGTCTCAGCGGCTCTGGGATGGATTCCCAGTGCTGCACAGAAGAGGCTACGCAAGGCCAGGGAGAGTGAGGGACCCCCAAAGGTGGGCGCAGGTGGGACTAAACTCAGACGCAGTCCCCATGAGCTCCAGGCCACACAACCAGGCCCGAGAGGCACTGGGGGTGGTCCACAGAGAAGGGAAGACAAAGCTGCTCCCACACCCTGTTGGGACCCATCGTGGGACCTGCTCTCAATGCCACAGATGTGAGAGGCCACCGACCCTGGCCACCCACCTGGGCCCTTTGAGTCCCTGAGGGGTCGGTCTGCTGCTAGATCTCTTTGTTACACACCCCAGCTGACCTTGCACCCTTTCTGGACTGGGTGGACTTGACAGGGGCCCTGGGCCAACCTGGCAATGGCTGAAAGCTGCTTTGGACTCTGAAAGGAGTCGTGGATGAGGGCAGATTCAAAGCCTCATGGAGCAGGCACTGGTGGTGGTCAGCCTCGTCCTCACCAACACACATCCCAGGCTGGAGGGTTCTAGGGTAGGGCATCCCTTATCCCTGTTGCCATGTGAATTTGGGCTGAGGGCCCAGAGGGCCTGGGCTTGGCTCAGCCAGAAGCAGACCGAGGGCAGGAAAGTTGCAGGCCCACGCTGGAAAGCCAGCTCAGCCCACAGGCACAGCAGGAACTACAAGCATCCAGCAATGGTCAGGTCGTTAGGCAGCTGGGGACGGGGTCTGGTCCTGCAGGATGGGCGAGGGGCTGTGGACAGAGCACCGAGACAGGAGCAGGACTGGGCTGTAGGAAGCAGCAGCACTCGAGCTGGGAAAAAGCAGAGGCTGTAGCCAGATGGAGGAGCTGCCTCAGCCCAGCGGTTCCAGAGCGTGCTGCATCCCAGGATCCACCCTGAAGGCGTCCATCTGTAGAGGAGAAAGGCCTTCTGTGGCTGGAGTGGGGGCTGGTCACGGGGAATAATATGGGGGGAGGTGGCAGGGATGAATTGTGGTCTTGCTTCCATAATTCTTGAGCCGCTGTCTCGTTCCGGCTTTATTCTAACCCACAGCTTCCACATCTTTCTCCATTTAATGTCCCCTGAATAACGCAATGAGAAGGTAAGGTAGACACTGGGAATTTACAGGGCTATGCAAAAAATTGCTCCATTCCATTAAGATTTCAGGACCCTTGCCAAGGCTGCACGGCAGAGCGGGCAGTATTTCCTCCTCAGATGCCTTCGCCTGATTACGATTTATGATGCCAAGGCCACTGCAGTACCCACTTAAAGGCTCTGGGAAATATGGCAGTCCTTCCCTTCATCCCCCCAAAATAGCTATTATGGCTATTATAGTCCCTGCAGAAAGGCACTGGGCATTTTCCAGTAGGTCCTGTCACCTTGATCCTGTGTGTCACCCTCCGCTCTGGCGTATCCAGTTGGTCTTCTCAGCTGGTCTCACCGCAGAGGAGGATGAGAGCATTTTGGCCCTCACCCTGCAGGTGGCATCGGGGCCAAGGATAAGGCTGGAGGTGTAGCCGAGCCTTGTGGGGAGGTAAGAGAGAGAGACCAGGAGAGACCTTCCCGCAGGCCAGAGAGACCTTCCCGCAGGCATCTGACACTGCAGGGCCCAGGTTGCAATTCAGCTATGTTGTCCCTGGCAGAGTGAATTCACCTTTTGGAATCTCGTTGCTGTTTCAGTCCCAAACACGTCCCTGCTGAAGTCAATGAAAGGATTACCCGGTCTCAGAGCCACGCAGGAAGTGGGATGCCATCTCCAATCTCTCCATTCGCTGGCAGTCCCTCTACTGCTGTGTTCCCCCCGCCAGAGCCAAGCCCTTGCTCCCTGTTCCTCCCCACTGGGGACACCATCAACCTCCCCCGTCCAGGCTGCCCAGACCAGCCTGGGAGACAGAGAATGGAGGAAGCTGCTGCATCCCCGGCCCCTTAGAGATGAGAATTATCAGTTAGCCTTGTTATCCAGAACTTGGCCATGGGCTGGTCCTCCCATCCGTGGAGGCGTGTATGCCTCCACCACAGTGTTGCTTGGCGAAGCGGTTGCTTTTACTGCAAAGGTGGGACAATGGACAAGGCACTTGGGTTACTGTCTCCATTGAGCACGCCGAGGATTGCCACTCCCTCCTCCCCTCGGAAGCGAGCAGGAGGCCAAAGCTGCTTAATTTGCCTTCTAGGTGGCTTATGACGCTGGCTCTGGTTTAATTATCCTCTGTGTGTAATCTTGCTTTGACATGCGGTCTTGAAGGTCCCTAATCTTCTCTGGAGCAAAAGGGAAGCTGCAGGTTCTAAAGCCAGAGACAAAAGTTTGCCTCCAGGAAATGCTTTCGGTTTTGCCTCTGAAGGAGCTCAAAGGGCCACGAGTCAAATTCAGTTGTAATTGGATAGAACGCGTGGAAAGGCAAGTCCAGTGCAGGCTGTCCATATGATAGCCAGACACACCATCTGGCCTCCTGCTCTGGACTCCAGCTGTGGTCCCCACTGTGCCCCCACTGTGCCCCCAGCCATAATCCCAGCCAGTCTGCAGGGACGGGTTGTAGGTTGGAAAAGCAAGGTTGGCCCACAGTTCCATGTCACCCCTGCCCAACCCCGATGCCAGTTCCATGTCACCCCTGCCCGATCTCGATGCCAGCTCCATGTCACCCCTGCCCGACCCCGATGCCAGTTCCATGTCACTGCTATCTGACCCCGATGCTGTTTCAGTTGTCTCAGGTGAGGCATAGCATGCAGTCCAGCCTCTTAGCAAGTAGTCCGTCACTCCACCTTCTGCCGCTCTAAGAGACAGAGATGCAGTAGGAATGCACAGCCAAATGGAATTCATTATTAATATGTGTAATCTGTGTAGTATGTGGTGGGTGCAGGGGGACCTCCGCTGAGAACCAGCTATGATCACAAGTCTCGAGCAGGTGGTTGGCTGGGACACCTGGGAGGAAGCCGGGTCCTGGTGCTGGCTCCACTCTGGCTGCCACGGCACGAGGGTGTGGTGGCTTTTGCTGTGCTGTACAAAGTCCCACCCAGGGCCTGCCTCATTCACGCTTGGTCCTCCACCCAGGGGAACCAAAGAGTCTGCAAACGGCCCAACGATGACACTTTCCAGAACATTCCAGCTACCAGACCCCTGGCCCCAAGTGAAGGCCCCAGAGCCCCAGCCCACCCTTGACCCTGGCCCCTGCCTCCTGCCACAGATCTGGCTTTGGCTTTGCTGGGGCAGCTGGGCCCCTACAGTCTCGGTTGCCAGCTCGGCAGTTCTGCTCAGCACGCCTGGGGCCCTGGCAGCCGCTGAGCCGTTTCTCAGCAGAATTGTGGTCATTTTCTGTCGCCCCCACCTTGCTCCGTGGCTGGTGGAAACTGTGGCTGCTTCTGGAAGCAGAGCTGTCCTTTCCTTCCATGGTACATGTCCTACCACTCCCTAGGTGTCATCTCACACAGACACACACGACACACATGCACACCACACACACTACGCATGCATTCCACACGGTACACCACTTGTGTTACATATACATACTACATGTTAAACATATTGCACACCACATATACACATTGAATATATATACTACTTACACACACATTTTCACAATGTGATACACTATACATATATGCTACGTGCTGCGTGCATACCACACTGCACGCATTACATATCACATACACAAACTAAGAATATACACTATGCTCATAACACACACTATACAACATGCACATTTGACAATATGACACACGACATGCTGCATACCTACCACACCACACACTTGATGCATCGCACAATTTACATGTGCACAAACAGCAACACCCATGCACTGTATGCACACACATCTGTATGTGCACACAACATACTCAAAATGCATGCACACTCCAGAGAACATGTGTGCATGTCTAACATGTGTGTGCCCGTGTTTGTGCAATCGGCAGGTGCCTACACATGCGTGTGTTCATGCAAGTGCGTCATGTGTACACAACCACACAATGACTCTAGACACTTGCACACCCCTGCTTCCCGTGCCATGGGAACTTGGATACCTCTGCAATGGGACCCCAAGGGCATGGCCAGCCAGCTGTGAGGGGCTGTAGGCCTCGTCTCCACTGGGAGCAGGGTGGGAAGCACAGAGGCCTCCACTTGAAGACCTGGAGGCTGCCTGCCTTCCTTCCTGCCTTCCTTCCTTCCTCCTTTCTGACAGTGTCAATTACACTCCCAGCCCTGCAGTGAGCCTGCAGCGTGCACCTGCCTTGCTCTGCCTCCCACAATGTGGCTGCTGTTCCCCGGGCACTTTCGGCACACCTGGAGGGTGATCACGTGTTATAGCCCACCAAGCAGTAAAGGTGCAGACCAGGGTGCCCGGTGTCACTGAGGCCACCTGGCAGGAGATCCCTCTGCAAGCCCAGTGCGTGGTGTCAGGGGTCAGGTGTCATGCCAGGTGCTGGGGACACGGGGAGGAACCTGCAGCCAGTGGGGCGGCAAGGGTCGTGCACTCTGATACAATGAGACCAGGGTTGTGTGAGCCCTTGGGAACGCAGAGCGTGGCCCTGCACGCACCTGCTGCCTCAGGCTGTGTTCAGTGAGTGAAGTTTAAGCTGAACATCCATGTTTTTCATTGCCTTTGCAAATATCCTAAAGAAAACTTGCTTTATCTTCTTTCCAAATCAAAAATGAGGCTGCAGTTCACGGGCCACCTACACCTATGCAGTCGACACAACATTACAGTCTACAAGACTCCCAAAGACCACCTGCCTGGGCTGGGCCCCACCCACCCTGGCCCCACCCACAGCCTTGTCCAGCAGAACTGGATGACTGATTTGAAAATTATAAAGAGACAGGAAAAGATCTCTTCTAGCTGTTGGTTCTCTTTGCAGAAGGCCACCATGGCCAGGGCTGGCTCAGACCACAGCCAGGAGCCAGGAACTTCCTCAGGTCTCCCACTTGGGTACAGGGGCTGACGCCCTTGGACCAGCTCCTGCTGCTTTCTCAGGCACATTAGCAGGGAACTGGATCAGAAGTGGCACGTCTATAGGATACCAGCAACACAGAAGGCGGGTTTACCTGTTAAGCCACAGCACAGTGCTGTCATTTTAAGGGTACAGATGGGCTTGAACTTGGTGCTTTTTGTCCACAAAGGAGCTCCAGGCAAACGCTCCTTTCCTTGTTTAGGTTCAAGGCAAATAGAGGGAGAATGGCTCAGGGTGTGTCCATGTGTCCCACCAACTGTCTGAATACTTTGGGTTGGACGTGGGTTTGCCTTGTTGGCCTGACCCAGCGGGGACAGGAGTGGGTACTTGGTGATCTTTGTCCTTCAACCAAGGCTAAAACGGATGAGTTGACTCTGGCCCAGGCAGGAGGCTTGTCAGAGGAAACAGTATTGAAGATGGTTTCTGAGCCAAAGTTATTCGGCTGCCTGGAAACATCCTTTATCTCTTACTTTCCAGAGGATAATAATGTTCAAAGACAAGTCACTCTTCCAGCACCTGTGGGGAAGCCAGCATTGGGATGGGCAGCTCCTTCTCAGTGCAGACTCACTTGCTTACTCGCTCTGCAACGGGAAGTACAGCCTTGGCGTGCTCCCTCCTGCGCGGTCACCAGTCAGTGTGAAATCCAGGTCCAGTGTGCTCAGACTGGCCCGCCCCCAAAATCCTGGCAGCCACATTGCCGCTGGTAGTGGACACTCAGCCAGGGTGCTGGGCAGGGTGCTGGTGACCAGCTGACTCCATGGGGCAGTGTAAGGGGATCTGCTGGAAGTGGGGTGCTTTGTTTGGTCAGTTCTCTTGGGTAGCAGGTATTTCCTGCCGCCCTGTATGAGTCAGGTAGGAGCCACAAACTCCTCTTTGAGTGTGAAGATAATAGGAAATAGTTTATTGCGGCATAAGAAAGGGAGAGTGCCCCATGGGCCTGAGGGCTGGGACAGCCCTGGTGGGAGCCAGGCACTGCCCATGAGGACAGTTACGCGGAGGCCCACAGGGGCCTTCTGCAGACTCCACTCAGACGCGCAGGTGAGCAAGAGCAGCTCGCCTGCCTATAGCACGGGAAGTGGCACTGTGGAAGGCAGAGAAGCTTCCATGGAACTTCCTGGGAGTCGGTCAGGAAGCATCTATCTTGTCCTACCTGTGCCTGTGAAGCTTGAAACCATGCATGTGTGTGCACCTGCACCTGGAAGTGTCCACACGTTCGCAGCAGGATCCAGACACCAGATGCTAGCTCCTTCTGGAAGTTTCTACTCCAATCCTTCCCTTTCTCGCTTAACCACAGGACAGTCGTGCCTGGGAACTGATGAGAGAGGGTGAATGTTTTCCTTCAGGGGCCTCTTCTTGACCCAAGTCTGGCCCCTGCATTAAGGACATTTTGGGGATCCCGAGATCTTGCTGGCCCTGTTGCATACTCGGTTTAGGGGTCACCAGATGCAATGCTATTGCTCAGGCAGCTGACAGGTCAGCGGGGAGCTGTGGCATCGCTCCTGGCTCTCGGCCTCCTGGGGTGTGGAGGCCGCCCTCCAACCGTTGTTGTCCATCTCCTGAAGGACTCTGGGGGATTCCTGTATCTGCAAGCTGAACAGGGGCAATGTAGGATGACGGCCGCTCCCTCGACACATTTTAAGCACACTCCCAAACTCTGTTCATTTTGTCTTTGATGGGGAGGTAGCCTTCTGGGTTTTTCTTTCAAGAGATGCAGATTTAATGGACTGTGATTTTTCTCCTGATCTGCTATTTTTTTTTTTTAGAAAGAAAGAAGCAGCAGCATTAAAAAAAAAAAAAAGCAACTCGGAATTTCTATGTGCTCTGAGAGAAAAAAAAATCTGCTTGATTTTCAGGCTCTAGATTTTCCTGAGAGATTAGTGTACTTGCCTGCCAAGATGTTAGCTAAAGGAAAACACATTTGCTATAGATCAGAAATATTTATCCTTTCCTGGGCAGCGGAGCCACGGAACCTCATCAGGATGAGCAGCCTCTGAAAATAGGAGCCGAAACGCCACTTGCCCCAGCCGTGGGCACTAAGGGGCGTTGGCTGCCTCTGCAGATCGGAAGCCTCAAAAAGGAGGGGCCCCAGGGAGGTGGCTGGGGACACCTCACAGATGCCAGGGGTCAGGAGAGAGGGGCTGGGTCACTGGGTTGTCCTTGGCCAAGCACAGTGGCCCTGCTCTGCTTTTTATAACCCTGTGTGTCGGGGCCCAGAACATGGGCTACGTACACAGTCTCATTCGTGCTACTTTCTCTCTCCTCTCTCTCTCTTCTCAACACATTGTGATCATTCCTCTTCCCATGAAGTTTTCACAGAAGAGCATTTGGCAACCACAGACCGTGTCACTTCCTGGCACAGGTCGCTGGGTGTCCTTGTGGGTCCCCTTGTATTATTTCTGGTCCGCCTAATTCCAAGCCGCTGCCCCTACCGCACTTTCCCCCATCCCGCTGCTTAAAAGCGAGTTTGGCTGCTGCGGAGTGGGAGAAGATGCAAGCGCATAAATAATGGAGAACTCTGGCGATTCTTTCCGCCCTGGAGGTACCGCCTGTGTCCTGGAAAGAGGTGGAAGAGGGACCGAGCCTTGTCGGGGCTGAGCTTGCTCCGGCAAGCAGCTCTGGGCACCTCTTCCTCTCTGAACTCTGTCCTTCTCGGATTGTAGCAACAGGGGTTAGGTTGATGCCTCTGCTTTCCCTCTGGGGTCTTACGGGCAGAAACTCAAGTCTGGTGCAGGAGCAAGCAGTATGGGCCATGCGGTGTTGATGTCTCTGGGAACCCAACTTTTCCTTGACCAGCAGTCAGCATCCGTACCCAGTGGACAGAGCAGGGTCTGAGACCTCCTGCGGAGGGCCTCCAGTTCCTAGGGAGGCCTGGTGATTCCTTGAGTTGGGGGAGCAGCATCCTCCCAGGTCCCTCCGGGATGGGTAGCTGTGAGCCGCGCGTGCCTCCCCAAGCTGGAGTGTGTGTGTGAGCTCTCTGCTGCCTGGGCTTTGCTAACCAGGAAGCCCATGCCCTTTCACTCGGCTTCCCCTAGATCTTGTTCAAACAGAATGACTCCCAGGTTTCTCAAGGATAAACCAGCCCGAGAATGACTACAAATCCTAGGAATTTACTGTGCAGCTGCCTGCTCCCTGTTATCTATTTGGGGCTTGTTCAGAGCGCCTCCTGGCTATAATTTCATCACCCGAAGATGAAAGCTCCTTTTGTCCCCCTCAGAATTGGGACTCTCCCTTCTTCCCTCCCCTTCTCTCTCTGTCTCCCTCACTCCTGACCCAGGGCTGGCTTTCAGAACGAATTGAGCAAACCCAGCCACCTGGACCCATAGGGGCAGCTGGCAGCAGTCTGGTGCTCTGCTTGAGCTGTGTTGACTGGAGACGGTGCTCCCACGCAGGCAGCCTAAACAGGTTAGGGGCTTGCTTCGTGGTGCTTGAGCCATGACACAGTCCTCAGATATCGGGAGGATGAGAAAGAGAGAGAGAAAGAGGCTGAGGGCCAGGCCCAGGCTGCCAGGGAGATGGGCTGCATGGAGGACCTGTAGGCTTGTGATGGCCGAGGAGGCAGGGTGACCCGTGGACATGGATTGTGCAAAGGCGAGTGTGTGGCAGTGGGTGTGTAAGCCCCAGAGGATGAGAAGGTAGTGAGTGGCAAGCCGCACACATTGACTACATGTAGGAGCTATGTGAGCCCTGTGAGTCACCTCCTGGAGCAACAACCAGGCAGGCACGGGTCCCCTCCCTGTACCTGCTGGCTGTCATGGCACTGAGGCACATGGCCATGACCACATGTTCCAGGGCTGGGGTCGGGCCTCACTCGTCTGACTCGGAGCATAGGGGCAGCATGAGAGGATAGTGTCCCCAGCTCCTGTGCTGTGTTCTCTTGACAAAGGGGCTCCTGGAATAGCATGTTATCCGACTCTGTTTCCTGGGAGGCTGTGGTCCAGCTAAGGAATGGCGATTCTTTAGCACCTCCCTCCCGGGCTGGTCCTTGCACTGTCCTGGTCAGGGAACCCAGCTTCGAGTAGACACAGCTCAGCAGCCTCTGGCCTGAGTCCCTACAGAAACGCACTCCCTTCCTCAGCCACGCAGAGGAGGTGCAGCTCAGGGAGAGAGGCATGGAAGCCACGCCGAGCTCCACCCCGAGAAACCGGGACAGGAGCCAGTGTCCTGGGCCATAGGGTCGCTGTTCTTTTAGTCTCACTGAACATGAAACTCATCACCCTTGGTAAGCAGACAGGAAGTGGTCACTGCTATTCCCCCAGGCCACTGGCTGATGGCTTCTGACAGGTGGCAGAAGCAGCCCAGGTCCCCCTGCTGTCAGTCATCATGGCTGTTGCTCGCCCCCTGGGAAGGCCTAAAGCAAGAAGCCAGCTACTGCCCGCTGCCTACGGCCAGCCCCTACCCTCTTGGCTGCCGGCTTAGGAGGGCAGCCTGTGTTTCTGCAGAGCTCCATCCTGGCACCACCCACCGCTCCTAGGTGACCTTGGGCTAGTCCCAGCCAACCTGGAGAGAGGGGAGAATGGCCCCAGCCTGCGTGTCGTCCTTCACCGTGGACCCACAAAGGCCCACCCAGCTCTCCTGGGGGTGTGGGCTCTCATTTCACAGCAAGCAATGCCTTCATTCTCATCTCAGTTGCACAGTCCCACGGGGCCTTCTCCCAAGGACCTGGCCTTGGTGGAGAGAGCCTAGAGGGCAGGGGACAGAGGACCCAGAGACTACACCTGACCCTGGGCAGCTCCAGACCCTGAAAACACCATGCACTGGGTTCAGGCTAGATAGGGGCCAGCAGCCCAGCCACATTCTGCGTGGAGAGGGCAGCTCTGTGGATGACAGGCCTGGGCTGCCAGCTCCTGTCCAAGACCCTCTGTGCTCCCTGGTGTTAGCATTTAACTCAGCTCCTAGAGTGTCGGGGAGTCTGGTGGTGTGCAGGAAAGATGTCTCCAGGCTTACCAGGGATGCCAAGGTGACAAGGGGTGTGTGTGTGTGTCTAGTTGTGGACTTGTATGCCCATGTGAGTGTGTCTGTGTGAGTCTGCACATGTGTGTGGGTGACTCCTGTGTCAGGGGTGAGCCCATGTGGGTAAGAGTGTGCATGTGTGTGTGGTGGCTTAGCGCTTCACTCTCTATGCCAGGCTGATTTCGGCCCAACTTCTGTGTCATCCAGTGGTGTTTTAGTGCCAGGATCGCACACAGGCCCAGCTGTTGGGTCACCACCCCTCCTCCCAGGGCTGCAAAAGCAGAGTCTCCTCGGGACCCCTTTCCATCCCTCTGTTTGTCCTCTCAGTCAGGGGCAGTTCGGACTGTGCTTCCAGAGCTGGGCTCCCCGTGGGCAGAGGCTCTGCCATCCCCGTGGGTGCCGAGGAGGCCATATCAGCACCTGGGCTGACCACAGATCTCTAGTGTGTAGGAACCTGTGACATGTGGGGTCGTTTGTCCACAACGCCACTGTGTGTGGGCTGCTGCTGGAGGTCTGGGAGCAGCAGCCAAGAGACAGGAAGCTGAACGAACAGATTCTAGAGCATTCTCCAGGGAAACCCTTCCTGGAAAGCATCGTCGGTCCCTGCCCTTCCAGTCAGCAGCAATTCAAGCGCCAGGCCTGCGGCCAGCAGAAGGCTATTTGAAGGACACGTTAGGGAGTGAGTCAGAAGTGTGGCCACTGCGTGCAGCCATGGGGGTGGAGGGAAAGGCCCAGGAATGGGGGTTTGCCCCAGGACCCACCGCAGGTTGAATCCTTCCCGACACTATCTCTGGCTCCCGGTTCGGGTCAGTGTCTGCGGCCCACCAGGAAGAGGTCCTGCTTGGTAGAGTGTGAGCGGGGCAAGAAGTGTTCTCCACTGATTTAGCAATTCTAAGCTCCGGATACCCACTCCAGCTTGCTTTTCAGATCAACATCCACCTTTTGTTTTTTAGTTGGGGGATATACCTAGTAGTAATGGAAGGATGGCTGACCCGAATTGCACATTTAGTTGGCACCCTGTCTCGTCTGGCTGCCTGCTGCAATGGGCTCTTCTCCACCTGCTCCTTACTGCCCTTCCATCTGTCTGAGCAAGAGTGTGGGAGTTCCACAGACACCTCCTGGAACTCACATTGCTCGGTTGCCTGTGGCTCCACAGGGTCCCATGTGTCACAGGGTCTGCCCCAAGACCCCCCTGGGAGTCCCGGGTCTTCCCAGCCAGCCCACACCACTGATGCTGCAGGAGGGGCCAGTGAGGAAGTTCAGGGAACTTCAGGCGTGGCCAGGCTCCCAGGGCCCTGGGAGAAGGACACAGCCCACAGCTGGCTGCTGTGCTCGGGGTTGGGACAGTGCAGCAGCAAGGAGGAGCTCGCTCATGGCCAGCCAGGGCAGGTCCCAGGTGCCCAGCAGCCTTGGTTCTTGGAGCTGCCCTGCTCCCTCCCCTCTGTGGCGCTGGTTCTCTGCTTCCCTTGGGCCCCTGGCCAAGGACGCTCCAGAGCACAGCCTCCATGCAGAAAAGTGACTTCTGAGAAAGCCTCCTCGTCTCTGTGGAGGCACATTTGCAGCCGAGGCCGTGTGCGGAATTTTTATTCCTCTAACGCAGCCACGGCAGGATTTAGTACACAAGCTCTCCCGAGGAAATGCAGCCAATAACGATTTGATGGGCGCTGGCAGCCGAGCTGCGTCTCCTTAGGAATTCCGTGCGCTTGGACAGGAGCTCAGGGACAGTGGGTAAATGGGCTCCCATTTGTCAGGGCTGCTTGAAGGGAAGACCTGCCCCCAAAGCCAAGAAGTCACCTTCAGCTCCTGCCTGCCAGGAAGGGAGCCGTGTGCTTCTCCAGCTGGGAAGTGGGGGGACTCTAGCCTTTGACTCTAAGCAGCTGCTAAGCCCCAGGGTACTAGTGCACCCAGGGTCCTGGCGATTCATCCACAAGGACACGGGACACTGGGCAGCGGCTGATGCAAATGGAGCTACTCAGTCTGCAGAGAGATAGAGATGAATGTCTGTGGTTAACAGCAAGTGTGATCGATTTTCAAGGACTGTCCAGGCACTTTCCTTACTCAGCACACACAGGAGTTTCCTGTAAGGGCCAGAGAGAGGGGTGGGGCCCCTGTCCTGTATTGCATAGCTCACACTGGGTATGGCTGGGCTCAGAGCAAAGGCAGCTGGGAGCAAAGCTCCCCAGGGACAAACTGTGACCTGCACCTCTCTATTCTGGCCTCCTGGGGGTACCTGGCTGTCCTTGGCAGGCAGGTGCAGGTGGATGGCAGAGCCCCAAGCCCAGTCCTTGGCAGCCCCAGTCTTCCTGGTGAAACAGTGGCAGATGATCAAACACTGTTGTGCAGCATTACGGCAGCTGGGTTGGCAGGGCTGGGGATCGCCAGCTAGTGAAGCAGTGAAGGGGAAACACGAAGCCAAAGCTGTGCCAGTATGACAGCCTTGAGCCCCAGTGCTCAGCGTCACCTCCCCGTGGAGCTGGCCTGCACATGCAAGGATAGGGCTGGTGGCCTCCGACCTCCAAGGACAGACAGTGGACACGTGGTGAGGGTGCAGACAGCGCTAAGCAGCCCCCAGGCCCTGGACCTTCTTTGCCCACTCACACGCTCATCTCTCAGAGCGGGTGAGAACCTTGGTAGGACAAAGTTCGGACAACTCTCAGCCTGAGCAGCACATGCAGCCAGACTGGGCCATGAGCTGCGCTGGATGGGAAGAGGGGTTCAGGGCCCTGGCCATCCCCTGGGGTCCCCATCTCTCTCCCGTCCAGGAGCCCCAGTCCTTTCAGGGTCCAGCTTGGCTCTGTCTCAAGACACATTCTCACCCTTTCACGTACCCACACTCACATACATCCACACCTTCACAGTGTGGACAGCCAAGCTCTCGCAGTTGCACAATCACACCAGAGCACGCACACACACAGTCCCCACAATGACACATCCACACACTTGTCCGTGCATTTGCATGCTCAGAACTCACACAAGTGTGCTCTTGTAACTCACAAACCTCCTGTTTACACACTCACACTTACATGTACTCATCCCTGAACACACACAAACCTGACACAACTCCCATGGCCACAGCCTTCACACTCACATTGTACACAAACACAGACTCAGCCATTCCCACATTCACACACACTCTGGTGCTCAGACCGCCCCACCTCACACCCTCACGTTCACACTTAGCTGACTTCCTGCAACTCTTGTTCTTGTGAACTCTCCCTTACTATACACCCTCACCTAGCAAACAGCTCACACACACACACACACACACACACATAGCTTGCACACTCATTCACAACACTAACACATGGACACGGCCACACACTGCCCGCACACTCTCGGTTCGTAGTTGCATGTTCACACACTGACAGGCTGGCATTCAGGCTGCCTTGCAATCGCTTCCCCCACACACTTACACTCATGCCACACATACACACTCACACTTACACACAAGTACTCACACTTACATTCATGTACACTCACACACAACACACCCACATACACAGACCCCCGTGCTCCTGACAGCCCCAGCTCTGCAGCCTCCATGCCGCAGGCCAGAGCCCCAGGCTGGCCCTCAGCCCTGACCGGAGCAGGTGCCAGGCAGCCCGCCAGGCAGCAGAGGGGCCAGCCTTCTGCCTATCTACCCTCCCATCCCCCTCCATCCTCCCCCAGAAACAGCACTTTATTCCACTCTCTCTTCTCTCTGTTGGCATCTGGAAAGCCCTGTGCATTCCCGGGAGGAAGACGGCCCCTCATTGCCTCATGGGCGCAGAGCACAGCACTGCAGTAATTGAAAGTGGCTGGACTCAAATTGCATTTTCTCAGGAGCCAGGCGACGGGAGTGCGGGAAGGAGGAGGGTGGGGCAGAGGGAGCTGCAAGTGCCAGGTCTGAGCAGGCCCTGGAAAGGCAGGGCGGTCCCCAGGAAAGCTCCTGGAAAGCTCCTAGCAAGAACTGAATAAAAGCAGAGCATTGGCTGCACCCCATGGGGGGGCGGGGACGCTCAGTGGGCAGCCCTGTCACCTGCCCCGGCCCCAGGACGCTTCCCCTCATCTCCCCAGCTAGCCACACACTGGGTCCTCTACCGGCACAGGGCAGCTTGCCAGCTCTGTGGTGTGGAGGCCGGTTCCTGCCCCAGGGTCTTTGCTCATGGTTTCCCCTTTCTCCAGCGTCCACGTGTCCCTTCGACAAGTCACTGCTTCACCAGCTAGGCTCCTCAACAGCTGCGCTCTGGACAGGAAACCAAGCTCAGCAGCCTTGCAAGGTCAGAACTGCATTGTGGTTGCATCATAGAGGGAGACATTGGAACCCAAAAGCCCCCTTGCTCGGGTGGAAGGGGGTGGAGCTGGGCTTCTTCCCGGGACCCAGGCCTTGAGGTCAGACTTAGACCAGGGCAGGGCCAGGCCTGGGGCTCGTCCTGAAGCCCCCACCCCGTCGCCCCCCGCCCCCCGTCCCATCCTCCGATGAAGGCTGCTGCTGTTCTGTCCTTACTCTCAGCAGGAGAAGCTGCTAGAAGCTGGGATGTGGGGCCTGTGTAGGTTGCCAAAGCCACTTCAGAAATTACTGGGTCTGTGGACAGTCAGGACAGTTACTCTGCAATTCTACAAGGACCAAAGAGCAGGGAGGGTTGGAAAGGAAGGATGATGGAAGGAGGGGGCTGGGGGGACAAGGTAGAGGAAAGAAGGCAGGGATGAAGGGAAGCTGGCAGAGCCTGAGGGAAGGCCAGGGGCTGGAAGCACCGCAGGGAGGAGTCCCAGGCAAGGCAGTGTGGCAGGTGCACCCACATGGCCCTACAGAAACGCAAAGGACAGTACCTGCCAGGATGACCACGCCTCCTTCCCCAGCCCCTCCCCACCCTGATTTCCACCAAGCTCTGCTCTCACCCTCACTCCCCCCAAGGCGCAGCAGAGGACTGGGGTGGCCTAAGACTGACTACTTGGGGTGTCTGCTGAGGCTCCTCCTGGGGCTGGGGCCCCTCCCAGAGGACAAACTAGTGCTGTGTTGCCGGTTTGATTTCTGGGCTGTCGGCCTCCACGGGCCTGATCATTCGCAGACACTTGTAACACTTCGCCCCTCCCGCTCAACTCTATTTCTGGATTATTGTCTCTAAGTTTCAGAATGGCCCTGGATCCCTGAGTGGTTTATAAATTAGTGCTGCATTCTGGGAGCACCCAGCAGTGCTGCTATATTTTAGCTGGTGTCAGAGTTTCCATTATAAACCCCATTTCTCAGAGGTTTATAACTCGGCCATAAAAATGCACTGGGGCCCGAGGCTGGACTGGACCTCACATAGCTGTTAAGTGTCTTCCAGGTCCCCAGGGAGGGGACATCCAGCAGGCATCGTGTGACTGAACCAGAGGCCAGGGCTCAAAGGCAGAATGTGTGGCAGCTGAGAGGACAGGAACATGGGACCTTCCCACTGCAGCCAGTGAGCTTGCCCGATGTATGGTCTGCCCAAGTGAGCTGGGCCAGGCCCGATGCAGGGTCCGCCCACATGGGCTGGGCCAGGCTCGATGCAGGGTCTGCCTGAGTAAACTAGGCTCTTTGGCAGCCAGTGGCCAAGGGAACAGCCCTCCATCTCTTAGCACGACCTCTGACCATCGCCCCTATGTCATTCAGCAGAACACACCTGCCCAAGCCCACGGCCACAGGGGTCCCCTTTCTGCAAGCCACATCCAGCAAGGAAACAAAGGCTTTTCTTGTGGGTTTTCACGCCAGGAAGAGAACCTACACTTGGCACAAGAAAGGACTGGAAGTCATACTTAGCCAGTGTTAGGTAAAGTGCCCACTACAGAGCCACCCCCAGCAGTCAGCGGGTAGATTCAGAACAAGCTCTCAGGCCTGGGCAGCTGGGAATTACCGGGAATTATCACTGGGTTGATTGTTTTGTTCAATGTCCCCAGGCTGGTATGCGGGAGGCTCATAGCCCTGGACAGCCTGGGGCCCATCCTGCTCCTGAGACCTGCTGGTGTCCACACTCCTGATGGTGCCCCCGTGTGCCCACTGCAGCAAGGGGGTACGGTGCCTAGAACATGACCAAAGACTGGAGTAGCCCCTGTTGTGGGTGTCCCAGGCAGAGACTAACCCAAGGCAGGGGCTGCAGAGAGGGAAGCGCCAACCCCAAGCACACATCAGTCCCCATGGACAACCTGGCACTCCTGGTCCCTGGCACAAGGATGTGCAGTTCGTTCTGCTGCCCAGAAACTCACAGAGTCTTCTCTCTTGGGTTTGCCCTGAGGGATCAGGGGACTGGGGCCCCTGCGACATGACACCCCACTTCACAAGCAAGCCCTGAGGTTCCTACTTCTGTCTGGGGGCCTTGATCAGAGTCCCTGTGAACTGGGGTCACAGTACCTTTGTTGGGTGCCACTCCGCTCCTGATCAAGTGCCAGCCACCCTGCATGGCTCCTCTGCCAGCCAGCTCTCTCGGGGAAGGCTCTGGGCCCTGGACCTCTAATGTGTGCCCCCATTCCTTGGCCCCTGCTCACTCATTCCTCAGCCAGGCCCTTGCACCTGCCATGGGCTGGACAAAAGGTTAGTCCATGTGTGTGATCCCAGCATGGTGACTCCACTTCCTACCCATGCAAATCCCCACAAGGAAGCTGTGTTTATCGCAGACTCAGCCAGTCTCAGCCAGAACACTGCACCATCGATGGGGCGCAGGAGGAAGCTCATCTTTAAGAGCAGACAGTCCTGGGCCCAAAGCCCGACAGGACAGCTCAGCTCTGTGGCTTGGAGTATGCGTTGCCTCACCTGAGGTGCAGGGTTTATCCTCTGCATGTTAATGCTAAGAGAGAAAGAAGTAACGAAAGCAAATGGCTTGGTCTCTTCCCAGCGTTGGTCATGTGTGGGGACTGATCCTTGCTACCTCTGTAGACACAGCCCTCGTCGGAGCAGATGAGCTTCGGGGACAAGTGGCTCAGGGTACCCAGGAACCCCTGGGCTATGAACACAGCTGTCTCCTCCCACTGGAATGAGGCTGAGGGGAGCAAGACACTCAGAACCCAGGGCTGTGCTCAGCAGATTTCAGCAAGGACAGTGCCAGAGGGTGCCAGAGGGGTTTCCTGGCCCAGCCCATTCTCCCAGAGTCAGGCCAGGCCCTCTCCATGGAAGGGACTCTGACACTCAGGCCTGTGGAACAGGTGGCTTTTTTGGCCCCTGAACTCCGTTCTGCAATGGAAGCACCTTGTGCACATTTCCCAGGGGAACAGGAGCCAGAGGAGCCCATGCTCACCTCCTTCTGGACTTCCCGTGATCTCCAACCGAAACCTGCGAGGGGCAGGCTCGTGTGGGTGCACAGAGCCAGGTCCCAGGGCTGCCCAGCCCTGTGCCTGGCTCCTGCTCAGGCCCTCCCTACCCAGAAGGGGCTGAGGCCTGCCCCCCGGGAAGCACAAACTGTCAATCATAGAGTGCTTCATTCATTCACTCCTTCATTCATTTGTTCATCTGCCAGAGAGCCAAGCAGACAGATCTTACACTTAGGTAAGAAGGTGGCCCCAGATGCTGGCACTGCAGCCAACTGTGTCACCTGGAATAGGGTCACAGGTGGAGGAGTAAAACGGATCAGACAGGTGGGCAGGGGTCGGGGGTCCCGGAGGGAGGACAGGTGCACCTGTTGGGAAGGAGGTATAGATCTCCCGAGTGATGGACAGCTAAGGAGTTAGCAAGCAGCTTCCCTGAGCTTCTGGGGTTGCTGTGGCTGTGCCAGGCCAAGGGCAGTGGCAGGTCTGCTCCATGAGCCTTGCTGCAGGACAAGGGTCAGCCACACGAGCTGTCCCAAGCCCCTTCTCCGACCCTGGGAGTGTCTCCTCTGCAAGTCGTGTGTCACACTCAGTGCTAGGCACAGAGGGGCGCCTGGGGACACAGACACGGGGGTGAGCAGGGAGTGCCCTGAAGTCTCTCCTTGTGAACAAAGCCAGGGGGTAGTGCAGGGGACAGCACCCTGGGCACAGGAGCAGTGGACAGAGGTCTCTGCTCCTCTGCTCCCAATAGGGATTGGCTCGCTCTTGGTGGTGAGGGGCCTCTAGGTGAGAGGTGGTTTCTGAGGTCCAGGACAGAGTCCAGGGCGGAGCTGGACAATTCCAAGCAGATTTGCAGGGGGGCTTCTGGGGTGTAGTGTGCACACACACACACATAGAGCGAGAAGGTTCTGACTCCCAGTGTAAGGAGTGAACCTGAAGACTGACCCCATCATCCTTGACTCAGAGCCACACTGAACGCCTGCTTGCCCAGCACTGCCTTGAATCCCCTAGGTCTCGGTCCCCTTAAGACCCACTCGCCTAAGTGAGCTTCAGTCCTTTTAGCTTTACATCGTGCTCTCTGACGGTGTAAAGGGCCCTGCTCCACCAATCCCCTGAGGCATCTATCCCTGGTGCCCACTTACAGCCACATCTGCCAATCCCACACCCACCTGGAGGCTATAAAGATCCCTCTGCCCTTTGCTCTCTCTCTGCTCTGCTCTTGTCTGTCTGTCTGTCTCTTTCTCTCTCTCTCTCTCTCTCTCTCTCTCTCTCTCTGCTTCCTCTTCCCCTCTGCCACACAGCTGCCTCCCCTGCCAGAATAAAGGACCTCTCACGTGGCTGACTTATGGTGTCTGGCATCTTGGGTTTGTGGGAAAAAGCTAACACCCAGGCCTGCCTTAGTGGCAGCTGCTACGTGGGCCTGGGAGAGCAGTCTTGCATTGCGAGTCTCCTGGAGCTGCTGGACAGTGTGCCATGAGCCTCGGAGTCCAGAAGCCCCAGGTCAAGGGTCAGCTGGGCTGGGCCTCCCAGGGTGTGAGCAAAAGCCTGTTGGAGGCTGTCCCGCTCCCTGCTGCTGGCTTAACTCCTGACCTCGTCTTCACGTCCACCGGCATCCCTCCTATCGTTGTCTCTGAGCCCAAATTTCCCGTTTCTGCGGGGACATCAGTTATATGGGGTCAGGTCCCCGTGATACCGAATGACAGCCTGCAGCAAGCCCCTTGCCAAGGCCGCAGAGTGAGATCTGAGAACTGCAGCATAGGTCTTTGGGGGGACCACAACTCAACCTGTGACAACAGCCAGGAGAGGGAGGGACAATCGGCCTAGACCCCCTGCGCCTCCCACCAGCTCCCAACCCCCAGTGGGCACAAAGTAGAAGCAGCTGCCCTCCACAGGGCTCAGGTGTACATGAAGGAGCCATGACTCCGAGGGAGGAGCCCCCAAATGGTTAAGGCCAGCACTCGGCTCACCATTGCATGAGTGTTCTGTCTGCCCCTGCTTGCTCTGTGGTCCCGTGGAGGCTGGGGGCGTGGCCCTGGGAGGACAGGAGAGGTCTGCTTCACAGTCGGGCAATGCCCAGACTGCAGGGGGAAGTCCGGGCCACAGTCAGCCAAGGACTGAGACAGCTCCACATGGCGTGAGTGTGGGCAGAGAAGAGCCACTGCCCCCTCTTACCGCTGGGCACATGCCTGCCCAAAGCTGTGGTCTCCCCTGGGCATCTGGGGATATCTCACTCAGGATGAGCACTCCTTCCCAGCCACCCCGATTTAGCTCCAAAAACGTGTGACTGAGACCCGAGAACTGAATCCCAGAAATCAGAAAGTTGAGAGAGCCCAGCCTTCCTGCACCTGCACCAAGCCCGGTCCCCTCACTGCGCTCACAGAAGGACGTTACCCACGCAGGGTGTCCCTTCTTCTAGTGGCCTTGAGGGTGTCCTTAAGACACTAGCGAGAGGGGCCATGGCAAGGGGGACTGCTTTGCCAGACTGCCCAGTTCTCAGTGACTGGGTGTAGCTTTGTGCCCCACACACTAGTAGGATGAATCATGGGGAGGGAAGGGAGAGACTGAGCATAATGGAAGTGACAACTGCACGTCGATGTCCCACCATGCGTGTGCTCCACTGGCCTTCGGAACACTCACCACAGAGCCTACCACCCACTCCAGGGATCCGTGCTGCCCAGCGTTAGACTCAGGCCAGGGTCTCGCCAGGACATGGGTCACTTCCCACAAGAGTGACCGGACTTGCACGCCCTGCCACTCCCTCCTCAGCAGACCCTGGAGTGGACAGAGTGGTCAGGCCCCAGCGTCCTCCCCAGTGACCCCTCCCTTACTCTCAGGGGAACTCAGATCCATACAGTTCTGCTTTTTCTCAAGATCTTGGTCTTTCTCAAGAAGTTTGACAGGCCCTGTGGGCAACTGGGCAGAAGGACAGGGGTCGCGCACAAGGACATGAGGGATTGTGCAGCCTGCTGGTGCCAAGCTGGGCTGCAGGAGCTGAGTGAGTGTGTATACCCCCGCCCTGCGGCCCACCCTCTCTGGTTGGAGAGGGGGTCTGGGAAGGACCTCACCACCCCTCCTGCTGCGTGGGCTGAACATGGCCCTCCGTCCGTGGAATCCACCTCCACCTCTGAGGGTTTTGTTTGGGACTTAAAACACTTGCTCAGATTAATGACCAAAAATGTCAGATGTGTCCACAGCTAATTATTCATTAGATGCCTAATTAGTGTGGGATGATCGTGACATTTTTATGTTATTAATTTTTATACTGCAATACGAATTAAAATTGGTCTGCTGTCCTAAAGCCTCTGGTTGGAGTCACCCTGTGGGGTTGGGGGCTGGGAGGAGGAAAGGGCCATGGGTCAGCTTGCTGGCCGGGGTCCAGAGCGCATGCGCCCCACCCCTGATCAGGGCGATGATTCTGCCAGGCCTCCTCCGAGCTGGACCTTCCTGGGGCCAGGCTGATGGCGGGAGAAACCAGGGAAATGCGGTAGACCAGATGGCTCCCCAGGGCTCATTTCAGGATTCTATGTTCTTTGTTTTCTTCTCTGCAAGACAAAGAATGTTGAGAAATCATCCTAAGAAACCCACATGGAGAAGGGACGAAGCTGTGCACCTCGGGGGTCCCCCGAGTGTCAGACCTCACTGCCCACACCCCAGGGACCAGAGGAAGTAAAGATGTTGATGCATTTCAGACAACCAGGGGTCAGAGCCTGTGTACGTTCAGTGGATCTTCCTCTCTTGGACAAACTTGACTCTGCTTGTGGTTCCACGTGGGAAACATGATGCCCGTGTCGGTGTTAATGTTCAGCCCTGCGGAGGTGTGGGAAGATGCTGGAAACCCATGCGGCCCCTCTACGGGCGATTCCACGCATGAGCTTCCACGCCAACTTCCAGGCCACGACTCAGTGGTCTGTTGTGGCAAACAGGCTCCCATCGGGCACGGCAGCGGTGGAACCCCCGGTCCGTGAGCTGGTATCACAGGAGCATCTTTGGGTGTCATTCCTTCCGGAGGCATGCACCCTCCTGCCGCTTCAGCACTGGAGCCGGTTGTAATTATTTACACGTATCTTCCTGACTATGCCTGTCTGGTTCACCTTTGAAAAATATCCCACGCGTGGGATTACTGGGTCACAGGCCACTCCTCAGGGACAAGCCTGGGTCCATTACTGCCTGTGATCATGGCCAAGTGCTGGCATCTCCCTGGGGCCATTGCCCACCCACTCTGAGTGGAAGGGACCACTGTGGGAGCTGGTGCTGCTGAATGCCAGCACCTTCTCTGCTATGGTTGCTGTGTGGCAAGTGCTAGCACACAATGCACTTGGGTAGATGTTGGCTCTTTGCATCTTACCATCCCCACGGGAAGAGGAACGTTAGAAAAGGATGCCTGCAGCACGAGTTGAGAAAGGTGTGGGGACTTCCCAGGTGGGAGACTCCAGTTGAGCTGGAAGGCAAGGTGGCTGATACCTGGGGCTGGTTCTCAAGCCTGGGCGGTCAGAGGCAGCCACAGTGGCTGGCACTGGACTCTGACGTGTGATGGCAACCCCAACAGAAAGAGAACCTGGAGACACGCTTTCTGCCCTTAGACCTGTCCGTAAGTGGAGGGGACGTCCAGAGGTCTGAGGTGAGGCCCTTCTAAAGGAGTCCTTCAGTGGGTGGCCTAGGAGACCCTCCTACGCTCAGCTCATAGACCCTGTGGTTCTGCTCTGAGCCAGGACCGTTCTTGGCTCGTGGTTCACTCGACTCAGGCCAGTGGCAGAGCCGCTGAGATTCTTGCCGTTGCAGACCAGAGCAGAGTTCAGAGAAGCTTCTTGTGAGAAGGCTGGAAGGACAGATAGGTGGAGTGGTGCTCCCTAAAGCCTGTAGCCTCAGGGACCTGCGTACATTTAGGGACTGTGGGTCAGTGTCCATGAGTCCAACGAGGGACTCAGAGCTGGATCCTCCTTCCTAAATTGAAACACACACACGCCAGACATGACAGAATGAAGCTAGCAATGGGAGCCCCCAAATTCGAAGCCCCTTCCGGGGTGTGGCTGGGCCTCCCTGGAGGCTGAACCCCCCCGCAGAGCCCACACTCCTAGCTGCCCTCATTTCTCCTCTCCGTAGCCCCCACGATGCTGGGCCTGGCTCTCACCCACAGGACGTGCTGTGTACACTGGTGAGATGCCTGGAGGCCAAGGTTGAAGGCGGAGCCCAGAGCAGGGCTGTGGGCGGGTCTGCCCCACCTCCCTGCAGAAGGCAGCCAATCAGCAGAGCATGAGGCTGGACAGCCTGACCCCCTGCCTACCCTTGCCAACCACCCCCCAACTGCCCCACTGCAGGAGCAGGGGCCAGGCCAAGCACTCCAGGTCACACATCCTATGGCAGAGGAGCCTGGTTCCTGACACCAGACACTTCCTGTTGGGGGCTCAGGAGATGCCAGCTCACAATGGCACTTGGCAGCCTCTGCATTGAGGGTTGGCACAGGGGCTCAAGGGAGAGGATCCTTGGCTTGGGACCCTCCCCTGCTCCAGGGAGAGGAAGTAGAGTCTGAGAAAACTCCAGCCCCCTCCTCTGCCAACACAGTTGGAGCCATGTTGGCTGTCCTACTGCAGATGAAAAGGAGGGAGAAAACAAATGTTAATGTGCAATTAAAGTTGGGATAATAAACAGATGCTCTAATTAGAAGCCTTCGCAAATCATCAAAAGCTCGTTTAGGAGGTGATATGCCAGAGGGGCCGTGTGCAACTCTGTGCTGGCAACGAAGGGCGCGGGGGACTTGGGGAAGCCTCAGTCATCTTGGCAGGTGGACAAGCCCAGAGTGGTGGGATGGGTGGCAGGACTCCAGCCAGAGCGGCCCCAAGGGAGCTGTGCCCGGGGCGGTGCAGCCTGGAGGTTCCCCCTGGGGTCCAGGCATGCACAAGGCTGGAAGACAGACGTTAGCCGGGCTTTGTAGACCCCTCTAGAATGTCCTCAGCCAGGTCTTATGTGCGTCTTATGTAAGACCTCTCTCTAGGCCGTCTCTGCCTTGCCCTCTGCCCGGTCAGTGATGTCTCCATTTGCATGTCCATCTGCAGCGCTGGACCCTTCCTCCCTGGCAGCAGAGGTGCTGCACTCACCTCTGTCCCTCCCTCTCCCCAGCTCATTCTGCCTGCTCCTCGTGAGGCTGGCTTGCTCGCATCCACCCGTCCGGTCACCTCCACACCTGGACAGCACGTCCTGTGTGTTCTGTTCGTAGCACTCCTCCCGTTCATCCCCATCTCTCTATCTGCACAACCACTGTCCTCCTCGGGGCCATCTCACCTCTGCCTTGGAGGTTGGTCACCATCGTCTTGTTCTGCTCATTCCAGGGACCTGTCTCCTGCACTGGTGTCCAGGCCACACGACTGTGCGGGTGAACAGCTTCCTAAGATGGGTCACCTGGGGCCACTCTCCTACCCTCAAATCTTCAAAGCCCCCTTATGGTGGGGGACAAGAAGCAACTCCCCAGCATGGCTCCCTGCCCTCTGGGACCCCCACCCTGCCAGCAGCCCAGCCTCATCTCCACAGCTTAGCACTGGCAGATTCTACCTGCCAAGTCCGGTGACAGAGTGACACTCAACCCTCAGCCTGTGGCTTGCTCTGAACCACCCTCCCCCTCCTCCTCTTCTTCTTCCTCTTCCTCTGCCAAGAAACGCTCCAATGCCAGGACACACTGGGCAGGCTCCGGAACCCAGCTCTCCCATGGGATACCAAACTCTGACTCAGGAGTCCTGGCGAGGTCGCTAAGAATGCAGGGTCCCAGGCCCCATGGCAAACCTAGAAGGGTTCAGAAATTCCTGTGAGTGGGACCAAAGAATCAGCTTTCCAGGCACCACCCCTCTGCCACCTACAGCCCCACTCAGGGACCGCTGTCCTCCACTGGGCTGGGGTTTCCTCGAATGCCAGTGTCTTTGGGGCCAGGTGTGTGCCTGGTCCTCTCTGCTTCCTGGAGTCTGAGTCCTAATGCACTGAAAGTGATGGCTTTTTAAATCACTCTCCCACATGGGCACTATCTCCTTCACAGACAGGGAACTGAGGCACAGAGGGAGTTCAACGGCTGGCCTCAATCACAGATAGCTGATGGAGGATCTGGGGTTCAAACCCAAGGAGTCGAGTTCCAGAGTTGGAGCTGGTAACTGTTCACATCAGTCCCTCCGCCCCGCCCCCCAGCGCCCAGCCTGAAGCAGGTGCTGCAGTAATGGATGCGGGAAGCGCAAACAACTGTGCTGGGAGCTCACTTCCTTGGGTGAGAGGCGCACTTGACATAAGGAAAAGTGCTTGCCTCCAGGCTCAGGGACAAGGCTCCAAAGGCACAGGATTGTTGTATTCAGGAAGAGGGGTACCGCCCTTCACCACCACTCCACCTGCCCATCACTCCCCCTGAACAGTGGCCCTGCCCTAACTCACACAGCAGCTCCCACAGCCCTGGAGTTCAGCGTGTCTAGAGCTGGCATCTGTCAACATCTGCACATCTCGGGCAGGTGCAAAGGACAACAATGCCACCATTGCCCAGAGACTCCTCACGGGGGGCGGGGGGGGGGGAACGCCTGACGTGGGCTGGGAGGAATCGAGGTCTGGGTCATGTGGCAGAGCACCAAGTTGGATGGTTTGATGAGTGGCCTGATGCCGAGTGGAAGGCACCACGTGGGACCTGTCTCCCACGGCCCTCATTCACAAGCCCTACAGGACCTGACCCTATGGGGCCTGGCTGAGAGGGGAGGAAGGGGCATGTAGGGTCCTGTGATCCCCCTGTCCCAGGGGATGGCTGGGAATCTCCTAGAGCTCACTGGGAGAGCAGGGTCTCTGAGGGGGACCTCACCTCAGCAGTTCCAGTATCCCTGGACCAGATAGCCATGCAGCCTGCGGGACGAGGCTGTAGAAGCTGAGGATGTTGGAGGCCCCTCCCCGCAGCAGGTGAACGGCCTTGGCACCTCCCCAGTGTATCCCAGTCTTCGCTTGGCCAGGGAAGCCCCGGCCATCACTCCGCAGAAGGGCAGTCAGGCACACACACCATCCCCTCAGCGTGCACAGCCAGCTGAGCCTTAATGTTAGTCACTCCCAAGCTCTCATCTTCCTCCCATTGAGCTTGTGATGAAGCTCTTATCAGTCCACCGGGAAATGAGAAAAATAATAAGGACGTGGTAAGCTTTTCACAAGCTGCGTGTCCCTTTCCGAAGGACCGTCCTCCGCCCCGAGACGGTGACCTTCCCGTTGTGGTGACACTTGTGATGTTTCGGCTTTTGTGAAAGTCGACGGGGTGATTTTTTTTTTTCATAACGACTTACTTAACAAAATTTAAAAGGGCAATATCCTTGTCAGTTCCCTTGCTTTTAATTGAAATTTTTACTAAGATAATGGCAGCTTCCTGAGCACTTGTGAGAAATGAGACAGAAAGGACCTGTTCCCTCCTGCCCCACTAGTACCACTTTCTGCCAGCATGATGTCACAGCCCAACAATCTTGCTCTGTCTCCCCTGGGTCACGTTTATTTCCACGTGCATGGGTCTCTTTGCATGTTTGCGGTTAGTTCCATTGTCTTAGCACTTGTTGGTTTGTGTTTACACCGCCACAATCAAGACTGGAGATTGTCCGGGGTTGTTGGGGTGTCAGGGGGTGAACACTCCGGGTCGTTGGGTTGTCATGGGGTGATCACTCAGGTTGTTGGGGTGCCAGGAGGTAAGCACTCCAGGTTTCTGGGGTGCTGAGGGGTGACTCCTTTCTGCTGTGAGCGATAGACCTTGGTCTCTCCACACCACCAGTTTCACCCATTGGCCTGTTGCGGGTCACGAGGTGTGGCCGTGCTTTGGTGACTGCAGAGGGACCTGCCAGCTGTACACATGAACACGAGCCTTGTCTCCTCTGGCATAAATGCCCATGGTTGCCGTTGCTAGGTCGTGTGGTATCCACATGTTTAGCCTTCCAATGAAATTGCCGAGGTTTTGTCTGGAGTGACCATGCCGTTCTATTCTCCCAACAATCCTAAGAATGCATGAGCCGTCCAGGTCTCCACGTGCTCACCAGTGTTTGGGCCCTCCCTGAAGGGACGTAACCACGTCTCTATGCCTTCTGTGCACAGCTCTGTGGAGCTGACACCGCTGAACATCTCTCTGCGCTTGTTGCCATCAGTAGATCATCTTGGGTGGGATGCCGACGCGTGCCTTCTGTGCATCTTCTGATTGAATGAGTTCATCTTCACCACTGCATTTTGTAAGCTTCCTAGGCGACTTTACAAATGTTTCCTCTCGGGCTGTGGCTTGTCTTTTTGCATCCTCTTTACGTGGATTATTGCAGAGTAAATGCTTCAGCTTGATGAAGTCCAATTTGTCAATTTCTCTCTCTAAGTGTTTTTAGCATAAGTTGCATAGAGCCGCTTCCCTGGGATTTTTTTCTTATGTTTTCCCTAAACATTTACTGTTTTACAGTGACGTCTGTGATCCACGCTTAGTTAATTTCTCTGTCAGCTGTAACATTCAGGTCAGCTTCCTATTTGTTTGGTTTTTTTGGCCCCAAATATCCAGTTGTTCCAGTGCCTCATACTTAGACGAGAAGCCCGTTTCGGCATGCTCATTTGTGCGCCTGCGTCCACCTGGATGGAGAGAGCTGGGTGATTTCTGGGTTGCAGCCATGCTCCCTGACCGACATGCCCATCCCCAGCTGAGACACTTAGCCCAACACACAGACTTAGTTCTCCCCAGCTTGGGTGTCGGCCTCATCCATGACTACACATCTCCCTGTGGCCCAGTTGAGGCTCTGGGAGCAACTCTGTGCCACCCTCTTGTTTCTCCCGGAAGCACTTTTCCCGAACAGCCTCCAGAGCCCACCCGTCTGCTGGTTGCCCTACAGTGGGTAGCAATAGCCCACCAACTCCCAGATCCCAGCTTCTTCTCCTTCCTGCTCAACCAGAGACCCCAGTGCTGGTGCCAGATCCTTCTGCAGGTTCCCCCTCCCCGGCCCAGCCATGGAATGACACAATTGACATTCTGGGGCTTTCTTCTTCTAATCAGAGAGTGGGTTTCCTCCATGCAGATACCCTCAGGGGCAGCGATGCTATCATGGCTTCAGGAGTCAGTGATGGTCTCCTCACAGGGCCTCTTGGGAGGACAGGGTGCCTGCTGCCCCTGATCAGTCCAGCCTGGGCGCCAGGCACCCAGAGATCCCCAGCAATCATGTTCTCATAACATCCCCAAGCCACCCATCCTGTCCCCTAACTGCCTCTCCTCCACCCTAGGCTATGGCCGGGCTGGGGCACTGGGCCACAGGTGCCTCCTGCTTGAGCGTTTACTAACCTTCCATCAGTTACAGGAGGCTCTACTTATGGGCTCAGGGAGGAAGCCGTCCCTGAGCCTCAGTGTCCAAGTCCTGGCCAGGACTACAGAGAGGAGCCTGAGGCACTGACCCACACCAAATATGAAACTGGGCTCCCAAAATCCCAGTAGTTGAGGTCAATAATACTTTGATATAGCGCTTCCCAAAGTTAAAGTCAATGCAGAAAATCCAGGCTAAACAAAATATGGAACTTTTATGGAGACACAGAATCCTCCCATCCACTGACTCACTCCCATGCACCTGCACCAACCGAGGTTGGACCAGGTTGAGGTCAGGAGCCAGAACCTCCACCCAGGCCTCCCACGCGGGTGGCAGAGACTCAAGCACTGGCAGCATCGCCTGCTGCCTCCCAGAGTGTGTGTTAACAAGAAGCAGGAGAGGCGCCGGGACTCAAACCCGGGTCCTCCGATAGGACATGCAGCTGTCCTGAGCAGTGTCAATCATCTGCCCCCAAATTTGCAATATAGATGTTTATGAAAAGACACAGCACTCAAGTAACCCCTGAGTGCACTCACACCCGATAGCACAGTGCCTGGTTCAAACCCCAGCTCCTCCACTTCTACTCCCGGGCCCAGCCCCAGTGGGAAGGAGCCAGTGGACGGCATGGTAACTGCCCCAGAGCCTAGCCTGGCCCCCATGTCCCGGGAGCTCCATTTGAGCAAGCTCCTCCACACCTGCCTGTGTGACTCAGCATCAGAGCTTTTGCCCTCTGCATTTCCCAAAAACTCAACCTGGCCAACAGACATTCCAAGCTCCAGGAATGTCTGTCCGTCCCCAGGGCTGTCCCTGTGGGCGCCCGCCCCTTCCGACCCCCACCGCCTGGCCGCTCCCTAGTCCGCCTGCCTGTGATGCCTGAGAAGTTTTGAGTATGCTGGTTCCCCGATCAGCTTAAAATATGAACATCTCATTCACGTCTCACAGAACTCCACTCTGAGAGGCTGTCCGACCTCACTCTTGGGTGCTGTGTCAGGACCCAAGCCGCACTGTGCTTGGAGCTGAAGTCCCCATGCACACACCTGCTCCCTGGGACCATCCAGCCTGTGGGAGATAGAGCAACAGCTGGTCTCACACCATAGATGCTTCCCCAGTGAGCTTGCTTACCTTTGAGATGCCAAACCTGCCCTGGGGGCAGGAAGGCTTGAAGGAGCTGGGACCAGAACCAAGAGCATTGTACACAGGCCTGAGACTCCTCGCCCAACCCCGGAGGGGAGCAGGGAGTACAGGTGACCTGGAGACTTGGACCTTACAAGACCAGCACAAAGTTGGGGTGCACCACATGCTTTCTCCTAGAAGGCACTAGAAACTGCCTGTACCCACAGCCAGGCAGCTGAGGGTCCCACTCCAGCTTCACACTTGCAATCAGTTCAAGAGGAGGATGCCTCCCCAGGCCGTGGCTCTCGGGCCCCACAAATTCAGGCAGCTCCCCTCCATCCTGCCCCTCCGCTTCTAGCCCCTTCTCCTTCCAAAACTGGGGCCAATAGTAACTCTAACCCTCAGGTGTAGCTCCCTGATGGGGAAAGTTTGGCAACACAGGGGATAAAGCCCTTGGGATGAATCATGGAGCCCTGGCTGCAGCCCCGGGGCCCACATACTCCACACCCACCCTAGCCTGTGAGGGGACAGTGCTAACTGCCCAGCCCGTGGACAGCCCCAGGCGCCCAGTGCAGAGTCAGACTGCTTCCAGAGGCACAGTGTGGGATCTGGTTTCCAAGCCTTCTCCTGTGTCCTTGATCATCGAAAACCTGAAGTTAGGGCTGATGTTGTAGCACGGAGTGTATGGCTGCCATGTGCCAGGCCAGCATCCCATAGGGGTGCCAGTTCACGTCTAGGCTGCTCCACTTCCGACTCAGCTTCCTGCTAATGGCCTGGGCAAAGCAGTGGAGGATGGCCTAAGGTGGAACTTGGATGAAGCTCCCAGCTCCCAGCTTCAACCTGGCTCAGCCCGGGCTGCTGCAGCCACTTGAGGAGTGAACCAGCAGATGGAAGAGCTCTCTCTGGCTCTCCCTCACTCACTCTGCAACTCTTGACTTTCAAATAAGTGAATAAGTGAATAAATAAATCTTTAGCTCCCCTGCTGCGGCCGGGGGGGTGGGGGGGAAAGGAAGCAAAGGTCAGGACTCAGGGCCCCGCCCTACTGGAAAGCAGACTGGGCAGCTTTTGGCGCACCTGCTGGTCTTCGTGATCCTGAGGTCTGTGTTTGGGGACCAGAATGCAGAAACTGACCCAGGAGACAAGCTCTGCTTTCAGCTAGAAGGACACTCAAGGACAGTCACAGCTGGTGCTTTGCTGTGGGAAGGCAGGGGGCATGTGAGGGCCTCCTGGATGCCCCAAGAGACCCAGTTCCCTCCCTCAAACTCAGCAGCAAGCAGGCTAGGCAGCTCCACTCATCACCTGCCTGTTGCGGCCACCTGCACAAGGACCCAGACCTGGGGCCCCTTGGCATCTCTCCCTCCCTGTCACAAAGCTCTCCAGAGCATCATGAAAGGAGCTGAAGGCAATAATTTAAGAGGTAATTTGTTGTTCATGTGGCACTGACACATTGAGCTGACCAAAGTGCCCATGGGAAGATTGTTAGGAAATAGTAAGTCGATCGATGGAGACGGCATGGTGCCATGGTCAGTCCCTAGCCCCGGGACATACACTGGCTTCTGTGATTATGAAAGCCAAGTCCACTCCAGGGGCCTCACAGGCCCTGCATGATGCGGAGTCCTCCTAGCAGTGTCAATTGTCTGAGACGTTAAGGAAGCTGCTGAGGGGCAGAACCCAGAGTGGAGCCGGGGTCTGTGTAAGCCAGGGCTCGTCCCCTGGAAACCGTGTGTCGAGCACACAGCAGGACTCACTCCACGGACTGTTTTGGTGGGAGGGGGGAGAGTGTAGGGGAATGGGAGCACCGAGTGGCCTCTTACCATGCACAGGGAGCCCTGGTCCAGGAAGGACATGGACTCCAGCACTCCGGGGACTGAGGCAGAGGCCGGCCTCCAGCAGGCTGGCCATGTGCCCCCAGCAGGCAGATGGGGGACCCTAAGGGGAGAGGTGCTCTGGACTCTGCCCCTTGGTTCCTGAATTTTCCCACTGAACTGCCATGAGAGCAGAGGGCTGCCAGGAGAGGGCTTCACCTGTGCTCAGCACCCCAGAGCCCCTCCTTTCATGCCCAGCTTGGGCACCCGCAGGATTGGACATTGCCTTTAGGGTAGAGGGCATTTTTAAAAACCCTCCTACAAAATGCCCCAATCTGCTGGCATTTTTGAGACTTCAAATGATGTGCATCTTTTAGAAGTTTGAGGCCCCAGGAGAGATGAAAGCAGGACAGCCAGAGGGAGGGACATGCGTCGGGAGCACCCCTGGCAGTCCACTCCTCACCAGGTGGCCTTCAGGGGCTGCAGGAGGGAAACTTCTTGATCTACAGGATACCTGGCCAAGCAACCCCCACCTGCTGTGCCCACCTGCCTGCTTTTCCGGTCCATCAGTCAAGTTAGGCATAAGGATGTATTCTTGTCTCTTTGTTGGAGCTGGAGAAGGCAGCGCCTGACCCCCTGCTGGTCAGTGTGGGACTCACTCACTGGCTAGAGAGCGAGTGGTGAGTGAACCTTCAGTCTACGGTGGAGAAGGAAGCAGAGAAGGGACAGAAGGAGGGAGACACCAGCAGAGGGAGGGACTGAGCGCTGAGTCCAGCCTGGCCAGAGCAGGATGGTGTTTCTCCCTAGAGACCCCCGGCCTGTGTAAAGGGTGAAGCCCCCTTTAGGATGAAAGATTCATCTTAGACCAAAACAGGTAAGAGTTCCTTGGAACTAACAAGATCTTGTCAGGAACTAAGGTGGCAGTCGTGGAGCCTAAAAATTAGTCGCTTGCTTCCCCTGCCTGAATCGTGAACCTGTTGAGAGGCACAAGAAAGTATGAGAGTTGGCAATGAGTGGGGCTTTCTTTGTGCCACAGCTGTTGTGTCCAGATGTGAGGCAGCCCCCAGGATCTAGCCACATGTAGGACAGTCATAGGGTATTGACCTTGCTGGGCTGCAGTGGAACCTGCCTAGGTATCTGCCAATTAGACACCCGGAAAACATCAGGGGCTTCCCTGACCCGCCACAAGTACCAGGTCTGTGCCGAGCCTCGCCCCTGAGGCTGGCCTGACTTTGGCAAGAAGCAGCACAGATGGACCATGTCCTGCAAGCAGGCCTGCCTGACCCCCTGCAGGGCTGTCTGACCTCACCTAGTTTCCTCCCCAAGGGGGCACCCTCAGGGGGGCACAAGGGTTGCCCTAAAGGCTTGCAAGGGTGGGGAAGGGGTTGTTCTGCGCCACAGGGAGAGTCCAGGTCGAGCTCTCTTCATGCAGTTTGTGGTCAACAAGGTGGGATCTGTGGAGAGTTGGGGACCACAGGGCTTAAGTCCCCAGACTTTGGAGCTGGACGCAGCATCAGGAAGTTTACAGGCCCATGTCTTCACGGAAGTCAAGAGTGGGGCCTTGGCAGAACCCCGATGGCCTGATGGGGGCAAGGGAGGAGCCTTCTCCTAACCCCAGCCCTGCACTCTGCCCCTCCTCCATCCATGCTCTCATGGAACCTGGCTCCCTTTGGAGCCTTATGGAACTGACCCCTCAGCTGGGAGACCCCTCCCCACCATCCATCACCCAGCCCACCCCATCCCTCAGCCACTGGGGTGGCTAACAATCACTCTTTAATTGACTCAGGGGGCAGTCACCCTGGCCCTTGCAGAGCCCAAGGCTGGCTGCTGGTCGAAGCCAGGACCAGGGTTTGACCATGAAGCAATCTGTAGCTTTGTAACTGATTTGTGTCTTCCTGGTGCCCTGGAGCCTGCTCTGCCACACCCAGAGAGGAAGGGAAGCCACTTGTGGCCAGGGAAGCTGTGTTAATTGTTCGCATGAAACTATATCCCATCTCACATTGAATCAAGCTGCGTTATGAAGCTTGTAGGGACCCAGATGGCTCCCTATGGGGTAGCACTGCCCACCCCATAAGGACTGTTGTCCCGTCCCTGCTCTGGCCCTGCCACTCTCCATCTTCCTGTCTGGCAGTGACCTCTGCAGCCTGAGCGCTGGCTGCAAAAATGAAGCAGCTGCCCAGGGTGGCACAGGTGATGAGTAGAGCAGAGAGGAGCTATGTCCCAACTGGGTCTCCTCCATGGGATTTCCTGAGACCATGAACCACCAGGCGCTCAGGGCTGTGGCCTGGGGGCTTCCCCTAACCATCCTCAGCTTCAGGGAGGAGCCAGCAAGAGGAAGCTGAGCAAGTGGCCTAGACATCACCTCTAGGACGTGCAGGGCAAGTGTGCTCTTTGCTATCAGAAACTGCTTTGTCCCCACCTGGGGAGAGAGGTAGGAAGAACTAAAGAAAGAAACGGGTCGGGGAGTGCCGGTGGGGAAGAAAGAAGCAAACTCCCCCTAAGAAAGGGGAACCAGCATAAGGGAGGTGGCCACCCCGCCCCTTCTGAGGCCAGCCTCACACAGGACACCAAGGGAACAGGCCACCAGCCCACACTGGGACAAGGACGAAGGCCCTAGAAGCAAACTCAGACTTTCAGTGAGTGAACAAATGCATGGTGTTAGGGGCCAGCACGAGTCTTCCACAGTGGCTTTGCCCTCTAGGCTGATCCTGCTGAGAGCAGAGAGACCCCTCTTGCGGCCAGGGAAGCTCGGGCACTGAGCCGCTCATTGTTGCAGCCGGTCTTCCTAGAAAGGAAACTCCTGGTTAGCACATCAGAGTGTGGGCTGTTATTCAGAGCTCTCAATCCCTGTGCTTGGTGCTAAATTTATATACTGTTATAAACAGCGTAAAGGAAAGGAACATTTAATCTGCAGCTAGATGAGGCCATAGCATACCTTAGGGTCTTGGGAGCTACCGTCCAGCTCAATGAGGAGGGCCTGGGGCCTTTTCAGGGGGTTGTGGAGAGGTTAGGCTGCTGAGCCAAGTTCAGAAGCAGCTTGTTGGTGGCAAGAGTGCATCTTTGATGTCAGCACAATTCCTTGAGAAGCCTGCTTGATGGCTTGCTCTCTCGTGAGAAGGATGTAGCAAGATGCTCTGTAGAACGCAGAGGCTCTGGAGCATGCTTTGGCTGAGTTCTGATAGAGGAAAAACACTGTGTTTAGAGATCCCAGTGCTTCGTGAGTTAGATGAGGCCCACCCAGCCTGGGGCCCAGGCTCGCTCTAATCATAGCCACTCACACCCCTTCCCTTTGGTTAACATCATATCCAAACCTCTGGTTGTGCAGACCGAGAAGGGCTAGATTGCTTTGCTTCCCAAAGGCCAGTTTCTGGAATCCGCATGCAAGCATGATGTATCTTTGAGCAGGCACTGTCGCCAGTCGCCAGCTCATCAGAAAATGAAATGAAAAAGAGCAGCAACACGGCCTGGTGGTGTGCTCAGGACCTCCAGGCGACATGATCCTAGAGGAAGAATCTAAGAGCCCTCGGTTTCCTGGGTGGCTCAGTCAGGTACCCCCAAGAATCAGATGATCAGACGTGCTTGGCCCCGGGCTCGGCGTCCGCCAGCAGAGTGTGATGAAGTGACTGGTGGAAGTGGCCGAAGCCAGCGCCTAGTGGGACTCGGCTGCCTTGAGCCATCCCCTCCCCAGGGGCCACAGCCGTGGGCCTCAGACGGCCATGCCCCACACGGTCACTGGTTCTCAGAACCAGGCAGGGGCCACAAAGTGTGCAAACAGCCTGTGTTGGCAAGAAAGGTTCCCCAGGAGCTCCGGCCTTGTTTTAATCAGGGCAAAATACGATGCAGGATGAGCTCTATGCGGGCAAGGCGAGGCTGCTGAGTTTAGGTTCCACCTGATGCAAATAACCTTAATTGTAAATCCTTTATTTATAGACTTGGGCCCATAACAACCTCCGTGTGGTATTAAACTAAACGCTGACGAAGGCGAGGTAGGCTGTGCACACGGCAGCTCCCATCATCCTGAGCATGAGTGACAAGCCTCATAAAGCTCAATATTCCCTCCCCTTCTTCTCCCCCCCTCGATACAGTGAGTCCCAGGTTCTCGGCGGGGCGGGGAGGGGGCAGATCAGTGGTGATTCTCATGTAAAATAAATTACACTTCGTTTTCATTAAAAAGCAACTGCGCCTGACTCAGCACTTTGAGTGCAGGGAGGGGCTTTGTGGCAAGATCAAAGGACAGGCAGAAGACTTGGACCTTGAGCTGGTCCAGGGTGGTCCCCAGAAAGGCAGGGAGGCTCTGGTTCCCAGGGTGAGGCTCTGATTCTGCCGGAGCTGGCCAGGGCTGGAGAGAGCCTCTTGAGGACTCTGTTCTGGGAGCAGGCCAGGGACCTGCAGCAGAGCCAGGACTGGACACAAGCTCCTGGGTCCCTCCAGGCCTGTCCTTCTGCAGCCTCCAGTGTGGGAAGGGTTGTCTCCTAGAGCTGCTCACCACAAGTGAGGGGCTTCAGACTACAGCCCAAAGCAGGTCCAACTGTGCTGGCCCCTCTCGACCCCTGCAGGAGGCCCCTTGACCCTAATTCCCTAAATGTCTCTTGAGTTGCTCCTAGTGACTGAATGAGCAGGAACCAGGCCCCATCACACCTCACGCTGTCTCAGCCACTTCTGCATTATCCTGTCATCTCAGCCATCACAGCCTCCAGGGAGCTCCAGGACCAGGTGTGGCTGAGTGGCCCTCCGTCCCTGGCCCGGTGACTGCCCAGGTACTGGTTGCTTAGCAACCGGGTTTGACCTCACGCAGTGAAAGGAGAACAGGAGGCATATGGTCTGACCACAAAGGACATGTCAGCCCACAGTTTATGGGGTGAAGTGTGACTAAGTGGATGGGACATTGCAGGGGTCATTGCAACATACTGCTTCTAGGACCTTTTGCTAGGCAGGCAGACTGCCCACTCCAGGCAGACAGGTGTACCTTGCCCTCTGCCAGGAAGGATGTCGAGTGCCCTAACCTACTCCGGGCCTTGAGTTCAGGAGGTTCCCCCACCTCCCAGCAGTGTGGCCCAGAACTGGCCAGAGACCCTAATAGTCTTTTCCTTAACCAGACTCTGCGTACCAGGGCTGCACCAACCTCCTGCTGGCTGCGATGGGCTCACCTGATCCCACCTGGCCTCCCAGGAGCCAGGCCCAGGGACACGTCCAGTCTAGGCCCAGTTTCCCCAGTGGTCAGAGGAGCCCTGTCCTCTGAGGGAGTAGTATTTCATCCAGGAGCTTCTTGGCCTGTCCTCGTTGATGAATCCCTTCCCATTCTGTGCATGTAAATCCTTCAGCTCCAAAGAAACACCATCTCCCGCCCCTTGCAACAAATGAGATTTTAATTTGAGATGATTTTATTTAGCAGATTTTATTTAGCAAGTCCCAAACCTTGGACTTTTCAAGAGGAGACTCTAGTGTTCGGTCCAGCCTCAGGAGGAGGGGGTAGAAGAAAGACATTTTTTTTCTTTCTTGTTTTCATCCCAACACAAGTGGGAGGTGAATCCCCTTTTTCATCAGCGGGGAGGGCAGCCCCTCCTCCCCCTCAGAAAGTTCCATCGCAGGTAGTTTCTGCTGCCTTCCAGCAGCCCCTGCCTGACACACATGGGGATCGCAGGCTCAGGAAGCTCCCGTCCAGGCCACTCATTGGGACACTCAGGTCAGGCTGGCCACCACTCAGCACGCAGTTCTCAGCGGCGTAGGGCTGGGCTGCAGCGGGCAGAAGCGTGATTTGTAGCTTTTGCTAATTTCCCCACAGCCGACATCCCTACCCTGGCTAGTTCTAATCTGCAGGTTGAGTGTCCCTTATGCAAAATGCTTGCGATCAGAAGTATTTAGAGAGAGAGAGAGAGAGATTGAGAGAGAGAAGGATCTGTGTGTACACAGCAAGTGTGCTGGAGAGGAACCTGAAGTCCGCACACAAGAATCACCACGTTTCACACCTACTTTGAACCTGTAACCTGGACACAATTTTAAACCGTATTTCAAATAGTTTAGGGTCACGCATGGGAGCTTGCATTTGTTTCTGCCTGTGCTCAGAAAGGTTTGGGAGCCTTTTGGTGTTGGGATTGTTGGAATGGAGATGCCAAACCAGGTCGATAAGACGTGGCCGAACCCGGAGACTGGAGGGAAGAGCACTCAGCTGCTCACAGCACTAGGAGGCCTCTGCTTTGGATCCTTTTTTTCCTGCAAAGGTACCGTCTGCAGGCCTGAGCCCCACACCCCGAGTCTCACTCTGACTGTGGCGCAGGTATCTGTGGACAGTTCACCAAAGGGACCACGGGTGTGATCTCTGGCTCCCCAACATCAGCCCTGCACCAGGTGAGCACAGGGCACGTCAACCCCAACTTTCTACCTTGGCAGTGGGGGCAGGAGGGAGTGCCCTGGCCAAATGGCATCCAAGCTCTGTGCTGCTGCCCCTCAGTGAGTCCTAAGCCTGTTCTATTCCTCCATCCCTGGAACCCTCCCCAGGCGTCACAGCTCCTTTTCAGCCTCCGAAGCCCCCAAGCCCCTTCAGGGCCAGGACTGCAAATCTGAGACTCTTTGACCTAATTGGTGGGGCACAAAATGTCATAAAAACTTGAGCCTGCATATAGAAATCTGGAAATTACAAAACCCCAGTTGTATGACTTTTATTGCAAAATCAGAAGACCTAGCCCCCATGGACCTCACTTGTTCCATGGCTGCCAGGTGCAGGAGCCCCCAAATCAGGATGTAGCCCCTGGGGTTACCAGGGGTACACCCTCCAGGCCTGGTCACCCAGGCTCAGGCCGAGGAAGCGACTGCCTGCCATTTCTCACAGGCCCTGTGCTGCAGTTTTTCTTAGAGAAATATTTCCCTCTACCCAGGTTTCTTCCAAAAGTGGGGAATGAAAGATAGAGTCAGCAGGCCATGTGTTTGGAGAGAAAGCAACACTGCATATTTCTTGGTGGGAGTGAAGAATATTCCTTCCAGGCCACTGCAGGGAACCATCGCGGGGAAGGCGCCACACTAGAATTTGTGGTCATGGTGCCTCCCAGAGTTGTGGTTGCTGTGTGTGGCCTGGCACGTTGGTGCCTCTTGTGCCTGATGGAATAGCACCAAAAGGACTGCACTGTACACACCCTTGACCTGGCACACAACTGGCCATCTCCTTGGCTTACCTGCCTGGCTGAGTCTGCCCCCCCACCAGGTCCTACCTTGTTGCACAGAATTTTTTGGACAGGCATGATAAGGGCAGATGTGGGAGGGCAGGATGCCAATACAGAAAGTCCCTGCCCAGGCAGGGTGACAAGGGCCTGATGGGCGAGTGATTTGACAAAGCCACAGTGCATGGCAGGACCCAGGTTAGCCTCAGAATCAAGATTCCAGGTCACAAAGCAGCCCCCTGTGCCAGCCTGCCCTTTTACCACTCACCACATGGACCACCTGGCAAACTGGCAAACTGTGATTCCTCCTTTGCAACCTCCCTAGGGGGCTGCCCCCTTCAGAAAGTCAGTCGTGTCCTCATTGGCTCCTCCTGAGCCCCACAAGAGCCCAGCATGTGTGTGCCATGCTTCTGTCAATACGATCTGGTTTATGAATGTGTGCCTAGTGCCCGCCTGGTCCAGGACTGGTGTATAGTTGGAACTCAGTGAATAATTCAGTAAATAAGTTGGTGGATGGATGGATGATAGATGGGTGGATGGATAGATGGGTGGGTGGATGGATGGGTGGATGGACAGACAGAAAGATGGATAAGTAGGTAAATGGTTAGAAGGAGGACACAGAGGACTCTGGCCATGGGAACGCAGGCTGGAGTCAAGCACTTGAACTGGAGTACTCCTAGGGCTTCATCAGACTGAGCTCATCTTGGAACCAGGTTGCACCCAAAGGACAAAACTGATTCAGAATCCCAAAACAACATCTCTGAGCCTTGAGTCCTGCCTTGACCTCAGCTGCGGCCACCGCTGCAGCACAGCTGGGGAGAGAGCAGACCTGCACTCCCCTGCACGCCCCTTCTCAGTTGCCCAGCTCCCCCAGACAGGAGTCAGTGGGTTTCCAAACCCTACTCAGAACATGAGTGGGAACTCAGAGGCCAGTTGAGGTTGGAAAAGCAGCAAGCTGCAGGCTCTTAGCTGTGTAGCCCCACAAGGTCAGGAGAGCCGGTGGCTGAGATCCTAGACTCGTTGGCTGTTGTGCGGAGGCCCTGACCCACCTCCCTGTGTGGAAAGAACTGCTTGATGAGTTGCATCTAGCTGCCTCACCCCGCGAGGAGGGGGCAGCCTGTAGGTCTTTCGCTAATGATACACTCCAGTGAGCTGCACTCCACCTGCCCTGGTACAGCCACCTACAAAACGGCGAGGAGGAGGGTCCCCCGGCAAACTGGCTTTTGCCAGCCAAGGACACAGGGGCTATTTTGAGCAGGACAAGGTGACATTCCTTGCCGCCCCAGCTGTGCAAGGCCATGCTTTCATGCCCTTCGTCTGCCCTCTGGCTTCCCTCCCTTTCTCCACCCTTAAGTGTGGACTCTCCGGAATTTGCTTTCTGACCCCTGACCTCGTGGGATGGGCAACCCCTGCCAGCTCCTCTCTGGCGCAGAGAAGGAAGCAGCACCACCATCAGGCGTTGACGGGGACTGGATGCACTGAGTTAGAGGCTGGGAGCCGGGGTGGTTTGGTCAATAAAACAAATTGGTTTAAGAGAAAATAAAGGCACGTTCGCAAGCATATTAGGAGAACCAAGTAATTGCTGTCCAAGGTGCATGGAATGTAAATCTATGTTTACTTGGAATTATTACAATGTGATATTGATTACGCAGGTCCTGCCATCGCCTTATAAGTTATAGCTTATTGAAGGGTAGTGTGTTGAACAAATAATCTTCCATGACATGATCACTGAAACACACAGAAGACAGGCCAGCCTGTCACTCACCCGCCTTGGCTGCAACCTGATGGGTCCTGCACTTCCGTGGGAGGGCTGCTGAGCCCCGGGGCACACTGCATGCTGCACCAGCAGGGGTGAGCCCGTGCATCCGGCCCTGTGCCCCAAGCGTCTCTGGCTCCCTCAGAGCCCTACACCCCTTCCTAACAGCAGAGGGAGCCTCCAAAGAGTCAGCTCCCAGTGTTTAGAAAAAGTGAGGCCTGAGCTTCAAAAACTTTTATGCACCTAAATAAATGATAAATTTATTATCGTATTTCCATTTTTTCACTAACTGTTTCAAGTTCCCTTGTAGTGTGGTTGCATGAAGACCCATTTATTTATTTCACTTTCTTCTTAATTAAAAATGTTTAATTACAAAGGCAAATGGGCTCATTGAAACAAATGAATATATTACTTTTCAATATTTAAAAATATTTTTCTAATTAGAAAAAAATGGATCCGCTGATAGTAGAACATTCATAAGCTACTAGAAAACATTTTAAAAATTAATAAAAACCACCTGTAATCCCGTAGCCAAGAGAGCGCCGTGGGGTCCATCTTGCTCTGTTCTCTACCATTCCCTCGTTCTCTTCCTGTGGGAGAATATTTTTGGAGTTTAGTGTTAGGCATTTTTCCTTACAATTATACAAGAATACTTCAAAATGTTCCTAGAAATAGAGTTTATGGATTAAGTTTGTTCTGATGCATAATAATTTAAAGTCCATAGAGAGGGTTTTTTTAATATACATTTTCCATGATCTGTGGAAGATCCTTCAGTCACTTTTGAATTTTATTCAAAATACCATTTTTGGCAGCTGCCTAATATTCCATCTTGTGGGTGGGCCACCACCTGTCGTGGGCCGTTTATCACACATGCTGAGCGTGCGTACACAGAAATCTCATCTGTTCCCTAGGCGTTAACACAGCTCCCCGTTGCCAGCGGCAAACAGTACAGAAAAAGCCGGGCTAAGTGGGCAGCCTGTGTGAGCACTGTGCTCGGTTCAAGGCTCCAATGCCTCCTTCTGGAAGTTTCTCACAACTTTCGAGCTACACAGATGGCTGTTGCAGCTGGCTCCCATTCTGGGGGGAGCACAGGACATTCCTAACCACGGAAGGGTTTTGTGACAAGTCCTGTTGTGTTATATGCACGGTACAGATGCAGGCGTCCCCCTCCTGTCCAGTAATTCCCAAAGAGAACCTTCCTGTCATCCACATAGCTTCATCCGCGGTCACGGTGGCGTCATCACATCCGCGGTCACTGTGACGTCATCACACCCGCGGTCACGGTGACGTCATCACACCCGCGGGCGCGGTGACGTCATCACACCCGCGGGTGCTGTGACGTCATCACACCCGCGGTCACGGTGATGTCATCAACCCGCGGACGCGGTGACGTCATCACACCCACGGACGCGGTGACGTCATCACACCCGCGGTCACGGTGACGATCACCATGCACCATGCCCAGTCTGGGGCAGTTGTTGGTTCTGTCCTCGACTGGACCTGTGGTTTTGTAGGGGCCACAGTGTGGGTTTCCCTGGCTCTTCCTTCTGCTCGGGTGTAGATGGTGTGCCTGTGGATGGCACCTCACCAGGGTGGCCCGGAACCTTCGCCGCCACATCCTCTCAGCTCTGTTAGGTGGTATCTGTAAGGCTTTCTCATGGTCAAGTTACTTTTTTTTTTAGCTATTTATTAAATATTTGTGTATTTATTCAAAAGGCGGAGTGTCAGAGAGCATGAGGGCCAGTGGGGAGAGAGAGATCTTCCAGCTGCTGGTTCCCTTCCCAGTCAAAACAGTCCGGGCTAAACCAGGCAGAAGCCAGGTGCCAAGAATTCCCTTGATCTCCCCTGTGGGTGACACGGAAGGACTTGGGGTCTTTCCCAGGAGCATTAGCAGGGAGCAGGATTGGACAGAGCAGCCCAGACTCAAAGCATGCTTACAATATGGGATGCTGGCATCACAAGCAACGGTTTTCCTTCCAATGATTCACTCCCCAAGTTGCCACAATGGCCAGAGCTGAATCAATCTGAAGCCAGGAGCCCAGAGCCTCTTTCAAGTCTCCCACACGGATGCAGGGTCCCAAGGCTTTGGGCCGTCCTCGACTGCTTTCCCAGGCCACAAGCAGGGAGCTGGAAAGGAAGTGGAGTCGCTGGGATTAGAACCAGCATCCATATAGGATCTCGGCACTTTCAAGGCGAGGACTTTAGCCACTAGGCTACTGTGCCTGGGCGCTCTTCACTTCCTTGCCTGAATGCTATCCCAGCCATTGCCCAGTCACGATGCCCTAGGTTCCAGAATGTTCCATAGCCTCCGCCGCTGTCAGTCTTTATGTCCCAGTAGAAAAGCACATAACAGACAATATTGTTCATTTTTAAAAACAGGTGTTGATTTTAAAGAACTCGCCAGAGGCACTGTGGGGCCCTTTCCCACCCGGGGGGCTGAGAGAGGGGACATGAACTGGAGGGCAGCCGTGGGAGCTATGCTGAGGGAGGACGGAGGAGGGAGAGGTTTGTGAGCCAGCCAGGGCCCTGGCAGAGTCTCCATCCACCTGCTGGGCTGCAGAGCCCAGAAGGCACCTCTTCTCCTTCCCTAGGAAAATGTTCCAGCTCCTTCCATGTTGTCTACGTGGGGTAGGTTCCCCAAGACCAGTGGGCACTGGCCCAGCCCCCCAGTGAGCGGAGACACCCCACGTCACCACACTCTGCAGGGTCTGGGGTGCACAGGAGAAGCAGGGGATCCCCAGCAGCCTGTGCCAGTCCGTGGGGTGAGGCCCCATCCGGGCAAGCTCTCCACGAGGCAGGCACCCATCAGAGTTGCGAATAGGTTCAGCAGCTGCAATCATTAAGATAAAAGTCTCACTAATGACGCCAGCGCTCTTTCATTCTGAGATCTTAATTTAATTGGATTTTTTTTAATTAAGAAAAGGAACCATAATCCAGCAGCAAGCACCACACTGGTGCCGTTTTGCCGAAATCCAACTTAAAGGACTCAGCCGCAAAACTCTGCACATCCCTCTAGCCCGCAGGTCATGGTCACCTTGAAAGAAGGGACAATAGCAGGACTTAGTACCTGAGCCGGGAAGAAGAAGCCAAGCCCCTGCCATGTCCACCTGCCTGCCAGTGCTGCCAGCTCAGTAGGGCTGATAGCACCATGGGACTCAGGAACCAGGATGGGCACTGCCATGACTGCCCTGCCTGGGTTCCCAGGGCTGTTGGCCACCCAGCCCAATAACCCCAAGCCAGGGCGCTCTGTGTCACAGCCCTACACCAGCAGCCCCACCTTCTTAAGGACTATGGTCTCCTGGCCTGAGCTCTACCAAGGAAGGGGAGGTGCCTGGGTGTGCCTCCTGCCTCCAACCTTCCCCCACCAGTGTCACAGCCAGGGCCTACTTGGTGATAGTAACTGATAATTTGCAAATGGGAGTTCAGTGAAGCTTCCGCAGTCTCAGGTTAAAAGCTCAGAGCACAGAGAAGTGGGAGCCCCAATGCCTGCTGCACAGCCTTGCACACCTTGGCACCTGCAGAAGGACCTCATAAAGCCACAGGCAGTTTTTCAGAGTAAGAGTGGGAGGGCAGGCAGGTCTCTATCCCATGGGGGGTGCAGGAGCCCCATAGAGCTGGGCTTCCCCACAGAAGCAGGCCCATTGCACCCCTACCTTCTGAGAGCACCCCACAGCAAGCCAGGCTCAGCCTCTGGGACGGAAAGGGAGTGCCCCAGGTCCTAGCCGGAAGAGAGTTTAGTTTCCTGTGATCCCGATGACTCTTTGTCAAACAAATGCACACAACCTTTGAAAACATCCCAATCTGAGAAGGGGCCCCAGGGCCCCCCACTCCACCCTCCACATCCCTGACCTGGTCCCCAAAGCAAGTAGGGAGTGGGCAGAACCTGGGTGATACCAGCAGGGAGTCCTACATCCCATCTGGTGATCCTTCAAGGTGCCCCTGCCCACCCTGTGCCCATCCCAATGCCCCTCAGGTACCTGGGACATGGGCTGTGGCCCATCCTGCAGCCCAGGTTCCACATGCTGAGCCCGAGGAGTAGGAGCCCACACAGGGGCTAACCATGCCCTGCCAGTCACCAGCAGGGATGCTATGGGCAGAGCCTCGGGCCTGGAACATGAGACATGCTCATGCTCTCCACAGTGAGAGCACCTGCTGGGGAGGGGACCACGGGCAGGGCACAACCAAGAGGGGGCAGACGAGACAGACTGTGCCCTCTGCTGCTTGAAGACCGGGTGCTGCCAAGCACAGGGCCGCATCAGCTCACTGTTGACACCACCCATCAGCCCACAGGTGCTACTGGAGACGCTCATGAGCAGCTGGAAGCCAGGTGGGCAGTGTGGTGAGGGAGAGAGCCAGGCAGGGCTGGGGCCTCGGGAAGGTGAGCAGACAGGGCTGGCAGCCACTGCAGGGTACCCAGGGTGTGGATACCACGGCAAGCAGGGCTCACGCAGGGCCTCAGTACAGAGAGCTGGAATGAACCATGAGGACAGATGTGGGCAGTGAGCCCTCTGCGTCAGGGAGGGCCCCAGGGCCAGCCACATCTTCATCTTTATGCTCAACACATCCAGGGCACAGGAAGGTGCTGGCTGAGAGAATATATGTGCAGGCTGCATGCTGGCATCACAAGCCACTTCCGGTCGTGTTATTAATCATCTCATCCCCTTTGCCATCTGCTCAGCCACTTGGGCTGAGATCGGCAGTCTTGGAGCAGCCTCCAGGTACCCAGTAGGGTGACAGAGGGATGGAAGGCAGAGGTGCAGGCTCACTCCTGTGAGTCATGTGACCTGCAGGGGACAGGGGGCAGGGGTCCCAGCTCCTGCCGGGTTGCACAGCTACAGCACCAACTCTGCTCTTCTCAGAGCTGCCTAAACAGAGGGCTGAGGAGCCCTGCACCTGGTCACTCACCGTAGCCCAGGGCCAGACAGTGAACCCAAAGCCCCCTTGCACACAGAGGTAACTTCGGGCCCCTCGGGTCTACTCACAGGACCCCAGGCCCAGAGCTAGAAGAACCCCTGCCCTGTACCCATGCCACTCCCCGAGGCAACAGTAACCCTGGGGTCAGAAAGAAGGCATGACTTTGGCCAGGGAAGCGGCCATCAGCTCGACAGTGTCTGTGGCCGTCCATCCCAGGCCCCAGGCACCATGGCTTCCCTGACGACCCAGGTGTGTTCTCAGGCAGGGGCGCCACAGCCAGGCCTTAGAAAGCCTGGGTTTTGTTTTTGTGGTTTTTTTTTTTTTTTTTTCCATTGGAAAGGTGGATATACAGAGAAGAGAGACAGAGAGGAAGATCTTCCATCCGATGATTCACTCCCCAAGTGAGCGCAATGGCCGATACTATGCCGATCCGAAGCCAGGAGCCTCTTCCGGGTCTCCCACGCGGGTGCAGGTTCCCAAAGCTTTGGGCCGTCCTCGACTGCTTTCCCGGGCCACAGGCAGGGAGCTGGAAGGGAAGCGGGGCTGCCGGGATTAGAACCGGCGCCCACATGGGATCCCGGGCATGCAAGGTTTTGAACTATCTCTCCAGCCAAGGGCAGGGACCAAGACGTCACTTGGAGATGGTAGCCCGAGGAAGTGAATGCTCCAGCAAAAAGCCAGGCCAAGGGAACCAGCGCCCACCCACCTGCCTCCGAGCCCTCTGGGCTGAGGCGAGGCAGTCCTCAGCCTCCCACACACCTGGAACCCTCAGCCCTTGCAGATCTGCTGTCCTAAAGCCAAAGGAACAACACGGGCATGCGCATTCAACTGCTGTTACTCAGCGTATTTCATGGTGTCTTGCCCGGGCTGAGGACAGGAAGGCACAAAGCTATTTAATTCAGCTCCTCTCGTGCGGCTCTGAGGAGTGACTCCATTGAGATCAGCAGCTCGGAGCAGCAGCCTGGAAAGGCTGTGGCATTTGGGGTGATTTAAGTTTTGTTCGCCACCACCACAGCAGCTGCTATTGAACCTTCTGCTTGGCTCTCGGCTGCCCGACCCCCACGTGGGCTGCCCAGCACTGCCAGTTCTCGAAGGCCACCGAGCCCTGACAGGTTGCCATGACACTGTCATGCTGCCCACACTTCTCCAAAATGCAATCTCCTCTTTTTGAGAAGTATCCACAGCCAAGTGAGGAGATGTGGGGTGCTTGGGCAGCATGGTACCCATGGCCAAATGCCTCTGCACACTCCAACTCTAGGGTCTTCCTGCAGCATTAATCCTCGCCACGCTGGCTATGACTGCTGCACCTCAGCCTCCCCAGCCTGCACGTGGACACCCAGCGCCCTGGGGCCTGCACGTGCTGTTTAGTCGGAGCCTACCCACCCTGACCAATCAATGCTCTCTTATCTAACCTCCTACCGGTGGGCAGATGTGGAAGGGGGGGTTATGACCTTCATCCCCAGGGCTGGGGGGTTCACCCACCGGGTAAACTGACGCCTACAGCTGTGTGAAATGGGGGGCTCACCTATTCACCCGTCAAATGTATTTTGTACCTGCTATACCCAGGGCCGAGAACAAAGTCCTGCCCCACGCCCACCACCTCCCCGCTCCCCAGGCTGACATTCTAGAACGGAGCACCTGCGATTAAGCGTTGGCTATGCAGTAGTCGGTGCTGCCAGGGAGGACAGCAGTGCCGGCCCCGGGGAGGACAGCAGAGCCGGCCCTGGGGAGGACAGCAGTGCCGGCCCCGGGGAGGACAGCAGTGCTGGCCCAGGGGAGGGGAAGGTGTTGGCGTCCTCCATTTCTGTTGGAAGTTTCTAGAATGCAGGAGAGGACAAACAAATGGAGGTGATTCCTAAGCTACAAATGGTGAATGTCTGATCAACCCAGGGGGTCCTAAAGACAGCCTAACCCTACTTCCCCTGCGGCGTGCCCCCTCTTTTCCTGGGGGTCGCCTGGACCCTTATCTCCAGCTGGGACACAGAAGGCAGATGTGGCTGCATGGCTGCTGGACAGGACTGGCTTCCTCATTCCATTCAAGGTCTGGGCGTCCCTGCACTGCGGGCGCTAACTCCGCTCTAATCCTCCCTTGAGGGTGGATTACCAGTGCCTGGGATCACCAGGGTGGGATTACCAGGCCTGCAAAGGTCAGCAGAGAGGCTCGGAGCAAGCCGCCGCAGGGCTTCCCCTCTGCAGTTGCGTGAACTCTGGAGATGAATGAGAGAGGGCAGCGTCTTCCAGACAAGCGGGAGAACCCCTGCTGAAAGCAGCCTCCTTCACCCCTGTATCCCGGGACGATGTCGAGACCCCAAGACGAGACAACAAGCCGTGTGGGCACGCGTGCATGGGTGTCTGCAGGCTTGTGTGTGCAACGTGTGTGTGTGGTTCCTGCTTGGTATGTGTGTGTGTATGTCCACGTGTGGATGTGTTGAACCTGCTTGTGTAAGATGTGTTCACGTGTCGTTGTGTGTACATATACATGTGTATGCCTATGTGTTTGTGTGTTAACGTCTTTTTGCATCTGCTCGTACTTCTGGGAGTGTGGGACTACGTGTGCCACCAGACATGGTCACTGTTTGACGTTTCAGCTTCCCCCCTGGGATGTGGACACCGGGTTCAGGAACAGGGAGGAGCCCCAGCCGTGGGAGCCCCGGGGAGTGGAGAATGAGGAAGAGGGTGAGAGACCATGTGGATGGAGGCGATGGTGAGTAAGACCAGGAAGAGAAGGAAGAGTTGAGGCAGTAGAGAAAGATGACAGACAACCTAAGATGTGGCATGATGGAGACACAGCGGGAAAGCCCTGAATGAAGGGGGCTAGGAGTGTCCGAGGGGCCTCCACCACACTGTCCCTGCCTGGGTCCTTCCCCGACTGTAACCTGCCAGGAGCTGACCCACCCATGGAATACTTCCGAAGAGCCCAGGAAGGTCATTTTGGAGGAGGTAAAATAGTCTTTGGAGACAGGCCCAGTACGAACAAGCTTAGTTTCACTGCTCCAAATAAGCATTTATTTAGCGCCCACTCGTTGCAGGCCTGCATAGAATGCCAAAGCAACATCAGCCCAACCCTGCCATACTTTCATCACCTGACTCTCCTGCCTCACCCCCATGGTTATCCACAAGCATCCATGGTTATCAACAGGCTATGAAGAATCTCACGGCCATGCATGGCTCTGCAGGCCTCTGCTCAGCCGGGGCATGAGAGCCCTATGCCGCAGCCACAGCCCTGCAGGAGGAGTGATGGGTCCATACTTAGACACGCCTCTCTGAGCCCCAAGAGCTCCTCTTTTGGTATAGCGGTGGGGGAAGAGACAGTGAGACCAAGCCAAGCCCCAATTCTGGGCCATTGGTTCAGGCATGTGTCGCTCATGCATTGGCAGACACCCATGTGGCTCCATGTCCACACAGACGTAATACAGTCCTCATAGACCTAGCCTGTGGGTAGGAGATACTTAAAACAGGCCAGTATAGCAGCTAAATGACAGCAGGGGCCCCATGTGGACCCCCCATGTCCCAGCCTGGAACAAAGTCTAGACAAAGGAGACCCTGAGCCAGGAGATGTTATGAGAGTGAATGCACCATCAGAGGGACTGGGAGTGGAGAGTAACGCAGATGGTCGTGTCCATTCTCGGGAGCCCTGAGAGCTGGTCCTTCTGGGAACTGAGTGGCCCCAAGCGCAGGGGATGTGGCAGCCCTGAGGACATGGACAGCAGGACTGGCTCATAGGGCACAGCTGGAGAAGGAGTGGCAGGGCCGGCAGGAGCAGGCAACCTCTGAAGGCTGGAGCTGTGCAAGGGCAATGGTGGCCTCCACGTGAGTGAGTGAGAGACGAGCTTTAGGGACAGCCCAGCAGGCCCCCACCCCACAACAGCTGGGGAGGCGGGGTTCCCACCGCATCAGTGTCATCCAACAAGCTTATGAGAAAACACACATTCCCAGGCTTTGGCTTAGGCAGGCCTATCTGTATTTGTATTTGCATACTGCTTGGGTGAGTCCCATGCACGACTGAGGGCTTCCGGTCTGGGCCGGGCATTCTGTCCTGGGCTTACTGTGCACCAGTGAAAGTTGAAGAGAGAAAGGGGAAGGGCTCTGGTCCCAAACACACCAAGCTGTGCCTCAGTGGCCTGTGTGTCCCCAGGAGTACCCTCTCTGTTGCTGTTTCCCAGTGAAGTTATTGAACAGATGAGTATGGCCTGACAGGTGTCACCAACAGCAGCATCACCACCATCTCCTTCATCACTGCCAACATCATGTCCATCCTCCTCCTCATTGCCATCGTTACCATCACCATCCCATCGTCACCTCCATCCTCCTCCTCATTGCCATCGTTACCATCACCAGCCTATCAGCATCTCCCTCATCCACTCCATTACCACCATCAGCATCGTCTCCTTCATCACCAGCCTGATCATAATCATGATCACACCCCATCATTGTACTCATCTCTACCATCACACCCACGGTCACCATCGTACCACCCAAGTATAGACAGCGTGCCCTGGACTACAGCCCCCACAGTCTGCCAATGCATGTTCATACTGTGCTGTGAACGAGGGTCCTATTGGAGGACTCAGCATATAGGGGCTGGGGGCAGGATAGGGAGGAGGCATAGAGAGAAGGAATTGAAGGGCAAGACCTTGCCACTCTGAGCATGTGCCAAGGACTGGTACAGGATGCCAGCAGTTGCCAGCAGGAGAGGGAGTATGGTGGTGCCTAACCTCAGCCAGGGCCCTGGTTTTTCCCTGAGGGACTTCAAGGGGCCCTGGCTGATGTATTGCTCCAGTTTGCTTCTTGAGCCAGGCTCTCCCCTGGTCCCCAGGTGGCCGAGATCTCAGGCCCTTGCTGGGCAGCACCGACGCTGCCCAGGACGCTTGCTTCCCCGGGGCGTTACGGGTCTCCCCTTCTCCTTCCTCATCCCCTGGCCCAGGAGAAGAATCAGTGCTCCCTGGCAGGAGGCCACAGAGTGCAGACACTGGGGAAACCTTAGGAAATCAGAAAGAGAACTAGCTGAGAACCAAGGGTTGCTGCTCTCTCTGTCCAGATGCTGAGGGGTTAAATGGGTTCGCTGTGATGCAGAGCCAGGCCCCTGACCCGGCACAGTAATCTCTTCCCTGCCCTCCAGGCCTGGAAGGGGGTGGGCTGTCTCACAGGTCTGGGTTACTGTTGCGTGTCAGAGCTGACTGTGCATGGTCCTGGGGCGGGGCCCAGATAAAGCCACTGCTGGGTTTGGTTCTGCTCTCTTTCAGCGACAGCATCTTCTCGCTGTGTTCCCAGCAGCAGAAAAGGCAGACAGCCTCTTAGCCTCATTCTTAAAAGTATACGTATATGTATATATACATACACACTATATATATATAAAATGTGTATATATATATATATACACATTTTTTCATTTGCAAGGAAGAGAAAGAGGAGAGCTTCCATCCACTGGCTCACTCCCCAAATGGCTGCAACAGCTGAGACTGGGCCATTTAGGAGCCAGTTCTAGAAACTTCACCAGAGTCTCCTGTGTGGGTGCAGGGATCCAAGTCCTTGGACCATCCTCTACTGCTGACCCAGGCGCATCAGCAAGTGGCTGGATCAGAACTGGAGCAGCCAGGACTAGCTGCTGTGGAATGCTGGTACCACCACGGGCAATAGCTTAAACGCCTCTCAGCCATTTGCATAAGGGCTGTAGCCCATCCGTGCGGGTCCTGTCCCCATGACCAGGTCATCTCCCGAAGCTCTGGCCACATTCCGCCACTTTTAGGGAATCCAAGCATTCAGACCCCATGGAAAGGAAGTGCCCAAAGACAGGAGAGAAGTGGAACTCGGAAGCTGGGGGCCTTGTCTGGTTCCAGCTGCCTGTACCAACGCCTCCCCTCCCTGCTCAGGACAAGTACCTGGAGTGTGAACACCTCCCAGCCTGGCTCCCAGCCCCCTGAGACCACAGTCACATTGTAGGCTGTAGGATCCCTGGTTCTGTCACCACATGGCACAGCCCAGGGAACAGAAAGCCACAGACACTGCTTTTCTCACAATGCAGGCAGGCAGACAACATCAGACTATGGGCAGCACTGGGTCCTGCTGCAGGCTGGGGCGATCTGCCCCAGGCCCCTCCACAGCTTCTGGTAGCCCACCTCTGGGCTCGCAGCTGCACCCACCCTAATGGGAGGGTGGCTTCAGGCTAGCTGGCTTACTGCTGAAGGGCCCCCTGTTTAAAGTGGCATTCTGAGGTTCCAGGCAGACACATGTGTCATGGGAACACCAGACAGCACAGTGCTACACAAAGTGACAGTTCTAGCACCCAGTGGCAACACCCGGGGAGGTGGCAAGCCAGAGAAACCCACTCAGAGGGGGAAAGCACACACCACAGCAGGGTGGAAGAGAATGCAGATCCAGCATCAGCTGCAGATGGCCACCTGTGTGGTGTCTGGGCAGCCTGAGAGCCCACCAGGGCGCTGCCAGGCCAAGAGGGTTTGGAGTCTGCAGCAGCAGTTCACCTGTAGAAGAGGAAGACAAGAATGCAGGCCCCCATGCAGAACCATGAGTAGGGCAGGGACCCCAGACACCTGCCAGCCCTTGCCCAGTAGCATCCCTTCCTGGGGATGCAATACCCAACAGGGGTACCATGATGAGTGAATCAGAAGTTCTGGCACCTCATTTGCTCAACCAGGATGTTGGGGTTGCCATGCCCCAGCCAGCGGAGCAGAAAAATAAGTGAATCAAGGGCTGACTCAGGCCAATTCCTTTCCAATGAAGCTGATCTCTGGCGCCAGGCATTCTGCTCCACGGTGATCAAGCTGCCTCTATTTTTAACTCCTGGGTCGTAGGGTCATCTGACAGGAGGAGGGCTGTTTGTGCCACCTTCGATGCCTTGTAGAAAGGTCTGCCTGGCCAGCTCCAGCTCCTCTGCTACCCAACCACCTTTCTGGGCAAACACAGAGGCAAAGCAAGGGGCCCAGCCAACTCAGGTCCAGCTGCCAGTTCCGTATTACAAGGTCCCAGACCTACCAGCCTGGACTCTACCCCAGGGTTGCCCCAGATCAGGACACCGTTGTCGGCCCATAATGGTCCTGATCCCCACGGTAACCCCGTGTTGAGCTCTGGGTTGCTGCTTCTGTCCCTTTCCCTGTCGCTGAACCAGCAAGATCCTCTGCTCTCCTGGCTTCTGTGGACACACCAGCAGAATGGGCTGACAATGCCCTCTGGAGGGCCAAGCGGACCCCTGGGCTGACGATGCCCTCTGGAGGGTCAAGCGGACCCCTGAAATCGCTCCCAGTGAATGCTTGGCTTGAATGCCAGTCACCTATCTGCTGAGCCATGCCTGGCTGTTCTCTGCCGAGCCAGGCCAGCTGTAAGCCAAGCTCTGCCCACACCACCCAGCTCCACCTCCACTCTTCTGGCTCAGTACAGAGTGCCGAATGATTAGCAATGTATGGCACAGATGTGGGCCGGGAAGGTGGGCACACCTGCGTGTCATTGGTCTATCGTGCCCACACTCAGCACTTCCTGTTCAACACCACCATGGACAACAGGGGAAGGGGTCTGAGGGGGAGAAGGAGGTTACAGAGCAGGGCTATGGACCTGACAGTAGGGAGATTGGTTTTTGGAGTACAGGGGAGTTTTAAGTGCCTTGTAGGGGTGACAGCTGGGACCACAGCCGCCTCAGGACACAGAGATTGGTCAGGGGGAAGCATGGAGGCATGGAGTCAGCCAGCATCTTCCCTTCTCAGAGCTCAGCCCAGGTCACCCCTGCACCACTGGCTGTTCGGGACCTCACGGTGCACCTGGTGTGTGGCAGGACCCAAGGGCGGGAGAGGAGGACCCGGTTGGAGTTCAGGCTCAAAAGGGGAGCATTTTGATTGATCAGCAATGTCTGGCATGGATGTGGACAGGGCACATCTACCATGTGTGGCACGAGGCATGCCCCCTGGCTGCTTTTACTGGGTCAAGATGGATGCCCCAAGAAGAGGAGCCCTCACCTCTCCCAGCCTCACTCCCCTGAGAAACAAACCCTTCTCAGCATGGCCGACACAGACCAAGAGACCCTCTAGTGACAGTCATGACCTGGGGCACCCGGCCCTCCTGGACACAAGCCTGGTGACCAGTGTAAGATAAGAGGTGCCTGTTCACTTGTCTAGCACCAGACTTCCTCCCTAGCCATACACACTCCTGGCAGCCTAGCAATGGGCTCAGGTCCTTGCACCTGCACCCCATGCTCACCTTCAAACTGGTCTCCTCAAGTCTTACTCTATAGCAAAGTTCAGCCCAAGCCCTTCTCATAGGGCCCGATGGCATCTTCTGCCTTGCAGTTGCTATGGTAACTAGTCAACTGCGCTATTCAGCAAGAAAGTCACCACTGACCAGACACTGTGCATGGTGCCAATAAAACTTTATCCACAACTCAACAAGTGGAGGGCCAGAAGCTGTGATTTACCAGCCCTGTACTCAGACCAGAGCATCGTGTCCACAGCACTCCCAGGGCACTACTGTTCGCTGAAGGGCTCCGTGATCTGGAGAGACTGGGGCAATGGGATGGAGGAAGCCAGACAGATTTTCCCAGGCCCTTCCGAATTCCACTGGGAGCAAGGATAACGTGATGTTCCCCAAATTCACCAAATCATGAACCCTACTCCCAGGGGTCTGGCAACGTCTTCCCTTTTGCTTCACATTCCTGCCAACACCACTCAGTAATTGAGCCAGTCACACTCAGCCACTCCTCCTCTCCCAAAGGGATATGGCCTGCTCCTGAGTCAGGGAGAAACCCAGGAGGCAGGGGACACCAAGTACCAGGTCAAGTGCCCCCAGCCCTCCTGCCCAGGCCCACTCAGCGATCTGCCTCTGGAAGGTTCCTTGTCCCCAAACCAGGTCATATGGTTTAGAAGTCAGGCTGGCTCACTGCCCTAGCAGGGTAGCCTGTTTGGTGACATGAATAGCCATGCTCCCAGGAAATAGGGCCAAAATGCTGACCAGTGCTACCTCTGCCCCTGCTCCCAGAGGAACCCAGACGTGTGCGAAGAGGTGGGGCAGGCCTGGGCAGAGAGAGAGGGCAGTGGCTGAGATGAGTGGAGAAGGGCTTGCCCAGGGGAAGTCGGGCACTTCCTGGGACACCCAGGCCCTCCATCTGTGTTCATGCTCCCCAGGCAGGCACATGGCAGCTGGCCTGATCTGCAGGAGTCACAGCAGCATAGGAGAAGCTTCTAGAAAGATGGCAGATTCATTGCCTGGCCGTGGACAAGCTTGTGGCAGCCGGAGGAGGTGCTGGTATCACCTGCCATCGTGTAAGTGAGAGGAAGTCAGGGAGCTGGGAGATCTCCAGGGTTCCAGCATCTGAGGGTGACAGGTTCCGTTCTGGTTGGTTTTTCTCCAAACTTGGCAAATGTTCTAGAAGCTTCAGTGCTCCAGACAAAGCAGGGTGCAAGTGGGGAGATAGCAAGACAGGTGAGGGGGACCTGGGGGCTCCAGGTATGGGAGCCACATCAAGATCATATCGGCAGGATGCCCGTCTGGGGGACACTGCAGGGACCTAGGAGCTGCGTGATCTTTTCGCCGAGCCAAGGGACACACAGGACACCCACCCGTGCAGTGGCCACTAACCAGTAGTGACTCAGAGCAGCACCTAGGCTGGGCTGGCAGGTTGGGGTGGCAGCTGCCTGACCGGGCTTAAGGGACACCAGAGGCTACCGTGGCCCACTGGGCAGGTGTCCCTGACCACATGGGCCTGCGGATGGGCTGAGTGCCCAGCACCGAGCCAGCCCTTACACACCACCTCTCCCTGAGCCAGGCTGCTGGTCAGGGGGTGTGGAATCCGGCTCTTGGCCTTAGGAGGGTCGAGGTATCCACAGCCGTGAGCTCGCCCTCACTCTACCCCCCACACCCATGCAGCCCCCACATCTGGAGATGCTCACTCAGAGGCATACAGAGTGAAACCCTTTGACTTGGGGGAGGTGATGAAGTTTTGCCAGGCCTCCGTTGCCCCGAATGGCATTTGAACACCAAGCAACATGCAGAGCCGATGCATGGCTCTCAGTGGCCTGGAGCTGGGGGCACTGGGAAGCCATGGGAGGTGCAAGAAGAGAGAAGCAGCTGGCAGGTGGGGCACTCAGGCCCATGTGCTCAGGGACCTCTACCCAGGGTGGAGGTGGAAGAACCCGTGGGCTGGCCCAGGGTCTCCCAGGCCAGGGAAGGAAGTTGCCTGCCTTCTCTCCAGCGCCCACTGGTGGCCCAGAGGATCAGCACGCCCTCACCTGGGGGATGAGAAGCAAGGCTTGCCCTGGCTGGCACCCCGTGGCCTGGCTCAAGGGATCTGTGTCCACACGCTCCAGGGGCTGAGCTTGCCTCCTACAAGCAGACCCCTCCCCAGGTCCCAAGAAGGGAGTCTGGTTGTGGTTCCGACAATGCTCCAACCCCGGCAACTATTGGTGACGGTCCTGGCGGCCTCGGAAGAGCCCACGGAGATGCTGTTCTTTGCATTGCTAAGCAATGGTGGCTGTCGGAGAAAATTGAAACATTGATTTATCTATTTGTTTTGCAACCAGGACTAGCAGCTTCATTACTCTGTTCCCTGGAGACACCCTCCCACATGCTCTTATTTGAAAATTAACTCTTTTTACCTAGGAAGGGGTATCTAGGGGTTTTTAACTTGGAAGAAGTATAGAATCGATGCCTGGGCCAGGAGCCAGGAACCAAAAGGCCAGGCTGCCCAAGGCCCGGCCCACTGGTGTGATCCAGGACCAAACCCCCTCCCTGACCGTCCCTCGCCTCTGCCACCTGCCCACAAGCTCTGCCTGCTCTGTCCCTGTCCCTTGGCAGTCAGCCCTGACCCACAAGGCCCTCACACATGCCCAGACCTTTACCAGGTGCAGGAGACAGCGACATGAGCTCCACTCTGCACAGTAAAGCAAATCACCTCTAAGAGCCATCGCCCATGAAGCTCGGGGCACACCCTGCAGGGAGGACAGGGGAGCCTCAAAGCTGAGGATTCAGACCCCTAGAGATTGCTGCAGGAATCACGTTCTCCATGGCGTCTTCACTCTTAGAGGAAAAATGTGTCCATGACACCTGTGGCAGCCTTTGGTGGTGAACAGGGGCTCCCTCCAAGAGCCCTGCAGAGGGGAACAAGGTTGGGAGCCCCCACAATCCCACATGAGATTGTGGGATCTGATGGAGAGCTAGTGAGGTTGGGGGGCTGCCCCCCCACACACACCTGCCAGGATCCTTGCCAAAGACAAGCAGGGTGCCAGCGGTGGTCACACTCTGAGGGAGAGGTTAGGAGGTGTTCCTTCACCAGCCGAATTCTCCAAGGACGGAGAGGGAGCCCAGGGATGGGCCTGGTCACCAGGAGCTCTCAGGGGATCCTGACTCCAGCTCCAGCCTCAGGAGGGGCCTCTGTCCATTTGAGGTACCACTGGGTCATGGGTACTGCCAGTGGTAGGGGCACAGTCAGGGGCAGAACAGGAAGGATTTCTGCCAGGCAGCATCTGCACTTCTGAGGAGAGGTCAAGGGTTCTCAGCTGACCCCTGGGGCTTGATGGACTCAGAGCTGTAGTCCCCGCCCAGGGTTGATTGGCACTGCAGGGGACGCCACGGGCTGCCTCTCACAGCTGGGGGAGGCTGTTGCAAAGGACCCACGGCACCTGGAGCAGTCACCTGTCCCATGGCACAGGTGTTACCGAGGCTGGGTGAAGCATGTGAGCCACGTGATGCATGCATGACGCCCACGACAGGCAGAGGAGGAGCTCCATGTAATTACACACATTCATACTTCAGCAGCAAAACGTATGGATATTCACACGCAGAGGGCCGAGCTGCAGCTATAAATAGCCCGGCAGCCGCGCAGGTCACGTTTTGCCACTGGATGAGTTATGAACAAGCTTCTGGTTTTCAGGGCTTTATGGATTTCAGAATTGGATTGTGGGGCTGTAATATCATTTCAGATGGTGATGAATGCCCTGCATGGAGCCGGGGGTGCAGGCACGGTGGATTTCCCACGGCACGGCCACACAGGGCCCTCTGCCAAGACTTGAGAGCGCCGAGGGGATGGGCCTGAAAGATGTCGGAGGAAGAGCCATCCCGACACTGGGAGGAGCACATGCAAAGGCCCAGTGGTGAAGTCGAGCCTGTAGTGGCAAAGGGCAGTCAGGAGGCCAGCACACCTCCGGCTGGTGGCTGAGGGGGAGAGGGCCAGGCTGCAAAGGACTCAGGCCCCAGGCGCTGTAAGGTGCGGGGAGTTTGTGTGAGTGAGGAGGCCAGCGGAGGACTGCAGAGTCCCTCAGGGTGCACAGTGGCCTGCAAGGGACAGAGGGCAAGTGGCTCCAAGTCAGGCTCATGCACAGGTGGACAGGGATGCAGAGCAAGGACAGAGGACATGTCCTTAACCCCCAGCCCCCCTCTGCCTTAGGTCTGTCCCAGGGCCACTCATGCTAACCCCCAACCTGGCCCCTGGCACTCCTATGCCAGCATGGCTTTGCCATGTCAAGTGAAGTGACTGGGCTGGGCCTCGCAGGACAGGGGCTCACAGGACAAAGTCAGAGCGCACCAGAAGGAGGGGAGGTCAGGGCTTGTCCCAGGAAGGCAAGACTGGAAGAACCCATGGGGACTAGCAGATGGAGTGGAAATGAGGGCTGGGCAGGGTCTAGGGGGAACCAGGGCCCTGGCTGTGCCCATGCCTCAGACAAGTGGGCCTCACCCTTCAGGCATGGCCAGCTCCAGCATGGGTGTCAGCAGCTTGAGTTGGAACAGCCTAAAGGGTAGCCAAGGATGGGAAGATAAAGTCCAGAAATCAGGGGCACATCCTTGGCTCAGGTACCCATATCTGAAGCAAGACTTCTCTGGACTTTCCCGAGGCCCAGATAAAAACTGGGCAGCCTGTGGCTGGATCGCTAACCGTGGCCCGTGGGGTGGATGCCTCAGCTAGCCAGGGCTGATGACTGGAGAACCAGGACAAGGGTGGGGTCACCTGCTCCCAGGTCCCAGGCCCCACAGCCTCCCACACCACCCAGGTACCCTGTGCCCTTGGCTTGTGTCAGCACAGAACTGCATAGTGCCCTTCTGGGCATTGGGTGGCACTGCCTCTCCTTGGCTGCCCAGGCCTCACAGTATGGGTGACCAGCGGAGGGAGTCACTTTGTCCATCTGGGTGTCTCCACCCAAGGCCAGGGGAAGGGAAGGGGGCTTCCTGGCAGCAGCCAGGGAGGGGTGGGGTGCAGCAGGGAACCATCCCCCGCAGCAGCCTGCCCTGCTGGGCTCCTGCAGGTGGCCTGCTGAGGGCTGGGCCCCTGGGCAGGAGGACCCGCCGCCCCCGACACAGCACCCACCTCTGGGGAGGGTGCCCTTGTCCTTCCCAAGCACCGCCCGAGCACTGAGTGCGGGCGCACCTTGCCGCCTTCCCCCTCGCCTGAGGATCCTTGCGAGTTATTTAAGAGCTTCTTCCCCCTTTTTCCCATTTTGATGATATGTTTCTAAATTATACATTAAACGTACAGGGTGAGTAATACCTCGCAGCTTTGCCGTGTCAGACCTAATGTGACATTCCCCGCTGCCGCCTCGTGTTTCCAGGGTTGAGGGGGAGGCATTCCTTTCAGCTGCATTTAGCTTCCTGGCGAACACCTCAGACGCCCAAGACTCCTGCCCCCACCACGCACTTGGCTCCTGCAGGAGACACACCTCCTCCTGTTGTCTCCAGCCCCCTCCCCAGGGAAGGCCCACGGGGCGCAGAGAAGCCCCCGGAGAGCAGAGCCAGGCGGTTCCACTGGGGAGGCCCCGACCACTGCTGCCGCTCTCATGCCCACTCAAGCGTTCCTGCAAGACTATGGGAACCTACCAGGGTCCAGACCTGTGGGATATCCGGGGGGGCTGGGCTCCCAAGGGGGCACAACTGCTGTCCCTTGGGGTCCTCATAGGGGGTGACAGCTCCATTGTCCTCCCAGCCTCAGTGGGAAAAATCCTGTCCCTGTGCCTGAGGCCTGGCTTCCCCGCTCCGGCCCCCACTCGCCCCTGCCCCCCATGGCTGGCCAGACTTGCCCCTGGGGTCATCACTTAGCCCCTGTCAGGGGTGCCAGACCCTGGAGCCCAGCCAACAGCCCACAGGCAGGAGCCATTCGCAGGGGGGAAGTGGGGGGTCAATTTATTCTACCCAAGTGCCTCGCTCTGCCGTCTGTGATGGAGGGTGCTCCCAAGCCCACCCAGTTATTGGGCGCTAGGACGGCCCCACAAGCGGGCACTTACTACTTTCTGCCACAATCAGGGAAGACTGATTGTGCTTGGATAAGTGCAGCTTAAAATTGAAAACCAAGCAATTTACCTTCAATCGCTCCTCAGAATTCCGTGCAGCCGGAGCTGCCACAACGGAAATAGACCCCCGTCCTGCCTCAGAACCCGCCGTTAGGGGTGGGCTGAGCTGGAGGAGGGGCTGCCTCTTGCAGACTCACTCTGAGCTGCTCCTGCATGAAGGTCAACGTGGCCCGAGCTGCTGCCCCCTCCCTCCCAGCCGTGGCTGGGCCCTGGGGTGAGTGTGCTATGCAGAGGGACAGGTGATCCAGCAGTCCGAAATTTGTTGTCAGGAAGTGGGGTGGGACAAGCACCTCCTCCGCGCCTGGCTCAGAGGCAGGTGGTCCGAAGCCCGCCCTGCTTAGGAGAGCAGAGGCTGCTGTCGGGGGAGCCTGGGGAGCCTGGGAAGGCAGACCCTTGGTGACAGTGGTCGGAGCTCATGGCGTGACATGCTGGGTCTAATTCCAAGTCCAGTTGTGACCGGAGGGTGTCATGTTAGGCAGTCCTGTGGCTCTGGCCAGAGAGGGTTGTCATCTCCCAGCTCCCTAATAACCTCCCGCAAGCCCTGCCACTGCTGTGGGTAAATCCTGCAAGCTTTGCCCAGCGTCCTGGGACAGAAGCAGGCGGTGTGGACAGTCGGGAGGCCCTGGCGGTATGGACAGTCAGGAGGCCCTGGCGGTGTGGACAGTTGGGAGGTCGGGCAGGGCCTTGTTCTTTGGTTTCCTTTTATTGCAGGAGAAAGTGGAGTATGTGGTGATGCGAACCACCCCCAGCTGTAGATGCGATGGTGACTTCCCAAGCCCTCAGTCAAGGCCACCAGTATAAGCTGTTGTGATGGTCTCAATCCCAGCTGTCCCCAGGCTGGCCACAGGCAGGCCCCCAGGCTGTCCCCGGCTGTCCCCTGCTATCCCCTGGCTGTCCCCAGGCTGTCCAGTCTATTCCCAGGCTGGCCCCCTGCTGTCCCCTGGCTGTCCCCAGGCTGTCCCCAGGTTGTGTGGCCGTGTGGCTGCAGCCCAGGCCATCTCCTATTTAACTGGCACTCTCCCCATCCCCTTTTCTGTCTGCACAGGCAGGGCACATACACACATGGGATCTGCACACCCTGACATTGCTGGTTCACACCATATGTACTCTGGACATAAGGGCTTGAGGACCCTCGCCCTGGTGGTCCCCTCCCTGCAGAGCATCCAAGGGACGACCTGCCTCCCTGGTGGGGCGCAGGGAGTATGAGGGGCTCCAGGCTCAGGGCCGTGTGCAGCACCCCAGCCAGAACCCATCCAGAAGCAGCAAGGGGCAACAAAGTCGCAGGCAGGAAGAGCAGCGAGTCAGGCAGGGCTGCTGGACACAGGCAGGGGGCGGTTAGCAGGATAGGGGGCTCACTACCCCACCCTGAGGGTAACAGGGCTGTTCTGGGTCTGCGGAAGCTGGGGCTCCTGGAGTGACACCCTGGACTGGCCTCGCTGCCTATGCCTTGGACACATGCCGGCAGATAGCATGTAAACATGGCCACGTGCAGTCACGCACCGTGTGTGGGCAATCACTGCTGCAGTCCCCCAATACTGCCTCCCCTACGACATCACAGCCACATTAGCCTGCGTGTGCACACCTGTCCAGGCGAAGCCAAAGTCCTCCAAAGATGCCTGTCTCGGCATGCGCCCGCCATTCAGCTCCTATCTTTACGTTTGCATTTGCTCATGTTCGTTGTCACAATACGCTGTATGCCTACAGAAAAGTGCGGGAAATCCACGGCAACCCACGGGAAAATCACTGGAGGACACGTGCCACTCCCCGGAGCCAGAGATAACTACACAGGCTGGCTCTCTCTGACAGCACATAGTGACCAGGACTGAAGCCACGCTGCTTCCACGCAGCACGCGCCGTCCTGGCCACCGATTCGGCCCCATCCACATCTCTGAGAGAAAGGCAGGGTGCAGAGATGACGGACTCAAGAGAGAGAAATGCGTTATTGTAGAAAGTGCAGCTTGCTCAGAAACGGAGGCCCTGGGTCGGAACGAAGCTCAGATCAATTAAAACAATTTACTTTGCTGCTAATGATTTCAGACCATTGTAATTTATCGGTAAGTAAATCACTTCAAAATCACATTCCTTTGGTGGCTGCCCAGAGAGAATTCTAAGAAGTTCTAGGAGAAATTAGTCTGGAATCTGTTAGCAGACCATGACTGCAAAGAGTGTGTGTGTATGTGTGTGTGTGTGTGTGTGTGTCAGGGTAGGGGGGTTGGAGGGAGCTTTCTATATGGCTCTAAGATCTTGAAGTTTCCAGAAGCAATTAAAACTTCCAAGTAGTTCTTTGGTGTTCGTGGAACAAGTGGCAAGAGGCTACTGAGAACTGGTGGGAAACCCCACCCAAGGGCCCTAGTGGTGCTTGGGGGCGGGGAACAAATCCTTCCCATGACTCCCAGGTCCATGGGGAAAAACCGAATTCCAGCTCCTACCAAAATCCACCCAGCATAGCTGACTGCCGCTCTCCTCCTCTGCCCCTGCCTGGCCCCTTGGGCCTCGACGGCTTTATGCATCAGTGGTGCGTGGCTTGGACACCCCATCTCCTCTTTCCTTCTGGTCACAGGCAGCCATCCCAATGCAAGGCCTGGCTGCTCACTCTGTCTGCCATGCCTCCCGCCATGGTCACAGCCCTGCTGTCCACCATGCAGGGTCGGTCCCAAGTACATCCAACACTGTTCCAGCCACCGCACTCTTTCTTGTCCCTCCGTCTGGGTGTGCAGGCCACATTCACTCGTGCTTGCCACGCCTGCCATGCACCCACCTCTGGGGTGTGTTGTGCCCCAGCATCCACAGGGGCAGGAGTGGCTAACACATGTTTGATAGAATGGGTAGAGTGGGATCTCCAGGACAGACACCTGTTTCTCTGTGTGTGGTCCAGAGCACCCTACTGAGGCCAGCCAGTATTTCAGAGTCTTCCTTGCACAAGAAGGGTGCTTCATGGGTCTCTCCCGTCTAGGACAGCCAAGTATCTCATCAGGGACAGAAAGAATGACAGATTAGAGGCTGGTGACCAAGGAGGAAGGACCAGGAGGGAGGGGCCCAGACTGTGGGCCAGGGGACTTGGGAGACTGGCAGGACCCAAAGGCTCCCACTGACGGCTCAGAGCAGAAAGGACAATGGTAAAGTGAGAGTGGCCACTTCCGGAGCAACTGGTGGCCCTGGCAGGGTCCCAGCAGAGAGGACAGGACACTGACCAGGGCAGAAGTAGAGAGAGAGAGAGAGAGAGAGAGGTCTGGGACCGTGGTGGAGGGCGGGGGGCAACACCTGCCATGGTTTGGTTGCGTTATTAAGGCAGAGAGGGATCCAGGGTGACCAGAAGATTCAGGCTGAAGAACCAAAAACATTTGGGGCGGGGCCATTTGTGATCAGGCCATGGACATGTCAGTGGGCATAACGAGCAGATTTGAAGAGGGGTAAGGCAGTCTGAACTGGAGACCTGGTTCAGGTGATGGGGGCCACCCAGGAAGAGAAGGAGGGGCCCCAAGGTCAGGCCCAGCATAGCACTCCCACATTTTATGTCCCAGGAGGAAGAAGGCACAGGGTGTCAAGAGGGAGCTGATCAGCGAGGACTCCATAAGGTGAGAGAAAAGCACTCCCCAGGCTGGGGGTCCACGGGGTCTGAGGTTGGTCAAACCCCAGCCAAGGGGCAGAGGCACCACATGCAGCCGCTGACTCCCCACAGCGAGCCTAGTAAGCGCCATCTCAGAGCCAGCACACCCCCGCCTGCGTCTCGGTAATTCTCATCATGTTGTTGGCCTCCGCCGAGACTCCCAGGCAAGGCAGAGAGCCTTTTTTAATGGAACATTGAGAAACCGTTTTTAAAAATACCTTTCGGAAAGCTATTTCAATCCTCCCGCCTGCGGCAAAATTAATGTAGAAACTTAGCACCTTCATTTGGTTCTGCTGTAAGCCACAATGACTGTAGCAGGCTGCCTCCTCCGCAGCCCGTTGAATCTGGAGGTGGTGGGCGGGATGACCGCCAGTACCTGCTGGGCCCAGGCACTCCCGGGGACCCCTGGGGCAGGCTGAGCATGGTGAAATTGGGCCCTGTGGGTGAAGCCAATGAAATGGAGAAACTGAGGCCCAGGCTGGGACATAAGCAGGGTTAGCCTTGTGCCAGAAACAAGGAGATGACACACAGCCCAGGGGGACCAGAGTGATGGGGAAGGAGGGCAGCTCAACACTCCCTGTCTGGGTGCCATACTTACCCAGCCATGCCCTTAGGAGGCAAAGAGCCAGGGGCTGTGAGGACCACGGGGGCCTTAGCAGTCAGCTGTCTCCTGCCCAGCCTGGGGCACAAAGACCCAAGCCTCTGATAGTGTCTCCTCGCAGAAGCCCCTGAACTGGCCCTCTTTCCCAAGGAGGCTGTGTATTTCAGGAACAAACCAAAGACAGGGACTGTGGGGGAACCTCGCTGTCCTTGGGTGGCCATGGTAAGGGAGGCTGGTGTCAGGCTGTTCCAGGCTTCCCCAGGGTCCCAGCTCCAGCAGCAGCAGCAGCAAGCCAGGAATTCAGCCAGAACCGACCCATGCCCCCCTCTGTCCTAGGAGTTGGGCAGAGGCCAGGTATCCCCTGGGGAGAAGAGAGGAGGTAAAGATGAGTAGTGGAAACAGGATGGTGCAGATGGTAAAGGGGCTCACTGAGTTGGTGGTACCTGGCACCATCCCCACAAGCCAAGATGCCTCTTCTGAAGCCTATTGTGCGGGGCCAGTGCCAGGGCCTGCAGAGAGAGGGAGGAGGGTTGGAAAGGCAAATACATACTCCTTGCAATTGGGCCTCTGGAACAAGGGGTCAGCTCCAAAGAGATGGGTTTGACTTGGAGCAAAGCTGAAGGCCGATGGCTCCTGGGCGCAGATTTGCCCAGCATCACCCACCCACATGCCTGCTTCTCTCCCATGTGTGCTCATTATGCATCCCATACCCGCTACATGGGACCTGCCACTCCCACCCCCTCCATCTGGGACACGTCCCCATCTGGACTGACACTTGCCCACTCCTCAGAGGAGGAGACTAACCACTCGCCACTACTGCCCTTTTCCTCTGTGGCTGAATCAGCTGTCAGCTACGATATCTGTCCAGCTCCATCTGGCAGGCTTGCCCTGGTGCTCTGCTCTTTATGGCCCTTTGGGGACAGCAGCTGCTGGGAGATCAATCCACCTGGGGGCAGGCACTCAGTGACTCCCAACATGAGTGGAACCAATGGCCCGAGCAAGGAAAAGCTGTGTTTTCCTGGAGAATCCTGGACATGGAGGGCATGAAGGGCCCTGTCTGGCCCTGGGCACCTCTGCGTTTCCTCCCCCTGTATCCTCTGGCATCAGTCTTGGTTGGCAGTCTCAATCTCTTTGCTGCCCAAGATACTTCTGCCTCCTTGCTCATGGCACTCCAGCCTGTTCCTCCAGGCTTGCCAGTACCCACCAGAACAAGAACCCACCACATGGGAAAAGGGCCTTGTACAGAAATGTTGGCTCCCGTAACTTTCAGCTGCACCTGACCCTGGCAGGTGACTTGATCTTTGTGAATATCTGTTTATCGTGCCTCCTATGATGGCACCCTTCCTCAGGGCCAGTGTCAGGATAAGATGATGTGACATGTTAGCTCAGGCTCGTGCACAGGTCAGAAGGCTGCTGGGCAGCAGGGAGCATCATGATACTTTCTTATTAGTGACGAGCTCATTCATTGTTGACTGTGGGTATAAGACCTGCACAGGAAGGAAGAGGGACCTTGGCCCCAGCCTAGGCAGCCTCAGGGCACACCCTAGGAGGTGCATGGAACAGAAAGGCCTCCCAGTGGGAGCTGGAACAGCCAGGGAGCTCCAAGGCAACAGAACCAGTAGGATGTGCAGTGACAGACAGAAATCTGTTTTAAGGAATTGGCCTCTATCATGGTGAGACTGCACACCCAGGCCAGAGACCCAAGGTCCAAGGGCCGTCAGCTGAAAGACCCCCTTCCTGCTCGGGGCACTCCAGTCTTTTTCTGTTAAGACCTTCCGTTGCCTATTTGAACCCCACTCACATTGTGGAGCATTACCTGCTAACTAAAGGTCTGCTATTTTCAATACTGATCTCATCTCAGGGATTGCTCAGCAGGGTTTTGGCCAAATAGCTCCAGGCCCAAGTCAAGTTGACACATAGGATTGACCAGCACCGAAAGGTCAACCAGATGCCCAGGACATCTGCCAATCCAGTGATCTTTGGGGCCTAGTGGCTTGGCCCAATCTGATTCATTCTCTCCCACCTCTGACCTCCTGCCCATGGGGGGAACCCGGTGGAGAGTTTAAGCAAAGGGTGGTGTTGCACTTGCGTCCTGTAGTTCAAGCAAGGCTCCTGGGAAGAGAGCGAGTAACTCACTCCTCACTTGGAGAACAGGACCATGTTATCACGGAAGGCACTCAAGCCAGACCCCAGCCAGCTAGAGCTCCTCCAGCTGCTTCTGGCTGGGCAGAGGCTGGCAGGTGCTTCTACAGGATGCTCTGGCAGTAACAGGACTGCTAGAAGCCAGGGTTCTCCAGGGGAGTAGCTAGAGACCCAGCAGGCACAGACCAGGAGGTGGTCCCTTTAAGATGACACTTGTTTGCCAGCGAGGAACTTGTCTCCCACGGGAGCACAGATCAATTCTCTCGCTTTTATCTTTTCTTGAGGCTCAGCTTGATGAAAAGTGTCCTGTATCTACGGCCGATAAATAACCAGGAACTTGCTCTATCTACTTTCATTTGATTTTCTTGAACAGTTACTGCCAGCGGGCCTCGCCTTCTGAGGCTGAGACTTCAAGTGACTGAAAGAACTTCCCGACTGAGGCCGACAGGGACTAAGCGGAAACGCTGCTTAGTGCATAGAAAAGCTCTGGTCGTGATCTGCACAGCAGGAATGTGGGCCAGGAGTCGGATCAGGGCCCGCTCCCCAGGCTCAGGCCTGGCCTGCCTATAGCCCAGGAAGACCACCATGTTCAGATGGCACAATGTCCATCATAGCCAAAGGCTTGAACTGGAAGACAATATTGAGACCAGGAGGCATCCGGAGAAAGTTGCCTGGCTTGAGGAAGGATCTGGATTTCTCAGGATGATCAGGGAGGGATTTGGGAGGGTCAAGCTTCATGAGCCTTTGGTGCTATCTTCCTTCCCCTAGGGAGCATTCAGGCTGCCTGTGATCCTGGTTATGCACCTGTCTCAACACCAAGAGAGTACCTGCCCTGAAGCCAGAAACTCTGCCTTTCAATACTCAGAGTGCTGTCAGCATTTAGCAAGCCCTCAATGCTTGTCAAATGGAAGGGAAGATGGATGGATGGATGGATGGATGGATGGATGGATGGATGGACGATGGGCAGGCAGATATGAGGATGAGTGGGTGGGAGGAAGGATGAAAGAATGGATGGACGGATGGATCAATAGGTGTATGTATGTATGGATGAGTGTGTGGAAGAATGGAAAGAAAGTTGGATGGTGGATGGGATGGGTGGGTGGGTAGGTGGATGGGATAGTTGGATGGGTGGGTGGATGGTATAGGTGGATGGATGAGCGGATAGTTGGTTAATGAGTAAGTGGATGCACAGATGAATAGATAGAAACAGGTGAGTAATGAAAGGATGAACAAATAGATGTATGAAAGATGGATTCTTGGGAGGATAATTAATAATTGGATAAGTGGGTGGGTTGATGGATAAATGATGGACGGGGGAAGAATACATGGATGAATGGATGTATCATTGGAAGATGAATGAGCAGATGGTTGCATGATGGATGGAAGATACCTGGCTGTATGGATGAGTGGCTAGGTGGATGGATGATGGATAGATATATGGATGGGTGATGGACAGACAGATGGGTGTAAGACTAAGTGAACAGATGAGGAACATGAATATTTCTCAAATCTTTCAAGGGCTATCACATCCTAATGAGTGGAATCCTCTGTGGATCCAGCAACCACAATCATGGTGACTAGGGAGGTATATTTTGACTCAGACTGACTTTCCTACTGCATTGTCTGCTGGCAGCCTGGACAGGTAGAGAGGGGCAAGCCTGGGGTCCCTGGAAGTGTACGGGAACCTCCGGAGCATCCTCTGGGTATGACAGAGATGACCTTGGGCAGGCAGAGGGCAGGGTTGGGTGCCCTCAGAAACCCATTCTAGCTGAATCACTGGATTTCACTTGAGCCCCTGCCTTCATGTGATTCAGTGGAGCCAACTATTCCTGGGTCAGCCTCTACCTTGGCTCCTGCAGCCCACACTGAGGGCAGCCCTCTTGTCCACACTCTGACAGCTTCCATACACTGCCCTGAGGCTCCCCTACTGAAAGCTGGCCAGGCAAGAGGACAGAAAGTGCAGGCCTGGATCTGATACAGGTGAGGGAGAGGGGATTCAGGAAGAGGCAAGGAAGAGCTGTGAGACATGCCTCTGGTTGACTGGGGCATGCTCAGTACTGGGAGCCCCTTTGACCCTCTGGGAGTGGGTACGTGTCTTTGGTACCTGCCTCTCCCACTGGAAACTGGGACCCGAAGGATCTGGGAAAGTCCTGAGAGGGAAGCTAGGACCCAAGGCTGTGACAGCAGGGAAGACAGACATGCCCACCTGCCAGCCGAAGCCCCATTGACCCGCTCAGCTCCCTCGGTGTCTCTTTCTCTCTAGAAAACCTAATTGCCACTCTGCCCGTCAATTGCATCAGAGCTGCGGGGCGCAGCCGAGGCTCACCTTGCTCTGCTTAAATAACACAGGTAGTGAGGCTATCGACAACCTGCCATCCATTAGACAGTGTCTCTGACATCACCAGAAGCTGGGGAGGGCTCCCAGGGCCCCTGCTAGCCACAGGTCCAGCCCACATCTGCGGCAAGTCTTCAAGAAGAGGAACAGCAGGCAATGGGAGCACAAGCCCTGGCCTGCTACCCAGGACGCAGGAAATGAAGCAAGGGTGGGAGCTGTGGGCTCAGGAGGTGTGCCCTGGGGACCCTGGGGAGAGGGGAACAGTGTGTAGGGCACCCCCTGGAGGGAGTGAGTCTGTCCCACCAAGGCACTGCCTGCCAGTGGACCCTCTACGAGGCTTTGTCCTGCCTCTGTGAGTGGGGAGCAGTGGAGAAAGGGGGTGTTGATGAGTCGACTGCTCTTCCCTGGGCCTGGGTTGGAATTTTTTTTTCTTGATGCATAAAAATTCCCAGCAGCATGGCAGGTGCCCAGCTACCAGGTCACCCCGGCTGTTCTGTCATCAGACATCATGTTTACCCGTCAGATGCTATTTCCCTGACACTCGACACATAATAATGATCTCCTCAGAGCGCCTCCATGAATGATGCATGAGGCGCCGTTCAACTTTGGGTGTTCACAACAAATCAAAGCCCCTTGGAACAGCCGAGCTGAATAGCAGTGGCTGTGTCCGGCCCTGGCCCTGGCCCTGGTCCTGGAATCCCCCCAGGGACGCTCAGGGCCTGGTCTGGCTCTGCAGCAGTAAGCCAGCCTCAGCCAGGCCTGCACCAGCAGGGAGGGGAGCAGGTGCCAGGGTCCTGAGACCTTCCTGGGGATGGGAAAAAGCAAGTTCCAGGCAGATTTCCCCTGACCAGGTCCCAGAGGGTACCCCACACACAGCAAGCATGACCTTAGGCAGGTTGTTTTGTTTCTCTCTGAGCTTCCCTCCTTTCTGTCTGGATGGGGCAAGGGTGACTCTCCTGGGGGATGTCTGAATCCAAATGCAGGAGCTGTTGGGGTTCCCTGCTGCTCCCTCACCTCTCTTGCCTTTATCCACGACCAGAGCTACCTGTGTGGTCCCCATGCCTCCTCCCCTGGAGCAAGGCACGGCTGTGTGCTTGCTGAAGCCCTGGGTGCAGGTGCTAGGAGCAGCACACACCCACTGACCAGGAAGAATCCTCAGGCCAGGTCTTAGGCAGGCTGGTGTGGCAAAGCCAGCCTATAGAGTCCTGTGCCCAGATACCATCCATATGCACTTGTACCCAGACAAATGCAGGGATAGCGGGCTTACCACCACTCCCTTCCCCAGCACATCTGTAGCTCAGAGGGAGCTACATCTCAGAGGGAGGTGCTGGATACCCGGGCTCCCTTCTCCTCCATCTGCTTTCCCCCAACCCACCCTCGGCTCCCTGCAGGAAGGGAGGAGTTGGTTCCTACACATGCATGTCACTTGGATCCCAATCTGTGCCTAATCGATACTGGACAGTGGGGGGAATTTACAGATCTATTTCAAGCATGGCAGAGAGCATCAAACCAGGTCAATCTCTTACAATTAGCCACATGTCCTTCCATACAGCCTTCAGTTCTCCTATGCTGCAAAGTTAAAGCAGCAGATGGGAGGGTTATATCTCTAACCATGCAAACATCTGAACTCCACAAAATGTACTAGCAGGTACCTGCTGCTTACAAGTATTAGAGACAGGGAGCCCTCTTAGAGGCCTGGCAATAATGGCTGCAGGAGGCAGGGGTGGGCAGGGGGTGCCCACTCTAACCCTAACCCTGCACCCAGGGAAGGAGGCACCCTTCTAAGGCGATCTGAGCTGCTGAAAACATAGCATGGAATGTCACTGGCCTGGACAGAGCCTTGCCCTGCATGTGTGCCTAAACTTGGGGTTGGCACCAAGTAGGGCACAGGCAGCATCTGGGTGTCCAGGTGGTCCCAAGAAAGCCACCCAAGGGGGTAGAGGCAGGCCTCTCCTGCTCCTGGTCGCTGAGAGCCCAGGCAGAGGTGAAGGCGAGAGCCATGCTCAGACCTGTGGTAAAATGCGTCCCACTGAGCAAGACAGGACTGTGTAGTCCTGGGACTCTGCGATCCCAGACCAGTTGCTGCAGCTCTCAGGCACTGCTTTCTTTTGTCGTAAAGTGGGCATCATGAAAACCCTGTCCCCAAGCACAGCTGAGTGGTGCCTGGTTGCTGGGGAGGGCAGGCTGGAGCATGCCCGGCGCCAGGGGGTGGGGGTGGCCTCCTTGATGGTGCAGGGTGAGACTGGGTATGAAGAGAGGGCTGTGCCTGGGGGCCTCTGCTACATGTGTACCACAACAGCAGTGCGTTCTGCTCACTGTGTGCTTTTTCACACTGTTGTGAGGTCTTCAACTCCTGCATGAAGCATCGTCTCTATTCATGTGCTTGGATCCCCTAAAACTGCCCAAAACAGCCTCCCCACCCAGACTACAGACCACTGCCAGCCTGCAGGGCCTTGATCGAGGAGTCAGAGTCCAGGAGAGGGTGGGCCAAAGGAGCAGGCAGCCAGGGGGAGGACTGGTCCCATGGCTGCTTCAGCCTTTCAGCAAAAGGACAGGCCCCTCCAACCCAGGGCAGGTGTCTGGGGGCTCTTGGGGCAAAGAGGGTTGCACTTCCTGGGCTTGGGCGGTTTTCCCCAAATGCCCCTCATTCCCATCTCCCCCCATGGCCAGAACAGGGAAAGCCGGGTAGGGGCAGGTCAGTGGGGGCTGCATGACCCTTGCTGCAGCGTTCTCAGCTGTAGGAGATTGCAGGGGGCAGAAGCAGGCTGAAGCTGGGCTGCAGGGAGTGGTCTGAGCTACAGAAACACAGGTGTGGCCAGAGGTTTGGGGTGTAGGTTCTGTCCAGGGAACAGCTTGGTTGGGACATACAAGGTGTGCTCAGCCACATTCAGAGCCCTGACCCCAAGCTGCACCACCACCTGAGTGCATCCGCCTCTGTTCACATGATACCAGCCTTCCCAGACCAACACAGAGACGAAAAGGGGAGAAGCTGAAGATTCATGGAGCCCAGAGCATGCTGCATTCTGGAGAATGGAGATATTTCCTAAGTAATGACAATGGAGTCACAGTGTGACCTTCCCGGAATCACTTCCCAGATATACGACAGTGACAACAGCCACTGTGTCAACACGGACACGCCAAAGGCTCCCCAGAGCCACTACTGGAAAAATGCATCCTGCGTGATTAGCATTCCTCACTTGGAGAGGTTTATGGGTCGTCACCGTTATCAGCAGTCACACATTTCAAGAACCCATAAATGACACCACCCCCCGGAGACAGAGCCCAAGCAATCTGCTGCCAGCATACCCTGCCTAGACTGGCCCACAAGTATCACAACAGGCCCAGCTCCTGGGCCCCAGGCACTGCCCCCCTCAGTCCTGCCAACCTCCCTCACCTTGATCCCACAATGCCCTGGCTATGCCATCTGCATTTCTTCGTGTTGCCTGGCAGAATCAGCCTGCACAGGTGGGAGGATATGTGACAGGACCATAGCTTTGAGCCAGGAGCCCCTCCTTGACACCCCTTTCCTTCCTTTGTTCATTCGTTCCCTCATTCATCCATGTAACACTGTGGTTACACTGGTAACACTGTGCAGGAGTGCCAGGCCATATACAGCAAGACTCGGATACCAGTATCCACAGTGCTCTGGTCCTCATGGCTGGAACAGCTGACAAGAGGCAAAGACCCTGGCTCCTGCCCTGCCCAGGCCTCCCTCTGGCTGACCCTGAAGCTGTCCTCAGAGACAAGCAGGCCATGCATGGTACAAGTGGATGCTCTGGCTCCCCACCGGGCAGGCTGCTTGAGCTTGTCCTCTGGGCATCCATTTCCTCAGCTCTAAAATGGACCCCTAATCTTCCAAGAGCTACAGAATGGGAGCAAGGCGCACTGGGAACTCAGCACTTCCACGTTCCATATGCACTAGAAGATGACTTGGATAATTTCAGGGATTCTCTCCCTTGGCTTTGGGAGAGAGACTGACTTGCATCCACTGGTTCACTGCCTTTCAGATATCCCACATGGGTGCAAAGGCCCCAAGCACATGGGCTGCTTCCCCAAGTGCATAGGCAAGGAGCTGGATCAGAAGTGAAACAGCTGGAACTTGAACTGGCACTCACATGGGATGCCGGCAACACAGATAATGGCTTTACCTGCTACGCCACAGCACCAGTCACCTCCCAGCTAGTTATTCTTGAAAGGCAGAGGCCCTGGGAGAAGTTCTGAGGCCTCTCCGTTTGGAAAAGGCGTGTGTGATGTGAGAAGAAATGACAGGCCACTTTGGGGAGGTGGGAAGTTATGGAGCAGGACACAACCTACAGAACACCTCTGCAGCTCTGCCCAGTGTGCATCCCCCCCCATGGAGTGGCCTTGAGTCTGTCCTTTGCCCTGTTCCAGCTTCAGGTTTTCTATCTGTCAAGAGTGGGGACCGGGGACCCCACTGTTTACGTCTGGATGCTCTGAACAGAATTGCTGTGAAAATCTAGTGAGCTGAGGAACACAAGAGGAAGGCCCAGTGATGCGTGAACCTAAGAGATTATCACTCCCACCAATTGCCCTTTGAAGAGGGTATTTCCCTCCACTCAGCCAAGCTTAACTTGGATGATGAAGACCCAAGCCATGCTTCCCCAGCTGCAGTTTCTGCGCCTCTGAATGTGGAAACACAAAAGCATCCTTCGCCAAGAGGCAGGAAAGCAGCAGGCTGCGAGCTGCAACGGCACACACAGAATTCAAAGTGCTGTTTCAAGCAACCCTGTCCTGTTGATACCAACCTGGAGAGCCCTCAAGGAGTGCTCACAGAACTCTGAAATGAAAATTACTCCTTCCCTCACACACGGTTCTCACTACTGCTGGTGAGCCTTGCTGGGGCTCCTCGCGGAGCTGAGAAACCACGTGGGGCTGGCCAGGCAGGAGGCCATCTCAAGGAGCTCCTAAGGCCAGGTCTGGGAAAGTGAAGGCAGTTGGAGCTCTGTCCAGGGTGCTAAAAAGGGAAGGCATGCCCCCAGGGAGTGGAGAGCGCCTGAGCAAGGCTTTTGGGTGTGCTGTCCGGTGTCCTGACGTGAGCGCTGTCCAGGACTCCCACAGGGACTACATGGCACCGGGTGCTGTCCATGGTTCTGGCATGAGCGCTGTCCAGGGCTCGCACAGGGATGACATGGTCCTGGGTGCTGTCCGGTGTCCTGACGTGAGCGCTGTCCACAGCACTCAAAGGGAAGGTGTGCTGCTGGAAATGAGCATTTGAACAGGTGTATTCTGGTTGTTCCCCAGAATCCTGGAGGAGAAGGAGTTGACCCTCTGAGGCTAAGCCCTGCCTCACCTTGATCCCCCCGTGAGCTGGAGGGGAAACACCAGCAGACAGAAGAAGGGTGAGAGGGAGGGGAGGGGCCATTGGAGTAACAGCTGCGGTGGAAATGGGAGGTGTGCTTGCAAGCAGGGGGAACTGAAACCTCGAGTGATAAAATAGAGATTCACCCAGTGATAGCAGGGAGATAAATGGAGCGAGTTACCTGAAGGGCTCGTTTTTGTGCAAATGTTTGGGGCTCTATAAAATAAGGCTGTTTATTATAAATCTGTCTCCTGAATAAGGCTTGCCATCACACAGGTGTCACCTGCAGTCAAGTCTTCTCTCTAAGACATCCAGAGCTGAGTCCTTGGGGTAATGTGTGGCTGCAACTGTACTTTCTGTTACACACAGGCCCTTCCAAGAGGGAAAGGAAGGGTACCTGCTGGGCCCAGAGACAAAGCAGGAGCAGCCATAGGCTGCTCTCAGAATCTGGGGACTTCTGGGGCCCTGTAGTGTCCTGGGATTTAGCAGCTAACATCCATGGTCATGGCTGAGAAGGCTTTCGGGTTGATGTTGAGTTCAGATGGGGGGGCTCTTTTTCCTGGTCCTTGCTACAACACTAGATAGGGAAAAGATAGCAGAGCACATTTACATGACAGCAAAGAGCTGGGGAAGAGAGGAAGACAACACATATACAGGTACCACTTTAAACATGCATGTGTGTGCACATATATGCATGTTGTACACAAACACGCAATGCACATGTAAGATACATACATTCATTTGCAGACATATACACTACTTATATGCACATATATGTGTGCACAACAAATACACATATCACACATATATTCACAACACAAAAATGTGCATCATTATGGCATACCCATATACATTCATTACACATGCACATATAGATATGCCAAGTATATGCACATATATATATAACACAACACACAACACACACACACACCTGACAGCACACAGTGTAGACTCTGTTTTCAGAGGACCAGACGGTATGGTACTCACAGGAATTGGTTCAATGCCGAATCCCCTTGAGTGTGGAGCCCCTGAATGGGCATGGGGCATCTCCACTTTCCATTCAAGTGTCCTGGGTTCAAGTGCCAGTTCAAGCACAGAGGGGTGGCCAGAAGCAGGCTCCTTGACTGCTCTGAGCCCATTTCCTCTGCTCTATAGGGGGGCTGATCCTAGTGAGGCTCCTGGTAGAATCCAAGGAAGGGATCCCCTGAAACCCACAGTGCAGGGCCCAGGTCAGGGAGGCAGACCTCTCCTTGTGATGCCTGACTCGGGGCATGCAGCAGGTGGACCCGCATGCTCCTGAGGCAGCCCAGATGCCATGCTGACATGATCATCAGCATCGCCATCATCGCTGGCACCTCACCTGTCAGCATCATTCCCATCTGTATGGTTAATCTGGAGATTACAGTGTTCAGGGGCTGAACCCCCACCTTCCATCCTACAACCTTTCTGCTCCTTCAAAAGGGATACCTGCTTTCCTCCCAGGAGACTCTACCCACAAACATTGGCTTTCCAGCTCTTTCTATCTCCCCCATTTTCAAGACTTTGGCTGGAAATCTGGCTCCTTATGGCAGATCCCAACCAGTTCCAATGATGCTTACAGCACCTCCCTAATGTACCACCTCTTGATGCCTACAGTAAGAGACCACATGTCAGGGAATGTCATCAACCAGACAACCACGCTGCTCTCCTTGTCAGCACAAGTTGAGCATTGTGACTTACATGGAGAGCCTGGCTTTGACTGTTTACCTCTCCTCCCATGATGGCAAAGAGATAATTAAAACCGTCCCTGTTTCTCCCATGCTACATTAGGTTAGCTCAGCCCACTTACAATGCCAGTTGGGAAGAAGATGTGTTAAGAGCCATCCTGTTCTGTTCCAGAAAGGAGTCTTTGTTGTTGTTGTTGTTGCAGTTGATTTTTCATTCTCTCTTCACCTGATTCTGGCATTGGTACAGAGAGGAGGGGACTTGCTCAAATTCTGATCAAGAAATTTGCATCTAAGACAGAAATTGTAGGGAGACTGGGTCATGGAGGTGGATAAGGCTGCTTCCCAGCCTGCCAGATGGGAGACAGGGAAGCATGGTGAGACTGGGAAAGCCTATTCCAAGGCAGAAGGCCAGAGCTTAGCTCTCTTCCTTCCACATCTGAGCAATGCCATGGTGAGACATTCCACCCCAGGCAGTGGTCCCCCCAGCTCACTGGCTCAGTGATGCAGAATTAGGCTTTCCAACTCTCACTCTGCCATCTGCTGTGGAAGCTTCAGCCTCTGGAGGGAGCAAGACAACAGCAGCAACTCTCCATGCACCTTGAACCTGTCAATGCAGCGGGAGAGAAGGGACAGGGCGAGCTGAAATGCCTGCCACAAAACTGGTTGAATACCCATTCCTGAGCAGTTGGCCAGCTAGGATCAATGTACACACACATACACGCGCAAGGCTCGGGGCTATCCAGAGAGGGTGGCCTCCAGGTTCAGTGAGTGTGCACTGACCAGGCAGCAGCCCCCACCTCGCTGCTATGGAGGGAAGTCAGCGCTGATCTGCAGAAGCTACTTCTCCTGACTTCACTGTCCACCAAGTGTTGCCTGAGACTATCAGATGAAAGAATCCAGAAGCAAACAGTTCCTAAGACTTGCATTGCCTGCTCTGCTTGGAGTGTGGCTCATCCCTGGGCCAGGTGTATCCACACAGTATGTGCTACCCACCCAGTATTCACCCTTAGCCCACCAAGTCAGCGTTGCGATATGGGACTTTTAGCCGTAAGACACGGTACTATTAGTACTTTCAGGCACCCAATGAGGGTCTTGGAAGAGACCCTGCCACACGCTGGCAAAGTGATGGACACAGAGAAATGTGCATGAAAAAAAAGGTAACAGGAAAATGAACCTCCAGACCCAGCCTTGACACCCACTAAAGGACAGTGTCAGGACAGTGAGCAGACCCATGGCTCTCACACATGGATGAGTCCACTTGCTAGGGGACAGCCACTGGAGAGGATGTTAACTGTCCTGCTTCAGGAGTGCCGCCAACGTTTAGGGATAGAGGTCAAAGATACAGCTGGACATCCTACTGAACGTTCACAGCCCTCTGTGCTCCCAAGAGTGACCCAGCCCCCAAAGTCTGTAGTGTGAGGCTGCGACGCCTTATTTAGAGCAAACATGTGTCCAGGTACTCCCATGATGCTTTGTAACCTGGAGAGGGGTGGGAGGAGAATGGCTTCCCAGCAGGCTGTGGCTTAATGCTGGGGACACAGAACCACGCTCCCCCCACGCCCGCTCCTCTACACTACCTCTCCCTTCTGTGCTATGCTAGCCTGTCTTCCTGGGAGACTGCCAGGACTCAGAGAGCAGGGTCCTCCAGCCATCCCCGGATGCCCAACATGGGGGTTGAAGGAGGCAGGGTGGGCGGGGGGCTCTCCAGACACACCGCGGCTGAGCTGACATCAGCTAATTCTGTGCTGCGAGATAAAGACAACTGGAGCAACTTAGAGATGTTCCAAGGTTCGGCTTGAGAAATTAAACCTGACAGTTCAGACCCAGCCAAAGGACTGGCTGACAGGAGCAGGTGGGAAGAGGCACCAGAGGACACAACCCTGAGGACAGGTGCAGGATGAAAGGGGTGGGGGAGGGAAGGCCAAGGATGCAACCCACCCAAGTTGCCTTCCCTGCCGGGGAGACAGGCAAAATCCAGGGATGCAGCAGAGCCTGGCCACAACAGGAAGGAGGGAGTAGGGGGCCGACACCCTCTCCTCGGGCTGGCGAGTGGTCCAAGAGCTGTCGCAGGCTCTGGGAGGACGCCCACGGCAGGGCCAGAGAGCCCAGAGTACTCCGATGTTGCAGGGTCAAGCCACAGCCAGACTGTCTTGTCCCCATCACCTGCCAGTCTCAGCAGGGTGTGGACAGGGACCGTAGTCTTGGATGCCAGGAATTTTCCGTTTGCTCCTAAAACACAGACTGAGCCAGGTGGCAGCCTGAGAAGGAGGCAAAGGAGGCGGGTACAGGGCTGGGGCGCAGATAGCTAATCCCAGATCCCCAACAGCAGTGTCCCCAGGAGCCCCAGGAGGAAGAGACTTCACATCAACTTCCCAGCAGGTGCACCTGCCAGCAGTGACAGCTCACCTCCTCCGTCACCCCCTGTGAATTGCAATTACCTGGGAAGTGGAGGAGCTGGGGGATGTGGTGCCCAGGGCTGTGTGTGCCCAGGTCCTTCTGGAAATTTCCTGGAACGGGGGGTTGGGGAGAGAAAGTCTGTGTGATCCGAGGCAGCACAGCCCATTCCCTGGGACCATTGCCACCTGGAAGGGCACTTTGTGTATCACTTGGCTGGGGTTTGTTGTAAGATTCCGTGCGCTGCTGGCATGTCCCGGCTCTGCTGTGTCTCCAGAGAGGACGCATGGGTGAGGGGACACATGGGTAAAAGGGATACATGAGAGCAGGGTGCGTTCTCCAGGTAACCCCTGTGACCTTGTCCTTCCGTCAGACTTTTTTTTTAAGATTTATTTTCTTTTTATTGGAAAGTCAAATATACAGAGAGGAGGAGAGACAGAGAGGAAGATCTTCCATCCATTGATTCACTCCCTAAGCGGCCGCAACAGTCGAACTGAACCAATCCGAAGCCAGGAACCAGGAGCCTCTTTCTGGTCTCCCACGTGGGTGCAGAGTCCCAAGGCCTTGGGCCACCCTTAGTGCTTTCCCAGGTCACAAGCAGGGAGCTGAATGGGAAGGGGGCTGCCGGGATTAGAACTGGTCCCATATAGGATCCCGGCACACTCAAGGTGAGGACCTTAGCCACTAGGCTACAGCCCCAGGCTCCTGTAGGCCTTTAATTCCACAGAAATGACCATCAGGTGCACAGTCAGTTACCTTCAAAAGCCAAACCTCTGGCATGTTGTGCCCATGAGAGACATCTGTTGAATGACTAAATGAACAAAAGAGCATCCTTTATAGGTTACCTCTGCCCTTGCGGGGGTGTGACAGGAGGTAGAGCCCCCAAGAACCCCACTGAGGACTGGGTGAGCCGGAATGCTCTGACCTCTGGCACTCTGTCCAGAGCACCACACTGGCCCCTGTTTGCCTCAGGGAGGGCAGAGGCGGGGCCTGACCCCAGAGAGTCGGCACTTGGCAATCTGCCTTTTGCCTTCCCCGCTCCTATCAGCTCTCTTCAAAGGAGCTGCTGGCCCGATCTGCCTGCAGCCCCATGATTAATTGCCATTCCTGGGTGCAAACGTCTCACACCAGCTCCATAGCAACAGAGCTTTGCAAATGCCAGCAAGTGGCTTTTCCAAAGGGACTCTCCCTCTACACAAAATAGAACATTTTCAGTGAAATTTAAACACAGTTTGTGAACGGTGCTCTTCTGATTTCTTCACACTTCACAAATGCTTTCTTTGCAAACACGGGTGTCCCAGTTACCCTGGGCTGGCGCCAAGGCCCTCGGCCCAGCAGCTGTTTCCTTGGCTTCCAGATAGCTGCAGTGAGACCTGAAAACAAACAGGGGGATGTGTAGCTTGGGGGGGGGGGCGGCATTTGCACATGTCTGTGGCACACGTGCACCTATGGGGTGTGTATTCAAGTGTGTGTCTGTGTGATGCATGTATGCATGTGTGAAACAGCAATGGCCACGTCAGGGCTGGCCAGCAACCCAGACCTTGGCTGTGAGAGTTCTGGAACCCGTCTTGAGCTTTATCGGAAAACAATGCTGTGATACAATGCAAACTTGGCAAGGCCAAGACGGGAGTGGGGATTGATGAGTGAGTGGCTGCAGCCCCTTGTCCTGCCAGACCCTGACTCCCGTGGGTAAAGCATGAAAAGACTCAGATAAGCTGTCACACAGAAGCACCCAGAGACGCTTACAGGGTCACTCACTCAGTAAAGATGTACCTGCTGCCCTCCACGGGTGACCCTCCACGGCGACCCTCCAATGACCTGTGCAGGCTGAATGTTCTGCTCACCAGTGCCTCCAGGGCAGTCAGCCACCTGTTGATGGCCTCCTGGGAGCTGGGCTTCCCTGTGGCTTAGGCTGTGCTAGGGTCAGGTTGAGGAGCGTGGAACTCAGCCTAGGCAGGGCTTCTGCTTTGGGAGTTCTGGGAAGAATGAAACTCTTGCAGTTTGTTTTGTTGGTTTGATTTGGTTTGATCAGATTTGAGATAGAAGCATTGCAGCTGGGTGCTGACAAGGAGTGGCACGTGAAGGGCTCCAGCCCTTGGGGACAGAAAACATGGGAGCAGCCAGAGGCAAAGCAGGCTGAGGGAGGTAGCACAATGTGGTCGATGGTGGTGGCTGGGCCAATCGCGGAGACTCTGGGATCCAGCACGGGGTTGCATTCATGGGAATTGGGGTGCCGAGAGAGGCCAACTGTCCTGGCACCATCAGGGCTAGGACTCAGAGAGATGACTCACTCTGATGGGACAGCTTGGCTTAAGGACAGGAGCCCAGCCTGGTGCAGGGCATATGGACACGATGGTTATCACGTTCTCACCTCCTGCTGGACAGGAGCAGGGTCTCCCCAGGGAGGGTCCTTGTGGATTAGTGCTGCCCCTGCTGGCAGGTGCTTAGAGATGCCCAGCAGTGGCTGGCCAACACCAGGTGGTTGGGTCTCTCTGCCTGAGGAGGGGTGGTGGGGTTCCCAACTCCCTGCAGGCAGCAGGCACCCGCTGCATTGCTGCGACAGCTGCTATGTGCCTCCCAGGGACATTCAGGAGTAGCGTCTGGGGTTGCCCATTCAACTCCCTCCCCTCTGCCACCAGCTGCTTGAGGGTTGAGGACGCGACAATAAAGGGACAGGAGAGAAGTTTGATCACGTTGCAGTGCAGGAAGCCAAGCCCCTTGGTTCTGGGGGACACACTGGCGTTTTCTGCAAGGGCTTGGGCTCTGGGCCAGGGGTGGCTCCCCCACATCGTGGGTACTGCGGGATCCAGCATTCCCCAAGGAAGCTCCTGGTTATCAGCGAGCTCCAGGAGCCACTGGAGAGAAGAGCAAGATAAAGAGGGATTTAAAAAGTAAATAGGCAAAGGAGAAACCATATTTTCTAATGCCAACCTTGCCCTGCAGTGGCTTAGTTAACCCCCAGTCACTCTTTCAAGACATTCACTGGTGAGGGCCACAAGTACCACAGTGCTTGCATTTTGTCTTGTCCAACCAAGATATCAAGGAGGAACCAGGGAGTGCATTAAGAAAAAAACATACGGCCCAATTCAATCATGATTTCCCTCTAAGACAATCGCTGGGTTGTCTCCGATACGGTTACCAGAGCACAGAAATCCTATAGATGCTCCCTGGGCCGGGCACAGCTCCCTCTCCATTGGCTCCACAGCTGGCAGTTTATCAGTCAGGGAAGAGCTTTGGGGCTTCTGCCTTTTATGGGGTTTAGTGGAGAGCTCTCCAGGTGCTTCCACAGCAGGAGGACGAGGGGGCCTCAGGGCTTAGTCTCCCAGTCATCCCCACTTCTAGCACCTGCTCCACCCTCACTCCTACCAGGAAGACATGGAACAGATAGAAGCAGGGCTGAGGGCTACGCTTGCGGCCCCTGGCCAGCCCACTGAGCTCCTGATGTGCCTTCCTGGTGGGCAGTGGAGCAGGAGGCCGTTGAGTGGAAGCCAGTATTGTTCTGGGGCCACCAGCAGTGGATGGCACCGGGTGCTCCCTTCTGCATGTCCCCTTTGCAGACCAAGAGAGGGGCAAGCACTTGCTGCATGGTGGCTCTGAACATGAGGAAGGGACCAAGGCAGGGAGAAGGCGGGGGGGCGGGATCTGCTAGGGCTCCTGGCCTCTCTCCCCCTCCTCCTGCACTGGGGCACTCGGGGCAAGTTGGTCCCTCTGGGTTGAGTTTCCCCAGCAGGAAATATGAGAGAACAGATAAATTGGCCTTGGACAATTGATGGCCAAGGGTCTTCTACTGTTGGTCAGGTCTTGTGCCCTGGGAAGGCTCTGAGCCAGGACTGGAGGACATCTTGTGCACAACCGAGGTGCCGAGGGCCGTGGTTAGCACGAGGGTCTGCTCATCAGCTGACGCTTGTGTCACTGGGGTAAGACCTTGAGACGGCCCCACCTCCCCAGAGGCATCATCCCACAGGGTCCAATGGTGTGGCAAGATGGGAGTGGGAACCTCTGGATTCATGGAGGTGTGCAGAATGCTTCTCCAGGAAACAGAGTTCTGCCCCGGTCCTTGCTGTGCAGCCATAGCAATCTCAGAGATCCCATCCCTGTGACTGGGAAAGACGATCAAGACTCTCCCTGCGGTCAGAGCACTCACTGCCCCAGGTGACTGGAACTTCCCAGCCTCCGGCCTAAAGGAGCATAGCTCCCCACTCTGACTCTACTTGGCTTGGCTCTGGGTGCCATTTCTGTGAGATTTTAGGGAAACTGATTCTGGTTTCAGGCTCAGCTGGATCCAGGAGTTCAAGCCTTGGGCTTGGCTGTCTCATCCCCTGAAGCCAGGTTCCTCCATGCCAGTTGCCTGTGGGATAAGCTGGCACGAGGTGGCTTTCAGGAGCAGGTTAACTCTTCCAGGTTTAAGTCTGGCAGGAAGCTGCACCCTGCCTTCTCATGGCTCCAGCCAGAATTCAGACAGAAGCACCAATGACCTGTGCTGGGGATGTGAGCCTATCCCTGAGCCAGTCAGCCTGGGCCCAAATAGGTAGAGCTCCCACCACCCTGGGGACCTGCTGCACTGAGCTACTGCCTTGGGACCCACAGGCACTAGGATGAGAACCAGCACCGCCTTCCAGCAGCCGTGCAACACGGGCAGCTCAGTGGGGGTGATGACCAGGAACAAGTTCCTCCAGGCTCACTGAGGGGACAGATGGACAGGAAAGGGGCCAGGGTACATCACTCCTCCCGAGATGCTGCTGTAACTGATCCCATTGTCATGGGGTCCATTCACTGCCTAATGGGACGTGGCTCTGGGTCAGCCCACCTGCCCTCGGGGCAGGACTGGGAGAGGGTAGGAAGGACAGGGAGGGCAATGGGTTTGGCGCCCAGCTTCTGGGAAGACACGGCCAAGTCTAAGCTTGCAGGCTGGGCTTCTTGGAGGCTGCTGGGACGGAGCCTATGGACTCGACATCCGAGAGAGAGAGAAGTGCCCGAATCGCAGCCTCCCAAGTCTTGATGCCCTGACATCAGCACGACCCTGCTTGCCCGTAGTCTCTGCTGGACCCCTCCCCCAGGGGTGCTCCACATTCCCGAGAAAGACCCAGGGCTTGCTCCCCCAGG